>NC_053154.1:97477708-98112708 GCF_016835505.1 Polypterus senegalus | reverse complement strand
AAATCCATCACTAGTAACTTGAAGTCTATGGATCTGCCTGTGACTACATTTTCATTTACCCAACTTGCTGTTTAACTCAACTGTATTATTCCTGCTTTAACCAAAATCCTATCTGGAACCATTTATTTCTGTTTGCTGCTGTCAGCATAGCCATATTGCTAATGGTTGTATTATGTCTTCTAGTAGTAGGTAGTCTGCATTCATATCCTTTTTTTACCGGTGTTCTGTATTTAACACAATAAACCATTCTCTCTTCATTCAGTCTCTCTCTTACTAGCTATGCTAGCATAATGAGCACTGCCAGTTCTCGGTTCACATTTTACCATATGGGTAGAAATTAGTGTATCTGTTAACAGTTATAGATTATGACGCTTGAATCTAGTCTCTTAAGACTATTTATCCATTATTCTTCTTCCTGTACATTCTCGCATTCATTGACAAGATTAATTTGCCTTTATAGCTTCATATAGCTCCTTAGCTGCTAGTGGTATTTATAAAAATATATTTTTATAAATTTGACCGCTATATTTTTATTTAAAACTCTGTTTGCACAGAATTACAACTCAAATCAAACCCAGAGCTGATTATATTCCCAAAATTAACAAATGGCGAAGCAGGATAAACAAAGAGTATAGCCAAAGGACTATATTTCTGCTGTACTTAGTACCTAAAATCTTAAAAGCTCTTAGGCTAATTCAGCAAGCATCAGAAAAAACTTTAAATATTGAACTTCTTTTTAATACAGAGTAAGGCTTCAGCAGAAAGTTATTTTTAATACAGGTTTCTGATTGAATTTAAAGTATTGGTATATATTTAGCTATTGTTTTATTAAAAAAATAATAAAAGGCACATTTAATGAATAAAACTGTTTACAATAAATTATTGTGTGTTCTTTTTTAAATAGCAACTCTGCTTCGCTCAACAGCCTCAGAGCTGGCACACAGGGATCAAGTGCTCCTAAGAGAATGAGATTGGATCCTCTCTCTGTGAAGGCAATGAGAGTACCCAAGTCAGTGGGTAAGTAATATTGGAATTTAGCAATCAGATACCAAAGTATAAATTATGTTTTACCAGTATCTGCATGATAAATTGGCGGCATTAACAAAAAAGGCAGTTACATTCATAAATAATAATAATACATTTTATTTGAAAGCGCCTTTCAAAACACTCAAGGACACTGTACACAGTAAAAAATAATAATAAAAGTAAGAAAATAAAAAGCAGGGAAAAGAGCAGGTAATTTACAAGATCATAAAACATAAAACAGTTCCAAGATAGGAAAATGGAGAAAGTTATGTGGGATAAGCTATTTTGAATAGGTGAGTTTTTAGTCTAGACTTAAAAAGAGAGAAAGAGGTGATGTTTCTTATTTCAGGAGGTAGGGAATGCCAAAGTCGAGGAGCAGAGCAACTGAAAGCCCTGCTCCCCATAGTGGCAAGATGGGGGACAGGGACAGAGAGAGAAAGAGAAGAAGAGGATCTGAGACACCGAGATGGGATGATGATCTGTACCAAATCAGAGAGATATGGAGGAGAGAGATGATGAATAGCCTTAAATGTATACAGAAGTATTTTAAAATTAATGCGATATTTGACCGGAAGTCAATGGAGCTGCTGGAGAACAAGGGTGAAGTGGTGAATAGAAGGGGTCCTGGTGATAATACGGGCAGCAGAGTTCTGAACACGTTGAAGCTTATGAATTGATTTTTGAGAAAGACCAAAAAGAAGTGAATTACAATAGTCAAGCTGAGAAGTAACAAGGCTGTGAACAAGAATGGCAGTGGCCTGTGAAGTAAGAAAAGAACGGAGACGATTGATGTTACGCAACTGGAAATAAGCAGACCGAGTAACATTATTGATGTGTGAATTAAAAGACAGAGTACTGTCAAGGATAACACCCAAACTTTTCACACATGGGGAAACAGAGACCGGCAAGTTATTGATAGCAATAGAAAAACTATTAGTTCTGGATAATGTTGATTTAGAGCCTACCAGGAGAAGCTCTGATTTATTGCTGTTGAGTTTCAGAAAGTTAAAAGAGAACCATGTATTTAGTTCAACTAAACAGAGAGTGAGGGAGGATGGGGGGAGAGCAGAATCAGGTTTGGTGGACAGATAAAGCTGGGTGTCATCAGCATAACAGTGAAACTGAATATTATATTTACGAAAAATATATCCAAGCGGGAGAAGGTAGATAATGAAAAGAAGGGGCCCCAGGACAGATCCCTGGGGGACGCCAGTGACCAGAGAAAAGGACTGAGAAATGAATGATTTCAATCGAATAAACTGAGTACGATCAAACAAGTATGACTTGAACCAGGCTAGAGGAGTATGAGAGAGACCGATTGAGACTAACCTACTAAGTAGAATGGGGTGAGAAATAGTGTCAAAAGCTGCACTCAGATCCAAAAGAATAAGAATGGAAAGTAAACTGGAGTCAGCTGCCATAAGGAGATCATTGGTTATTTTATAAGTGCTGTTTCAGTGCTATGAAAGGGGCGAAAGCCAGACTGGAACCGTTCATACAGATTATTATTAGTTAAATATGAGTGGATCTGTGCAGCAACTATCTTTTCGAGAATTTTTTAAATGAATGGTAAATTGGAGAGAGGACGAAAATTATCAAAATTATTGGGATCTAAACCCGTTTTTTTCAATATTGGGGTGATGGCAGCAACTTTGAATGAAATAGGAACAGTTCCAGTGGTAAGTGAAGAATAAATGATAGCAGATATGAGGGGAAGCAAGGAGGGTAAACAAACTTTAACCAGAACTGTAGGAATGGGGTCGAGCTGACAAGTAGAAGGTTTTGACTTACAAATGAGATCTGAGATATCAGTGACAGAGGGAAGTTGGAAAGTAGAAAAACAGTGTGATGGGAGTGGGATTACAAAGGGAGAACTACAAGAGACATCAGAGGCCAGATCTTGGTGTATTTTGTGAATTTTCTCAATGAAGAATAACATTAGAGAATCACAAAAGGAAGATGAGTAGAGGTGGTCAGGTAAAAAATCTGGTGACCTGAAAGAAGAATTGAACAGTGAAAACAGTAACTTGGGAGAATCCTCATTTAAACGAATAATGGTAGAGTAATATGCAGATTTAGTTAGGTTAATACACTCCTTGTAATACAAAGCATGATTATTAAACATTTCCTTATGGATAGTAAGACCAGTTTTCTTATAGAGACGTTCAAGCTGACTGAGAGAATAATGCAGATTTGGTTTTTAGTGGAGCAACAGAATTTAAAATACTATTGAGACTATTGTTATAATAGGTAACCAAATCCTCTTGGGTGAACAAGTCATTAAAATGCAAAAGACTAGAGAAAGCAGAAGAAAGGATATCAGGATTAATTTTCTTAATATTCCGAAAAGAAATGGTTCGAGGGATCTTGGTTATAGAAAAGGTCATTTTGACATTGAAAGAAAGAAGAAAATGATCAGAGAATAACAGTTCATCAGCTTTGCAGTTGAGAGGAGTAAGTCCAGAGCAACAAACTAGGTCCAAAGTATGACCTTTAGTATGAGTGGGAAAGTTTACATATTGTTTAAAATCCAAGCTATCGAGGCAAGATGAAAAGTCTTTGGTAAGAGGATGATTACTATTGTCCATATGAATGTTAAAGTCTCCCAGTAGTATTATATTAGGAGAAACAGTAGCCAAGTGGGTCAGCAGATCAGTAAAATCACTTATAAAAACAGAAGTAGACTTTGGAGGGCGGTAAATAACAGCAATAACAGTTGGAACAGGACCTGAGAGTTGACAAACAACGGATTCAAAAGAACTGAAGACGGGTACAGATAACGGCGAGACTTTCCAATTCTTGCGATAAATTACCGCGAGACCTCCACCGCGGCCAGACTCGCGAGGTTGGCAGGTGTAAACAAACCCGGGGGAGTGGAGTCGTTGAGCTGCGAAAAGTCATTGGGCTGTTGCCACGTCTCAGTCAAACACAAAAAGTCAAACTTACGGTCGGTGAGGAGATCCTGGACGAGATGTCCCTTGCTTGTAAGCAAGCGGATTAAGCAGACCGAAGTTGACACCGGTGCTGTCAGACTGAACAGAAGTGTTAGCCGACCTGGTCAGGCTGGCTAAAACGCTGTGGTTAACAGCCCTGTCGGAAATCTGTGAAGAGTGACGAGAAATAGACCAGAAGGATGGTATTGGTTTAGAGTTGTCATGGTGAAAGTTCCGGCGAGAGCCCCGGTGGATGTACTTTCGGCGAAGGAGGGAGCGTGTCCGGGTGGAGAAGTAGCACAGCCAGCGTGGAGCAGCCAGATGAAACGAAGTCGAAGAAGTTCGTCAGCTGTATACTGGTAAAGTCCAGCACCCGTCGAAAGACCAACGACATAAAAATCCAAACCCGCACAAGCAGTATGCAAATCCTACCAGGCCCCATCACAGACAAACACACCGGTAAGCCAAGCAGCCAGGTAAATGAATCCGTGGGAAACCACAGCCAAAACAAACAGGCAAGATGAACTAGACCCAAAATACTCAGACACTTGCAAAATCACCAAATCGCCAACAGTGTCGATATAAGATGAAAGGGATTAAAATTGTTAATAAATATATATATATATATATATAAGTAAATAAATAAATAAAATAAAGAAATAAAAGGATACCGGTGAGTAGCGGCAGAAAGTCGCTAGCGCTCACTCACGGAACCGGTGATCATCCTAGACCTGATTCTTAAAACATCAATGAAACACAATGTGACATTCTGTTTTCCTCAGTATATTATATATATATATATATATATATATATATATATATATATATATATATATATATATATATATATATATATATATATATATATACACAGTGATAGTTATCCAAAAAACTGCATTAATAAGGTTTATTAAAATGTGAAAAAATAATGACTTCTTCAAATAGTTCAAATAAGCAAACACCTTTGAGCCTACTTGATATATGTATAAATGTGTCTAAATGGTCATAAATTTATTTTTCATTCCTGAAAATTTAAGGATTAAGATCCAAACAATATTGTTGCTAAGTTAGTTCAATATCATTCACTCAAAGAAGACTTGTGCCAAATGAGAATTGTAATTAAAGAAACTCATTCACACCAAAATGAAATTTACCACGTGTCTTCTAGTTGGTTAGTTTTTTTTTGTTTCTTTTCTTACTGTAACACAGTGTTCCCTAGTAGGTATATCCTGACTGTAATAACCTCTTCCTTAAATAGTTATTATCTGCAATTCAAATATAAAAGTTAAATTAGAAACTTGATGCCAGTAGTATGGGCTTGTACAAGAGTCATTTTGTTGAATAATTTTTCATACTCTTGCAAGAATTCAAGATGTAACTACTGTACATACTAATAAGATTTACATCATTCAGTATTATTCTTTTCCTTACTACACATGGCAAGCAATCCTGAATTATCTGAATATTAATTGCCAGTTTTCACTATAAGCTGCTTTTTTCTTTTGATTTTTATGATGTTGACAATGTTCAAGGTTAGTCAAGGTAATTCAAGCTTACAAAATCATCAGTATTTCAATCGCAGTGCTGCTGGTGGTTAAAACATTAACATTCACTCCATACAGGTTTAGTTTTTGTAGAAGAGACCAGCATTTTCCACAAAAAAGTAAGCATGTGGGCTTTGTATGTGTGTTTGAGTGTGCCATAAGTAGTATTGGCACTTTCAAAATAGTCAACGTACATTGCAGATTCACAGGGAACATAATGATGTTCTTTGTGATTTTAGATTGAAAGATTACTACTGGTTTTAGGGAAAGAAGAAAATAATATAACAAGAGGTAGTCTAGTCTTGACTTAGTTATTAAATATCCAATAAGCATATATATATACACATTTTAAAATTGGCTATTATAGGTGATCTTAGGAGAAGGTGTCGCTTTTAGTTTAAGTGTTATTTTATTCTGAAACATCCTCCAGTTTTAAAACGGGATGTTGCCTGTCTGTTAAATCTGAAATTTAATGGTAGTCTTTATCCACTATTTAGCATCTGCTTTAATTAATTTAGTATATGAAGTATAGAAGGGAATTATAGTAGAAGAATGGATTGTTTGTTCCACATTTGCAGTAAAGGCACCGTTATGTTATTTCTTATTTGTCTATAGTCATGTATTACAGGATAAAGAGCAAAATAACTCTTTAACCCTTGTTAGTTTTTGCAGCTCATATTTAAGACCATTATGCAGAACAAAAATTTTCAAATGTGTTCATTTTGTCAGTCTTTCTGTAAAATTCATTAATTATATGGAACTAGGAATAGCAGGCAAGGTTGTAGATAGTGTTTTTTTATTGAGAAAAAATGTATCCAGACCAAAAGCTGGATATGATGATAGTGAAAACTACTCTGAAGGTGAGTGACACAAAGCAGGAGAACAGCCCCCCTTCTGAAATCTGTTCATGTACGACTTCAGGGTATTTGACTACGAGTTGCTCCTCTTCAACCGTAAAAACAAGTTCTGAACCTGTATTTCACTACAACTCAGAACAGTATTTGGTAGTGGTTAAATGGATATTCTGCTGTTTTGGTAAATTTAAATACATTAATTAAAAACAAAAATAAAAATGTTAATTTAATAAGCACCAAATCTGAATTTTATTTGTAGTTGTGTTTTTTTTATGATTTCTGCATCCAGATGAAATCCAATTGTAAAAATTATTCGATTGCTACTCTTTCTAGTTGGTGATTTCTAGTAATGAGTACACCCTGCAGAACTTTGGGAACAAACTCTGCAAAATGCTTTGAAGTCAGTGGGGCAGGAGAAATTCAACTAGTTTTGAGTAGATTAAAAGAGTGCGGTTGTGTTTTAATTTGGAAGCGTCTGCCAACTATGCTGAACCAATTATTGTGGTCAGAAATTTAATCTGAGCTGTGAAGCAGCAATGCTAACCACCTGTACCACCCTGCCTCAAACAGCAAAAGGATAACCACAAACAAAATACAACAGTCACAAACTAGCAATAAGTAAATCTATATATCATTGAAGTTACAGAGTTCCATTCTTGGGATCACATTAGTCATGCAGTGAAGCAGTGTCTTGGGACTAGCTTGAACCATCGTTTGGAAACAAGTGCATGCAGATTAGCCATGTATGGTTGTGCTGCCAGCACACATGTATCTATGTTGTTTATCTGTTGGTAGTACTCATAATATTCTCTATTCTATTCTATTTTTAATCTCTATAGTTATCTCTATTTTTTTTTCTTAAACACATACAGGGTTCACTGCTGTTGGTTGTGACATTATGTTAGACCAATAGCAGTTCGGCAACAGTTTTACACTATGCATGATGAAAGTTGTACGCATGGCTGTTATAGCTCTGTGATGCCATGCTGGCCTTCAAAGCATCATGGAATTCTACGAAAAAAATTCTCATCTAAGCAGGACGTATTCACTAACGATCACTGACAATTGTTCTGGCTAATTTCGTTGTTCAGCATTAGCAGTTTCTTTCTGTAATTAAATTTTGGGTGTTATTTTCTCACAAACCTCTTCACTTTACTAATTCATGAACTCTAAAAATTAAAACCTATGGGTACAATAATCATCAGTTATTTAAAAATGAAAAATTGCCTAACTCATACTGAAGGTATTTACTACTGTTAATGTGCTTTTTTTATTTTGTTGTTTCGTTCAGTAAGATATCCAATATAATTATTGAAAATTGAATTACTTTACCCTTCTTCCCCTGCATAGGAGACTCCAGGGATCAAAGCAAACAAATCACTTCGCAATTCAGACATGGACGAACCTTTTTGGAAAGAAACCCACGCCTCCCAATGTACAGAAGTAATGCATCCCTGTTGAAAGCTGCAAATTTGTTAAAGACTGTTACAGATAAATCATGAGATTTTTATTCATTGTAATTATTTAATATACATTATAAAAGTATGAAAGAGATTGATATTTTGATTCCTGTGCTTTGTATTGATCAGCTAATGATTTGCACTGTTAATGGGGGGGGGATGGGAGTTGCATTCTCTATTAAAAAATATAGGTTTTTATTTTGTTGATTTTTTTTTTTTGGTGTCGCACCTCTCCTTTCATTGAAGTCATCTCACAATTTTTCTTTGTTTTTCCAACCCACTCATAATGTGTGGTGTGATCAGGTAAGTTCTAGGCATCAGCTTTCTCTCTTCCATGCCTCCTTTGTCGGCATACAACTCCGTTTTTTCCATTTTAGAATTATAAACGCCATTGCTCTTGGACATCCTCTGTATTTTTCTTTAGAATCTCCCCATGAGTATTTCCAATGTGTTTCACCTATATTTTCTTTTAGTTTTGGTGTACATTTTTCATTTGACTTCCCCTGTGTTCCTGTTGCACATGCAAGTGTTTTAAGTGCTTGTAACCTACTGCTGTCATCATTTCCCTTATCTCTGCAGCATATAATGCTGTATTCCATACTGAGTTGTTAAGTGGCACATTCATAGGCGAAAGTTGTAACTTGTAACTCTTGCAGAATGTAACTTCTGCTTGTTGGTTTTCTTTCCATAATATGACTTTAATACTTCATGTTCCTTCCACTGTTTGATTTATCCACCTTAGTATCATAACTGATTAATATCACTACAGAAAATGAATTTTTATTTCACTTTTGCTTATCTATAAACACCTTAGAGTACTTCAAACTGTTCATCCCCATCTTTCTTAAATTTCTGCAGCATACGTTCCTTTGACCATGAACTCTGCATTGTTTGACCTTCTATTCCCGCTCTTTCCATCATCATTTCTGTGAATATATAGAACTGTAATGGTGAAAATGAGAGTAATTGTTTAAACTGCAAGGGATTTGTTCTAACTACTGCTGTGTATGAATATTTTAATAATGAGCTAACAACTCAAATTCAGTTTTATTCTGCATTTCTGAAGCGTTTCTTGGTCTAAATAGCATAAGACCCTTTATACTGGCGTTCTCGCAATAAATTTTTTAAAGCTATTGTTTTTCTTTTCATTAATTTTTTCGTGATTTCAGAATTTCTTTGCTTTTTCTCTATGCAGTAACCATTTAAATAATCATTTGAATTACTTTTGTTATATGTCAAACTAATCTGGTCAGTTGGTGATCTACACAGAAGGGTATAAAACTTAGCATAGTGGGCTTCAGTGGTTTTACAGGTTTTGATTACAATTGGTGTTTTAACCTTTGTGAAATTTCTGCTTTTAATGTAACTCTTGTGGTGGCTATGAGACTAAAGATCTGTCCTGGTATCTGGAAGGTTGCTGGTTGAAGTCCTGTTACTCCTAGAAGGGATTCTACTCTTTTGGGCCCTTGAGCAAGGCCCTTAACCTGAAAGTTTTTCCAGCAGTTTTAATGGGCCTAGGGCTCTGACCTCCTAAGGTCATGTGAAAAGACTCTAATTTTCACTCAGAGATTAATAAAGTATATCCAAAAAAAAAAAAAAACTCTTTGGTAACAATTTTAATTTACCGACTTTCAGTTTTATTTCATTTAGATTTTCTGAAGTACAGAGTAAGGATGTACTGACTGCATTCACTTTCTTCCTTGTTTCCACTATTCTTTGTAAATGGTGTATAAAACTGAAGGTATGAAGCGTCAGTCAAACAAGTGAGTTCCAGTGAAATAGTCACCCCTTGATTGAAACAGTGTCAGCCCACAGTTCACCACATCTTTGAAACAATTGGGGGAAAAATTAATCAGTAAGTCAATAAGTTTAAAACAGTGGTTACGAAAAGTTACCACCACTTTTCAAAATTTGTAGCGTGTGCATGACACTCTTAAAAACAAACTAGCCTTGTTGCTTTTTTTTTTTTTGTACACACTAACCCAACATTAGCTCTTTGAAATTAGACATTAACATAATGATTGTAATTAATGTTATTATTAATTGTAATATTACAGTGCCTTATTTGTTTAAATGTACACCCTCTTATAACTGTATGTGTCAACTTGCTCAAACATAACCAGACAACTTACAAATCACACAACAAACTAATCCTCTCCCGCCTGTGATCAGTTGTGCTGATTTTGATCCGATATGATTAAAGGCATCGGTTTCTAGAGGATTCCAGTGCTTCCCAAAAGTAAAGAATCCACTATGGGCAGAAAGATGCTTTAAGAACAAATTCAGGATTAAGCTTTAAAAGGGCACAAATTGGAAGATCAGTGTAAAAAGATTTCAGAGGCTTTAGAACACCTCTTAGAGCCAACAGTCAACACAATCATGAACAAGAAGAAGGCATATAACACCACCCAGACCTTCTGCAGATCAGGCCATGCCTCTAAACTAGAGTACCAAACAAGAAAGAGTCCAGTCAGAGAAGGTACAACACCTTTGAAAGAGTTGTGCCTTTATGCATAGAACAACATCAAAAGTGTGCCACCAGCTGGCAAGATGGGAAGAGAAAGACCATATTATACAGTATTATGGTTTGCTAAAAAGCACCCAATGGATTGTGTGGCCAAGTGATTAAAGGTGCTGTGGTCAGAGGAGATTAAAGTCAAACTTTCTTTTCCCATCCATACTTAGCCTCTGCCTCACATTTTTAAAATGTTATCTGTATATGCTGGCACTTTTTGAGCTGTCCATTCACCAAGTTATAATAATAAGTAACTGCTTGTTTTGTAGAAGATGTCATTAATTTGACTTGAAGAATATGATAACTACTTTTAAAAGCTTATAAATACTGTATTAAACAAAAATGTCAGTTGTCTTGGTAAACTTCATACTATGAACTGATTTATTCCATTATAGGCACTTTTTGGCAGAGCCTGACACTGCAGTTTTGGGCTCATGGCAGGTGCTTTATATGGAATACCAGTCACAGGCCTCTCTTGCATCTACAAATGCTTTTATTCTTACAGGAGCAGTTTCATGTTGCTAGTCATATCTTATCATGCTTTATTACTGTATTAGATGTGCGACACATCTAAGAAAGGTTAAAATGTATTTTGTAATACATTTAGTAATAAAACTGTATTGGAATTTGTATTCCAACAAGTGGTGCATCACAACCTTAGAACTGTTTTTACTAATCCTATATATGGCATATAAAAGACACATAGCAAAGAGATTGATACCCAGATAAATAGACACTCGTTTTTACTTTTTAAGGTGGATGCCACATAGATAGATTAATATTTTTTCACACTTGTAAAGCACACAAACATAATAACTTCCACAATATACATTATATAGGGTGGTCCATATCTAATTATGCAATTTTCATTACGCTATAACTTAAGTTTATTACATAGAAAATCACCTGAAAAATCCCGGACCATCGAGAAGTGTGCGAACTGACGACATGAAGAATCATCTTTGTGCTGAACTGGAATCATCCCCGCATAAATCAAAGTCCTCCAGACGATCTGGATCTGCATAATTAGATCTGGACCACCTTGTATATAAAAAAAAATGAAGTATAAATGGTTGAGAAGGCTATAGGTTATGTTTTGTTTGAAAACTTCCCCACAGGGAATTTATTTCATTTTTGTTTGTGTGTTTCATTTTTGTTACACTTCATTATTTTTAGTAGGTGGGCTATTTAATACTTTGCTAAAAAAATACATGTGTTTTGGATGCTGTGAGCCTATGACTGGATAGCTTGACATGGATTGTGTGACCAGGGTAACATGGGCACTTTTGCTATTGTTGCCTAGTATTGATCTCCATATTTGCCTATTTTGTGAGAAATGTTGTAATCTCTATTCTTCATGAAAACGTGAGATTGACAATTTTCCTTAACCATCACTCCAAACTACATGATGCAAGAAACATTTTTAAAAAAAAAAAAAATTTTGGACAGAGTATTTCTTTAAAGCTACCACCTGCTTAGCAGAAATGGGGGGTCAACTCATTTTTAGATTGTTAATAATTGGCTAGTTGGCTGTGTGTTTTGAGTATATGCAGTGAAGCCATATTTGGATGATATTTGGACAATATTTTTTCCAACGTGAGTTACAAGTTCAGTATGCAAAAATTTTTTACAAATTTCTTTTGTTTAAATTACAGTCGACAAAAAGGGGAACTTGCATGTCAGGTTCAGGGGTCTGATTTGGATTGAGCCATTAGCCTTGGGATTTAAGGACCAGCATGGTGGAGGGGCTATTTAAAAAAAAAAAAAAAAACAGTATTATTATCGATGCCATCACTGCTATACTGTAGTGCCCACCAAGGGTTACACTGGGCACACCTATTCAATCTGCTTTCTACTCTGCCTGTCTAAATCATCACTGGGGTGCTTGTGACATACATTTCTTCAGCAGTCCTGGTGTGTGGACTGTCACATTGCCAGCCAAGTGCCTCCAGAATTTTGTGACCAAATAGTGTTGACAAAACATGAGCTCATTTGAAAATCAGTTGGGTGAAGCATTCCTTGCTACCCACACCTGCATAGTCCTACATTTTTCTCCTTTTGAGGGAACTTATGCATTTCCATTTTCTCATACTTATTTATTTCAGGATTGTGTGAAACTGGAATATTTTCCAGTAGGTAAAACAAGAACCATTCATAGTGAGATGCCACTATTTCACAGGGCACAAGCATATCAGTAAAACAAATCTTTGTGAAGTAACCCACACAACCACAAGGAGAACATGTAAACTCCACTAAGACTGCATCCCACTCTGGGATCAAAGCATGGTTTAAATTCTTTGTGGTGAACACACTATTCAGTGTAGCACCACAGGATTTCAATTGGCATTCATTTTGCATAAAATGATCTCATTATCTGAAAGGGTAACACAGTGGTCCGTTGCCTCACAGCTCCAGGAGACGGGGTTCATGTGTTTTTCTGGTACATTCCAGAGACATGCTATTTAGGTTTACAGTGAATCTAAAATTACCCCATTTGAGTGAAGGAAGAATTATACTGAAAAGTATCACCATATTGGATGCAAGCTTAAAATTCTGGCTAAATACAGCATACATTTTAAGAATATTACTCACAAACCCCATTAATCTAATTCAGAGTCCCTTGAATCATAGCCCACCCTGGAAGCCCTTGGCACAAATTAACAAACAGGCATGGAGTTTTATATCAGGCCTGTACTTGTACACATATCCACACTCACTCGGGGGGCAATTTCAAATCACTAGCTACCCCAGACTGCATATCTTCAGTGGTATAAGAAGAAAATAAGAGTAGCTGGTTGTAAGGGGCAGCAGAGGGTGGTCATTTCATATTTCTAGAAAGTGCAGCCGTTATCTCCATGGCACTGGATTTGAATCCCACCCAGTCATGGCAAGTGTTGAGTTTGTGTGTTTTCCCTGAGTCCACATGAGTTTTTCTAGTTTCCTCATCCGACACAAAGGGAGCTCGAAATTGGCCTCTTATGAGTGTGAGTGAGTGAACCTTGAGGTGGGCTGCCACCCTATCCAGGTGTGGTTCTTGACTGGCATCTTGGAAAAGTAGTAGCAGAAAATAGATGCAAGGAAAAAATGTACCTTCAATTTAGTACAAATCTAAAAATATACAGTTAGTACTTTTAGTTTCTCTAAATGGCACTTGTAAGTGTGTGGAGGTAGATGTGCCACGGACTGTTACCTGGTCTTAGTTCTAGCTGGCTCAATATATCCATTCACTTATGTTTCAAATCGGCTCATCCCAGCTTCATGTTACCAGGAGCCTATAGGTGAATGCCTGTGTGACTAAACGCTCTATCAATGAATGAAAAACAAATAGTTAATCTAAACTCCCCCCGCCTGATTTCCCAGCAGTAGTTTCTACCATTCGTGTTTGTTTGCTGTCCCGTGACCCATGAGTTAAATGTAATTTCCTGATTTTTCTAAGTCTTTCTCCTCCTAGTAACACTTTCCTAGGAAAAGTCCAAATTTGGCCATCACGCCAACACTTGTTACATTACACTGGCAAACATGACGACAGGAAGGTTTTTCTAGTGGAACGTGTCTGCAAAGTGCAAGTTACCATAGTGACTGCATGCAGGTTCCAAGCACCAGATCAAAATTTCTGGGAATTCACTTTTCTTAGAAAAGTTTATGTGACATCCATTTTTGACTTTGCAGCACAGAGAAGAAGTTGTGTGCAGATGTCTTTAATGGCACTCACCCTCCTGCCTGCAACCTAACCCTTCTGGGTTTCTCCACGTCCTGTTAACTGCTTCGGCCTCTTGAACCCTGGCTGGCTCGATTGTTCCCAGCCAGTTCCCAATTGCCTAAAATCTTCCCCACTCAAGTCAGCCTGACTTTCCCAAGGTAATCCAGCCTGTAGATGAAAGTTTACTGAATTTTCAAGCCTGGATCCTGTTTCCATTTCAGGGAGTGAAACAAAACCAAATATCCTTTGCTGCTAAGCACCTGCTTTTTTTGTCCATTGACCCCCAATTCCCAGCAAAGTGATTTGGTCAAAACCTAAAAGCATACCATTTTAAAAAAATAAACAGACAGTTGTCGGCTTGGTCTTACCCATTAGTCGTTCCAGGCCAAGCTGGTTGTGGCCAAAGCTCCCACCTGTTGATGACTTGAAAGCCGGAGTGTACCTGGTGGTACTCAGTCAAGCACAAAGGGCAGACCTTGAGATGTTGCCTGATGAGACCACTGAAGACGTCGGCCGCCTTGAACTTCTCAGGTAGGTGAAAGGGTCAGATTCCAGGGGCTTCATCCTTCATTGTAACCTGACATTCTGACTTGGAGTGCTTTTTACCGAGGGAAAGCTTTCTGGCTTACGTTTCAGTGCAAAGGAAATGCGGATGACTTCAAAGGCGATCATCTATAACTTCCCAAAATCAAACTCTGACTGAGTGGCAGTTTATGCATTCTTACATTTAAAAGGGTTAAAGAAGCTGCTGCTTTAAGAGCCCATCTCTCCAATAACCAAACAGTATTTTATATTAAAAACAAGGTAATTTAGTACCTGCTGCACAATTTCGTCTGTCCAGCTGAAAGTTTTTGAACCTAGAAGATTGAAGAAAATTACTGGAAACAGGGCAGAGAGAGGTTAGGAGCAGGCGCTGATACAGTGCATTGCCACGCCCACCACATGACAAACCAGCTCACAATCCCAGATTAGGACCCGAGTCCATGCAATGGGTGACACCTCAGCACCACACTAGTTCAGATGGAGTGGAACAGTGTGAGGTTTGTTATGGTGGCTGGAGTGCCAATTCTTCAGGTTGGAGGGCCTACATGCAGGGCTGGATGCAGATTAACGTCATACCCAGGACGGAACAATTGCAGGTTAAGGGCCTTGCTCAAGGGCCCATCGAAGCAGAGTCACTTTTGCTGTTTATGGGTTTCAAAGCGGCAACTTTCCGATTGCCAGTGTAAATCCCTAGCCTCGGATTCACCACTCCACCCACAGGGCAGGAAAAAGCGCAAATGGTCCACCAGTCCACCACTGGGCACATTGACATATCTCTTTTATAAACATTCATTTGAAAACAACTTCCTTTATATCTTCGGGTGGAGATATGAAATGAGAGTACCCGGAGAGAACTCACATGGACGTGTTCAGAACATGCAAACTGAACACAGTGACAGACCAAAGTGTGGATCAGGTGTGGGTGTCTGAAGCTGTGGAGCTGTGGCACAAGTTACAGCACCACCGCCATAAAGCATTTCAGAACGCCAGGTGCTTTATACAATGAAAACAACTAAGAGAATGTATGAAGGATGTGATATTCGGGTGCTTTCAGGTTTAAAAGTTGGAGCCTTTACTAGTCACTTCAAAAAGTTTGTTATCACAATTTTGTATATTACTTATTTTGGGACTGTGAGTTATATTCAAAAATAAGAGTAACCATAGAATGTAGTTACATCTACTAGTAGTGTACATAAAATACCATTTTATAATGTGGCTGGAATAACTTTAGTTGTGGTTAGATGTGGAGAATATGTGGCTAGTTGTACTTCAAATTTCATAAACATAACATTTTTCAAATCAGAATCAGAATTACTTTTATTCAGTAAGGACCTAATGTACACACATTTACCTTGGAAGCTTTGGAGCTGCTTATAACTTAACACAGCATCTCAAATAATTAATATAATGTTAAATAACATTCATTATAAACAGTTTCACATTTACAAAGGATATGTGCATGTGAAGGCCTGAGTGTATAATGTGTATGCACATGGACACACCTACATGTACTGTACATATACTGTACATACACACACCTTCATGCAGTATATGAGAGAATACATTAGTAAGTGAGGAGGACAGGCTAAATTACTGGGCTATATCTCTGGGAAACAAACTGTTTAGGTGTCTGTTAGTTTTAGTTTTAATTGACCTAAAGCATTAAAAGAGGAGAGATTTTGGAAAAAGTGATGACCTGGGTGAGATGAGTCCATGGGGATCCTTTTTTACATGGTTAGTGACAATTGATGCATACAGGTCTGCAACAGATGGAAGAGCACAGCCAATTATTTTCTCAGTAGACCTCACAACACGCTGTAATTTATTTTTGGAGTAGACCGTTGCAACTCCAAACCAGCCAACAATGGAAAATGTGATCACACGTTCGATTATGGCTTTGTAAAATTGTACTACAATGAGTTGGGAAATATTTCATTTCTTTACTTGGCATAAAAAGTACATCCACTGCTGAGCCTACTTAGTAACAGAAGTTGTTTTAATGTCCCAGCTGAGAGTGTTTATGATGGTTGTGGCCAAAAATGACAAAGATTCCACCACTTTGACTGCAGAATTGTTCATTTCCGGAGGGAGAGGTTGTAATTGCTGTTGGTGAAAGTCAATTAACCTTTCAGCTGTCTTAGTGGTATTACACTGGTATTCCACTGTCTTAGTGATATTAGTAACAGTCATTAAACTATTACTTAAAAAGTCACTCACATATATTTAATAATTATAGAACCATTTCAAATTTACCCGTACTCTCTTAAAAATCAGCTTCAGTCTTATCTTATACATAACAACTTATTTCAGAAATTCCAGTCTGGCTTCTGCACCAGTCATAGTACAGAAACGGCACTAACATGTGCTTTAAATGACATTATGACATTCTCTGATGAATGAAATTCCACTGTAATTATGTTATTAGACTTAAGTGTCAGGTTTAATACCATTGACTATTCTATTTTACTACACAGATTAGGAACTGACATTGGGCTTACTGGCAATGTCCTTGCCTGGTTTAGTTCTTATTTATTAAATCGATTCCAATACGTGCAGAAATGTGCTGACAGTACTTCGTCATTAAACACACAAGTGTAATATTGTGTCCCGCAGGCTCAGTACTGGGGCCTTTACTGTTTTCTCTTTCTATGCTTCCACTGGGATCTATTATTAAAAAACTTTAATTTTCTCTTGAAAATGACACTGAGTTATATGTTTCTTTTAGACCAAATGACATTTCTCTGATGTTGCCCTTAATAAGATGTGTTAGTGAGTTAAAGGAATGGATAGCTGAGAGCGATTTGTCTTTAAACACAGATAAAAGAGAGATGTTAATCAGTGAAGGGAATGATGCTGGTCATAGCAATATTTTGTCATTATTTGACTCAGTTGAAATCACCATTACATTTACTGAATCAGCCCACAATCCAGACATTATCTTTGAGAAATGCATTACTTAAAGCACACATTACAAAGCTGTCCAAAACATGTTTTTTTCCATCTTAGAAATGCTGAAAAATTAAGGTGTTTTTAAATGTGCAGGATACTGAGAAATTAATTCATGCATTTATTTCTAGTAAGAATGACTATTGCAATGTAGCGTTGGCTGGATGTTCAAATAATTCTTTATAAAGCTTTCACTTAATTCAAAATGCTGCTGCAAGAATTATTACAAGAACAAGAAAATATGAACACATAACTCCAAGTCCTTACACTGGCTACTGCTTAAGTTTAGGGCAGATTTCAAAATCCTTTTAAAATATAAAGCCTTAAATTGCCAAGGTCCTGCCTACTTACTGTATCTGAACTTATCATTACTTACGAATCAGAGCACACATTAAGATCTCAAGATGCCAGTCGGCTTATGATTCCAAGGATTCATAAAATAACAGTGAGAGGTCGAGCTTTTAGTCACAGGGCCCCAAAGCTGTTGAATGGTCTGCCTGCTGCTATAAGAGATGCCCCTTCAGTCTCAGCTTTTAAATCCCAGCTGAAGACTCACTACTTCAGTTTAGCATACCCTGAGTGGAGCTGCTGATTATCTGTGCATATTGCATCTCTGTTGTTAGGCATTAATACTTAAGTATTATGATATTTATAAACTGCTACTAACGCTTGCCTATTCTGTTTCTCTTCACAAGTGCCACTGCTCTACTGCCATGGTGTTTGCCTGCTTTTGGAAAAGTCATCTCAGATAAAGGAGCACTGTAATCATCAGGTACAAGGGTACTTTCATCAGATTGGCCAGCCCAGCACTGACTCAGCTGTGGAATGGCCAATAAAATACATGTGTAATGACAATAAAGTGAATCTAATCTAATCTAAAAAAGCGAGGCAGCTTGTTGACTGAGGTCTCCAGGACTCTGAACACGTCTGTATCCTGTATCTGTGATAGTTCTGTATTTAGTGAGTGATATAATCTATTCTTGCATTTTCCTTTGTAGTTTGTACTGTTGTAATGTATTTCTGAGGTGGCAATGATACATTGGCTACCTAGCTCTGTGAGGATGATTACTTGTGTTTTGTTCTGTGTATTGTATTTACCCCCATTTTTTGACACCCATTGCATGCCCAACCCACCTGTAAAGGGGTCTCTCTCTGAATTGCCTTTCTTGAGATTTGTTCCATTTTTTCCCTACAAGGGTATTCTTGAGAGTTTGTTTCTGTCTTCTTAGTGAGTCAAAGCTGTGGGACTATCAAAAAAGGACATGTTACAGCCCATTGTGGCAATCCTTGTGTGATTTTGGGAAATACAAGAAATACATTGTTGTTGTTGCTGTTTTTGAGTAACAGGTTTTTGGTAGCACACCATGATATAAAACAAGTCCTTTTGGGACGAGTCCTATCTGTAAGCTGTTTCGTTTCCTTTAGTAACAAGTCCAGCAATGGTTGTGCCATCAGCATACTTAATGATTTTTACTGAAGAGTCAGAGGACCTACAATTATTGGTGTGCAGTGAATAGAGCAGAGAGAAGTACATGGCCTTGAGAGGCCATACAGAGATAGTCAGAGAGACTGGAGCTCATCCATACATACTGTTTCCAGTTTGTCAGGAAACTTTAAGTGCATTTACAGGTAGAAACATTCAGTTCACTTTGTAGAAGTTTAGCTAGCAACAGTTCAGGGTCAATTGTGTTAAATGCTAATGTCTACAAACAGTTTTCTGGCATGAGTTCCTTTACAGTCCAGATGCTTTAGCACAAAATGAAGGTCCATGTTAATGGCATCATCCGCTGATCTGTTTGCTCAAAATGCAAAGTGATGAGGGTCCAGATGAGCAGCAGTAACCGACTTAAGATGGGTTAGAATAAGTAACCAATGGAGATTTAAAATCCGTGATGAAGCTAAAATTCTTGGCGGCATCTGCAGATGATAGATAACAGATCATTATGTCATTTTGCCAATGCATTATAGTGTCATTTTAATCTCGAGATAATGAAGCTGTCGCTTTCTTTTAGCTTAATGGAAATACTGAGTACATGTTTTATCACTGTAGCATTATCTTATGTCTTTCAAACACTTATACATAAGATGAGTTGCTCGCATTTTTTACTTTTATGGATGTGAACATCATGTCATCTACCTGCTTCCATTTCAAGGAGCAGAAGTGAACTGCTGTGACTGAGGTTCACACCACACAGCCATAAACACAGGTAGAGGATGGAATGGAGGTAGAAGTCAGACTTTCGCATATAATGAGGCCTACCGCTACATTCGTATAGTAAAGGACAGTACTGGCCTTGTGCAATGATTAATACATAAATAATATGATTCTTACCATATTGAATAGTTAAAGAACATAATTATTAATGAACTGAATACATATAAGCACATCTAAAGCCATACCTTCCTGTCCAGTGATGTGCGGAATGTGTTTCTGTCTTATACAGTTTGTTTGAAATAAACTTTTTGAATTCTGCTCTTTCATTTTGAATAGCCCGGTATATTACACATGCTTGGTTACATATGGGCCACATTTGGCACAGTATACAAATGGCATCAGGATCAGGTACAGACACAGCTCCCAGAGTATATAATGCTGATCCTTCGCATCACAGGCCCTCTGGTTATGCTGTTAGGCATACATTATCTGCAGGTACTCCAAAGTTCAAACTCAGAAGTGCTGGTACAGAGTAGGGCAAACTGGTCAGAGTCCTGCCGGCTGGAGCCGTAGCTTTCTCCATTTAAGGGAAGGGGGAGTGGGCCGAATGCATGCGCAATCAGCCACTCTCAGTGCAAAGTCAACAACAAACCTTAAAACCTGTGAAATAATAACAATAATGAAATATTTATTGCTATTTACAGGCCATTTATATCTTTTTGATGGAAGAAAGAAGTGCAAAGCATCTGCACTGATACATCAGAAACAAAAGAGTTGTGGCAGCTTCATCCCATCTACCTGTGCAGATGACAAATGTCAAGCATAGCTGGCAAGTGCTTGTTTGACATGCAGGGTCACTTAAATGGCAATTACACAGCTATAAGCCAAAAACTATTTTAACGTAGTGTGTCCAAGTTGCCAAACATTTTGGGATTTCACCAAATTCAAGCGACTTGAAATGGGGTTTACTCAACATCAGTCCCAACATCCAAGGAGCTGTGACTATATGAATAGGTATTGCACACAATTATTTTATTAGTTTTTTTTTTAACTTAAGTTTTAATTCCTCCAGTCCCTAATGGGGCATCAGCCATTGGATCCTGTTAGCAGCCAGTTGTGGCACATCTTCCGTTGTTACACCCTGAGCTTTGAGGTCTTTATTGTATAGGGTGGTCCAGATCTAATTATGCAATTTTCATTACGCTATAACTTATTTAGTTTATTACATAGAAAATCACCTGAAAAATCCTGGACCATCGAGAAGTGTGCAAACTGACGACATGAAGAATCATCTTTGCGGTGAACTGGAATAGTCCCCGCATAAATCAAAGTCATTCAGACTATCTGGATCTGCATAATTAGATCTGGACCACCCTGTATTGTATCTCTCCATGACTTCTTGGGTTCTCCATACCTCTTCTTCCCAATTGATGGTTTCCAAACCATGGCTGTATGTGCTGGACGTGTGAAATTGAGTCTGAACATATGTCCTGTGATCTTTAATCTATACTCAGCAATGGTATACTGTAACCTCTTTTGTCCTGATCGTTTTAGTATTTCAGTATTTGTTAAATGATCTCTCCAAGTTACTTTAAGAATTCTTCTCAAACATCTCTGATGGAACACCTTTGAGTTATGTGCTGACTTCATTGTTATCTTCGTTGTTGCTGCAGGAAGTTCAATTGTTGAATATTAGCTTCATCTTTATACTCAGGCATAAGGTCTTTGATTTCCAGATGTTGTTCATGCGCCTGAAAATGCCAGCTACCTTGCTGTCATCTTCAATATTACTGTCCTTCACTAAGCAGCTGCCAAGTTAGGTAAAGTTATCGACTTCTTCTAATACTGTTTGTATTGTCATGACCGACTGTGTGCCGGTTACTATACCTACTCTTATAACTTTGGATTTCTATCCACTCACTATCAAGCCAAAATGTGTGGCAGAATCAATGAGATTGTCTGTCATAGCTTGCAGTGTTCTATCGTTCTCTGCTAGCAGTGCTATATCATTGGTAAAGCCAAGGTAATTGAGCCAGTCTTGTTGGTGCTACAGTATTCCAAATTCAAGCTTGTTCATCGCTTTTCTCAGTACAAAGCGTATTACAATTATGAATAAGAATGGTGACAATATACATTCCTGCTTGATGCCTGATAAGATTTTGAAAAAAGACGTACCATGCCAATACCATGCTCATGACTTTCTCAAATTTAATTAGAACGTAGCAATTTGTTTATGAGTGTCTAAAGTTTCATATGCTGACACATAGACGGTCAACACTCTGAAAGAAAACATGTACACCCACAGAAATGTCAAAATTATGATACCATCACAATGTTCTCCACACATATATCTATCTATGGTATATGTAGAGGAAGGTAAAATAGAAGCTGGATCCACTGGATTTGATGACACATTGCCTGGCAGCTCACCCTGAGCATTCTGTAATGCCACGTCACTTCCTAGTGCTCTGCAGGTGTTAAGTGTGATGAGGGAGTTTGGCCTCGTCCTAAAGCTGTTCATTCACTGGAGCTGCAGCAGGTGACAGCAGGCACCCTCTGATCACTTCTGTTTTGCGTGGCTATG
Organism: Polypterus senegalus; assembly: GCF_016835505.1. Lineage (NCBI taxonomy): Eukaryota > Metazoa > Chordata > Cladistia > Polypteriformes > Polypteridae > Polypterus > Polypterus senegalus. The sequence continues at coordinate 98,090,448 of NC_053154.1, read as the reverse complement.
CATCAAAGAGAGTATTAATCACACGGCAAGCAGGGCTGTGACCTTACTGAGGATTAGGGAAGAAGTGATAGGCCAGCCAGACCTTGAACTGGGAATCTCCCAGTTTGAAACCCCTTCCTCTCTCAGTCACTAGGATGGGCTCAATGTTGAATTACATTTAGGAAAGTCTTGTCTTGAACTTTGTAAAATGTTCACTTGATCTGTTTCTGTCCCCTCAGCTTGAAGCTTCCTGTTTAAAGAAATGGAAAAATACAAATCAAGCTTATGGAAATGACAGGATGTGTTTGGATTTGGTTTTGTAATGTAAAATAGAGCCTCATGCTTTGCCGCCTGTAAACTTTTACAAAAACCCACAGATTGCTAAATAACATTTAGGACTTTGACAATGGACCCTCTGAGACTGCAATTATGATTGACTTGTACGAATTAAAGGGAGGTCTACAACACCTATGTGTTACCACTGTGGTAAGAGACTTGATGGCTGCACTCTGTATTTAGTACAGTTTGAAAACAAGCACTGTTGGCTAAGGAACCAAAATCCACCCAGTTTGAAAGGCAAATGAAGAAGGCAGGAGTTGCTAGTAGTAGTGACAAATAGCAAAAAAAAAAAAAAACAGAAGGGGACTGAAAAGACCATCCTGCTGAGTAAAGTAAGCTGTTTAAGCATGTTGACCCAAAAGCAAAACGCCCAGATAGACTCAATCTAGAGGCCAATTCACTTTGATGATTTGGCTACCAGGAATTGTTATGAACTCCAAGGACTTTTTAGATAGTTTAGCAACAACTTTTTATTATCAGTAGGAAAAAAGGGATCCTTGAAAATGTTCATGGGAATAGGCCCAACCAGTCTACATCTGTTTGATGGACTTGGAAAAGACATTTGGCTATGTTTCTTGAGGTATCCTGTGGGAGGTGCTTCAGGAGTATGGGGTATCAAACCTGTTTGTTGAGAGCTATTCAGTGCCTGAACAAGCATAGTAAATGTTTGGTTCAAATTGCTGCCAGGAAGTCAGACTCGTTCCTGGTGGGTTTAGGACTCTCTCAGGGCTGCCCCCAGTCACCAATCCTGTTCACATTTTGTATGGACAGAATTTCTAGGCAAAACCAAGGACTGGAAGGAGTCCAGTTCTGTGACCTCAGGATCGTATCTCAGCTTTTTGCAGGTAATGTGGTCCTGTGTGCTTCAGAAAAGTGTGGAGTGCTCTCTTCAGGTTGGGGATGAGGTCCTGCCACAAGGCGAGGAGTGTAATTATCTCGTGGTCCGTGTTGACAAGTGAGGGATAGAAGGGAGCGAGAGATTTGACAGCTATGTGGCTGTGTACTGGTCAGTTACGGTGAAGAGACAGCTGAACCTCATGGCAAACCTCTTGATTTACCAGTCAATCTACATTTCTGCCCTCACCTAATGATCTTGAGCTTTGGGTAGTAACCAAAAAGAACTAGATCATGGAGGCAAGCGGCAAGGTATCTACCCAGGGTGTCTGGGCTCATCCTTAGAGACTGGGTGAGAAATGCAGGCATTCGGAAGGAGCTTAAAGTAGAGCCACTGGTCCTCCACATTGAAAGGAGCCAATTGAGGTACACTCTTAAAAATAAGTAACAGTTCTTTATTTGCAGATTACTTTCCACTTAGAGCCATTCCTATGGAAAGAACCCTTTTATTCTAGGAAAGGTTCTTTGCATATGAAGTTGTTTCTTTGGGATTTGAAAAGGTTCCTAATATGTGGAAAAAACAGAACTCCTTAATCTATACTAGGCTTCAAATGTATACTAACAGATCAAGAAAAGCTGAATTTAGCCTGTGCTGTTGTAACAAGCAACAGTCCTTTTGAAATTGGTATGTTACAAATCTGTTACTTTTGGAACCTGCTATGGATCTAAAGAAACTGGAATTTTCTTGCAGATGATACTTTTGGAAACCAAAATGGTTCTGTTATGGCATCACTCTGAAGAATCGCCATAGAACCTTTATTTTTAAGAGTGTATTTTGGGCATCTGTTGAGGATGCCCAACAGGGAGGAGACCTCAAGGCAAAACCAGGACACACTGGAGAAATGATATCTGTCAAATGATCTGGGAATGTCTCAGCATCAAGAGGAGTCAGAGGAGGTGGCAGGGTAAAGGAACGCTTTGGCATCTTTGCTCATATCAGGTGCAGTGCCAGTATTGGTCCTGGGTGGGCCCATGTCCACCCACTTTTGTTACCGACCCACTCTGTTTTTCAGCTTAACTTTATTTTTTTCTGTCAAATTAAAATTAGCTTATTCTGCACACAGGGATTTAAATACACATCACCTTTGATTAAAATACCAGTTGAATATAAACAGCAAAATCATGGGGGTTAACTTTATCACTAGAAAAGATCATTTAACTCTTAAAAAACATTTGGAAAGCTTATATATAGATAGCGATTATACAGTGTACATCTACATATCAAGGTTTAGAAAATTATATTGACTTCAAATGTTACCAATCGCAGGCACTCAAAATATGTGTTGTTAACTGGAGACTTTACCGAAGTTGCTAACTGAAGTTGGTCTTGTTAGAAGGAAACGTGAAAGATGTAAAACAACCATTTTAGTTTTTACTAGCGATTGGAAACAAACAGAAGTGTAAAACGTAACAGAGTCTGACGTTGGCACTAAATTTCAGTGATGTCCAAGTGGCAACTGAAGAAAGCAATTGAAGCTGTTTTCACTTTAGCAAGGGGTTTACTTCCAGCATTGCTATTGCATGTGCTGGAAAATCAACAAGTGCCCAGCCAACAGATGTTAAGGTATCAGTTTTGTCTGATGTTCATGAGCCATAAACTCAATCTGTATTAAAGTTTCCAACTTCTTTTACAGCCAGAAAGATGCGTAGCTTTGCTGCTGTTTGGCTCCAACAGGTAACAGCATGTGGCTGGAAAGCAGGATATCGAAAGATAATCTTATAATAATCTATTAGATTAACAATAATAATAATAGTAATAATCTAATAAAGGGCAGATTCACTCATGTATTGAGAGACTAGAAATGCATGCATCAGAAGAAGAGGGTCATGGTGCAAGAAACCTTATCAGAACTGGGTGAAGTTAAGAATGGTGACCCCAAGAGGTCAATGCTAGAGCCATTGCCATTTTTAAGATATATAAATGAGCTGGATAGGAATAAAAGTAATAAGATGGTGAAGTTTGCAGATGATACCAAGAAAGGTGGACTGGCAGATAACCTCAAATCTGTTGAATCATTATAGAGGGAAGTAGACAGCATGTAGGCTTGGGAAGATTTGTGGCAGATGAAATTTAATGTAAGTAAATGTAAAGTATTACATGATGGAAGTAATATTGTAAGGTGTAAATACACAATGGGAGATCCGAAAATCAAAAGTATACCTCATGAGAAGGATTTAGGAGTTGTAATGGGACTCCTCACTATCAATGGTGTGCCAATGCCTTTAAGAAGGCTAACAGAATGTTAGGTTATATAGCACCCTGATGTGCAGAGTACAAGTCCAAGGCTGTTCTGCTCAATCTTTATAACACACTGGTGAGGCCTCATCTGGAGTACTGTGTGCAGTTTTGGTCTCCAGGTTATAAAAAGGACATAGCAGCGCTAGAAAAGGTCCAGAGAAGAGCAACTAGGGTGATTCCAGGTCTACAGGGGATGAATTATGAAGAAAGATTAAAAGAGCTGAGACTTTTCAGTTTAAGTAAAAGAAGATTAAGAGGAGACATAACTGAAGAAAATTAGTACAGTGGATCGAGACTGTTATTTTAAAATGAGTTCACCAAGAACATGGGCACTTGTTTAGGGTAAATTTCACACAATTATTAGGTCATTTTTCTTTATACGAAGACCCACAAACACATGGAATTAAATTACCAAGTAGCGTGGTGGACAGTAAGACTTTAGGGACTTTTAAAACTCGACATGATGTTATTTTGGAAGAATCTGGAAGTAAATGGGAATGGCAAGCTTTGTGGGAATGAATGGCCTGTTCTTATGTTCTAACATACCAAATTTAGTCCCACTCTTTAATGAAATCCTGGTGCCCCTACTGGCACAGACCGTTGCCCCCCACACTGCCTCCCGTCACCAGCCCTGACCCAGACCCAGATAAGAGGCAGAAAATCGATGGAGACGGATGGAAAAAAGATCGCATATGCAGCTTTGCATTTGAAATGTATAATTTATTTCATTAACAGAAGTCCTCTTTCATACAGTCAGTTATACGAGTCGACAGTGACAGGATTTTGTTGAAACCTTCTGTTTTGATCAGCTGTTCTCCTGTCCAGGGTTGATCCCAGTGCTGCTAGGTGCTTGAAACAAAGAACAAGAGCCATTATGTTACTACATGTAGCAACTATTCCTACGTGGATCAATCTTGGATACAGGGCCTTGCTCATGGAATCCTGCAGAGCACTTTCCTTTTCATGATCAAAACAAGCCTGAAGGATGCTAGATTTCACTAAGAATTTTTACCTTATTTCCTCCTTTATTTTAGCATCACCTGTAGCATTTATTTGTTGGAATATGAATCAACCAAACAGCAGTGCTGAGTAACACGTTTCATTTTCAGTGGAGGGCAGATGTAGATTTAATTATGGTTCTTAAACATATGCTGCCTGGGTTGTCTGCCTACACTGTATTTTAATAAGAGATGGCTTAAGATTTTTAAAAGTATTTCTGAATAATAAAAAAAACAAAATCAGAGAATATGGTTCTAAAATGCAGTCAACAAACTCATCATCAACATATCATCATATTAGTTGGGACAGCTGGCATAACTCCTAGGATCATTTGGACTGAGTCAATGCTCATGTAAAAGAGATGCCACTGTGAACAGAGACATTGGGGTAAACAAGCACTAAAATGTCCCATTGTCATATTCAGTGTCACAACCCTGAGCAGTAAATCTTTGCCGTCGGCAAGATGTTTAAGTCAGGAACACTCATCTGCGGTGTCAGAGTGGCAACACTGCAAATACTGACAATGAAAAGAATTTTCAGCTCAGGCAGGACCATTATCTCTTACACCAACACATTCAAGGACAGTGTTTATCCTCAGGTGACACAGCTACCTAACAGTCGCTCTCACTGATAACTGCATCTTCATCATCTGATGTTGCATTTAATGTTTGGTGATTGATCTCCTGCTTGCATAAGTTTTTTGCATTTTCTGGAGACATAAAAGTAAGAATTCCATTGTACAATGTACAGAGACAATAAACTTGACCTTGGTGTAGACTTAGGATTTTTATCCTTTTTGGGTGGAGCAAGATCAGGCTAATGAACAGGGTGGGGAATCTGAAAGAAGCTGTGAGCTGTGCCCAGTCCCTGTTCTTGTCTACCCATGCAGCATCTTTTTTCCTGTTAACGTTTACTCTTCTCTGTGTTAACTATAAACTATCAGGGCATGCAGACATTTGAGACGATTTCAGCATACTTAGAATTTTTTTCCTGTGTTTGGTTTGGTTGTAATTAATTACTGGGAATATTTTATACAGTTAAAAGAATGTGTTTCTGTTGTGACAAAAAGTATGCCAATTTGTGACACGGCAATTTAAGGCTGATAGGCTGTGAATTATCCCTGCCTGAACTTTAAATTAAAATAAAGAGGCATGCTTGTTCGAGAATTACTAATTAAAAGCCGAACAATGTCAGGTTCTGATTTGCACCTCTATTTTGACTATGAGTCTTGTTTTGCCCCATTGATAAAGTCTGCATGATGTCTTGATTCATGTCTGTTTACTGGCTTCTGGTTCAAGTTTACGTTTTGAGTCTCTGCTGCTTGAACATCTTAACTAACTACTTGTATTTCATGGACAGAGGTGCTTAATGATCACACACCCCTAGAAACTAATTCCTAATTAAACCTAGGACTTAATGTATGCTTGTTATGTTTAAAAAATGTTAAAAGCAGTGTAAACAGACAAGATCCCAGTTAAAATAGGTTTACACTAGGGAGATCTCCTTTAAGTCCTTATCTCTTTGATCTGGTTATGGATGTGTTGAGCCATGAGATAAAGGTCCAATCCCCTTGCTGTAAGCTTTTTGCTGATGACACTGTGTTGAGTAGCACCAGAAAAGAGGACATGGGGAGGAAGTTGCAAGAATGATGAATGGCTTTGGAAGAGAGAGGACTGAAAATAAATAGGAAGAAGACAAAATGTATGAGGTTTGATGAGGTGCAGGATTCAGAAGTTAGCCTGCAGGGAGAGCTATTGAAAAGAGTGGATACATTTAAATATCTTGGATCAGTGGTATCCTGAGATGCAAAATTAGATGCAGAGATAACCCACAGAGTGCAATGTAGATGGAACAATTGGAAGAAGGTATCAGGAGTACAGTATTGTGCAATCAAAGGTTAAAGGTAACGTTTTTTAAGACAATGATTTATGCAGCAAGTACAATGTGTCACATACCAAACTGAGAGGTTAGCCTGATGAACAACTCCATCTTAGGAAAGTATCGTGATCAAAACAGTAACATGGCAGAATGACAGTCAGACTGTCAGAGGTCCCTGTGTTTCCTAATTGCAGATAAAATGGACTAAATTGTTGCCCTAAACAGAGCTGTTGAGTAATCTTCTGTTTAAAACTCTACCAAAAAAATCACACTGTGTAGACTGAAAATGAGAATATTTATTTTTGGTTGGATCTACATTTCCTTTTTTTGGTAGAAAGTAGACTTATTTTAGACATGCTAAGTTTTATTTGAAATTAGGTTTAACACTCTGCCAAAATGTGCAAGGGTCATGGGGAGCTGAGGGCTGCGAGAACATCGTTGTATGCAAAACTTGAACAAGCCTGGAGAAACCTGCTCCATCGCAGGACACACTCACGACTCTCTATTCCAAAGTTAATGCCCTTATCCTTCAGACGTATTTGTCTTAACAGTATAGTTAGCTATCCTCCTCTACCTCTAGTTATTCTATTTATGGTCTGTAGCTCTGCAGAAGTCTTCATCTTTGTTTCCACTTTACAGTGTGTTGTATTTATGGTTATAAATGCTGGACCTTTCTATGGATTCTGATCTTTCAAGTTTTCTAGGTGTTCATAATTTTGTTAGGAACCTATACACTACCTTTTCTGCCCCTACAAAAAAGATGTCCCCTAATTTCTTAGGGCCCTAGGCCACAGTTGTCTCCTGTTCATTGATTGCTTCTGCTTCATTTTTCTTGGTAGGTCTATAGCCGCATTTCTCAGACTTTACTGTGATCCAGATTTACGTTTTCAAGTTAATTGATGACCTACAAGCAGGTAGGAGAGGTTCCCCCTTGGTGAGTCAAAACGTGAATGTAAGAGTGGGAGGTAATGTGGGAGCGAGAGGGGTCACTTGGTGGGGATAAATATCACACAGAGCCATCGGATATGCAAGTGTCTCGCAGAAGATTGCAAGTATGTCTCAGTGGGCCATACAATTGGCAGTGCTAAGTGATATCTAAACCACCCCCTCTCTTATATCTGTGTTTTTGATGTACCAGGGGGACCACACTCCCTCTTACAATTGCACTCAATTTACAGAACACCGCCCTGTGGGTTATCAATTAAATTAAGAGGGTAAGACGGGGTCATGAGACAATAACAGGTTGAGAAACACTGCGTATAGCTTGTTTTTTTCTAATCATTTCAATGTCTGTTAAACTCCTTGTCACTTTAGCTTTCATACTCTTTTCAAGTACCACTAATCTGTTTGTTCTATTAAAAACTGGTTTATAAAATCATTTTGTACTCTGACAACACAAGCAAATCATTCACTTTCACCTATCACACAAAGATAATTAATATATTTAATTACTTCACAATTACCCTGGAGTCACCAACCAATTATGTGGCACTTAGTATGCTTGGTATCTTGCAACTGAAAGCTTTGCTAATTTAATTAATTTAGCCATAAAAGATTTTTGTGTTATTCAGTCATGTAACATTTTCTAAAGCGCTCATCCTTACAAAACGCTCCAGCCCTCATCTGCTTAAGCTGCCGTCTCAAGGTTTCTAATGTCAGGAAAGACAGGTTATCCCGAGTAGATGTACTTTTAAGCAATTCACGAATATTACTGTATAATTGACTCTCGGTATTAAATGACTTGTCTTTTATGTGTCCAATGAAGTTATCAGCTTGGAGCCAGCAAGCCAAGAAGCCAAGGAGCGTTAATTGGAGTGAGTTTTTCAGGACCGCTGTGGAGCTGGCCGCTGGAGCTGTTGACTACATGCAGAAGGCAAAATCATCATTAGAAGAGAAACACACAGCTGGGAGCGTTACAGGGCATCTGGGTGCACCTACTCTTTCTAGAATACACGAGTAAACATCTCATCAGCTTCTCCCTGTAATTGTTTCTCTAGTTATGTAAAAAAAGATAATTGGATTGTGAGATATGGACAAGGCTCCTGGTGAGTCATTCTGAAGTGGATGATGAATGAATGAGGGCTAATGAACACTACAGATCGTCTCCAAAGTGGACTTGAGGACTCATTGCTGAATACCTTGGAGTGAATTCACAACAGAATTTAAACAGTTAAGGGAAGATGGAACAAACTGTGTTGCATTATGGTCTCGGTACTTAGGACATGCACAAATACGCTCAAGGTTTCATTATAGAACACTTAACAGATTAGAATTCATGTAGACTCCATGCACTTTAATCCTGAATTCCTTCCTTTGAACCCATCCCTACCAAAGACTAGTTGCCTGCTTTGCACCCAATGCTGCCAGGATAGGCCCTGTTCTCGTGAAACACCCACCTTCCTCACTGGATTGAGCAGGTGTGGGATCCTGGCCATGAAAATGGAATGTTTCATACCCGGCCAGGAAGCCATAATGGAAGGACCAGGAAATGGGCTTACCAAGAGCTGTTCATTTAACCACATGGCAGGTGGTGGTGTGTTGGCTAAACCCAATTAAGATACTCAAAGGGTTGCTTGGGAAATGGAGTCTGGAAACACAACCCTCTTTGAGGAACAGCAGAGGGCACTGCTTAGGGACTGCCCTGGTTTCTGCATGACCCAGAAGTGCTCTGGATGACGGGGACAAGAGACTGGAAGCAATGGTTGAACTTAAAAAAGAGCTTGCTGCATCATTTTAGAAGAGTTATAGTTGGAAGACATAGGCTTTCTTTTAGGCCCGACCCAGGAATTGCTTGCAGTCAGTGGCACTTCCTTGTGGTCACACAGGTTAAAGACTATGTTTCATTCTTTTAAATTGCATTTTTCATCACAGGTCCACATCTCCTTAAAATGATCAGAAACACAGTCCTTGAGCCTCACAAACTGTGGTCTGCCTGACAGATAGTCCATTATCCAGGACAACATGCAGGCTCATCCACCTGCATATCTATGAGTTTACCCCTTGACAGGGATGGTTGGATGGTATTAAATGCACTGGAAAAATCAAAAAGCATAATTCTCACAGTGCGGCCACCTTTGTACAGGTGAGAATAAGCAGACAGATAATTGCATCCACCACTCCAATCTTTGATAGGCAAACTGCAGTGGATCCAGGTAATCTAGCACAAGTAGACTCCTATAGTCCAGGACCAGCCACTTAAAGGCCTTCATGATGCGGGATGTAAGTGCCACTGGTCTATTGTCAATACATGAAAAAGTGCCCGTCTTCTTTGAACCAGGAACAATTTGGGATGTTTATCTACAGCAGCGGCACTTTCTAAAGCCTTAGGGTAAGACTGAACAGGTGACAAAGGACACCCCAAAGTTTGTGAGCACAGGCCTTAACAATTTGAGGACTGACTGCATCTGTTCCCACAGCTTTTTCTGTGTGGCTTAAAAGAGACGCTAAACAGCTTTTAAGAGATGCAGATGCTATACAGTTTTGAGAGAGGCAGATGGCATATGGATTTTTAAGGTAGAGTGATGGCATACAGTGTTTGGTATGAGAAAGTGAGAGGGCATTGGCGTTTCTGAAGATGCACATTGCCCGCTACGAACTGAAAGAAGAAGACACACATACTTTTAAAGAATGCCTTAGATGAATTAAGAAGAATGTACTCTTTAAACTACAAATACATCTCTCTCTCAGTTATACTGAAGTGAAGCTTAATGTGTGAATATGGAGGTGAATCATTCAAGTTGTATATTTTTACCGGTTTTAACTTCTAGTGTTTGATATGCCTGGTCAGTCTGGAAAGGAACAAAAGCAATGCTTAAAATAAAGTTTGAAAATGATCTCACTAAACATTGCCTAGCTTATTGATTTTATTTGTTCCAGGTGATGACTTTAAACTATTGTTTGTTCAGTTCTTTCAAAAGCAGCAATCAGGAAACTGAAGGATACAGGTAACCTGGCAGGAGGTTCTCTAAGCATTGTTGGAAAATGTCTTACATGATTGTTCAAGTATGAGTTGTGCTCATCTGTTAGATCTGTGCAGCCCTTTCAAAGGTAAGAGGTCTCAGCAGGTGTCCATTTCCTGAAGCAGTTCTGATCTTAGCTAAGACAGTCTGAAACTGTAGCCCTTTCAGGGGCACCAATCTGGGTGCAGCTCATGAGTGGAGCGACTTCTGGCCCCTGCTAAGGTATTGAAGTTGAGACAGGCAGCTTCAACCACTGCTATCTATGATGAGTGAATGTTGCAGAAGTAAATATTGCAGGATCTATATGTAAATCAAGGCTAATAATTTAACCATTTCAAAGATTAACTGTCCACCAATATATATATATATATATATATATATATATATATATATATATATATATATATATATATATATATATATATATATATATATATATATATATATAAAGAACCATAGAGATTAAAGTACTTTTTGTGAATAATAAAATAACTGATAACTGAGAACCTATACAATGTTAGAGGTTAGAAGTACAGTAAATCAAATTTTAGAGACCTGAACCTCAGCTCTCTGTTGCTGGATATGCAGCTATAGGCAAATTTTAAAAAGAAAGGTAATATTTCCAAACTTTTCTTAGCTCTTCCCCTAAGACTGGAGAAATCGGGCACAATTGGTCAGCTCTTGTCAAGCCTAGCAGGGCTATTAACCATGCGAAGCACGTTAGAGAGAGCTCCTGTCTAACAGAGACTTGTAATTAGTTGCAATTACACTGGAATAAAGGCTTTTGCCTCCCTCTCACCTGACCTTTTCTGGCATTTTTAGGAATCAAAATACAATCTTTCTACATTAAATGAGAGATTTCCTTTCACTGGTCTGTGAAGGAGACATTGCTGTGATAATCTTAAAGCTTTTGTTTAAACCAAGGGTCACCTTGACGTGACAAAGTTTGACAATGTTGTCAAGTCACTCTTAGTGAAACAGCCAATGGGATCATTATACTTGTGCTACAGGAGCTATAACGTCCAGAACACAGGCAGATTATGACTTGATCAGGAAAAGGCTAATTATCACCTCATGGGAAAGCTCAGACAGGTTTAGTGATTCTTACTTTTAACTTATGCATACATACATTTTTGATATCATCTACTCCAGTCTACGGTCGTGGGAAGCCAGAATCCTTCTTGTCAGTTTTAGACACAGCCTTGAACAGGGCACATTGACACAGAGATTGAGTGCCTTACAGTACCAAAGATCTGAATTTGCTTCTGAGCCTATCTATCTATCTATCTATCTATCTATCGTGAACGCTGGCCCTGGCACAGACAGACGGACGACATATTTTCACCCAACACACTTTATTTACACTATTTACAAGTTTAGTGCACTCACGCAACCCCAGTGCCTTCAGCACCGATTCCCCAAGTCCAGGGCCCACAGTCCTTGTGCCTTTCTGGCCGCCTCCAGTCCTTCGACAAGCTCAGTCCTTCTGCCTCCCGACTTCCACCCTGACTGGAGGGAGGCGGCCCCTTTTATGGGGAGCCGGATGGGCTCCAGCTGCTCCCCGGCACTTAACGGTGGCCACACCCCTGTGTGGCGGAAGTGCCGGCTGCGCACCCGGAAGCCGTCCGTGTCTCCCCGGTCGTCTTCCCCCCGGCACTTCCTGGTGTGGCGGAAATGCCGGGCACCCGGAATAAACAGGCACTGGGGCGCCGCCTGGCGGTGGCCACGGGTCCCTACAGGGCTGGGCTTCCAAGCCCTGTACCCGAGGCCCCTGTCAACCAGGACGGACGCCCCACTCGGTCTGGAGGAGGCACACGCCCTCCTCCGGTCCTCTAAGGCGTCCCGGCCGGGCTCCATCCCCGGCCGAGGACCACACAGGGTAAACCGGCATCGGGGCGCCGCCTGGCGGTGGCCACGGGCCCCTACAGGGTAGGGCTTCCATGCCCTCGACGTGGCTCCCAGCAGAACCAGGACGGACACCCCCTCGCGGTCTGGAGGAGGCACAGGCCCTCCTCACGTCCTCCTGGGCGTCCCGGCCGGGCTCCAGCCCCGGCCCGGGACCACACTATCTATCTATCTATCTATCTATCTATCTATCTATCTATCTATCTATCTATCTATCTATCTATCTATCTATCATTCTGTATGCCTGTTTATCTATCTGTTTGTCTGTCTGTCTATCTATCTATTTATCTATAATAATTTTGCTTTTTTTACCATTTTATTCCAACTTCATAATGTTTGTTGCCATTCTGTTTTATGGCATCAATATATGTGACTAGGCAGGTGGCCAAGTGTTACCGCAAAGTGTGATGTCAACAACAAAAGACTATTTACGATGACAATGTATATTGTCTTGAGTCCAAGGTTTTTTTTATAATTTACAACTAGCTGTACTACCAATCTACGACAGGTTGAAATCAAAATAATCAATGTAGACTCCAGGTAATTCAGCAATAAAGTTTGCAGTGCACCATCTTTTGTAATGAATTAGTAATTAAATGCATTGCATTTGTCATTCCAACAGGTAGCACACCACAAATATTTGTAGGTATAAAAAACATTGAATTTTCTTTCCAACAGATGGTACATCACAAACCTTAGCTCCGCTTTTACAAATCCCATACCAAATGTAATAAAGGTAATCTGTAGACAGCCACAGGGACATCCTTGTCCTTTTATTAAGGTGGGTACAAACCTTGAAATTCTTGAAATTGTTATTAGTTATGGAAAGGACTATTAATCTCTTCTTAGTGATGTTTTTTTGACTATGATCTTTGATCTCCATTTTAAATTAATTGCTCATTATTGGGTCAGATTACCAGTTTTCTGACCCCATGCCTATCTTCAGGCTATTTGTGGCTTTTTCTGCATTTCCTAGTCTTTTGCTTTATCCTTATGTTTTGATCAGTGAATTCTCCATCAAGCAAGAATTGGTATCACCCTCAATGTTTGTTTTAAAGCATCATAACCATACACACCTATCAACTAAATGACCAAAACTTCATGGTGTAAAGATCAAATTTTTGGAATGGTGGGGAAACTGGTTTGAATGCAATGCAGACTTGTAATGTGAAGTGTGCCTAGTGGAAATACAGTAGGTGTTCAAAACAAAAAAAAAGTTACAAGACAACTCTCAGTCTGTCTGTAATATTAAAATTACTTATTAAATTGTCATTAAAATTATTTTATAGTTAATTAGCCTGCTACATGAAGCGATCTCAAGATCACTGCTTATTTAGTATATCTGCTGGCAGAAAGTGGCTGTTGTGAAATCAACATTGTCAGGATCCCTGTAAAGTTGGTGCTCAACCAGAAGGCCAGCTATGTTTTGGCACATGATGCCCAAAATACAAGGCATACACAGTATGGAAAATACATTTTTAGAAAACAGAAATCTTTTTTTTCAAGTGCACTTCCACCAATTGCTTAATACCCCATTATGTTTAGTTAAAGAGGTTCAGCCTGAGGTTTTACCCTGATTTGAAGAGAATCAGAAGCCAAAGGTTTTGCCAGTAAGTGAAGCGAATGACTTTCAAAAGATCTCCAACTTGAAGAAGGTTCCCTGAACCTCCTGAAGTATCACATTCATCCATTTATTTTCAAATTGCAGGTACTATATGCCTAATATTGCAGCACTGGGCACATGGTGAGAGTCAACCCAAGGCAGGTTCCAATTCAATCACACACGTTATTAAATTGATTCACCCTGAGCAAATTTAATGCAGCCAATCTTTACAAAACTTTACATATTATCAGAAAAACAAAACACTCACAGGGACACTGAAAGAATATCGAGAACCTACACAGACAGGGCCCAGGCTAACATTTGAGTTGGGTTTTCTACTGCCATAGAACAGCCCCCAAAAATTCTCATTACAGGTGTCCCCGTTAGGGCAGACATAGAGCATTATGGGTTAAAGTAAACATTAAGGTAATGTCTCACACGTGCGAGTAGGAGGCAGCTAAAGGGTCATTAATTGTAATAAAACATCCGACTAAGGGGCGGCGGAGTGCACTGACTGTCTTTTTCAGTTCCCTACAGACCTTTCCCAGGAAATCCTGCAAGGTCCTGGCGCCTCAGAAGATATCACTTCCAGAGCACATCCGAAGCCGGCCCCTTTGCTGACATCACTTCCGAAGCCGGCCCCTTTGCTGACGTCACTTCTGAAGCCGGCCCCTTTGCTGACATCACTTCTGAAGCCGGCCCATTTGCTGATGTCACATCCAGTCCAGACAACATCACTTCTGGTTCCGGCCATTTTAGTGACATCATTTCCTCTGCGGGCCTTTAAAGCCTCCATCTTTGGTTATTGTAATCAGTTCTGTTTTGGGTTCTGTTCTATGCACATCGTGCTACTTATTTCAACCTTTTTGCAGCTGGGAAAAACAATATATGGGTGGCTGCCCCAAACCTTTATGATGTCTTGGACTCTTAAATGTTATAGTAGATAAAAGTCTCCATAATTGATTAACAGTATCTGTAGCTAGCCTTAGACAACAGTAATGAAGATCAAATATTGTGCAATGTTCTTTTCTATTACTGCGCAGAGCTGAGTCACGCTTGTTGCTCCAGGCGTTGGTCACTTTTCCATTGTCTCTTCAGTTAACAAAAACTCTGGCACCCCTCAAAATGCTGTAGTGGTTTGTCTTTTTTTAAAAGGCCAACATTGTACTCAATTGATTATGTTAAATTCCAGGCTCCCTTATAGCACTGCCTCTGGAATGGGGAGAAGTTTTCAGTTTTCCATTTACAGTAGTGGTCTATGTATGTTGAGAGTATTTATATTTACTGTATGTTGATTCATTCAGTAAACACAGAATTTCATAGAGTGGATCAAACAAAGTACCAGCCATACAATGTTGCCAACTCTACTGATTGCCACAGCAGTCACCCACACTGCCATGCACTCTGCACTGAGATATTCTGTGAGATCCCACCAAACAGTATGCATCATAATGTCTTTGCAGACAAAAAGTCAGTCCGACGTGTCTTTGCGTGTTTCATGTTTCTTTACCTTTCTGTTACTGATGTGTTGACCTCTGCTGAACAAAGTTTAAAAAAAGAGACGTGAAGATCAGAAGATTTCAAGGGAAAGACAAACGCTAATTTAGCTTCAGTTCTTCTTATAAATAATAGTGTCTGCTGGATAACATTGAGGGAAAGAACAGAGAGCTCCAAAAGAATGAATATTTGAGGGAGGAATCAATAGAAATCAAATAAGTGGAAGAAAGAAAGATATGGCAAACTAAAAAATAGCAACCAGGAGACAAGCCTAAAACATTTAAATGGTCAGGAATATGGAACAAAGGTGCCAGGTGTGATCAGCTTTGTGATTAGTATGGTAGTGTACAAACATCAACTAATTTTTCTTTTTAAAGGGTGAAAAGATTTTATTTAATATAGGTTTTCAAGTGATAATCCTGCCTTTAAAAAATGGAGACAAGGATCAAAAACAAATAAAGCCAGACCTGCATTTCAATAACATGTGCCCTGAAAGCATGGACCTCGTCACTTCAGGCAGCCAGGCTCCAAAGTCAAAGGTAAGGCTTACTGCCTGCACAGGCTCATAAGTGGGGCAAGGCTTAAAAGTCAGAAGTATCAAAGGGACAGGGGGAAAACCGTAAAAAAAAACCCTTTGGCTCCAGAAAACCAAACAGAGTTTATTTAATAAGGAAAAATGGAAACCAAACAGAGAGGTAAATCCAAAAACAGTTACCAGAGATAGTACCTTAAACCACGAGCAGGGGATCAAACCCAGGAACTCCAAAAATAAGAAAAAGCACAAATTACAAGACAGGAAGAAAGCACAATGCTGAAGGAATCATATGAACTGCTGCAGCATGGAGGCAGCAACAGTGTTAAGTGCCAGAGGCTCCACATAAGGAGGACAAGACAGAACAAAGAAAACTTATAAATACATTAACAGTATAAGACAAAAATGCAAAATAATTAATAAACAAAATAATAATCAATAAAATGTAGGAATACTGAAAAGAAAAACATAATAAATAAAAAGATAACAAAAGTCAACAAAAAGATTATATAACAAGAAACCAAACTTAAGCCAGTTGAACCATGGCAGAGAGAGAAGAATTTTCAGGTTGCCACGCTGTAAGTATTGGTAAGGCCCAGCAGACACTCTTACATAGAGCTGCGAACAAGGCTGCAACTGGTTTTAAATTAGAAAGTAAAAGTATAAAGAGGACTGGAAAAAGTGGGGTCCTCCCTGCGTGGAGTTTGCATGTTCTCCCATGTCTGCGTGGGTTTCCTCCGGGTGCTCCGGTTTCCTCCCACAGTCCAAAGACATGCAGGTTAGGTGCATTGGCGATTCTAAATTGGTGTGGGTGTGTGAGCCCTGCCCAGGGTTTGTTTTCTGCCTTGCGCCCTGTGTTGGCTAGGATTGGCTCCAGCAGACCCCCGTGACCTTGTAGTTAGGATATAACGGGTTGGATAATGGATTGATAGATGGAAAAAGTGGAGTAGAAAATGGGGCACCCTTCACCTTAAGGACTGATTAGAACTGGAGGTACAAAAAGAAGGAAGATGTGGAGAGAGAAAATTTGTAACATAATAATTGAAATGTTCCAAATCACTGCAGATTTCTAAACCTGAAAAAAAAGGCAAATACCATAGTGGCTTCTGTAGTCGAGAGCAAGGTATCTATTCAGTCACCATCTCCTGCTCATTGTGTGACCTGACGCTAAACTGTATAAAAAATATATTGGACCAACTGAGTTGCACCTCAGTTAATATAAGAAGGAGCTGTTTTTGTTTGTTGGTGAGTCATCTTGAGCCCACTTTATCTCCTTTACTTTTGTCATTGCTCACTACATGACTATTGTCATCTCGTGCATTGGCTATGTATGTAGAAGTGCAGAACAAACACGGCCAGCAGCCACATGGTCACCATTTCCTATACAGATCTGCACTCCTTTGAAAAAGGCTCCACACTCACTGCAGGAAGTACATACTGACTAGAGTTTCATCCTATTTATTATGCTTCTGGTCTCACCCAATTAAGGCTAAACAAGAAGGGATATCATATTTAATTAAATTTCTATTATCTGATGTATGGTATAGTAGGCAGGACTGATCAGGCTTGAATTAGGTCCTGTGAGATATCAGATTATTTGTGTCACACTCAGAGTGACAGGTGATTCTTTCATTCTTAAAACACAGTTTGAATGTAAAGGTTACCACAGTAAGTGCTCTATGTGCCCACGAAAATGAGTGGCCCTCTAACTGAGACAGGTCTCTGATTTCATTTAAACTGTGAGACACAGATTTAGCTGACACTTGAATCCCAGCTTGCGACACCCAGTGTTGTTAGCATCCTGCACCTTTAAATGAAATTGAGAGCAACATCTTAGTGTCTTAGAAAGGCAACTCGATTTGACCTCTTTCTATAATTAGTGACATCATCAGTTGCAAACAGTCATTTGGCTTGATATCCCTCACTGAGAAGTGAGCAGATGATTTTATTTGCTAAAGCCAACTGGAGGTGTCATCGTGACAAGCTGTACACAGAAGCAACGAGGGTGGACAGAGAAAAACAAATTCAGATAGTCCCCTATAAAAAATTATTGATCTTTGTTGTGCAAAAAATCTTTAATTTAGTCATCTTCTCTAAAAAAAGACCATGAATCAAAACAAGCTTTATGACAAAGATCAGTTTGGGATAAGAACCATAAAGAAAAGTACTTTTTTCAACAGTATGACAAAGCCATATTTAAACTCATAGACTCTCATCATTATGAGATTGGGTGTTCAAGAATAACCATATCATTTGGGCATGTCAAAGCAGGAGATGATGAGTGGATGAAACGTGGTTGGGAAGTAATGCAGGAGGATTGTGCCCTACCCTAAGTAATGGTGTAACACATGCATGTTTGAGGAGAACCTTCTGGACTCCTTAGAAGTATGTTGTACCACCCTGGAGCCAAAGAGTGTGCGTTCACTAACTTTGTCTCCATAGTTTTGAGAAGACACGTCATGAGGGCAAGTGACTCTACCCCTTCCAGTCAGGAGCCCTATAAAGCTCAGTCTCCATGAAAGATGGTGTCAATTGTTGGACCTAGCTGACCGCCGGACAGAGATCCACTCTATTCAAGGGCCCTACCGAGAGAATGGCTCTAATTTACCTACAGGGGCTACTTTCGTTAAACCTTTGACATATCTGAAGATATTGTGCCATTGTTTTCAGAATAATCATTGCTGGGTTATGTTAGATTAGAGGCAGGGGGCAGGAGTCATCTCTGTAAGAGACACCAGTCCATCACAGGGCACAGTCATTCATATGAAGCATCAATCAATTAAAGTCACCTCATGTCTACACAACATAGTTGAAAGCAGAGTACCTGGAGAAATCCGTACAGACAATGGGAGAGTGTTCAAATTTGACACAGACATTGACATGCAGAAATTCAGACCAGAGACTAAGTGCACTTTATTGTTCAACCTTCATGAGTTAGTCAGTTAGAACTTATAGTATAGATGGACATTTAACCAAAATTGAACAAACAGCTGTTAAGGCACAAGAAAATGAACTTAACAAGATATCAAAAGTCTCAAGTTCAGTATAGTGAAGACAGGAAATCAGCACTCATCTTCATCTACAGGCTGAACTCCACAGTCTTTTCAACTGACCAAAAACTAGCTGACTTCTATAAGATACATCTGGTTACTTGTCTAAAAGGATAGCATAGAGATGGCATTGACCATTAAGTGTCAAGTCAAAATATGGTGGTTATTTTACAGTTTTGTTCAATTCATGCTCCATGCTCCCTCTTCTAGATTTGGGAGCCCTCGAACCCAACACCATTGATAATGTAACCAGATGAACTGGCAGATGGGGACAAATCAAACTGAGCAAGGGGATAGTGCAAAAAGTGAACAAGTGCTCTTATTAAAACAAACCAAACAAAACCAAAACAGTGTCCAAAGTGCAGGGCTTCAAAGTTTAATAAATAAATAATCCATAAAAATGATAAGTGGAGGTTAAAAATCCAAAATAAATAAATCAATTAAAACAAGATTAAAAGCAACAGGCAGGAAACAGTCCCTTTTTAAAAACCCGGTGCCTTCTTCCTTCTACTTGGCGGCTCCCCTGCTTCTCCCAATGGGCTTTACAACAGGAGAGGTGCCCTACCTGCAGCTACAGCTGACCTTCATTTGGTCCGGTAGACTTCCGTCCCCTGGCTATATAGAGTTCCTGCCGGACCGAGACTCAGTTTCCCCAGTGACCAAGGGCGCTCAAGCTCGAGCTCACTCTCCTCAGCCTCCCTGACCCCTGCTGCCTTCCACTGCGAGCCAACCACCTTCTGTGACGCTCCAGCTCCTGAGATCATTCAGCTGGAGCGACCGAGTGTCGGCCATACGCTCCTGTTGAGGGGCTCTCCTCCCAACTGCCTACATTCCAGTGAGCCTGCTCTTGCTCGCTCTCACATCGTTTTTTTTTTCCTGCCTTCCTCCCCTCTCCACTAACCTCTGTTCTCTTTCTTTCTTTCACTGATCTTGGTTCCGTACCTATGCTCCTCCTATTTATAATGGGGATGTGGCACAGGTGTGGCATCAATTATGGACACCTGTACACTTCAGTACAGAAATGCCCTGCCACACAGCGCCTGGGAACCACTCTGGCCACACTACCACACCCAATCCTTAAGCCACGAGTGCGGCGATTATTTATTTAAAAAACTGGCCATTCATTTAGAGCCGCAGACCTGTTATACCACACCATATCACAATTATGAAGTGATGTACACAAAACCGGAGGGATGGCAGCAATAAGAGTAGGTGCACCACCCCTGTATCACCTGCCAATGTTGCCTCCCCTTATATTTTGTGAACCTGTTAAATCTTTTCCTACTTGAAGTTTAGGGCACAGTTTCTTCTAGGATAAAACATTGACAAACCCCAATATGTCTGAAAAGTCCTGACTCAGACCAAACACGGTGTCCACATTTTACCTCAACTGACTGTGAGATACAGGAGTAGCTATACAGCTCTGCAGATAACTTCTAAAACTGTCCAAACCAACAGTGGAGAATATGTTGCTTACCCCATCTGATGGATAACGTCTTGCAATGCCATTCACTACACAGCTCCTGGTGCCCACTCATGACGTTTTGTGGTCCATACTCACTGGATCTATTCACATAGTGCTATTAATTGTAACATTTAAACAAAGCATGAAGACTCTTTGTTCTAACACTGTTCTTCTTATAATTAGCTCTCGAAAATAGACCCTCTCATTCTTTACTTTCTCGGTTCTTCTGTTTCCAAAGTTAAATGTTCTCAGTTGCTGACATGAAGGCTTTCACCTCTGGATAATGTATTTTAATTTCAAAGTGTATTTAATTTTGAATGATCTTAGTGTTGGATTGTTGTGTTTGTTCTGAAAAGTGCATTGTCTTGGCCCAGCATAAAATACCATTATACAATTGCATCAATCATGTTGCTTTCAAAACCAAAAAATATAAATACAAGCAGGGTAGGTCTTCTCCTTCATTCACAGAGGTTGCAAAACTAACCACAAAATATTTTTCTACAATTGTAGATAGCCAACAGCTGTGTCTTCGTGAAAGGCTTTGTGCTGGGTTGCAGTGGGTCTGTCAGACCCTTCACACAGCAATGATGAGGGTCAGAGTTCTGTCACATAAGGGCAGACAATGGAGACTGGACCTCACACCCCACCTCCCAACCTCTGAATGTTGTGAAATGGCTTGGTGGCTGCACAAAACCATGGCTTTTTAGATAACAAATTCTTCAGACAGGAATCCTTCCCTCACCTGCTGTCACATGGGGTGGACATTAGTGGTGTCGCAGGGTAACAGATCCACCATGTGTACACTCCACTACTCACAGTATCCATTTTTGCATGCCTCGATTATGAAAAAAAAAAAATAAAGTTTTCCAATAAAAAGATGAACAGGAAAGTTGCTGCCCCATTGCAGAGCGGAGCTTAACAATTCATGTATCAGGAGGACAGGGCGCTGCTTGTGGTTTGAAGTTAGCCCACAAAGAAACGGCTGGACAGCGGCCCTTCCATTCTTCACAAACACGGAACACCAGCTGGTACAATAATGAGTCAAGGCAAATTGGCTTGGTAATAAACTTTTTTATAATGACTCATTAAAGCTCTAGCTGTTTTGCAAAATGCATCTACAACTGCTACTGAGTCACACAAGGAGGTCGAGTGCCACAATGCTAAATATTCACTGGAGATAATCTAGCAGCAATTTTCTCCTGGTCTGATTGATCTTCTGCATTTCATGAAGCTAAATCCATCCCTGGCCCTTGATAACTCTCCAAGAGACAATCAATTCCTCAACTGTAGGAAATTAATTAAATGATTTTCTGAAAGAAAAAAAAGATCAGCAGATCTGTCATGTTCCTCTTCCCATCTTTCTTTTTTATTTATTTTTTTTTCATTTGGACTGTTTAGCAGCATACAAGAGATTAAAATCCACCTCTTACAGCACACAGTGAGTTGACTAAAGGGTTACAGATGAAGATGGCAGCATTTTGTAGACACAGCCAATGAAACCTTCCAGTAAGATGTTGGATTGCACCCCAGGACTGACTGGGTGTGAGAGGTTGTATCCAGGTGGCTAGAAGCCACCTTCTTCTCCAAAATGTTTCTTTCACAATGAGAAAGTTCAGTTTCAGCTGGAACATCTAATCAGGCCACCCACATTATTGGCTATGAGTGCTGTTTGCTGCCCCAGTCCTTTTCCAGCCATCTACAACAGTTCTCACATATACTGTGGTGCGTGGTGACCAACTGGACCTACATTCATACCACCTATTAGTCCAAGAAAGGTCTGTAACTCGCTGCTAAATCAAAACTTTGGACAGAGTGATGTTCTGGGAAAATTATTACATTGATTTCAGTAGTAGTAGGGTGTTGTACCTGAACAGATTACACAATATGCAACAGATGCAATATACCTGAAGAAGGGGCCTAAGCTGCCTCAAAACCTTGCATATTGTAATCCGTTTAGTTAGCCAATGAAAGGTGTCATTTTGCTTGACTTCTCATTATACTTATTTCACAAATGTCTATTTGAATTTAAGAATATGTTTATGAAATGCCATGTTTATGTGATTGCACTTCAGCATCAAATCTAATTAGCCCCAATGACAGAGAACACAGGCACTCCAATTCCGATTGGGTCTTTGCTTGTGAGTCGGAAGTTTCCTCCAATCAGAGATCCCCTTGCTCTTGGCCTGTTTGATTGGCATTTACAAGAAATGACTGGTTACTTCAGAATTTAAACATTCCAAGCATTCCTACAGGAATTTTAGTTTTTATTAACTTCTTAAATAGTACTTACTGTATATAAAAATAATTACAAAGCACTAGTAGCACGTAAGGCAGCAGGATGGTTACCTTGTAAGTGACATCCGCACATTCTGCTTTTATTTTTTTGCTCATGTACTCTGCTTTTCATTTTCAGTCCTTGTCCTGTCCAATAAAGTTGTCTCACTTAAAGTTTTTCCAATGCTGTATCAGTCCTGGTGTTTATACAAATACTGGCAATTCTAGTTTCTGTATTACATCTTGCTTGAAGAAACGGTCTGAGTTGCCTCGAAAGCTTGCATATTGTAATCTTTTTTGTTTGCCAATAAAAGGTGTTATTTTGCTTAACTTCTCAATACATCCATAATGGCTAACACGTTACTACACCCTAGTAACTACATTCCTTGTCCTAAAGATAAATTAATTTAATTAAATTCTTTAAATTTGCTTTGTGTGAGTGAGTGTGGGTTTGTGCTGTGGCAGTTAACATTAACATCACATTAAGGACTGGCCAGTGCTCCAACCTCCATAACCCTAAGACTGGATAGGTAAAGAAAATAGAAGGATGGACGGCAAAACAAAATAAAGAAAAAAAAAGTGTAATCCAGTTCAAGTTCAGTATTTCTTATTTAATTCATTTGCTGTTTTTCTGAAGTTTAACATTGTATGTCTAAAGCAGTAACCTGGCTGCCAACCAGAACCTCCAAATGTGAAGCAGCGTCCCCGTCACTATGTTGCCTGTCAAAATGAAACTGCCAAGTGGGCTCTGTCTGCCCAAACGTTTCAGCAGTGAGCCAGGGAATGCTTTTCCTCCTTTATAATCCCCCCATCCCTCCAGCTACAGCGATGATCTTTGTAAGTAAGGTAGGGTCTGCTTAAACTCTGCAATTTGCCACTGAGGCAGCATCTGGAGTATGTTCTTCAATTCCGGTCACCACTCAAGAAATTAGATATGCTGGCATGACAAAAAGTATCAAATCAAAGTAAGAGAGAGCTACACACTGCTTTACTCGTTTCCCTCCCCAATGTCCTGCAGAACATTTAAAATACAAGGAGATCTTTATTTCTGTGTCATTACTTCTTGGATGATATTTTTCTCTCAGTGTTCATTTTCAAAGAGTTTTCATTAAATTCTGTATAATAGAAAGTGCACATTTTTTCCTTTTTTAGGAATTAAAAAACCTGCATATTTATTGATGTACAGGAAGAGGGATTAGTGATAATATTTTACTTGAGCAGATCTGCTTTGTTTACACAACTGTTAGGTAAAACGTGAATTAGGTTTTAATGATTACGCTCAGTATTATTATGGGTTCATGCACTACAGCCACTTATGTAGTTAATAACTTCCTGGCCTTTCGAACTCTGGTATTCAAACTTGTCAGTTACGTTGAATCATGTGTGTTATGAAAATGTTGTTGAAACAAAAATTTCCAGTGATACAATCTGCCTGGTTAATGTTACTTTTGACAAGTTAGTACTCATTGTGCTATTCTTGTGTCTATGTAATGCATTTGTATTATCTGTTTTGAACTAAGCATTTAAACATTTCTGGCATGGTATGAAATTTGTGTTAATGAAAACTGCCTTACAATTAATTCTAAGTACCAATTCGGTGCTGAAGACCCATCCCTCCATATTGCATGTGCTTTATGTTCACTATTAGGAACTGCTAGGATAGCCTTGTGTGTTACTCGTCAACACTTCTCTCTTTGGAGGAGGCCATGGGTATTGAAATTCTATTAATTTGGTTCCAAGGAAGGATGCATTCTGCTCATTATGATATGTAGAGCTGGGCAACTGTCCATAAATCCACCTCTCTTCAGGAAACACAGACATTTAAAAAATCAGCCTTGTTTGCTTCCAGGTGCTTGTTCCTTTTACAATCATCTACGTTGGTGGCTAAATCTGAAATCTTCTTCTTCTTCTTTAGGCTGCTCCCATTAGGGCTCTCCACAGCAGATCATCTTTTTCCATATCTTCCTCTCATCATGCTCTGTCACACTCACCACATCCATAAACCTCCTCTTAGGCCTTCCTCTTTTCCTCTTGCCTGGCAGCTCTATCCTTAGCATCCTTATCCCAATATACTCAGCATCTCTTCTCTGTACATGTCCAAACCAATGCAATGTCGCCTCTCTGACTTTGTCTCCAAACCATCCAATCTGAGCTGATCCTCTGATGTACTTGTTCCTCATCCTATCCATCCTTTTCGCACCCATTGCAAATCTTAATATCTTTAACTCTGGCAACTCCTGCTCTGTCTTCTGTTTTTTGGTCAGTGCCACTGTCACCAAAGCATATAACATAGCTGGCCTCACTACTGTCCTGTAGACCTTCCCTTTCACTCTTGACAGTCTTCTGCAGCCACTCCACCCTGCACCCTCCTCATTACTCTGTACTGTGAATCCCAAGCATTTAAACTCATCCATCTTCGGCAACTCTACTCCTTGCATTCCCACCATTCCACTGACCTTCCTCTCATTTACACACATGTATTCTGTCTTGTTCCTACTGACCTTCGTTCCTCTCCTCTCTAGGGCATATCTCCAACTCTCAATTGTCTCCTCAACCTGCTCCCTACTCTTGCTACAGATCACAATGTCATCAGCAAACATCATAATCCATGGGGACTCCTGTCTAATCTTGTCTGTCATCCTGTCCATCACCATTGCAGTCTAGGTGACCAGATCTGAAATAGATGCAAGAAAATCTTGAAGTCATGAAAGAGTGAAAATTCTCACTGCCACGTTTTGTACTTTGAGATGCATTTTCATATGAGATGGCACAAATGATCAAATCACTAGTGTGAAAGTGTCTACAGAAATTGGTGGTTTACCATATGCACTGGATTTGCCATTGTACAATTACAAGGTCATACCTGTTTGCTTCTAGAAATTAAACTGTGTCATATATTTGTATTTATTGTTTTATTTTTTTGATGTTATCTCACAATTTGGAATATCTTCCATTAACTTTTGATTTTCTTTTTCTGGTGTGGGTTACTAGAGCAATGACAATCAGGGCAAATGGACCAACGCTTTCCATCTCCCAGAAGATGACAATGTTGTGCAAAAATTAAATATGAAGTAATAGTTATCTCATTGTTAAAATATTTATTAGCAAACTCAATTTAGTCATCATAATCAAATTTCTTTAATTGTTCAGGATATGCTTTCTTATCTAGAAAATATTTGTTTTTGAATAGGATTGTTTTTAGAAGTCCTAGTTTTTACTTCACTCCAACAGTCTTCTATGGTGTCTGCAAAACTGTTGCTGCTGCCCCAGTGCCTCGGTTAATCTTATTACAGCCTCTTCCCTCAGTCATGATCAAGACTCCAAGGTACAGCATTTGAACTCTTCCAGATGAGGCAGGTCTTCATCATTTACAAGCAAGGAGGAAGCCACTATTTTGGCAAATGTTTAAGTTAAAGTACACTTTCGAGAGTATACCCACCTACAATAAAAGCAGGATGTCAATAGTGCTGGATAAATGATGTTCTGCCCCACATGTTGTTAGCTGTCAGCTATTATTTGTTGAACTGTACTCCCCCTTCATCTTGTCATTTATTAACACACCAGTCAGTCACATCCCACACTCACAGTGGTGCTATAACAGTCTATGAAATTCACATAAAGCACATAGGTCCCATAATAAACATTTGAATACAATACACCCCATGTGTCTCACGTAGGCACCCCTTTATCTCTTGTTTCGGTCACGTCCAAAGCGTATCTTTAAGGTATATAAACCAGTAGGTCTGGTAAGTTGTGGTACACAGCAATTTGAACCTCAGTCTATGCGCTTCTCTTTGTCTTGATCCAACCATGGATATCACTCGCCTTGTAAGTGTCTTTTAAAGCTTTATTGTTTAATGCACACTGTCTGCTATGTATTGCTTTGGAAATCATTCTTTATTGTCTTTGATTGTACACCTGTAAATGCCGGTATATTTCTTTTGTATATATTTCAGTTTACAACGAAGTACATCCAGTAAAAAGCCTTCAAGAAAGCTCACTCACTCCTTGTCATTTTTTATGTGGGTATGCACAGTTGTTTAAGCTCTTTGCGGCCACGTTGCACGGACAGTGAGGAGTGAGGCAGAAAAAGCGATCTGAAACAAATTAGGCACTCCTATTAAGACAACGATATAAAGGTAAATTATGACCTCTGATACTTACATTATAGATTAGTAATGAGCAGATAAGTGCAGTTGTCTTTGATTATAACCAAGTGCTAAGTTAAATAATATGAGCTGTAAAAGGAGAGTGCATACTCATTGTGTCTAACCACAACCAGAGTAATAATAAAACAGCCAAAGACCATTCATTTTATTACAAATAAAATGCACAAATGGGGGATAAACAAATTAGAACACAGATTAGAAATACAAATACCCAATAAGCCCTGCCTTCTCTCACTATCCAGTATTTACACCACTCTCTTCTAGGTGAGATGGTTCACTCCCTTGTTTACCTCAGAAGTTCTTCCAAGCACATGCTATCTCTCTTCTTTTCTTTGTTCTTCGACTAATGAGCCTACATTGCAGACACACCTTCAGACTCTTAGTCTCACAGGTGCCAGATGTAATTCTCAAATGAGAAGACACGTCTGGGTCTAAGGACAATCTGTTAAAAAGCATGAAGTAAATAGCAGCAAAAATCCTGGGTTAGAAAGGCTACACACACAGGGCTTCTTCCTAAAACATTACCCCTCAGTTCACCCAGTCCATGAAGCTTCAGGAAGGGAGCAAAAGAAACTTAACAAAAGTCTTGACATTGAGAGAAAATAAAAGGCTAAAATTGTTGTTAGGTGACTAAAACTTCAAATTTATACACTGTAATGATCGCTGTGAGGAGGAGACAGACAGACAGAGACAGACCACCTCCAAATGCCTCTCTGTCTGCTGCAATATCTTTCTGTCATTTGTCATTTCTGCCAAATAAGTACATGTGAATGTGAGTATGAATGTATGAATATACAACATGTTAAAATGCAGTGGCTATTTTGTCATGGCATGTTTGCATTTCCAATTAGACAGAAATGTTAAATGTCTTCAGTTAATCTTTAGAAATGCAGTCAGAAGGTGGACATTGTGCAGACTTGTCCGTGCTTTACTGATGTTGTTTAGGCTGATTAGTTGATTTGGGTGGTTTGAGTACTGAAATCTGCATCTCCTGTAGCTCTTTGTTCAGCTCTCTTAACAGTAGTCCTGTTTATGGAGTGAGATTTTGGTAATTGGCAATAATGGATTCAGCGAGGTTATCAGAAATAAACTTAATGCACTAGGATTAGTAGTTAAGACGGAAGTAAAAAATTTAGGGGTAACCGTTGACTGTAATCTGAATTTTAAATCGCATATTCATCAGACCACTAGGACAGCATTTTTTCATTTAAGAAACATAGCTAAAGTTAGACCTCTTATATCATTGAAAGATGCTGAGAAATTAATTCACGCTTTTGTTTTCAGTAGACTAGATTACTGTAACGCATTCCTCTCAGGACTACCCAAAAAAGACATAAATCATTTGCAACGAGTGCAGAATGCAGCTGCTAGAATCCTAACTGGGAAAAGAAAATCCGAACACATTTCTCCAGTTTTGATGTCACTACACTGGTTGCCTGTGTCATTCAGGATTGACTTTAAAATACTGCTTATGGTTTATAAAGCCTTAAATAATCTCGCTCCATCTTATATATCGGAATGTCTGACACCTTATATTCCAAATCGTAACCTTAGATCTTCAAATGAGTGTCTCCTTATAATTCCAAAAGCTAAACTTAAAAGAAGTGGTGAGGCGGCCTTCTGCTGCTATGCACCTAAAATCTGGAATAGCCTGCCAATAGGAATTCGCCAGGCAAATACAGTAGAGCAATTTAAAACACTGCTGAAAACACATTACTTTAACATGGCCTTCTCCTAACTTCACTTTAACATAATCCTGATACTCTGTATGTTCAATTCTTCATAATAACTATTCATGGTGGCTCTAAAATCCGTACTGACCCCTACTCTCTCTTCTGTTTCTTTTTCTGGTTTCTTTGTGGTGGCGGCCTGCGCCACCACCACCTACTCAAAGCATCATGATGCTCCAACAATGATGGACTGAAAGCCAGAAGTCTACGTGACCATCATCATCAGGTCCTTCCATGAAAATATGATGATTTATGTTAGGTAGAATGCCCAGAGGGGACTGGGCGGTCTCTTGGTCTGGAACCCCTACAGATTTTATTTTTTCTCCAGCTTTTGGAGTTTTTTTGTTTTTTCTGTCCACCCTGGCCATCGGACCTTACTCTTATTCTATGTTAATTAATGTTGACTTATGTTTATCTTTTATTGTGTCTTCTATTACTCTATTCATTTTGTAAAGCACTTTGAGCTACATTTTTTTTGTATGAATATGTGCTATATAAATAAATGTTGATTGATTGATTGATTGAGATACATCATTTATTTAAACGCATGCTTTGCAGTTCATAATTTCAAGAATATAGCCGCCAGTTCTTTTAAGCTTACATCGACTTCTACACCATTATCTTAACATTGAACAACAGAGTGCTCACACAGCACCTCCGACAATATCGTTCACGTTCAAGTCAAACATCAAGGTCTAATCTGATGTTACAGAAAATGATTCCCCCTTACAACAGGTTATGTTTATTTTTAAAACATGAAATGTGCTCTCTGCACACAAAACACAATTTTTTATGTGCGTTAGGGCTTTAGTAGGAGATTTCTTTGACTGTAGATGGTTCATCACAATCAGAAGCTTGCTCTCTGCTGGACCAGGTTAACAAGAACATTTCTGTTCTTTGTAGTTCAAAATCACAGCCCTTACTTCGAGTGCCACCTTCATAAGGCATTGAATTGATTTAGAAATGTGACACTCAGTGAGCCATTGAATTGTTCCCACCCACTTGGAAGCAAAATTGACTTTTGTTGTGTTGTCTCTAGATGTATATAATATATTACTTGATTCAGCGAGACTGTCAGACTCCAGACACAATCTACCCTTTGGCTAGAGCTGGGTTTAAAGGCCATTCTAGGGTCACTTCTGTAGTTGTGATGCCATATTTGGGCTTCAGGAATCTCAACCACTGTAGTCATCACTATTGTTTATAATAATAGTGGGTTGTGGTGGATGGTGGAAGGTCACCACTCCGATGGTTTTCCTTGAACCCTGATGATCATCCTGGATTCACCAGGGGAAACCCCCAACCTTCCAGCTGTGTCAATCATGCTCGATTCACCAAGTCGATCACTCTGATTATTGTAATCAATTCACCAAAAAAAAAGCACGTTGCAAATACACTTCCATGGGAAAAAGTAGGTCAAACCATACCAAAATGGTTAAGAAACACTGTTCTAGAAGGTCTGGGTGTTCCTGAAATCCCGAGCCTCTGAAAAGCCTCTCTTTTTGCTAATTTCATAAAGGAGCAGAGCAGTTTCAAAACACTGTATCCTGCCATTCCACCCTTGGGCTCACACTTGAATGGATTACCTGACACCAGCTCCCCCAACTATTGACCCTGTGCTGCCTCCTGTCTGCCAGACCTCTGTAGTCTTACAAGATGACACCTGCTGAGTTACCTGTTCTGTGGTGTGTGGTTGTAACAGCAGATGTTACCACTCTGACTACAACTCTGTCTCTCTTTAGCTGGTACTCCAGCCTACCACCCTTTAATAACCCATGCTCCTTCACAATGCTATGTGAAAAGAGAGAGGTTAATACTGAGTCATATAGTTGAAGCGAAACCTTGACAAGTTTTTAGAGATATCTGAAAGAGATATTGGGACAGCTTAGATATTTGCTAAGTAAATAAGGTTTCTTACGGTATGTGGATGAAGCCTACTTTTGTGAGTATGGTGTGCTCTCTCCCCTTCGCAGGTCTTTTATGAGACTTTTCCAAGCTCTGTATCATCTAAACAATACTCTTACCCCAACATGTTTTTCCAGCAATATTATCCTGCAGTGGTAGGATAATATTTCATCTGTTTATATACATATTCCCAAATAACTGGCATATAAATACAACAAAGCTTCTCAAGATTCTGTAACTGAAAGACGGAGAGAATACAGAATGGTATGGCTGTGAAAAGTGTGACCGTTTCGTTAGGTTTGCGGAATTTAAAATAAATTGAATGCAGTAGAGAGTAGCAATTGAGGAAGAAAAGTTGGGTGTCTGTCTTCTTCTCTCACCGCCCAGAAGCCATTCCAATGAAGGAGGAGAGTGATCATGATCTCATTCTACCCAACACTCTACCAACCATGCCCACCAGACCCATGGTATAAAAGGTCATGTGCTCCATCACAACACTGTGTAACAATCAGTGAGGACCATGACACACATTACCAACTATATTTCCATGCACTTTCTCCACCAACCTAGATCAGCTTAACAATAAATGGCAATTTTCTCATCTGGGACCACAACTCTTCAAAATTTCTTTGAATTTTGATTTACAAAGCTTAACTAGCAATCTGGCCACATTAATGTTCAAGTAAATGTTCTTAGACAGACAGACAGATAGATAGATAGATAGATAGATAGATAGATAGATAGATAGATAGATAGATAGATAGATAGATAGATAGATAGATAGATAGATAGATAGAATTTTTTTTTGACCGGGGGGAACTGTGACTGTGACTCAAATTCTCAAATATACACCTGAATAGCTAAAAAAATAAATCTTCTGACCTGTCAGTCCCAGTCACATTATGCAGACATATTGTTGTTGGTATAAAGGAGCTCCAGTAGTTTTTCTTGACACCCTCTATATCCTAACTACAGGGTCACGCGGGTCTGCTGGAGCCAATTCCAGCCAACACAGGGCTCAAGGCAGGAAACAAACCCCAGGCAGGGCACCAGCCCACTGCAGAACATACCCACAAACACCCACAAACCAAGCACACACTAGGGACAATTTAGGATCACCAATGTACCTAACCTGCATGTCTTTTGGCTGTGGGAGGAAACCAGAGCACCCTGAGGAAACCCACGCAGACACTGGTAGATCATGCAAACTCCACGCAGGGAGTACCCGGAAAGCGAACCCAGGTCTCCTAACTGCCGTGCCGCCCCTTGACACACTTCTGCTGAATAATTTATTGGCTGAAAGTTCTCAGTGTTAGTGTGTCAGAGAGACACTCAGCTTTGTCTTATTCCTCTAATGTACTACTTCCTCCAGGGGGACGTCCCATAATTTTCAATTAGGTTGTTGATACGAAAAATTACTCCATAAATTCAGGTAGTATAAAAACATATTTTCTTGATTTCATTTTTAAATTTCTAATATTTTGTTACACATGCACATCAGAGGAACACCTTCCCGGCTTGTCACAAGTTTGCAATACTCTGTTGGGGAGAGAGCGGGCGCTGATGATAACAGCCTTGTCTTGTCTTTCCCCTACAATGAAAAGATGCCCCTGGAGGGAAACTAAATCCGTCCCTTTAAGCTGAAGGGGCTACACCGTTATGACAAAATTGTTAATCCTTCTAAAATTGAATCTATTGGTGAGAGTAAATAAGATCTTTTCAATATTGCCTTACTTTGAACGTCTTGCTTACTTAATTGTTTAATAACCGAATGAACAGAATAAAAAAACATACATATAAGAGCACATTTACTATAAGTAGGTGCTGTTTTTGGAATAAAGAAAGCTGCCATTTCTGATTGATCACAAAGACCTACAGAAAGATCCAATTTGGTATGTTTTAGCTAATTGCAAAGGCAACATAGTGACAAGGCCCTTGGACCCTGCTTAAAGATCCTTGTAGGGTTCCTTCTGTTTGGAGTTTGCATGTTCTTTAAGTATTCATGCGTATTCCTGCTGAGAAATTGGTCAGAACCTTGCACCTCTCCATTTCATGTCTTCACACGGATAGACAGGTCGCAAATTTGGAGCTTAAGGGAACTGCCACTTCTCAGCTGAGCAAGTGGGCTTCTGAGCTCTAACCCACAACTTCAAGGGTCTCATATTTTACAGCGGCTTGCTGTCTATCTGTCACTCTTTTAAGCGTTGCTGTTCCTCTGTACATTTGACACTCATCTGGGTAATCTACTCCTCATGTGTGAGGACATGAAACACTGCAGGGTGGGGCTCATGCGACTTCTTGACAGTGACAATGTGCCATAAGATTCATTTGTGACCTGGTGTTGGTGTTGGTGTTTGTGGGCATGCTCTGTAGAGGGCTGGAATCTGATCTGCCTCCTGCCTTGATGTTCAGTATTGCCATGTTATCCTAAAATTTCAATAACCCATAACCCAACCCCTAATCTAAACAATCCACATTTAGAAGATAAATGGATCATTAATTGAGAATATATACTAAGATTTGGAGAAAAAGACATAGCAACACATTTCACTTTTTTCTGATCCCTTACAGGTGTGAGAAACTGCACAGGCCTATAAAGTTCAAACTTCCACAAAGGCAAATCTGTAGAGAATATGCTAGACATTGCGCAGTGTGCTAAAAGCAATTAAACATTAGCATTTTCCTCCTAATACTGCACCTCCCCTAGGCCTGTGGGAATCTGACCTTTTAGGCCTGTTTTTTAAAACAAATGTATGCATGTGTGCCTTTTAGAAATCACATGTAACTTATTGAATGCAGCTGTAACATCTTCTTTTCATTAGCTTGCCACACAGGTTATTACTACTTAAACATGATGGCCTAAAGCCCGAAAGAGCTGCTCTCAGTCACTTAGGAACATCTTTTTGATCTTGGAAAAAGGTACTTACACAACTAACCGATCGATTCCAGTCTGTCCAGTCTCCAGTCATATCTTTGAACAGCTCATGAAAAACAATTCAAAAATCCATAACAGAATGTTCATTTAAAACAGCACAATGCTATTCCTGCAATGCTATGCTGCTCCAAAAAGTCCAGGTGACTTTTGAATGTGGCTGTGATGAAATGAATGGCTTTTGGCAATGACTAATGCAACATGGGATTGATGAGCATGGGAAGTAGTTCACACTGCTGCTAAAAGCACTCACAAATGGAGATGATTTAAAAAGCCCCATCGCTGGGAGAGACGCCGTCCTCTATAGCCCTACCCACAAATCACAATGCGTTCCTCCCTCTGGAATGCTAATACTTAGTTTCAACTTAAAAAAAAAAATGAAACATGGATGTGAATTACCTATCATGGGAATGGGCGTTTTTTTCCCCCGACTAAGAAAAAATAGATTTCCTCATTAGAGAAAATTGGTATAATCTCTCAGTAGCAACTATGTCCAAAACAAAAGTTATTAAAACACTTTTGAAAAACACTTTCAGTTAAAACTAGATATTACCGTTCCTCTTTACATTGAAATACAGTTGCAGGACTCGTCCGTAATTGTAAGGATATGATGAGTAACGTGTAGATTATCAATAGTATGTGTTCATTATCTACTAATATGACCCCACTTTGAGTCAAGCAGCCCATCCCTATAGCAGGCTACTATATGGAAAAGACACAAATCACCATTTACAGCTTCAAGGCCGTCTGTTGTGTAAACACAGGATTTAAACAGATTCTAATATTACTAAATAAAATGAGGTAAATTCACCTCATTCGAAATTGAACACTGCTTGGAGTTTGAGGTCCTGACTTAATTGGTCTTCTGTTGGTTCATGCACTTTACATTTCATTTTTGCCTGGGTGCCATTTAAGGAAAGAAATGAAGAAATTTAGGGGAACAAATCTTAAAAAAACAAGTCAATTAAAATTAATTCAAAAGTAGTTAATCAGCAGCAAAAACAGGTCACTAATTAAGAAAAGGGTTAGAATGAAAACCTGTGGTCCCTTCAGCCTTCCAGGACCAGAGTTGGGGACTCCTATCATAATGTCTTGTGTTTGGGATTGTATGAGGGTGTATTACAGTAGGATGAATGGGACTCACCAAACTTGTTATTATCACACTCTGAAGTTGGAACAACCTGATAGTTACATACACACACACACGCAGACTCTATCCATTTAAGAGTGATATCTAAAATGCCCATCACTCTTCAGCACTTCACACAGAGACTTGCTAGCTACAGTACAAACAACACACAGATGTCCCTGGTACGTCTGCAGCCCAGAACACCTTGGTCAAAGCCGCCACTTATCAGCCAAAAATATGTTCACTCTCATCCCGAGTTCCATTTCTTTTGGGAACCTCAACATGCAAATCCAGTCAGAAAAAGAGTGGCAATTTCTCCACAGTAGGTATACTAGGTGTACTTCAATTACTCAAGATATAAAAGACAAAGTATAAGAATTTAAAAGTAATGTAGCATTTTTCAAAAAATCGAGTAACAGCAGAAAATATTACTATTACTAGATTACTAAAGTCTGAATATATACTGTATACTAGCAAGGTGAGATGCCCATTTATTAAAACAGGCTAAGTGGTAGAAATCTCTGTTCACCAGATATGCTTTACATCCATCTTTCTTTGTGCTCCTTGTTGTCTTTCTGCATCAGACACTCCAGCCCTGTTTTTGATGACAGACAACATTACACACAAATGTATGCCAGAATGGTTTACTGTCTTGTTTTGTGCTGATCCCTTGCCTTTTTTCATTGGGGATTTCCATCTTCTTGTGGATGACATTATGCCCAGGCATAGGCTAGCATATCCAGTTAACAAAGGTTCCTGCACGCAGAGCCGGTCATTTCATTAGGTGACATACGCACCCACATAATGTGTCGCCATCCGAGGGGTGCCATTTATGAAAGTTAAGGGGCGTGTGTTCTGGACACCCCTTGGTTGTAGATGTACAGTATGATAATAATGTCCACACTATGTACTGAGTCAAAGGGACTTGTGTTTCTGAAGGCACGTACACTCTGGACACCGAGGGGGACTGAAGTTGTCAAACTATGATGATAATGAGTGGGTGCCCTAGTACCTGCAGGGTGCTGTTTATGAAAGTGAAGATGCACATGCTTCAAACAGCAAGGGGTGCACCCTCCATAAAGTCTGCAGTACAGGCAATTAGGGGCCCCGTTATTTGTGCTATTGAAGGGACGTACATAGATCATTGATGTCAACTTTGACTTTGAATAAACAGGCGTACTAATAGTGTGAAGAGAGCACAAGTGAGCCGCTGTTGGGCACAAGGTCAGGGCTGCAAGAGTACATATTTAAGGATGTGATGAATTGGTGTAACTCTAGCAAACAGTGTTTAAATTAAAAAAGGACACTAATGATAATTTAAAAGAAAAATTTAATGTTACACACTTCTGATTGAGTGTATTTGTGTTATAAGTTTCATAGAAAAGACTTTATTGTTTATTATGTTACAGTTACTGTATGCATACATTTATAAATGAATATGTTAACGATAAAATACTTTGCTATCAACTAGATATGGTTGAATTAAAATATTTTTGATAAAGTTTAGTGTATTTTCCATTCATTTGTACTAAAGATGCAGATGGGAATAAACAGTGTGGTGTGTTTCATTTCTCTTTAGGATCATCACATAAACTCCATGCAAACAATGACAGTGCATAAGCACTGAACTTTTGAGCTCTGTTGAGACCATTAGTCCACATTCACATTTTGTTTGTGAATAAATATATTTTCACAATATCCAGATACTTTTCAAAAGTTGTCAAGCCAAAGCTTGCAACTTCCTGCTGAATCTTTGATGTAGCTGCTCTATCCACTGTACCAATATGAGACCCAAATTATATATTAATGGGACATGATTTATAAGATGTTCATAGATATTGGTGCAATACTTCTAAATTATATGCCAGTGACAAACTCATTTATTCATTAATGATAGATAGATAGATAGATAGACAGATAGATAGATAGATAGATAGATAGATAGATAGATAGATAGATAGATAGATAGATTACATCTTGCCTGAAGAATGGGGCCTGAGTTGCCTCGAAAGCTTGTATATTGTAATCTTTTTAGTTAGCCAATAAAAGGTGTCATTTTGCTTAACATTTAACACAGTACAACACCCTAGTACTTCATCCACAGGGAAATTCAAGTATCATCCATCCATCATCCAATCTGTAATATCCTAACTGCAGGGTCATGGGGGTCTGCTGGTGCCAATTCCAGCCAACACAGGGTGCAAGGCAGGAAACCAACCTTGGGCAGGGCACCAGCCCACCGCAGGGCACACACACCAAGCACACACTAGCTAGAATTTAGGAATGCCAATGAACCTATCCTGCATGTCTTTGGACTATAGGAGGAAACCCACGCAGACACGGGGAGAACATGAAAACTCCGCGGAGGGAGTACCCAGGAAGTGAACCCAGGTCTCCTAACTGCGAGTCAGTGGTGCTACCCACTGCGCCACCGTGCCGCCCAAATTCAAGTATCATTAGCCAAAAATCAATTATACCAATACAAACCTTTAAGCACACTTGCTATACAAATAGAAAATACTGTACAGATAATGCAGTCACAGTACACTAGATGGTACGTATAATAATGACAGGGCAGTGAAAACTGTGCAGATAATACTACTATCAAAATGACAGGAGGCACATAAAATCAGAGCCAAAGTGACAGATACTAAAGTGACTTAATGTCAAAGTAAAACAAAATGAAGTGACTTAGCTTATAGGCTAATAGGGTAATAACAAACAAAGGAAAAAAAAGTTATACAATGAAAGAGTTAATGCCCAAGTAGTGAGAGATGAGATGCATATAGTGACATCTAATATGCTGTATGAGCAGAGAAGGAGTTTCAGGTTCACAGCTCAACCACCCCCTGCCCCTGTTATAAAGAGCTGAAGAGTCTAATGGCTCTGGGGACAAAAGATCTCTTGTGACTCTCTGTATTGCAGTTCTATGATAGCAACTTACCACTATATTATGGTGGTATATAGAGGTTGATGTTTGTTGTCCATTTCAGAGAGCAGCTTGCATAGTGTCCTCCTCTCTGCCACTGTCACCACAGAGTCCAATCAAAGATCCTGCTTGCCTGGTCAGCTTGTACAATACAATCAGCATCTCTCCTCTTCATGATACCCCCCAGCACACCACAGCATAGAAGAGAGTACTGGAAACCATGGACTGATAGAACATCCCCAGGAGTTTCTTGGATATTTTAAAAGGAGCTCAGCTTCCTTACAAAATAGAGACAACTTTGACCTTTCCTGAAGAGACCTTTATGTTCTCTGACCAGTCCAGCCTGTCAACTGCACACCAAGGTATTTATAGGTCTTGTCCCACTCCACATCAACCCTTTCAATGGAGACAGGTCCATAGATAGATAGATACTCGTTTATTGTCCTGAGAAGGAAATTTAGCTTTTTACAAAAGTTCAAGAAATATATTAATACTAGCAAAATACCCGCACTTCGCAGCGGGAAAGTACTGCCTTAAAATTTTTATTAAGAAGAAAAGTAAACATTTTTAAACTGAGGGAAAATATACCAATAATTATTTGTTAAGGATCTCTTTGTATGCCACGTTGTCAGTTTGGCCCTCCAGTTGTAATATGACCAAGCTGTGCGCTGAGCTTACTCTTGAGCATGCAACGTACAGTTGGCCATGTGAACAGTAATCTTGTTTCAAATCTCACAGCTTGGATTGCTGCTGTCATAATCGGTTTGAGTTTCATGGTTTGTTTCAATTATGACAGTATTTGCAGGATTTGTTGTATTGAAGTGACATTTGACATCTGTCAAGCGCTGTAAGCACACAACCGGTTTCATCGATAACTTCACATCCAGCTTTTGAGAGTTTAAACATTCATAAACATCAAAGAGTCCACTACTGAAATCGTCACCTGTGAATCTAAGATGTTTAAGAGGCATTGGCGGTTGTCAAAAGGTGTAAAATATTTGGCCATTTCGGTACACTTGAAAGCGACAACCGAACAATTCAGCGGCAGCCATCAACTCACATGCAGATGCATAGGTGAAGGGCTTAAGCATTTCACTCTTTTAGTGCTCCTGTGTAGTATAATTATCTCCTGTACCGTCATCAGTCCACACCTTGAACCTACCCAGTCATTCAATACATATAACACAATGTTCCTCTGGATATCAAGAGTGAGCCTGATATGGCCGTGCAATATGTAACAAAGAGAATGGAAAAGGCAGGTGCCATCTCCGGGCATGAAAACCACTTGGTAAGTGACAGTTCTTTGATCGATGGTGATCACCTCGATAGACATGTTAATGGGGGTACGGTTGGAATGATAAAGGAAATGGGTACCTGAACAATGTAAACTAAGTCTAAAATACCTACACAATAACTATAATCGTAATAAACAAACAATAAAACAGCAGAGAAGCTGTGGATTAAATAAAAAGGCTGTAGTTATCAGCAGGGAGACGTGAATCCCGTGGCGAAGCAAGGAAGGGAATGTAGAGACCGGAGCGACGGACGGCCTTATATAGGCAGGCAGCCAACAATGTGGGAGGCGTTGGGATGGGGGACCCAACGCCGCCTCACACGGTGACCGAGCTGCAGGCTATGGACATATATGAATGTAAGTAGGATTCAGTTAGCGTTAGGAACCCGCGTACCAGATTTCTTGAAGATGGGCCCATAAATAACAAAGACCGTTGGAAAGTTCAATATGGCGGCCGACAGTGGTATCATACCATCAAAATAAGTACGTACATTGGTTTCGGTTAGCACAGGGAAGCTGCCTACTAAATTTCGTGAAGATGGGGCCATAAATAAGTAAGTTCAACATGGCGGACGTTGTCGACCGTTATGACCGTTACGTGTAGAATTTAGAATAAATAGAAACCTGCTTAACTTGTGTAAGTAAGCTGTAAGGAATAAGCCTGCCAAATTTCAGCCTTCTACCTACACGGGAAGTTGGAGAATTAGTGATGAGTGAGTGAGTGAGTGAGTGAGTGAGTGAGTGAGTGAGTCAGTGAGGGCTTTGCCGTTTATTAGTATAGATTAATTACTAAAAACAGGAAAAAAACTTCCAACTTGGCAAATAAGAGACCAGTCAGAGTGAGGCATTATAAAGATGTTGTGCCGTTGGTATAAAGGAGCCTCAGCTGTGTTTCTTGAAACACTTCTGCTGAACAATTTATTGGCTTAAAGTGCTCAGTGTTAGTGTGTCACAGAGAGGATGTGCGGTATTGTTCATAATGGCACTCAGTTTTGGGTTATTCCTCTAATTTGCTACTTCCTACAGTGGGTCCAGAGTATGGAGTATCCCATAACTGAGCCGACCTTTTCAATTAGATTGTTGATACGAAAAATAACTCCATAAATTTATTTAATTCATTGCTTAATTTCTTTTCAAGTTTTGTTTTCATTCTTTCATTTGCTGCTAACTCTAGCAAGTCCAGAGTGTGTCCCATAGCTGTGTCTGCTCTTTTAATTAGTTAGTTGGTTCAGTAGGCCTATCTTGAAGTGATGCTGTGTATACATTAAATTTGATCATATCTACATGCTCATCTTAAATTATATTAAAAATTACACTCATGTTCATTCTTGAGCATACTGCACACTTATAAATCATTATAAATTCCTTGATTACTACATAGGACACAATTCCCTTATTTTGAGATCAGGATCAGTATTCTTGCATTGTCAGATGTTGGTCAGTCAGATTATAGGAATGGAAAATAGAAAAGGACAAGAAAGAAATTTACAAAGG
The DNA here is from genome assembly GCF_016835505.1 of Polypterus senegalus. NCBI lineage: Eukaryota > Metazoa > Chordata > Cladistia > Polypteriformes > Polypteridae > Polypterus > Polypterus senegalus. The sequence continues at coordinate 98,050,253 of NC_053154.1, read as the reverse complement.
AATAAACTGAGATGCTCCAAAATGGATCATGTCAGTTTTTAAAGCTATTTAAACATTTTGGCTCTTTTTCCTCTTCTTTTAAAAAATGAACCTAAAAAAGCTGCAACAAGGTCTAGTTATTCAGCCCAGCATGGCTCATCAATCTGTGAATACCTAACTTTTGAAAAGCATCATCCAGTTCAGAGAGTACTTAGTTGCTAGACATACACACATAAGGCCAAGGGGACCAGAGGACCGTCCAGAACTCACAATTACGGCCACGCTAACGTTGGTGTGTTTGTGTGAGTAAAAATTCCACACTTTCCAATGGAGAAAAGACAGGAGCAAAAAGGAAGAAGAAAAATAGAAAAACTAAACACACTGACTAAAGTTTTTTAAACATGATTTATATCTCCCTCTTCACTCTTCCAACTGAGGGAGGCACACCCTAAACTTTTTTTACAGCTTTTTACAAATGTACAGTATTTTTTTTGTATTATCCTTTATTTCTCTTTTCTTTCAAATAATAAGCTGATCCTTGCAGTACACTTTATCAAAGAGGAAAAAGAGTAAATAACTGCCAGTAAATGCATTTAAACCCCCCAAATTTTGACACACATAGCTAATGGGAGCAGTTGGCTTCCGGTATTGGCAAAATAGGAGGGTGAGCATTTGGAAAATCTTTTAGTATTGAGTGTTGGAGCAAAAACATGTCAAAATATTATTATTGGGACAAGTAATAACAGTATCTTAATGAGACAGAGGTCTGGAGTTTGGCGAGGTCATTCCAAGACCTTGTTGTTTTTTTTTTTTAATACAGCCAGTTGCAGATATTGCTGGTGTACTTAGGATCACTGCCATGTTGCATAATGAAATTTCAGTAAAGCTCTTTCTGCTGATCCAACTTTCTGGATTTACTCAATGTTTAGTCACATTGCCATCATTTTCTTCAGGATCAAGATTATTATGAAGAGGATATGTAATTATGTGTTCACTTCACAAGGAACTTTTATTTTCACAACCGATATTTTTAATATGTTTGTGCAGCTGCCTGTTAAAGTGAAGCGTACAGTAAGCATATAAACTTCTCTTTGCTGTTTTGCAGTAATTTAGCGTTAAGTAAAGTAAAAAAGCTAATTACAATAGCACACAGTATTATGTCTCATTGACATTGCTGTTAAGGTGCCTGTTTTTTTGCATGTGATTGCTTCAGGGCCACTTTGTTTTTAAACAGACCAGTAGTTAATTCTTAGTTTTTATAGGTATATAAGAGTGTAGGTGTAAGGGAAAGCATCTAGCTGCTGCTGCTGTGGTGGAGTGACATTTACACATGCCATCATTTATACAAGAGGCTTGACATTGTTAGGAGTCAGGAAAATAAACCTTCATGTCGCTATAAGGCCTCTTGCTGTTTTTACTGAGTTTTACTCCCAGTGGCTGCCTCAAGTCACTTGTGCACGCTTACAATTACATTGTAGGAGTATACAGAGAAAGAAACAATCTGATGTTTAGAACTTTAATCTTTCATATCTGATCAAAAGCTCATTTCATAAGGGTGTGCTCTAACCTTGAAGTAAACCGAGTAAAAACAAATCTGATGGCAGGTGTGGCAAGTGGCTGGGGGTGGTACCCAGCTGGAACGCCCAGGAGGACCGGAGGAGGGCTTATGCCTCCTCCAAACCATGAGGGGGCAACCGCCCTGGTGGCTTTGGGGACCACGAGAACGGAGCTTAGAAGCTCAACCCTATAGGGGCCCATGGTCACCGCCAGGGGGCGCCCCAATGCCTGTCGAGCCCTGGCCCTCAGCACTTCTGCCACACCCGGAAGTGCTGGGGGGAAGAAGACCAGGGAAACCCGGAGTGCTTCCGGGTGCGCAGTCGGTACTTCCACCACACCAAGAAGGGATGGTGGAGGCTCATCAGGGGGCACCTGGAGCTGGGTTGAAAAGGAATGTAATTTAGTAGGCACAAAAACTACGAAAGTGTTTGCCTACCCGTTAAAATGGATTGACAGAAAGATTTGTATTTATGCATTCTGACTACTTCAAAATTGCTTCTTTTTACATATATTTGAACAGCCGTTAAGCAGCAGTCTTTTTCTTGATATAGAAATAACACTCTGGGGTGTAGTGTCAACTTGGAGTACCAGTTTTTGGAACTATAAGGCAGCCACTGATTTTTTGGGTAAATCTTGATTGCTGGCAGTAATCATAGGATATGGTAAATTTATTTTTCATTGCCAGTAGAAGATCCTTGGAGTTGGATGAGTATGAAGGAAGAAAAGAGAAAAAAATTGGAGAGGGAGATGGTGACAAAGATCACAGTAACAGCCCAACTAAGTCAGAGGTGCTTTCAAGCTTTCACGTAATTTATGCCGGTACTCTATAAAATGGGACAATGTTGGATGAATTTAGGATGGCTTACAAATGTTTCCCCACAGACATCTTTTCCTTAAATGTGCTACCATTTTAAGTGTTTATGATGATGGCTGGGTTATGGTAGGTTTTAATCTTACACACTTATCTTCAATGGGCAGGATTTGGAAATTTCCTTTGATAAAACTTATTAAAGGCTCAGTGATGAGGTGGTCAAACCTTCACATTTTATTGTTTATGGCAGAGGGGCTTGGTTTTTAATATTACTTTGAAATAATGAAGCAACATTAAGTACACATCACTAATCTAAACACACAATAATATTGTAACACCAGACCTGAATGACAATTGTGCAAAGTCTGAAAGCTGCTAGAAGGGAGCAAATTGGTGTGAAGCAGTCACCTAGAAATTCAGCACAAACAGTATGTTTCATGGGGCTGTGCACCTAAAAATCAGCACTTATAAGACTGTCATATAGGCTTAAATCTACTGGACTGGGTGTGTAGCTGCAGGCAAGTCTCAAGAAGTACCATGATTAGGCTTGGCTCATGGAGTTCAGAAAGTGAATGCAGATAGTGCTGAACTCAAGGGAGTTGTGTGAGATGGAGCTAGCAGTGTGAATGTGCAGGCAGTGGACAAGGCAGACAAAAGATTTTGTGTTATGATTGTGTTCATTTTTAAATGGTCTATATAGTTATATATTTGTCCTAATATTATTCTGGACTTTATTACACATCTTTGAATATGTAGATTCAAAAAACGCATTTCATTTATTTTAGAAAGCATTGCTATAGAGTTTTGGAAATGAAAGGAGTGAGGAAATCACCATCCAATTATTGACCCCTACTATCTAACATTCTCAGCGTTTCATGTTTCAAAATAAGGCTACAATATAAATGATTGTGTTTTCTGACTACGGTTTTGGTTGCGCTCTGGTTTTGACTAGAGATAGGACTACTTTTCCTGGTTTTTGACTTTTGCACATTCCTGGCATGTGGCAGTACATTTTGGAGCAACATGAAAGCAGTTGTGAAAAACTGGACTCTTGTTGGAGGGAAGCCAAGGAAGGAGATGCCCTTCAGTAAAACATGCACGAAGAGTGAGGGTGAGACACTGAATCTTACAATGCATTGAAACTTGGCCAGAAGTAGCATTTGAGGGCAGCTGAGGAAAGAGACATAATTTTATGGAGACAATACAATAAATGGTCCTGTTGAGGACTAGCTACCACCAACGAATGCTACCCCATTCCTCTGCCTTTCAAGTCTACTAGGCTTTAATCACACAAAATCAATTAAAAATTAGACATTTGTTTGGGTATAAAACTCACTGAATACTTTATATTACAATTAGCTGTGTAAGCCCTTCATAAACAAATTTGAAATGCAGAGTCGTCAGTTTCGTTTTGCAGATGTGCTTGCCCCCCTTGTCTATCAGTGCCTAAGCGAGTTTCTTTCTCATTTGTCCTTCCTCTGCGGTTTCACTTTGGTGACATGCTGTAGCCTCGTACATCTTTCTTCTTCCGATTCGTTAACTTGGAGCCGCCTTGCCGGCTCTTTGAGCTTCATTTTGAAGCCTTGCACTTCCAGGCTGGACAGAAAAACACACACACTTCCATGTGTAGACATTTATATATAAGATTCTTTAGTTGTTACAGTTTGACATAAAGCATCTACTCTATGACATCCTCTGGCCTTGTTTGCTTGTGCTGTACAGGACTGCTGTCTTTCTTCGCATTGTTGAGATTGATAACACCCTGTGGTTGATGGACTGTTATTTGTAGCACTGAGAAGTCCTACAGGCTAACTGTTTTTACATTCTCAATTTCTTGCATATCTGCGTCAAGATCAAATTCATCATCAATAGCGCTCTCCTAACTCATAACCAAATCCAATGATGATGAACACTTTAAGTTTCAAGTTGTCTAATTTTATACCTTCTCCTATGATTGATCTAATTCGTTGTAATACTCTTGTGTATGTAGTCCAGGGTTGATAGTACTGTATTTTTCTGGAATCCAAAAATGGGAAAGCTAACATTAGAAAAATGATAAATCATAGGCTTTAATGAAGGAGGCTTTTGAAGTAAATTCATTCATTCATTATTGCAAAACACATTCTGTAAGCCCTATTATTTTTTCTTGATATATTGGCTGCTTTTGTTTCATGGACTTTTACATGGTGTGGCTGAGGTATGACTGGCAGTATTTTAGGAAAGGCTTAAGCCACTGCAAGCCATAGTCTGTCATCACCTTCACTGTTCTACATCCACAAGGCTGGCAGAGCTTCTCTAAACGTTTGAAGGCTGTCAAAGGAGGAGATCCATTCTGTAGGGTGGGAAAGCTGGCCAGTTGTGTAATGAAATACAGTTTGATGTACTGTGTTATAATATTCCTTTCACTCTCTTTGACTCAGTGAGTATGTGTACGGTACGCCATGGAAAAATAAAAAAAACTGTGGTGTTTATGTACTGTATATGTTGGAATTCTTTGGTGAAATAAAATCAAAAATTCAAAACTTTAAAGTGTTCACCTTTATTTATATAATAATGCATAATTTTCAGGCACTCATCATGATTATATGCAGTATGCAGTAACTAGGAAATTAAGTAATCTAACATTGGGGAGTGTAATGACTGTAATGATGGGAAAACAGAGCTTAAAGGAGAGTATCCAGCAGACACTGGATAGAACTCTGGGATAGCAAAAAGCATCTGCCTTAAGAGCAGTTCTGACAAATAAACACCAACAAGCATTGAATTCAACACAAAATAATCTCCGCTGAGTGCAGCAAATGCCTTTCCATTTTTAAAAATTCACCAACACATAACAAGCTAATGGATTTTTGCAGGCTGAATGCTGCGCACCTAAGCCAACTGATACAACATAAGAAAGTCAAGAGTATAGAAGAGCAATTCCAAGATTCTGCTCTGCGAGGGACAACTTTATGGAGTAACTGGATAAAATAAGCAGGCATTTCACTGCTGATGGAGAGTGACTGCACTTCTGAAAGAGGGGAAGGACAATATACTACAAGTCATGGACACAAAGGCTACCCTCATAACACACTGTCAAGGCAGTCAAGGCCTCAGTGAATGAAGATAGACACTTACAGAGATAATGGCCAGTATGGAGTAATGTACAGTATTATTTGATGTGTTATGTATGTAGTACAGAGATAGCTTAGGAGTAACTGCATGTAAATTTGAATGCAAAGACAACGACAGCAGTTTATTTCTTGCATAGCTAAAATTCACACAAGGTAAGCCTCAACAGGCTTTAACAGGCCCTGCTTTTGACAGCCCAAGGTCTTGACTTCCTAAGAAGTGGAAAAATGGAAGAAATATTGGGAAAGGAAATTCAGAGAGAGACCCCCTTCCAGGTAGGTAGGGCATGCGATGGGTGTCAAAAAATGGGATAAATACAACACCCAAATCAGAACACATGTAATATCAAGAAAGAAATTAAGGCTTAGTTTTGATTTTTAGAATTCCTAACAGTTTTTGTTCACCTGTAGGATCTGTTTGTACTTAATTTACCAAAGTTATTTACCATACAAGCTTTTTTACTTATATTTGCTTTGATGTTTAGAATAGGCTCTTTATCATATTGTCACTAATGCATATTAAATGATTTCCTCATGGACTCGATCAAGGTATGTGATAACCTGGTTGTGCAAGAGGAGGTGCTGTCACCAACATTCTCTTCTCCTTCTCTCCCTGCAGCACCGAGAAACCATCCAATGAGAGCACTTAGCCCCGCCCCTCTTGGTTTGTGCAATATAAGCAGCCCGGCTCCCCAGAATGAAGTGTCATTTCCCACTTGAGGGAGCTCCATGTAATGACCCCTACTTTATAACAGTCTAAAGAGCCTTGTTATGGTGCCTGAGTGGCCAATTCCTTTGCTACGTAAAGGCATGATCTTTCGTTTGGACCGCCATATTAAACAGGACAACCTGGTTTCATGTCCCAACATTTCATTGTTGCTCGACCTGTCATTCCTGCACTCAGCCACAATGTATATTATGCTTTGCACCCTTTGTTCTATATTTTCCTTCTGTTATTTTGAGGAATGCTTTCATTAGAGTACCACTTCAGCTTTTGTTAACCTGCATATGTAGTTTTGCCTAATAACTGGTGCATTTATCCCACAAAAGTGGTAAGATTCAGCAGACTAAGAGTGACATGGCAATCCCTATAGAGGTAACGGGTGTTATGCCTCAGCTTATGAAGAGTGAGGCAGCATTTCTCCCACAAGTAAGGTGCGGCTTGTCATAGCTGCCTTCCTACTATAAAGATGGTAACATACCACAAACTAGTTTCAAGAGAGACCAAGACCCTGTGGAGGTAGAAGATTGTGTGTTGTAGTCATCAGCGACAGAAACTGCAGAGAGAAATAAAAGAGGTATTCCATTGTAGAGAGAGCAAAACATTGTGCCAGGAGCCAGGTAAAGATGTGTCTCCTGGACAAAAGATCTCCTAGTTGCCATATGTGAAAATCAAGGGACCCAAGGTAAGAATGCATGTAGCAGCAAGTTACAATGACATGCGGAATTAAAGACAGAGCTGTTATACAACAGCAGGTCTCTCCGCCAGTAGAGTAGAGTAGAGGCCCTGCATCCCACTGATCATGTTAACATTACAATGAAAACTGGTGAACAGTGCAGTTGGGCAGCTGGATAATAAGAAGGATATGTCCTGACAAAAAAAAAGTGTTGTAGATTGGGGAAGACCAAGACATAAATGTTAGTAGAGACCTTTTCTTACAAGGTGTGCTCATTGCCCATTTGGAATGGCTTAGTTGCAGTATGTTTAGTCAGGCGGCAGGATCTTAGGTTAGAGAACTGAGGCTTACTCTTACATAGACACATACAGCGTTGGACTGGAACTGATTATTTCAAGTATGGATTATTCCATTCCTAATAAGATATAAGACGGCACACAGAATACCAAGTTCCTTATAGGACAAGCAGAATGTCCTGTGTATGGGGCTGCTCTATGCTGTAATAATAAGACAAAATTAAGCAAAACATTTCTTTTGGTGCTCCTGACCCAATATCAACTGAAATCTAAAATTAAGAACTTCAAATTTAATTTGCTGAAAGTGCATAATAGAACTTTGCATGTAGTACTTTGTAGACAGCATACAGAAACTCCAAACTCAGAACAACTCAGAATGGACACCAACTGAAGGGTATAAGCCCAGGCTCACAAACGTCAAGGCCATTTCAATGTTGCTGGCACTTCACGTCTGTCTGTGCAGAAACATGGGACCATGCAAATGTCACACAAAAGGTGTACTACGGTGGTGTGGAACTGGAGCACAAGGGCTATGAGGCACAAGAGTAGAATGTGATAGTTCAAAAATAAAACAAAAGTACAAAACACACTTCAAATGGACATTCTACTGCTTCCGGCTAGCATATTCTTGCTGATCTTTCATTCAATTCACTGAAATATACATTTCATCTGTGTGTGGGTTACTGCTGCACAACTACTCAAGTGCAAAAATGACCTAATGGGAGCTAAGATTTTATGCTTGTGCCTCTTCCTACAATTGTTATGGTATGACATTGACCTGGGCTGATGGATCAGGTAAGACGTTCTTATTTGTTTGCTTTGCTCACAGACCATCAAGGCACCTGCTGGAGTTCTGAATATTCTGAAACCATCACTTCACACATACACACGCGTATACACACACACACACACCATCCAGCAGGATTTGGACGATGACTCACTTGTCTTTTACGTGTCACTGTAAAGCTTAAAGGCTTGGAAATGTTTATCAACAGCTGCCGGCAGCCTGGAGAACAGACCCCCTTTATCTGTGGGTGAACAAATTCCCACTGTCAACTGATCTTTTGTCTTTGTTCTACATGTGCTTGTCATCATTTAACTGTCTTAAGGTGTCCCACAAAATCATGCCTGAAAGGACAAGTTAAGACTCTGGAGCTGAAAGTCACAAGGCGTGATCTCAGAGGCAACTGGACTGTGAAGCACAGGAAGGGCCAATCTAACATATTAGATTTTTGTGACAAGACTCCTGTACTAAAAATACCTCCATATATCTGACTGTCAGGATATGAAAATGTGAAAAGTTTTACAACAAGTGATTTTGGTAATTAAAGCCGCTCTTCCTCATTAAGCATGTCTAAGCAGGCTCCCCAGTGGCTCACTTGGTAAAGGTGCTGTGTGCACTGTGCAGCAGTGACTCACACCGTTGGGACTTCAAATCTCAATGCTGTTGCGGAGATAATAACTCCTTGCCTTCTGCATCCTACGAGGTTGCACGCGGGGGCTTTATTCAGCCGGGCTTGAGACATCCTTCGCATCACATGCTCCCTGGAAATGTCTTAGTGCTGCTTGGCATGTGTGAGCTTATACAAGGTAGCATCTTAAATTAAATCACAGAAAGACACCACAAATGTCCACATAACAAAAAGCATGTGTGTGTGTGTGTGTGTGTGTGTAGACTGAGGATGTAGAAGGAAAAGTTCAATGCAAACTGGGGGCAAAAACACTAATAAAGTCTCCTTAGATCAAATCATAAGCCATCTGTACCTTTCTGTTTTGTCAGCCCCATAAAGAGGTAAATTAACATCCAGCCATTTTCAAAATTCAATTTTGTCATTCAAGATTAGAAGGGCTGGAGTCTACCTCAGTTGAATAATGTGCAAAGTATGAGTCAACACTGGATCGAACAAATACATGAAAATGTCCAGTCTTCTATTTACTTTGCTTGCCACTTACGTCAGGGTGATGGTGTTCTGGACACAAAGCAGGAGCCAACACTGGATACTCAAACAGACAGGGCCACCTTAGAATCGGCAACACTTTGAAACACTTTGGAGATGTCGGACAAAAAGCCACAACCGCATGCAAATAATGTGCAGAACAACTGGTACAGGATTTAAATCCAGGATACTGGAAGCATGACGTAGCATCACAATACTCTAAATTATGATTGTGCAACAGTGCCAGTGTAAAATCAGTGAAAAAAAAAGCTTACTGTATGTACTCATGTATAAGTTGGGTCCTGAAACCCAAAAAATTGATCATAAAATCAGACCCGACTTATACGCCCATCTAAAAATGCGACACTTACATTTTTTTTTACATCTTCTTGCCTCCTCCAATCTCACATCAGTTTCTCAGACGCATCGAATTTTGTTGCAGCAGCACAGTTACTAATTTCTTTCGCTACTTCAACAACATTTAATTTAAAACCAGCTTCATATTTTCTTCCATCGTAGATAAGGGATGTTCTTACAATAAAGGTGTATCAGGGTGTGAGATACAAAAATCACACAAATCAGTGCAAACGTTGCTTCAGAATAGTTCGGGAATTACCATGTGATCACGTAGGCACAATAGAGAGAGAGAGAAGTTAGGAGCACGTGCTGATACAGCACATTGCCGCACCCACAGAAAAAAAGGCAGTGTGCTCTGTGATTACTCTCTCAGATGGGAGTTACCATGTCATAATCCCTTATACCAACAGCATGAGTTTTCCGCATTCAACTTATAAAACTGACAAATACCAGAAATTATATGGAAAAATCAAGTCCTGACTTATTTGCAAGTATATACGGTAAATTATTTCTGTGGTATAAAATGGTGTAATGGGTGGAATCTGTGAAAATGGTTTATGCACCTCATACAGAATGCAAAGAAAGGGGTGAAATGTCTATAAAAAGTGGCCTGAAAAACGCAATGAGGAGGGCAGAAGGAAAATTAGGGCTGAGCTGTGACTGTAATGGATGAAAATCCAATCATAGACGATATGGTTTATCTGAAAGTGTTCTTGTAAAAGTAGTATGGAAACACAACCGTGTTCCAGTATTGAAAATACAAAACTAATTTATACATCCATTTATTTTCACTTATGCAATTTACAACTATGGGAAGCATGTGCCTAACCTGGCAGAATTTGAGACAAGGTGGAAACCAATTCTATCTGGGTAGCCATTTTTGTCATCTGTGATTGTTATTTTTTGTAATCAAATTTAAATAACATGTTAAAAATGAATAATACTTGAAGACTAACAGATAACATTATTGCAAAAACAATAACATCCCCAAGTGGTGCACACCTCTGGAGACAGCCATGTTGCTTAGATCAAGTAGCCTATCAGAAGATTTACTGTATGTGGCAAGGAATGAAATGTTGTGATTCAGCAACACAAAATGGTGAAAAGGGGTGCAGACCAAAAAAATACACAAAAAGGCCAGAACTGAATCTCACTAGAGTGCCCCAAAATAGGTCTCACCCGAGGCAGTCGGACCTCACCCATAGGAATATTTTGCTGCTCAAAGGTTGATCTTTGATGACTCATGAGACTTACAAGTGATTTTTACCAACTTTGTCACAGAAGATTCTCCTAACATTCCTTAGGAGACATGAGATACAACTGAGGTGAAAGGAGCCAGAATAGAGAATTTGGTTTAAAAGGCATGTTATATTTTGTTATCTTTTTCTAGCCTTGTTTTAATCTCTTTGATGACTTCATACCTTTTACGTATTATTGGAATGATGTTTTTATCAAAGGTGACATACAACAGTTTCTTTTGTTTTTCTAAGTGGACCACAGGCAGGTGAAGTGACTTGCTTTAGTTTACGTTGTGGGAAATTGAACCCACAACCTCAGGATTTGAAGTGCAAAGTCTTAACCACTATGAATTTTCTTCTAAAATGAGTGGAGCAACCAATATAAATCAGAACAACTAATAGTATTGTTCAGAAGCAAGGACAGTTTTGTTATCATAGTAAAATGTTTTATTACCACAAACAACTGTCCATACATTTCTCCATACTGTATATTACTGAACACACAATGCAAATACTTTCAAAAAACAAAAACAATCAACAAAAACACAAACAAAACAAAAATATCAAGATACTTTGCGACTTTGTGACTTTGCAGAGATCTCTGCTGATACTCAAGAGGAGACACTTGAGAATACCGTTTTGTCTCCGATGAAAAATCTGAGAAGCATGAGACACAAGAAAATGTCTCCTTTTTATTTCATTATGATCTCTTTGTTATTTAGGAGAGGCCAAAAAGATATTAAGGAGATCTATTTAGATTTTTCATTCCTATGAGTCAAGGTAGGCTTTCAATCCTACTGAGGCCAAAAAATGAGGCACTGGTTTTTAAAGTTCAAAAATCTCTTAAATACACAAAAAAGGGAGAGGAACTCTGTAAACGACTGTCTTGAACAGACAAAAACAAAACAATGTTAGTCAGATTTAAAGAATTTATTAAATAATAAAAAGCATGACTAAACAAGCAAAGCAAATCCAATTACAACATTCAAAGGTAAAACTCAGTAAAAAAGCAAAATTCAGTAACCAGAAATCAAAATGAAGATGAGACTTAAAGTGAACTCCTTAACAAACAATGAGCCTCTGAGAGATCTACACCACAACGTGAAATATAAAGGCTGAGGGCGGTCCCTCAGCAGTGATGTAACGGTGGCCCCACCTTTTGGGGCATTCCACCCACAGAACACAAGAAATTTAAGTAAACAACATGACATATACTTATTAAACAATACATAATTATAACAACATTAATGAAAATAATAAATCAAAAATAACAATAAAACAAAGTAAACATAGGCTAGGGAACAATGCCTAGTTGTGGCATAACATAAAGAAGAGAAAGTGACCCTCTATAAGTGGAAAGGAGCTTACTAGAGACACAAAAGGAGAGCTGGGAAAAGTACCTGCTTTTCATGGTTGAAGATTTGGATTAGGACCAGGATTAGGGTCATCTTTTTTCCCTTCTTCGATTCTGTCTCTTTTTCTTAAACATGTAATTGTTTCCTTTTGTCTCGTTTTCAGCTTAAGTTTATATAATAGGGGTGAGGCTTGTAGTTAGTCACCTTACCTCAGGTGCAACAACAACTGGGAATACTCATGGTGAGCTAGCAATATGTTTTTTTTTTTCATTTATTTTGAAGGAAAACAAGAAAAAGAGGTGTTTTCAAAGTCAGAAAAAGGTCAAAACCATAAGATCTACCACTCATTGTCAAGGCCAAAATGAGAAGCAATAGTCAAAGTCAGAAAATCAAAGGGAAGAGTTGAAACCAAAAAAGACTAACTAAGAGACTAACTGTTACAATATCAAGCACCAAAAGGTTATTTGGAATCCGTAACTTTAATAGGGAAATGATCTTATGGATGACGTTTTAAAACTGTTGCACTGTTAACATGGGTTGTCATCTTTGAGGGTACGACCCTAACAACACAGCAGCTGCCCTAATGACAGGTAGACAAAATAGAGGCAAAGGGTACAAAATAATTCATAACAGAAAAGTAAATCTCAAATCAAATTATTAATGGAAGGTTCAGATCTAAGGCTAAAGAAACCCCAAAACGAGTGCTCAGTCTCACAAATTAATGGCAGTAGAGTGTTGTGCCATATTAGCCATCGATTCATACAGGAGAAAGTAGGGTGAAATGACACCTTTTCTGAACAGAAAGGTTGTTAAGATGAAAGAAAAAAATCACTTTGCTGTCCCAATATAAGCTAGAGTATTTTTCAGTTTCTTTGTTACACCTTGCCTGATAAAGGGGCCTTAGCTGCCTCGAAAGCTTGCATTTGTAATCTATTTAGTTAGCCAATAAAAGGTGTCATTTCACCCTACTTTCTCCTGTATCACAAATTAATGCAAAAAAAAAATGTATAAAAATTAATAATGAACTCATTTATGATCCAATACAATCTCCTGTGTGATGCTTAAGGGCTGCCTTTACTGTGGCATTGCCTCTGCCTTTTCGTCCATGTCTCTGTGTCTGAGCAAATCCAGATACAACAAGGTTTTTGCATTTTGTCAGTTTTTCTGGTTTTGTCCTTTTGCTTACTTTTGAGTTTCATAAGAGTTTCTTCTTTTGGGTTTTGGTGATTTGGATTTCGGCACAGAGTATTGAATTAAATCTAAGTTTATCCATTATTTAGATTTTCAGGTTTGCACTTTAGGTTTCCATGTGGGCTTTCTTCATTTTGAAATTTTCTTTGAGAGTATTATTTTTGATTTTTCTGTTCTCCCCTTAAGTTTCTTGCCATTCTTAGTTCTATTTTGACATAATTATAGTTCCTTTATGTCCTTGGTTCCTTCTAATTCAATATATCACTACCCCTATTCTTGGTTATTTAGTTTTTGTTGGTTCTTAAATTGTTGTTGATTTGAGTATTACTCAATAAATATTTAATTTATTAGTCATCTTTAAAATTATTAAGAGTTTTTTTTAGGTGTTGGTTTTCACTTTAGGGGAAAATTCCTCACACTGCTCGAAAGTACCCTTTAGGCTTTAGTATTGTGTGAATCTTCAGTTAAGAAAAAGAACAAAGCATGCAAGGCCAGCAATCCTAAACAGGTGACCTGGCAGGCTAATGCGGAGTCCATTGACCAGCAAGGAAGATGCTGGTGCAATTGGCTATAAATTAGGCATAGTCATTAAATACAGGTGTTATTCTTATGGGTTTTGTTTATGGTTAAACTCATTTACTGTACCTTTTTTGTTATTACTTCTGAATACAATACATATATAATTACAACATTTCCTTCATGTGACATGTAAGTAGAAAAGTAAAAGAAATGTAATTAAAATGTAACAAATTACTCATTATATTCATGTATATAAGATTATTCTAAATTAATTTAACTTGAAACATTTAGTCAATATAATACTTTTAAGCATATGTGTAAAGAAAACAATAATACGTATTAACTGACTTCTAACTTTTCTAGTTTTTGTCATTACTTAGTTTTTTCATCCTAAACTTTTTCTGACACATCCCTATGAATCATGTAGCAGTAGTCCACCATCATACTGACATCCCAATGTCCCTGGTACCTTCTTTGCATGTCCTTGATATCCTGAAGGAAACTTTTACTCTACTCTTAATGCACCACTCCAAGATTTTCAAGGAGAAATCTAAAATATAAACCCAAAATATAAACCCAACAATTCCTTAAACATAACTAATGCATTTTCTACAATTCCTTTACAATTTGGATCTTTAATTGTTACCTAAAAACTTAGAAATGAATTGTTTGAATTATACCAGAGCCTCTTGTTCCAGATGTTTTCATCACAACATCAAAATCTTAAAATTAAGCCTCAGACAAACTCAAATACATAAAACAAGCTCCATCGTTTGATAAAGTTTTGACAAATTGCTTCATTAAACCAAGTTTCATCTAAAGGGATGGTAGCAGTGTGATGATATCTTTGGCACCAAGCTGTAGCCTTTTTTCTAACTGGCCATTCTTTCTGAACCTAGTGTCAATTCTTGGCTCTGCTCTCCCAGTCACAGAGAAAACCTAGGAATTTTGTATGCCATGGCTGCGGCTATGACTTATCATGGTGTCCAATTCCAACAATATATTGACCTTATTATAGGACTGGCTGTCTTTCCTGGCTTCACCCAGGAAATTTTGCAAGACCATGTGCCTCAGCTTTAGTGCTGTTGGATAAGTGGATGTATCACAAGTACTATGTATCTAATTAAGTACTTTTCTGTTGATAATATGTGTAGTGTTTTTTTTTCTTTTTAACAAGCGCTAATATTATTGACAAGCAGTGTGTTATAGTGGTTAAGGCTTTAGAACCATGACTTTACCTGCCTGTGCTCCAACTGGAAAAACATATATGTCTGAGCTTGTGTTTTTTGTTTTTGTCATACCCATAGACAGACAATAACATTCTAACACTGAATTGTGTTTTACTTTATCTTCCTACAAAAAGAAATAATGTTTACAGGCCATGCACATTTAGGTGCCCCATGAAATAAATTGAATGTTTTTACTTCTGGGGTTGTTTTCTCTAGTACTTGAAATAGAAGAAAATAACCACAGGTACTGTGTTTTGGAGGGGATCCCTATTTAAATTCTGCAGATGCAAATTTATATGTAAATTATTTTGGAGAGCAGGGAGTGGGGCATCTTTGTTCAAAGAAGATACATACACATGTATATGTATATATATATATATATATATATATATATATATATTTATATATATATATACAGTGGTGTGAAAAACTATTTGCCCCTTCCTGATTTCTTATTCTTTTGCATGTTTGTCACACAAAATGTTTCTGATCATCAAACACATTTAACCATTAGTCAAATATAACACAAGTAAACACAAAATGCAGTTTTAAATGATGGTTTTATTATTTAGGGAGAAAAAATCCAAACCTACATGGCCCTGTGTGAAAAGTAATTGCCCCTTGTTAAAAATAGCCTAACTGTGGTGTATCACACCTGAGTTCAATTTCCGTAGCCACCCCAGGCCTGATTACTGCCACACCTGTTTCAATCAAGAAATCACTTAAATAGGAGCTGCCTGACTCAGAGAAGTAGACCAAAAGCACCTCAAAAGCTAGACATCATGCCAAGATCCAAAGAAATTCAGGAACAAATGAGAACAGAAGTAATTGAGATCTATCAGTCTGGTAAAGGTTATAAAGCCATTTCTAAAGCTTTGGGACTCCAGCAAACCACAGTGAGAGCCATTATCCACAAATGGCAAAACATGGAACAGTTGTGAACCTTCCCAGGAGTGGCCGGCTGACCAAAATTACCCCAAGAGCGCAGAGACGACTCATCCGAGAGGTCACAAAGACCCCAGGACAACGTCTAAAGAACTGCAGGCCTCACTTGCCTCAATTAAGGTCAGTGTTCACGACTCCACCATAAGAAAGAGACTGGGCAAAAACGGCCTGCATGGCAGATTTCCAGGACGCAAACCACTGTTAAGCAAAAAGAACATTAGGGCTCGTCTCAATTTTGCTAAGAATCATCTCAATGATTGTCAAGACTTTTGGGAAAATACCTTGTGGACTACTGAGACAAAAGTTGAACTTTTTGGAAGGCAAATGTCCCGTTACATCTGGCGTAAAAGGAACACAGCATTTGAGAAAAAGAACATCATACCAACAGTAAAATATGGTGGTGGTAGTGTGATGGTCTGGGGTTGTTTTGCTGCTTCAGGACCTGGAAGGCTTGCTGTGATAGATGGAACCATGAATTCTAATGTCTACCAAAAAATCCTGAAGGAGAATGTCCGGCCATCTGTTCGTCAACTCAAGCAGAAGCGATCTTGGGTGCTGCAACAGGACAATGACCCAAAACACACCAGCAAATCCCCCTCTGAATGGCTGAAGAAAAACAAAATGAAGGCTTTGGAGTGGCCTAGTCAAAGTCCTGACCTGAATCCAATTGAGATGCTATGGCATGACCTTAAAAAGGCGGTTCATGCTAGAAAACCCTCAAATAAAGCTGAATTACAACAATTCTGCAAAGATGAGTGGGCCAAAATTCCTCCAGAGCGCTGTAAAAGACTCATTGCAAGTTACACACTTGATTGCAGTTATTGCTGCTAAGGGTGGCCCAACCAGTTATTAGGTTCAGGGGGCAATTACTTTTTCACACAGGGCCATGTAGGTTTGGATTTTTGTTTCTCCCTAAATAATAAAAACCATCATTTAAAAACTGCATTTTGTGTTTACTTGTGTTATATTTGACTAATGGTTAAATGTGTTTGATGATCAGAAACATTTTGTGTGACAAACATGCAAAAGACCACTGTATATATATTGTCACAGACAGCTGGGGTTCTTACCCGGCCGGGATGCCTAGAAGGTCCGGAAGGTGGCAGTAAAAGCTTCAGGGTCAGGAGGACACAACCACCCTGGATCAGGAGAGGACCATGGGAGAGGAGGAGAGACTTTCCAACTTGTTGGGACCCGTGGCCACCGCCAGGGGGTGCCTTAAAGCCTCCTAGAACCCGGGAGAACATTACTTCCGCCACACTTAGCAAGATGGCGGAGGAGCCTGCCAGGGACGCCCAGAGTGCTTCCGGGGCAAAGGGCAGCACTTCCACCACACCAGGAAGTGCTTACAGAAAATCGTTACCAGCCACCTGGAGCACATCTGGGTGGGAATAAAAGGCGCTGCCTCCCAGCAATCTGGGAGCTAGAGTCGGGAGCAGGAGCAGGACGAAGCTCCCAGGAGGATATTGGCGGCTAAAAGACTGACAAAAAGAAGGCTTATTGGGGAGATTAATTGCTGTGTGCATTGTGTGGTGTTTGGGACTTTTGCTGGGTGGAGTGAGAGTGCTCTATCAGAGTCTTTAAATTTATGTTGTCTTTCCCAGCTTGTGTTGGATCTGAGTAGACCATGTACACCTCTACTTCTCGCTCCCTCCCTTTTATTCTAGTGAAGCAAAACCTAAAGTCACAGAGACAGCGCTTGGTGCCTCCACTAGAGATTTGCAGTGTGCTTGCTAAACATTGAGCTTTGCTGAATGTCTATTTTGCACCTCACTGTATGTGTCAAACATGATCATGTCTCATTTTTGCTGTCCAGGACACCAACCCTTCTTCAATCTCCCATTCACCCGATTGGTTAGTGGCGCTGTTCATGTCACCATCAATCATCTTCTGCTCCGTCTTTTATTTGTTTGAAGCCTGCTGTCAGTGCAGTATAGAATATGCATGTTAGCAAAATATTAATAAATATAGGCAATTAAAAAAAATATTGAAAAATAAATAGTCACACATTGGTTAAATTTCTTTTCTTTTTTTTAATGTCAACAAATTGCAAACAAATCTGTCAAGGCATTTTTTTGAGATTTTGGGGTGTTTACTTTTTCTATTGGTGGCGATGGTGGGGGTTTATACCCAAATAGTGAAATGTCAAAATGTTAATTCATAGCAGACACCTGCTACCCTAGACTTACCATTCTGTCACATTTCAGCTTTCTAACTAAAAGGGAAATGGAGTTTTTATTGATGAATTAGTGAATGAGTGAGTCAACTTTACATTATATGTATACAGATAAAATAACTTTTTCTTTTTAACACAGACTTTAATATTAGAGAATATGAAATTGAAAGAAATTGACATTAAAATAAAATATTGATAATTAATTATAAAATAAAAAATATTTAATTGACAGCTAAAAATGTGTTCTGTGAAAAAATATTATGTGATGGTGAAAACTGGTTTTCATTATTGAATTCAGCACCCAAAAATATATCAGAATCACTTATAATAAAACTTTTTTTTCAATGTATACCAGTGTTATTTTTCCATTTAAATATAATATCGAAAGTCATAGTCTAAAAAGAATGGTAAGGGAACTATAACGCACTTCCGAAAGCTGAAATTCTAATAACTGATTTTACTGAGTCTTAAAACACTTCAAAAACCAGCCCACAGGTGAAGCCTACACACGCTGTACAGTAAGGATTCTTTATTTCAATACATAGCATCAACAACTTTTATTATAGTACACTGATACAACAGTGTGTGGTAATAAATGTTACAATGATTTATTTAGCAGACAACTGTATCCAAGGTGACTGGCAAAAATAAAGATACACGTACTACATTATGATTCTGACAAGACAATGCAAAAATAGCAGACAATTAAGAATAGCAGTTTTAGGAAAAGTCAGAGGAGTGAAGCAGTAATGTTGGAGGCAAACAAGAAGTATATCAACAGTAAAAATGGTAAATTAAGCATTGACAGGATCGGACAATTTGTTAGCTATTCTGAATAACGCTGAGCAGTTAAAAGCCTAAGAAACCCAAGATGTTACATGAACAAGCTGGACTTCAAGTGACTCTAGTTTGGATTGTCAGAGCTCTACTAAGATTTCAATTCTGCCTGCTATTTTTTCTTATGTTCTTTGTCTTATTTTTGGTTTCATGGATTATGGTGTAATTATTAGAATGTGTATAATATGAACCGTCCCTAACAGTTTTCTCCACTCTATAAAAAAATTTGTCACAGGAAGTTCATAACAACCTCAATTAAGTCTTCATTTTTTTTTTGGAAAAAACTAGCTGTAACCTCAGCACTGTTAGACACTATAATTTACACTATTGAGAAGTTTAGGAAAGTTGGACCGTTTTTTTGACCAAAGTCTATCATTTACATGCAGTAATGTGTTGAAGAAAAGTTATATTATAATTCAAAATATGGGATTTGATGCAGGGGGCACATCAATGCAGTATTTGGTACTACAACTTCACAGTACAATTCCTGACTTTGCACATTCTCCTTGTGCAGGTTTCCATTGGATAACCAGGAATACTCCACTCTAATTACTGGCATGTTAGGTCAGTTCCCAACTCCAAAATGGCCTGGTATACATGTGCCTTGCGCTGAGCCAAGTTGGTTTCTGTATTACATCCAGAAAGACTTGGGCTCCTCACAAATCTATAATAGAACGGCAGATTGAGAAAGTGGAAGGATGAATTTTGTCATTTTTCCACATTATGGAGTCCTGTGCAAAAGGACTGTGTATATGCATTAATCAGGATTTGATGAATTCTGGTTGCCATGGCACCAAAGGATTTAATGAAGCCTCAAAAGATTTTTAAAATTCATCTTGCTGTGAATTGAAATGTGCAATACCTGATTGTTGTAAAAGAAAAAAAAAAAAAGACAGTTCATAAGTCAACTTGAAAAAGGCACAAGAAGGAGTGTATGGAAAACACAGGTGTAAGAGTATATTTTAACAAACTAAGAGAGAAGTAGAGTGACATACAAGCACCTACCTTTGGCACTACCTAGGCAGGGGTTCTTAACTTCAGGTCCATGGGTTTCAGCTAAAAATTAACACATATTAACTATACAGCCCGGTACTGTTGATTTCGAGTAGATGAAGTAGTGGTAAAGGTAGTAGAAAATGTAGTAGCAGTACTGTAGATCTGTTTTAAATTTGCACAAGAGAATTGTATTTCATAATTATAATGAGTGGCCATTACTTTTTGCATAAAAAGAGTGTTTTTTAGATTGTTTACTTTAAAGTTTAATAATATCTATTTATCTATCTAATAATTTGTGTATCGCATATATGTATGAGACAATCAAATCTCGATAAATAAAGTACATTATATTCATTGCATGCAAAGGTGTGTTTACAGTATGTGAATATTTCTGGGGAAGGGGGTCCATAGCTTTCATCAGATTCTTAAAGGTGACCATGACTCAAAAAAAGGTTAAGAATCACTTGCCTAGAGGGTTTGTGCAGCAGCCTACTTTGTACATTCACATCTCGTGTTTATTCAGGATGAAGTGAGTGAGTAATTATTTAATAGAACTGATCCTTGCATTACAGGTAGGCTTTGAATAAGATGAGTATAGTTTAACTCTGGGCTTAATTTTATGCCTAATAAGACAGTTCGTTCTTATAATACAAATACAGGATACCATATAAAATCTCTTTCCAGGGTCCTAATCAACATATCCACCCACCTCCAAATTACTTATTTCTTAGTTTTATTCCTTTTGCTGCTGGCGTTTAACATCAAAACAAAAGGTTGAAGCCCCTCTCCAGTCATGCCTCATTAGTGCACTGTATTAGGATAAAATTATACATGTGGTAAGTAGCTGTGATCCAGAAAATAAAGAACTTTAAACCCATTTTCAAAACCATTCTATGGGAATTTTCTCATTATTTATTATTAAACAAGTCAGATTTAAGTTCATTGCCAGCTTGAATATGTCATTGTTAATTAACAGTAAGTACTTTATACTTTAACTGTGATGATTTTATAAAACATTACAAAACACATATATATTTAATACTGAAAAGGATTAAGATGGCATAATGTCTCAGCAGCTTCCATGACCAGTCCGCTCACACCATTCTTTCTACATCAACAACTCCTACCACATCAACTGGAATGGCTAGTGACCAATCCAATACTGATCGTCAGTGTGGATTGTCCATTACTGAACACCAAATAAACAGACAACTGAGGAAGATGCACACAAGAAAAGCTGCAGGACCAGAAGCATTCAGTCCTCGTGTTCTTAAGGCCCATGCTGACCAACTTTCTGGTGTCCTCTGCCACCTGTTCATTCTCTCCCTAAGGCTCCAGAAAGTGCTGGAGCTGTGAAAAAAATCCTGCATTGTTCCTCTTTCAAAGAAGTCATGCACCTCCTCATCTAATGACTACAGACCAGTGGTACTTATGTGTCACATCATGAGGACTTTCGAGAGACATGGACAAAGCTGGCAGCATGTCAAGTCAAGTTGGGGAGCATGCACTGGTACAGTGCATTGCTGCACCCACTACATGGCGAAACAACTCTGGATCCTAGTTTGCAACCCCCCAGGCAGACACGTGGTCCAGTCCCACCCTCCGGAAATGACCCTCTGATTGCTGCAGCCAGGTGTTACGTGGGTTACCCCTTGGCCTGGTCCAGCCACTTGGGTCCCCAGCAGTGAGGATCTTACGAGTTGGACCACCCTTGTGTAAACGCGCCACATGGCCGTAGTGCCGTAACTGAATGCTCCCTCACAATGCAGGTAATATGCCTCATTCGGGACTCCATGAACAACTGCACATTCGACACAAAGTCAAATCAATGGTACCCAAGGATTTTCTGGAGAGACACAGTACCAAAGGAGTCCAGTCTTTGTCTCAGGTCACTGGATAGCATCCATGTCTCGCAACCATATAGCAAGACAGGAAGCACCAAGACTCTAAAGACTTGGACATTCATCCTTTTGCATAGATATCGGGAGCGCCACACACACCTTTCCAGTGACCTCATGACCGTCCATCGTCTTCCAATCCATCTACTGACTTCACAGGAAGAGTCACCAGAAACACGAATGTCACTGCCAAGGTAAGTAAACATCTCAACAAGGTCAACACTCTCTACGCAGACAGACACACTGCTGATGGCTGTGGCCAAGAGGTTATTAAAAACCTGGATCTTGGTTTTTATCCAGGACACTCGCAAGCCCAGACACTCAGACTCCTCACTCAGTCTCTCGAGCGCCCCGATCAGAGCCTCCATTGACTCCACGAAGATCACAACATTGTCAGCAAAGTCAAGATCCGTGAATGTTTCTTCACCAACAGATGCCCCACAGCCGCTGCACCCTATGACCTTGCCCAACACCCATTCCATACAAACATTGAACAGAGTAGGAGCAAGAACACACCCCTGACGAACCCCAGAATCAACTGGGAAAAATGCAGAGGTTCTCCCTCCACTCTGCACAGCACTCACAGGTGTACAGGCCAGCCATGATACCCAGCAACCTCGAGGGGATCCCGTGAACCCTCCGGGTGTCCCACAGGGCAGCTTGATCAACTGAGTCAAACGCTTTGCAAAAATCGACAAAGACTGCAAAGAAACTCTGCCAATATTTGCGTTTGTAGACTAGTTGGTAGACTTCTTAGGCGTAAAAACAGACTACTCTGGTTGCTGGTAGGTGAGGAAGTGATCACGGATCCTAATGAGGACGACTCTAGCAAAGATCTTACCAATGCAGCACTGTGAGGATTATGTTTTTTAATTTCTCAAGTGCCTTCAATACCATCCAGCCATCCTTGTTAAGTGGTAAACTCAGAGATATGCTGGTGGTTGAGCCTAAGTTGTCCTGGGTAATGGACTATCTGTCAGACAGACTGCTGTTTGTGAGAGTCAAGAACTGTGTCTCTGATATGGAGATGAGCAACACTGGAGCACCACAAGGAATAGGACCGTCTCCTTTTCTCTTCACTCTGTACAACTCAGACTATAAATATAACAACAGGTCATGTCACTTGCAGAAATTCTCAGATGATTTTGCACTTATGGGATGTATTGATAAATGGGATGAGACAGAATATAGGAGTCAGGTAGAGAAGTTTGTTTCTTGTTGCAAAGAGAATTGTCTACAACTTAACATCAGCAAAAACCAAGGAACTCATTACTAAGTTTCGCAACAGCAAAGAGCCTCTGTGTTCAGTCACTATTCGGGGAGTATATGTGGAGGTGATCCACTCCTACAAGTACTTGGTGGTTCACATCAATGACAGGTTGGACTGAGCACAGAGGACTCTGTAAGAAGGGCAGAGCAGACTGTTTTTTCTTAGGAGACTGCATTCCTTTAATGTGGGTAGTGACATCAATCACATCTTCTGTAACTGTGAGGGTCAGTGAAATTTTCTACGTTGTGGTGTACTGGGTTGGTAACATCACTTCAAGAGAGGCACACCTAATCAACAATTGCCATTATGAGCAATGCTGCAATTCCTCTTTCTGACACACTAACACTGAGGATTTTCAGCCAACAAATCATTCAGCAGACGTGTGTCAAGAAACACAACTGAGCCTCCTTTATACCACAATAAAATGGACACTCATTCATAGAATATATAAAAATTTCTTTATTAGGTTCATAATCAATATTTGAACTATTATTAAACCCATCAATGCAATTTTTCAGCCTAGCCAAATATCTTTTTTGATTTCCAGAACAGACATTTCTGAGGTATATTTACTAACAGCAGCTCTGTGAATTTCTGTATGTTTATGCATGTATTTAACATCTGCAACTGTGTTCACTCTGTAGGATTTTTTGTGCATATTTAGTATCGGCATGTCTGTTCCCTTGGGATTTTTTGTTGTGTAAAAGCAACAATCACAAGTCTTTTTGCTTTGTATGTAGCAACTCCAAGTCTGTTCTGTTTTGTGTGTATTTATCAACTGAAACTCTGTTGCTCTTGGGATTATCTGGGCATATTTAGCTACAGATTTTTTAATTGTTTTTTGGATAGTGTCGTATATCTAGTATTTCACTTACGGTTTTCCTGTTTTATTATGTTTAACGTCAAATAAGTAAAAGATTGTACTTGACAGGGATGTCTGGTGTAACCAATTTTGAGTTTGAGAAGGATCAAAAGTAATAATAGGTTTGTAAACATCACAATAACTGCATAAACTGGCCGATCATTTTCCCCAAATGTAGTAAATAATACACGATTTCTGTAAACTTCAAAAATGCTTGTAAAAATTCAAATCAAATACAACTTCATTGTAATTGTCACCTTTTGTAATGTATTAGAGAATTTGGTATCACATCCAGGGTCTCACTGCAGATTGGACAGTTTGATGCCAAATTACCAAACCTAACACATCTATGCTGTATTCACACAATGAGAGACAATAAAATAAACAATTTTCACCTGCCTTTACACACATTATCCGGTGTGGAATTGGTATGTTAAAATGGAATCCCTTCTGATTGTTAATTAATCAAAACCAATATACAGTACAAGTTGAAACAGACATTGTATATGAAACAATAGTTTTTAGTAGAACTTTTCTTCCTCCTGTGCACTGCACAGCTCTGTCCACACAGCACATGCCATAGTGTTTTTTTTTTTCTTGTCTGAGACACCGCCCCTTCTTCACTTGTCAGTCCACCCTATTGGTCAGTGTTGTTGTTTATTTTTTCCATACATCGCTTTTGCTGGAGTCATTCATATGCAAACACCAGCATGTCACAAACAGGCTGCTGAGCAGCTGCTATTCTTTATCTTTGGTCTCTGTCAGTGCTACACAGCATTTCAGCATAGTGTACTATGTAGTATTATTATCGACATACATATAAAAAAAGTGTCAGCTAATTTTCTTTTTTCTATAATATCACCAAATTTCAATCAAAGCATTTTTGAGATTTTGGAGTATTTAGGTTATGTATTGTGGGAGTGGGGGAATTTACTTCTAAATATTGAAATATGTCCTTTCTTATCAGATTCCTAATTCCCAAGACGTAACCTCCCCTCAAATTTCAGTTTTTGTTAGTGAATGAGTGAATGCGTTAGTCAGTCAGTTTTACAATATATATCATGATGTATGGAGTACAAGACAAGGGATGCTTAAGCTATATCATGCATCTGTGGGGCCTAATCTAGAGTACCACATTCAGTTTTGGTCTCCGTATTACAAAAAAGACACTTCAGTGCTAGAGAAACTTTGAAGAGAGCAACTAGGTTGGTTCTGGCACTAAGAGGAACAAGCCATGAGGAAAGACTGGAGGAGCTGAACATTTTCAATATAAGCAAACAGATTAAGAGGTGATATAAATGAAGTGCTTAAAATTATGAATGGAATAAATAAGGTGGCGGCATGGTGGCGCAGTGGTAGCGCTGCTGCCTCGCAGTTAGGAGACCTGGGTTCGCTTCCCGGGTCCTCCCAGCGTGGAGTTTGCATGTTCTCCCCGTGTCTGCGTGGGTTTCCTCTGGGCACTCCGGTTTCCTCCCACAATCCAAAGACATGCAGGTTAGGTGGATTGGCGATTCTAAATTGGCCCTAGTGTGTGCTTGGTGTGTGGGTGTGTTTGTGTGTGTCCTGCGGTGGGTTGGCACCCTGCCCAGGATTGGTTCCTGCCTTGTGCCCTGTGTTGGCTGGGATTGGCTCCAGCAGACCCCCGTGACCCTGTATTCGGACTCAGCGGGTTAGATAATGGATGGATGGATGAATAAATAAGGTAGATTCCAGTTGTTACTTTAAAATAAACTGTATCAAGAATGCGGAAACGCGTTCGGAAACTTGTTAAGGGCCATAGACACATGGAATAAGCTACTAAGTAGTGTGGAGCACAGTGGGATTTTGGGGACCTTCAAAGTTCAACTTATTTTGAACAAGCTAGGTGAGTAGGACTGGTGAGCTTCTAAGGCTGAATGGCCTATTTTTGTCGGAGTATTTCTAATGGTTTAATATTTACTGCTTCTGGGACCTGGGCTTGAATTGTGGCTTAGGCCTGGCCGGTTGGGAGTCTGTATCTTCTCCCCGAGTTCATGTGGTTTTCCATCTTCATCCTAAAGTCTTGCATTGTTCATTCAGGTTTAACTTGTGTGATGTGTATGAATGGGTTCAGCGAAGGATCAGCTGTCCCACCCAGGGCTGGTTCTTCCCACTGCCTCAAGTCCAGGGCTGCCAGGATAGGCAATACTGTAATATATTATATTCAAAATAGACGCATAAGTACTTTTGGAGATTTCACTACTCAAATGATAAAGAGAAAGATTGTTTTTCCAGTAGAGTGTCACATATAACCTTTACAATTTGAACATTGAGTATTTTATATAATAATCATTAAAAATACCATAGTTGTAACAAAGATACATTGGATATGTCATTACACTTATTTTGGGAAAAAAATACAGAAAATAGGCATGTTATTTTGAACAATAAAATGCTTAAGCGGAAAGGAATGAAAGTGGAAATCACTTTCAGATGCATCACAATTAATGTGTATCCTAGAAACTGAGAAAATTTAGAACTCATGCAAATTGTGCTTAAATAACTGACATAAGCTTCTTTATCATTACCGCTGTTTTACTGCCTGATTTTGTTTACAGGAACATGGATGCTTAAATAAGAAAGTATTCAAGTTAGAAACTGCCACTTTAGAAAACTAATGCATGAAGCAAGCTGCGTTTGACTAATAGGCTTTTTACAGTATTTGATTCAGGTCACTGTGTTTCATTGGTAAATACTGTACATCTCTTACATTTGGCTGTATCAGTTTCTTTGTTTCAAGTTGTCAGATAATAAGGACATAATGTGGATGTGCATGAAGCCAATTTTCTGATGTTGCCTCATTGGCCACCATAAAGCTAATCAATGGGTTTCCCCTTCAACTATTGCAGCAGCAATAGTCACTATTTTTAGTTTGTCTTTTGAATATTCTTATTGGCCTGTATTTTTGGGTTCTGTTTACTTAATGATTGCCTTTAAGGTAATTCTTTTTGGCTCTTTGGAGCGTTTAGTGCATTTTCCTACTTTGTTTTGTTTTATTTTATTTATTTATTTTGGGAGTAAATCTTCTTTAAAACGATTTCCATTGCCTTCTATTAACAGGTCAGTGTTTTTAACTGTGCTGTTTGGCATTTTTGACATACTTTGAGACTTTATTGCATATTTTTTTTTATTTGAAAAGTCAGTTATTACATCCATCCATCCATTATCCAACCCGCTACAGGGTCACGGTGGTCTGCTGGAGCCAATCCCAGCCAACACAGGGCGCAAGGCAGGAAACAAACCCTGAGCAGGGTGCCAGCCCACCGCACAGTTATTACATTTCTGGCCTTAACTAAACTGAAGCCTGAAAGTAGTAGTAGCAGTAGCTGGATCTGAAGTTAGCCTCTCCTTGGCTGGTCAGCAATGGTTTCTTGTTCAGAACCTCAGTTTGTAATACTGGCAGAATTAAAACACAGCCCTGAAGACACCATTTGTACTGTGATTAGAAGTATTGCATTTCCTGTAGCACTAAGGTTTAGTGTAGTGAACAAGGAAGTTAAAATATTGAGATGAGGAAAACATCTCTGTCCAAAAATAATACTATAATATACTGATATCAATAATATAGTATTATAATAATAAAAACATCTCTGTCCAAAAATAATACAATATAATATACTGATCTCAATACTATAGTAATACTAGCAAAATACCCGTGCTTCGCAGAGGCAAAGTACTGCCTTAAAATTTTTATTAAGAAGAAAATTAAACCTTTTTAAACTGAGGGAAAATATACCAATAATTATTTGTTAAGGATCTCTTTGTATGCCACGTTGTTAGTTCAGCCTACCAGTTGTAATATGACCAAGCTGTAGCTGTGCGCTGAGCTTACTCTTGAGCATGCAACGTACAGTTGGCCATGTGAACAGTAATCTTGTTTCAAATCTCACAGCTTGGATTGCTGCTGTCATAATTGGTTTGAGTTTCATGGTTTGTTTCAATTACGACAGTATTTGTAGGACTTGTGTTGAAGAGACATTCATCATCTGTCAAGCGTTGTAAGTATACAACCAGTTTCATCGATAACTTCACATCCAGCTTTTGAGAGTTTAAACATTCATAAACATCAAAGTGTCCACTACTGAAATCGTCAACTGTGAATCTAAGATGTTTAAGAGGCATTGGCGGTTGTCCAAAGGTGTAAAATATTTGGCCATTTCAGTACACTTGAAAGCAACAACCGAACAATTCAGCGGCAGCCATCAACTCGCATGCAGATGCATAGGTGAAGGGCTTAAGCATTTCACTCTTATAGTGCTCCTGTGTAGTATAATTATCTCCTGTACCGTCATCAGTCCACACCTTCAATACATAAGACAGAAATTTCCTCCGGATATCAAGAGTCAGTCCGTAAGTAGGATTCAGTTAGCGTTGGGAACCCGCGTACCAAATTTCTTGAAGATGGGCCCATAAGTAACAAAGACCGTTGAAAAGTTCAATATGGTGGCCGACAGTGGAATCATACCACCGAAATAAGTACCAAATTTCAGCCTTCTACCTACACAGGAAGTTGGAGAATTAGTGACGTTAGAAAGTTCAATATGGCTGCTGACAGTGGTGTCACACCACCGAAATAAGCACGTACATTGGTTTCGGTTAGCGCAGGGAAGCCGTCTACCAAATTTCGTGAAGATGGGGCCATCAATAAGAAAGTTCAACATGGCGGACGTTGTTGACCGTTATGACCGTTACGCGTAGAATTTCGAAATGAAACCTGCTTAACTTTTGTAAGTAAGCTGTAAGGAATGAGCCTGCCAAATTACGTGAAGATGGGGCCATGAATAAGAAAGTTCAACATGGCGGACGTTGTTGACCGTTATGACCGTTACGCGTAGAATTTCGAAATGAAACCTGCTTAACTTTTGTAAGTAAGCTGTAAGGAATGAGCCTGCCAAATTTCAGCCTTCTACCTACACGGGAAGTTGGAGAATTAGTGACATTGGAAAGTTCAATATGGCGGCCGACAGTGGCGTCATACCACCGAAATAAGTACTGTACGTACATCGGTTTCGGTTAGCACAGGGAAGCCGCCTACCAAATTTCATGAAGATGGGGCCATGAATAAGAAAGTTCAACATGGCGGACATTGTTGACCGTTATGACCGTTATGCGTAGAATTTCGAAATGAAACCTGCTTAACTTTTGTAAGTAAGCTGTAAGGAATGAGCCTGCCAAATTTCAGCCCTTTTACCTACACGGGAAATTGGAGAATTAGTGATGTTTGGAAAATTCAATATGGGGGCTGACAGTGGCGTCATACCACCGAAATAAGTACGTACATCGGTTTTGGTTAGCACAGGGAAGCCACCTACCAAATTTCGTGAAGATGGGGTCAGCCTTCTACCTACACGGGAAGTTGTAAAATTAGTGATGTTGGAAAGTTCAATATGGCGGTCGACAGTGGCGTCATACCATCAAAATAAGTACGTACATTGGTTTCGGTTAGCGCAGGGAAGCCGCCTACCAAATTTCGTGAAGATTGGGCCATAAATAAGAAAGTTCAACATGGCGGACGTTGTCGACCGTTATGACCGCTACGTAGAATTTCGAAATGAAACCTGCTTAACTTTTGTAAGTGAGCTGTAAGGAATAAACCTGCCAAATTTCAGCCTTCTACCTACACGGGAAGTTGGAGAATAAAGTGATGAGTCAGTGAGTGAGTCAGTCAGTGAGGGCTTTGCCTTTTATTAGTATAGATAATAATAAAAACATCTCTGTCCAAAAATAATACAATATAATATACTGATATCAATAACATAGCAATATACCGTAATAATAAAAACACCACTGTCCATAATAGCCCATAAACAAGGTTGAAACTAAAAAGAGATTAGGAACTCGTTCATCAAAACACAATATGTAAAACAAAACTTGTAGGTCTGGAAAACAAAGCCAAAAGTTGTAACTGCCTTATAAGTCTGTCTTTAAATAAGTAGGAATTTGCAAAGTTAGATTTCATTGTTTAATCTTGGTCTACTACACTTCCATTGATAGACACCTCTAACAATGTGGCGCAAAATATTTATAAACAGGTCCAACAGCACAGGCAGTGCAAAATGAACATTTTGACTAGCATCCTACAGAACTACTATACATGTCATATTCGAGGTTTTTAATTTCTTGTCTGGTATGGGGATCTGTCTGTGACTCAGAAAGATGAACTTAAAATCTGGGGTCTCCTCTGGACAATCACAAAAAGAGCTGCATAACTAAAGAGCATAAAGAAAAGCAGATAAAATTATAAAGGATCAGACACACGGCTTGAATTGTTGTTTCTAAATTTTACCTTCTGGGAGGTGATACTTGCTGCTAAACTTTAAAAACAAATAGAAGTAGAAATAGTTTTATCTTGATGGTAATAAACTTTTAAAGAGGTCAAATTAAACTAGTACTGTAGAACTTTGTTTGTATGTGTATGTAGTTAATATGCCATTCATTTTTATTTTACAGTATGTATGCATGTATGTAGAACAGTGCTTTTGTGTGTTGCTGACTGGATCACAGCAAATTTCTCCTTGTGAACAATAAAGGTAAACTAAACTAAAGCAGACTTAACTAAACAGCACTTGCTATTACAAAGCTGGTCAGCAATGCTGTCAGTCAATTCTCTGGCAACAAGAATTATTGATAATAAGGAGAGCACAAAATGAAGCTTCAATGATGTCACCAACAAAAGGATAAAAATTATAAGAACATGACTAACTTGTTTCAGAACCAAATATGACGTTGTCCAAATTACTCCTCGGGGAATAAAAGTAATAATCCGAGTCTGTATACAATAGAACTGCATATTTTCTTGCCATTAATATCTATCTCTCTGATCAAGGCAAAGCAGTTGTGCAATTGAAAGCAAGTATAACCAATCAATGTAAAAAGATTTTTCTTGCTCCTAAGATACTTCAAGACAATTACTGGAACGTGTTAGAAAGATATTTATTGCATTTTGGGAATTGAATATTCAAAGATATACAGGACCAAATGGCCACCTGGGAAGGAAGATGAAAAGTGTCTAGCCGCTAGTATTACCATTAGCAACAAAACAAACCTGACAGCTTCCCATCTAGGCATGTACTGTAGATTAAATGAAGTAGGAGAGATGCATGTTCCTGAAATGCTTCCACCAACACATGGAAATTTCCACTGAAGGACACCTCTGCAAATAAAGCAATTAATCTGAAATAAACTCACTATGTTCATCTAGAGTTTTGAGGTTATTCTTGAGTCTTACTAATCTAAGCCAGTAATGGCGATACCAGAAGCAACAGGCAAATCCTGCCATGCTCCAAAACTGATTGCAATGGAGGGTCACAGGGTGACAAAGCCTATACTAGCTTCGGGAACAAAGCAAGAATCATTTCTGGAAGGTGGGTCAGTCCTTTGTAAAGCATAGTCTAGCAGATAGCTACACTTTCTCACACATTCAAATCTGAGTTGTCCGCCAACTTAGCCTTTATGTCTTTGGGACTGGGCAGGATTTGGAGTACATGGAGACGAGCAATGCAAGAATGGAAAAGAATTTAGGGCTCCATATAGACAATTGCTAGCCTGGACCTTCCAATAGATGTGTGTACTTCTTTAATACACCTTCATGTCTAAGGACCGTGGGAGAAAACCTCATACACAATGTTGGGCAAATATCACTTCATGAAATATTAGTGCTAATCAAAGTGTTACTGTGCTGTCAGCCTAGTTGTTAAGGCATTGTTTTTGGGCTGTCTTTTTCTTGAAGCAATTTCCATTTCTCTGCTTTTTGACATTTTTATGAGTAGCTAATTCAGAAATGTATCATTTGTGGTTTAAACATCTGAAGCTTCCCCTTAAGGCTTTTAAAATGTGCAGCCTTTTTGATATGAAACTACTCACACTGCTTTGCAAACATTTAGGAATCCCATTGCATTACCAGATATTTGGGTATGCTGGTCTTATCTACGTATTGTATGGGATTCAGTGTAGGTTTATTGATTGTTTTGTTTCATGAAGGACTACCATAAAGGATTACAAAAATAACGGTGGCAAGGAGTTTGTTTTACACTAGGCGTTTTCATATGATGTGACCTTGTGCTGAGTGAAGAGGTCCTAATAAGTATTTTGTAAAATATATGTTATAATATTTCTAATTTAAATTAAGTCTTGATTCAAAGCCACTAGTTGCATTTCTGGAAATGTTTAAAAAGAAAGCCGAATGAACACATATGGATTATTGATAAAAATATATATATATATATATATATATATATATATATATATATATATATATATATATATATATATATATATATATATATATATATATATTCCAAGAAGACCAGATTGGAATGTGGCGCCTTGTATATGAAGCAAACACTGAACACCTTCTTTGAAAAAGAAAAAAAAGAAAAAGAAAAGAAAAAACAGACAAGCTTCGTTTAGTGTCTTACAATGCTTAACGCTTTAACTTTTTATAGCTTTTGATTTCTGCTGCTTGTGTATCTGTGGCAACTTGAAAAATTCATCAAATCGTTGCCTGTTCAAATTCTTTAAATAGATTCAGAATAATAAGACAAATATCCAGTTTATATCTTCAAATTAGTGAGACGCCCACACTGCTATACCTCATTTTCAGTAAAGGCAAGTGACCCTGTGAATGAGTCATGGCTATTTAAGAGTTTTTCTAGCATTTGTGTAAATCCAGGTAGGTTTTTTTTTCATTTTATTTTATTTTTTTTATCAGAAGAAAAATGCTCAAATCATGTGGACTGCTCTGACTGTCATGAGAGTTTCTCTCTGTTATTTTCTTTCACTCCTGAAGTTTCAGATAGAAAGACGTGAAGCAGATCTATGAATCCCCCTGTTGCTGGGCTGTCTGGTCTGTAGCTGCTTACTCCTCTAATTTCTTTAAAGATGTGGAGACTTTGACTTTATGGGAAAAGTCCCCAAGCATGGGTGATGGCATACGATAGCAGAGGGATTCAATATCTTGTATGGATTGGTTTAACCCATCAAACATCTAGGTTGCTATGGTTGTTCAATTATTCACAGACTTCATAAATATTGACAGGCATGAATAATAGGAACGGTGAGCAATGTTCAGAAGTATTAGCAAGGAAAAATAACAATTACTTTGTAACTGCCATAGCTGTTTCCCAAGTTTTCATTGTAGGGGCAGAGCTTGTAATCATTGGCTTAAGTTAAGAATGACCACAGGAAGGCCACCCTCATGCACACATCTACACTCACTCAAACACGGACAGTTTAAAGTCACCCATCAACCTTTCCAAAACTTTCTGCAACTTGTCCCCCATTCTTTAACCCTGCATATTTTGTATTGGGCACAATTAGACTGACTGACCCTGGTGTAAACTAAGATCAGGATAAAATTCAAATAACTGCCTTACTTGTTCTAAAGTTTAAGTCATTTACAGCCTGTGAAAGGTCCGAAACCACAAACATCATGTAAAAGTATCAAAGGAAAAGAGGAGGTTACTGGAAAACAAATGTCAGATCTAAAACACAGAATAGCCTGAGGGCTTTGCCCAGCCAGGACATTTGGGAACAAAGCTGTTGCTTAACACCTCAGTTTCCTCTCTGTAAATTCAGGGCTTCTGATTACATACCAGTATGACCTCTAATTATTGGTAACACCAGGGTCAGACAGGTCATCTTTTACGGTAGCTTATGAAATGTAATGCATTAATGACAGAGAGACCTCAGGGAGCCTTCTTACAACACGTATTAACTGGAGCCGGACATTCTCAGGTGCTACCCTGATTCAACATGGCATAACCAGGAGGACAGGTGAAGAAAGAGTAGTGCAGATGATTAGAAATCTATCAGCCCATTCAGCGTTGCAAAATTATGTCTTGCTTGGATTTAGGCACCTAAACCTTAAGCAACTAATACACGCTGAGTTATAAGTGCTTTGAAACCACCACCGCAGAATGCCCACGTCTGCTCAGACATAGACAGCAGGATGAGCTGGCCTGATCTTGGTTTCAGAACTTTCCATCATAAATTCAGTCATCTGTGTCATAGACATTGTCTCATTTTGGTGCAAACAATTTCATCTTTTTGTTTCATTTTTGGTACTTAACTCAGGTTAATGCAGGTGCAGGTGGACTTTCCTCGAGTGCCGATTCAGGTGTTGGAAATTAATTATTTGTGGTGTGACACTTTAGACTAGAGGTTCCAAACCTGAGGTGCACTGCATCTCAAGGAGGTGTGAGATGACATTTCTGGGTGTGCGATAAAGAGGAAGGCTGCGTCACGATTTGTCAATAGTCTGTGACTTGCAGTGTGCCATCATTTGTAGTTAGTGTTCTGGTTCCGTGATAGGAAAAGAATCAAGCATTGTGCATGTAATTGTCTTTTGTGTTTGAGACACAGAAATGTACGTTCTCACTTGTTCCTTGCTTCGGGAGGAGAATTTTTAAGATAATGCAATTTGGACCTTGCATTGATCTATACAGAAGGGAGAGGTCTACTATTGATTTATTTGTGTGCACTGATTTATGTCACTGATTTTGAGGTTTAATTGACATTTTTACTTTGGGAGGACAAGGTGGACTGACTTGGATGTAACACCTGCTGCTTACACTTAGTTAATCTCTCCTGCTGGTTGTCCTGACAGTAACGCAGCAATTTCAGCTCTGTGGTACATCTGTTTTTGAACTGCAGTGCAGGTGTTATCGGGGGACAAAACTCATAGACTGTGTTTTATTGCTTAGCGTCACACCAGAACCTGTTGCTTCACTGGGTTCTCCAATCTATCAAAACCCTTGATGGTTGACAGTGTGTCAGTTCTTTGTGAGACTTGATGCTTCGCAGGATACCCAAACCCCAAGATCAGTGTCTAAGATCCATGGGGGAAACATTTACAGAACTATTGAGATTTATGAAGGTAAATTGTTCAGTTTATATTTAAATTTTATGCACTGAGTGAAAGGCTTATTTTTATCAGATTTGCTACCCCATGTTTCAATTTGTGGTACAAAAATGACAAATTTGACATCTTCAGTCTCAAATGGGTTATTGCTATTGTAGCGGGTGCAAACATAAATCATACATCTTCTAGGGATGTGGGGCATAGAAAATTTTAGGAACCACTGCTGGCATCTTGGCAGCACTGTCTATGCACTGTCAGGATCTACTTGGGTTTCATTATATTTCACGTTTTATTCTCTGTTATATCTAAAACAAATTATATTCCAATTTTCGGTTATATTTCTTCTTGTCTTGGACTTCATCAAGCATGCAGCTGTTGTGAAGATTTGATTATTGTGGTGCGTACATACATCAGCGCATAACATCATAGTGCCCTACTTATCTTGTCTGAGCTTTCTTAATAAGTGAGTGCAAAATCACTAGTAAGAATATGATTCCTATTGAAATAAAGTGTAGTGATGCTTTGATATTTTGACTTACATATCATTCTTAGTGATTAAAATTCTGCTTTTAATTCTATATATTTTACATTCTTGCTAAGCATTTAGTGTTTAATATCTGCCACTGAAATAGTAATAAGATCTTTGGATTATTCAGTTATGAATAGGCCCAAGTGATTAAATAGTCAGGAGTAAAATAAGACAGAAGGGAGCTGTAAAGAACAAAGAGTCAAAATAAAGGCTAGAGAACTACTGTAACAGAGTGAAAGGCCGAGAAAATGTAAGTTGATTGAACAAGAGTTGCAAAAATGCAGCACTGTCTTAAATACTAGAGAGTTAAGAAGAGACGTTGTCTCACATGATAGCCTGGCTAATGAGGGGCTGGCAGAGAAGTCGCTCCACAGTCAGGACCTGTACCACGCAAGCAACATGAAATGCATGAAAAGAACATGAAAAGCCAGTGGCGCAGATCTCCATAAATTCAAAAGGTTTCATTTGTTATAGTGGGCTCATCTACAAAGTGATATTTGAACCTGTGACTTAGACAAAGGTTATTTCAACTTTACTTTAGACTTCATTGTAACTTATGGGCATTTATGTGGGTGTGAGCCTGATGCGAGTCACATGGAATGACTGAGGTTGGTTGTCTTTGGAAGTGGCTGTGAATGGAAATAAAAAAATATTGAAATCTCTAAATCTTCCTTTCACAGTATAAGATTAAAATTTAGGATGACAATATTCTTCAAGAACAAATAAGGGATGAGGTGAGGAGGAGGAGGCTAGGAGTTGGAGCTGGCGTTCGGGTTTTTATAATGATGCATACATGTAATTACTGGTTTTTAAATTTTTTTGCTACAGTTGGTATTTTGCTAACAGTTCTTGCATATAAGAACTGCACAAAACTAGAAGGAGACACCACATATCTACTCATATGCTATATGCTACAGTATTTACACATTATACATATCAGACTAATAATAACAACAAAAAGGAAGCAGAGCACCTTGTATTATTTATTGTACACAACTTACCATAAGCTGTAACATTTCATATCAATGCCAGTACACAACACCACTGACAAAATCACTTACAAAATCACAATATAAAATATTCTTCCATTACTGGAGCTGCTGGACTTGATGTCCTCTGGCTCATGACTGCATTTTCACTGGGAGATATCTTTCACAGAATGCATGGTGGCTAAAGCAAATTATCTGATTAGAAAGTGTATTGACTGTAACCAATACACTGTACCCAGTCCATGAACCTTATAAGTACAGGTCATCTGATTGGTCAGAACTTGAAGTAACCTGATATAGCTAATCATTTTATAGCACACGGTTATGTATTAATGCATACATTACTTACATTACTGCACTGAGAAATTAATCATATCTAAAATATGTAAAGGATTTTAAAGATTTTGTGGCCTGTAGGTGGAATCTTGCAACCCTAAATACCAATCCAGGAGTCCAAAATGATAAAACAAAATAAAGGCTTTAATAACAAAGTCTCAAAAAGTGAAAAAGGGAAACAATAAAGTACACCCAAAACAGAGAATAATAAACACCTCTGTCCTCTGGGCCTAACTAATCAATAGTAACCCATGGCTACTCTGTAAACACGTTCCCTCTGCTCACATTTTGGGTCTCTTTTTACCCTTTGTCAGGCTGAGCACTTGTCACCAGTTGCCTCCCAACTCTAAGCTATCTTATGAAAGGAAGCAAGCCCCGTTAGTGCTGTGCCCCAAGCAACTTTCAGATACCCTGGTATAAGTACTTCCGGGTACTCTGGTGTCACATGGGTAGGACCCCCTCTAGCGAACCAGAGATTCCTGCAGGTCACCCCCACTACAGAGGTGCTGTTGAGACAGCCAGATTGGTTGTCCTCCCCAAGTCACCCATGAAGCAAAAAAGCATTGCCCCTAGTTGTCTGGGAAACCTCAAACCGCCTAATAGACCTCATATTATGACTTCTGGGGTCTTGAAAAACCTCTTCCTGTGAGGGTAGTGTCCTCTGTGGTTCAATGAGGGTACCACAACCCAGGTTTACTTCACAAGTTGGGTCAACTAAACTGAGTTTGATGTGTGAAATTATCAAGCAATATACAAGACATCTGCTACTTTTAAATCAGTAGAGTTTCACCTTTATGCCTTTTACAGTGTCTCCAAAATACTATGCACATGTTTTTTTGTCAGAGTGCCCCTGAATAGTGTGCTTTTTATAGTGTGACTAACTTTCTTTGCAAGTAAGATGCCCTGCCTTTCCCTTCACTTTTGTACATAAAGGATTTACAGTTTTATTTAATTTATCACTTTTCAGCATTTAATGGTTTTGTTAATCCTGCTACCTTTTTTGAATTTCACATTTTTCAGGCAAATGGTCTTGCAAATATGATATGTTGACTTAATGAGCTTTAAGAGTATTGCAGAGAAAACTGAATATAACCATAGCGTGAAAAAAATGTACCACATGCATCACCTATTAGAGGATAATCTGAGGTCCAAATGGGACAATAATAGCAGTACAGCCACCATTTTGGGAATCCTATTCTACAGAAGGAAAAGACAGACAAGCCAGCATTATTTCAAAGAAATATCAGACGTGCTAATTGACAAAATTCTGGACATAGTTAATTCGTCATTAGATACGGGGGTCTTTCCAGACTGTCTTAAGACTGCTGTAGTTAAACCCCTGCTCAAGAAAAATAATCTTGACCCCTCTGCCTTTGAAAATTTTAGACCCATCTCCAACCTGCCCTTCTTAAGTAAAATTCTAGAGAAGGCAGTCATTTTGCAATTAAATAACCACCTCAATAAACATGCTATTCTTGATAAATTTCAGTCAGGTTTTAGAACAAATCACAGCACAGAAACTGCACTCGTTAAAGTAGTAAATGACTTGCGGGTAAATGCAGACAGAGGCCATTTATCTGTTCTCATCCTCTTAGATCTGAGTGCTGCATTTGACACCATTGATCACAATATTCTTAGAAATCGCCTTAGTCAATGGGTGGGCCTCTCTGGCAGTGTCTTAAATTGGTTTGAATCCTACCTGGCAGGGAGAAAATTCTTTGTGAGTTGTGGTAATTACAACTCAAAGACACATGATATCCGATATGGTGTTCCACAAGGCTCTATCCTGGGTCCGCTGCTCTTCTCAATCTACATGCTTCCATTAGGTCAGATTATCTCAGGTTACAACGTGAGTTACCACAGCTATGCTGATGACACACAGCTGTACTTATCAATAGCACCGGATGACTCCGACTCTTTCGATACACTAACACAATGTCTTACTGGTATTTCTGAATGGATGAATAGTATTTTTCTCAAACTAAATAAAGAGAAAACTGACATTTTAGTAATTGGCAATAATATATTCAATGAGGTTATCAGAAATAAACTTTATGCATCAGGATTAAAAGTTAAGACGGAAGTAAAAAACTTAGGGGTAACTGTTGACTGTAATCTGAATTTTAAATCGCATATTCATCAGACCACTAGGACAGCATTTTTTCACTTAAGAAACATAGCAAAAGTTAGACCTCTTATATCATTGAAAGATGCTGAGAAATTAATTCACGCTTTTGTTTTCAGTAGACTAGATTACTGTAACGCACTCCTCTCAGGACTACCCAAAAAAGACATAAATCACTGGCAACGAGTGCAGAATGCAGCTGCTAGAATCCTAACTGGGAAAAGAAAATCCGAACACATTTCTCCAGTTTTGATGTCACTACACTGGTTGCCTGTGTCATTCAGGATTGACTTTAAAATACTGCTTATGGTTTATAAAGCCTTAAATAATCTCGCTCCATCTTATATATCGGAATGTCTGACACGTTATATTCCAAATCGTAACCTTAGATCTTCAAATGAGTGTCTCCTTAGAATTCCAAAAGCTAAACTTGAAAGAAGTGGTGAGGCGGCCTTCTGCTGTTATGCACCCAAAATCTGGAATAGCCTGCCAATAGGAATTCGCCAGGCAAATACAGTGGAGCACTTTAAAACACTGCTGAAAACACATTATTTTAACATGGCCTTTTTATAACTTCACTTTAACTTAATACTGATACTCTGTATGTTCAATTCTTCATAATAACTATTCACAGTGGCTCCAAAATCCATACTGACCCCTAATCTCTCTTCTGTTTCTTTTTCCGGTTTCTTTGTGGTGGCGGCCTGCGCCACCACCACCTACTCAAAGCATCATGATGCACCAACATTGATGGACTGAAAGCCAGAAGTCTACGTGACCATCATCATCAGGTCCTTCCATGAAAACCCTAAATACAAAGTGGGCTGTTTGACTTATGTTAGGTAGATTGCCCAGAGGGGACTGGGCGGTCTCTTGGTCTGGAACCCCTACAGATTTTTTTTTTTTTCTCCAGCTTTTGGAGTTTTTTTGTTTTTTCTGTCCACCCTGGCCATCGGACCTTACTTATTCTATGTTAATTAATGTTGACTTATATTTATTTTTTATTGTGTCTTCTATTTTTCTATTCATTTTGTAAAGCACTTTGAGCTACATTTTTTGTATGAATATGTGCTATATAAATAAATTTTGATTGATTGATTGAAATGTTTTTACAAGTATTATTTAATGTCTGTCTTTAAGGATTCTTTAATCGTAACATTGAAAACCCTGCTAATGTTCCTCTGCATTGTATAGATTAAAAAATTTTGAAATATTCTCATAGTCAACTTGCACAAACTGTAGTCTTGATTGTTTTACTCATGCCAAGTGCTGTAATGTGAAATGTACTGTTGCATGTTTTATTTTACCATCATTTGACTTTCTCTGAAATATGCAGAGTGATAGTACTATTTAAAACAAATACAAATCATTTTAGGCTTCATAGTTGCTGTCATTGACTTGGAGAAAATCATTCCATCTTCATTAGATTTCTTTTGTAAGAGTTTGATCTGTAAAGGTTAAACAGAATGATAGGAGTATAATATATGAAGACATATAAGGTGAAAATCAAATACAAGGTGAGACAGAATGCTGAACTGGTGAACCTGACATTATTAATACCTAAATAATGTCCTCTGATGAACAAGTCCACTTTTTTCCTCCAACAATTGCAGGTCACCTACAGGCTTTGAGCTGCTAACAGGGCAGAAAGATGAAGCAAAGTGAGCAGTGCTCTCATTCAATTAGAAGTGAAATATCAAATGGACAGAGATAATGGGCACTGGGGTGGCATAAAATCTTTACAGATGTTTGCTTGCTCAGTGATAGATATCTGATCAGCTTTTCCTTGTAATACATTTTTATTGGATAGTGAATGCTATTACAGAATTTACCACATAAAATCTGGACAAATAATTTCTGAACTGAACTGAATGAGGCAACTCCTATATAGAGAAAGTTGGCTTTTTTTTCTTCGTACTTTAATTTCTTCCCATTCTCATAGGTGTGCATGTTAGAATAAACAGAATCTCTAAACTGATCGAGGATGAATCTGTGTCTGCAACACACGGACATCTCCGACGGGCTCCTGCCTACTGCCTGATGTTGCCAGAATGTGTTCAGTTCCCAGCCACTCTAATGGAAAAAGCAGAAGATGTTTAGAAATGGGACTTGCAGTTTATCCGGCAGGAAAAATTTAATCAATGTGAAGCAGAGGTTGTGTGAGCGTGACTTTCTCAGAGCAAATGGGAAAAAGTCTGATGGGGTAAATTAAACATGATTGAAAAAGTTGTCAGTATCTTGATCTAACTGATTGATTCATAAAAAAGGGTTACATTTATATTTTGTATTTAGCAGCAGGGATTTGTTTTCAATTCTGGGCAAAACGTTTGCCACTAGTTTTTCACAAAAATCGATTACCAAAATGGTGCAGTCAAGACAAAGAAAAAATCCAAGCCAGTAGCTAAAAAGAACGTCTAAAACTCAAAGCAATAAGTTATTTTCTCTTCCTTTTTACTTCCCTTTACCAAAAACAAACTTGAAAGACAAAAACATTGTGGATTATCCACTTAAATACACAATGACACTCGTGACGTCTCATGCTGGCATTCACGTACATGTGCCTAAGGCACTTCTCAGTTGTGTCATTACCTTTTGAAACCTGGAACGCAAAATGTAAACATATCAACAGGTAAGAACCAATTAAAGATTCTAAAGGCAGCTGTTGAAAAGTAAAATAATTACAGGTTTGGAATCTTAACAAGCAGCTGAACTAATAAAATAAAAGAGCTTCTAATTAAAAAATTGGCTTAAATAAAAATCTGCAAATTGAGATTATTTTTAAAGATCAAGCCAGCAAGCACTGAGCCTATTTGGGTGAATGCAAATCTGGACACTGTGTTTAGGGAAGTTTAACCAAACCCTAACCTTAACCACTTTTAAAAGGGCGGTAAACAACTATGGGAAGAAAGTAGGCTGAGGGATTTCTTTGATATGTATCAAATGTTTACATAGGTATCACCATTTTACAGGAGCTATTTTTCTGGATTTTCATCGGCTGTTGACACACGAAACTATTTCTTTTTAAAATCGCAGCCATTTTACTGGGTGAACACACTCTTTAAATACTTGAAAACTCCTACTTCCAAAATACAGACTACAATTATACAAATGTTTTTAAATGGGAACCACACAGGAAACTCGCAGTAGAACTACAAAAAATTTGATCATTCATTAAGTCACCAGATATATCTTATTTTCATCTCTAAATAGATAAAAAAAATCAATAAAATACCTTGTAAAAATGAAGCAACTATCATATTTAATGAGGCATAAAATATTTGCATTTTTGCATGAAAGTGTGGTGTGCTCTTATTATTTGTTTGCTTCTTGCTTTAGCCCATTCAGATTCTTATGAAAGCCAGAGATGTCACCAAAGTGAGCTGGTATAATTTAGAGCGCCATTAATAGTATTACTCCATGAAAAGCATAGAGAAATTTCATAATAAAATCAATTATGATGACAAAAATGTATTGATGTGCATTTCCATGTTCAGAAACCTCTTGACTCTTGTATTGCATTTTTGAAATGCTCTACATATCAGTTTGGGAATCTCAGTTCTGCCATTATCTAATGAGACAATTTCTATAAATAATAATCAAGTCCCACTCCCTAGTGCAGATGTTCTCTTTGCAATGTATACAGGTTATAGACTTATACAAGGTAAGTAAGAAACAATAAGTCTTAATCAAAGTCTGGTACATAAAGCAAAGCAAAAGTTCAGTTACTCAGAAGCTACGTAGTTTTCTACCATATAAAGAATGATGTCAAAGTCTACCCAACTG
Organism: Polypterus senegalus; assembly: GCF_016835505.1. NCBI lineage: Eukaryota > Metazoa > Chordata > Cladistia > Polypteriformes > Polypteridae > Polypterus > Polypterus senegalus. The sequence goes on along the minus strand of NC_053154.1, from coordinate 98,007,652 downwards.
CTACTTATCCACATGTTTCTTTTCATGAGATAAAAACATGCCTGAAAGTCAGAATACCACAGTCATTAACATGCAAGAGTTAATTCAGATAAGGTCCTTGAGGACATGAAAATGTTACATATAAAATGCACACAGAACATATGTTCTCAAGTTCATTTAATCCAATTCAGGTACATCAGAGCTTCTCTCAGTAGCATTGGGCTCAAAGCAAGGAGTAACTGTTATCAGGGCTTTTGTCTATCACAGGACACACACACACATACTCACTCACATTGAGGTCTATTATAGAATCACCAAATAATCTCTCTAGGAAGAAAACCAGAGAAGAAATTCATAGACCTGGAGAGAATATGCCAGCCACCTCAACACAGACAATGACTGGGCATGGAACTTGAAAGCAGGTTATGGATCCATGAAACAGCAAAGGACCAACATGATGGCGCATACATGATGTGTCCCTGAAGAATTTAGATTTTTGATTTAAGATGCAATGGGACAACAGCCATAAGTGACTGACAAACATGTCTTCTTATGCTGTTAAAAGTATGAACACTATGATACTGAGTGCAATCCTGTTGTGAACTTTGAGGGTTCAGAACATGAATGTTTTGCCACAGAGGGAAGAAACAGAGAGACAGAGCCAGTTTTGTAGAAGGATCAGGAGATGGGAGAGTTTTCAGTCAAAACCAGGAAGTCAAAAATACCAATTACCAAAAGACAATCACTAAACAAAAATCAAAGTCAAAGAAGAGTCACGTGCTACCATTTCTGGTCTCCAGATGGTTGCAGCAATGCACTGTTACTAACAACAATACTCTGAAAAAATAAAATGGTGGTGTCTGTGATTCAAAACAATAAAGGAAATGTTGGCATGGTACAATTATAAATATGTCAAAAAATGATAGTGTTCTTAACAGGGTGTTACACAAAAACAAATTCATTGCAGAAATGGAATCTGCTTTAACAATTAGTGAGAAAATCCATCCATTATCCAACCTGCTATATCCTAACTACAGGGTTATGGGGGGTCTGCTGGAGCCAATCCCAGCCAACACAGGGCAGGGAGCCAGCCCACCGCAGGGCACGCACACACACTAGAGACAATTTAGAATTGCCAATGCATCTAACCAGCATGTCTTTGGACTGTGGGAGGAAACCCACGCAGACACGGGGAGAACATGCAAACTCCACACAGGGAGGACCCGGGAAGCGAACCCAGGTCTCCTAACTGCAAGGCAGCAGTGCTACCCACTGTGCCACCATGCCACTGCTAGTGAGAAAATATAAAAGCTAAATTTTCCTTCTACTGGCAAAACAATATTTTTTGTGATGGTTCATAGAAAAAGTTTGTTGTCTTGTTATGTTTTATGACTGCTTCCTTATTTGTGTATTTCATTAGTCTGTTTCAAGTAAAGAAAATGGCTACCTTTTAATCACAGTTCTGCTGAAAATTTCACAATAAGTGTTACCATCTATTACAGTGATGCTAAAATTCTAAGGTGTCTCACTGAAAAGTGTTTTGTAAATAGTGATGTTACATGCGAGGGTCAATTTGAATGTTCTCGACTGTCTTTTCAAGTGGAGACAAGTAAAATGATTAAAAGTAAAATTCAAATCATGTACATTGCTATTGCCAGGAGTTGTCTTAGGAATGGCACACTCTTCTATCAACTGCCACACCTAGAATGATACTAAAAATACACAAAAATAGCTTATCTGCCATTAATGAATCTCAAAATAGGCATGGCGAAAAGAAGATGACAAACATAACTAGACAATAAAACAACATGTATTGGGCCTGCCTTAACAGACCATCTTTCTTCCTAACCTCAAATAACAATTCTCAGTCTACCTTTTCACTGTCTCTCTCACTCTTTCTTTAAATATGGTAGCCTAGTGTCAATGGATTCTTGTGGTTTTAGGTAGCTCACAATCCTTAAAAGTACCAGTTACTGTTGCCACACTAGTTGGAGTTCATTTGCAACTTTGGTAGGCTTGCCACTTTTAGAGTCTCCCCTGCAGTTGTCATTGACACTGTCCAATTACACAGTGGAATGCCAGCTCATTGTGGTGGTGACTCAACCTCAGGCTGATACAACTTGTCAGTGCTGTGACTATCTATCTATCTATCTATCTATCTATCTATCTATCTATCTATCTATCTATCTATCTATCTATCTATCTATCTATCTATCTATCCTCCTATACTGTATATGTACTCAAGCTCACTCTAGTGGCTGTAGACATCTCTACATTCAAGAATCTTCATTGCCTTAAAACAGCAATTTGTTCTTTCACTTCCTAAAATCATTAAAGGACAATTTGGTCCTTACCACTCAGCCTGGGACCATGTGTTGCCCCCTATTAGCCATGATGTCTTTAAAACTTTTTAAAAATCTCCAGAGCCTCACTGTGTTTTTTAGCAAAGAGCCAGGCATAATTATCAACTGCTGGTCCCAACCAGCATCCTAGAGAAATACTGTTAACTTCTGTCCTGGCCTCTTCTCACTATGTAGCATTCTTGTGTCCATGTTTTAGGGCTTACTTAAAGTTTCTCAATTTCTGCTGTCATTAAGTGGAGTAAAATGCCCTCTTTTACTCTGACAAAATAATAAAAGCATACTAGGCATACACTCTCTCTGCCCTACTTGAGAAGAGTTTCATGTGCACTTTGTCTTGTTAACTATAACAACTGATGTGAGAATGTGAGAAGTGACATCCTTTATGTGGTTATGTGATATCCAGTGTGATTTTCTAAGCTGTGGAGATCTGAACTGACAACATCACTTCAGGAGAGGCCCACTGCCTCAATAAATAAATTAAAAATGCAGGCTCGGTTATGTGACGTACTTTCAGCCAGTTGGAGGGAGCAGTAATGGAAAGAATTAAAATAAAACTGGGTGCCATTATGAACAATGCCACACATCCTCTATGTGACACACTAACACTGAGAACTTTAAGCCAGTTATTCAATTATACAGCAGATGTGTGTCAAATTAAGCTACAGGGGCTCCTTCATACCAACAGCACGTCTGCATAATGCCTCACTGAGACTGGGGCTGATCATCTTTAGCCAAGTTAGATGTTTTTCTTACTATTAGTAATTCTTATGTCTATCTATCTATCTATCTATCTATCTATCTATCTATCTATCTATCTATCTATCTATCTATCTATCTATCTATCTATCTATCTATCTATCTATCTTTTAAGCTTCTATAAAAGCCTAATTTACCTTGGAACAAATAAAGTTTTGTATGTCTATCTAGATCTTTCTGTCTCTTGTTGAAGAAAGGTGACGCAGACATGCAGCACACTAATACCTTAACTTTTTATGTTTCTGTGCTCTATTTTGGGGGTTTGGTGGTTGAGTAGACACCAACAGTTGTGGTTTTGTTGCACGTTCTGTTATACTGTTTATATAACTTTTTTGCTTTTCATGTTACCTTTATTCCTCTTTCCATCTTGATTGCATATCTCTGTATTTTTTCCTAAATTCAATTAAAAACTGATTTCAAAAACAAAAAAATCATGATCTGTTCTTTTCTGAGCTGTAGATTAGAACATTGTGACAGAAGTACAAATTAACGTTTTATAAACTTGTTTACTAATTTATGCAGTTATATTGGAGCAGAAAAAACAGCACACTAAAATCAGCAAAAAATTCCAAAGAGGCAGTTTGGAAATTAAAAAGTAACTTTTTTTTTTAAATGTGCTGGCATTGTATTGTGCTAGAAGACATGGTCCAGAATCAAGAAATGTTTTTTTTTCTTGCCATGAAATGAAAGAGACAACAAGAGATAGAACGCGCTAGGATAGGGAGCTGCACAGCTAGGAGATAACAGTCACTTACTTTATTGTTGATACATGAGACCTTGATTTCTGGGAGCACTATAAAATATGCTCAGTTTGGGAGGTTTGAGTTAAAAACTGCAACATGGCAGCAGGAATTTTCCAGTGAAAACTACTTGGCTATGAGGTGTATTCACAAGAGCTGGGACTACAATTCCCAGCATGCCTTGCGGGTATCCATATTGTAGCATCACCCCAGATCCAGACTAATTTTTTAATTCATTATCAGGGCTTAATGTAGTGCAGAGAATCATGGCATAGATTTGAAGGGCTGTCCTTGACCCCAGAAGCCACTCAAGTGGGAACCAAGAAGAAAAAAACAATTGGGGTTTAACAAAGCCCTATCCCTCCCCCCGCCCCCCCAGCTATTGCAAACTGATCATATTGAAAGAAAGAGGAAACCAACCATAAGGCAAATTAGAAAGAAGACAGGGAGTTTGAGATTTAAGAGTTTGGGAATGGGTTAAACAAACCAGCTACCCCTCTTGTTAGAAGTGGTACCTTGCACTTATTCAAGTAGACTCAGATTAGCCCGACAGATATTTAGTACAGGTTGTGACCTGTAGGGGACAACAGCAACAATATTTACAGTATTTATATAGCACATTTTCATACAAATGATGTAGCTCAAAGTGCTTTACAGGATGAAGAGAAAGAAAGGCAAAATATAAAAATAAAATTAGGCAATACTAATTAACATAGAATAAAAGTAAGGTTCGATGGCCAAGGAGAACAGAAAAAAACTCCAGACGGCTGGAGAAAAAACAAAATCTGCAGGGGTTTCAGGCCACAAGACTGCCCAGCCCTCACTAGGCCTTCTACCTAATATAAATGATCTCAATCAGTCCTCATGGTTTTCAGGCTTCAAATAGAAGAACTTGATGATGATGGGCATGTGGACCTCTGGCCTTAAGTTCATCAATGTAGGGGCAGCGCGGTGCTTTGATCGGGTGGTGGTGGCACAGGTCGCCACCACAGAAAACCAGAAAAAGAACAGTAGAGAAAGTAGGGGTTAGTATGGATTTCAGAGCCATGAAAAAAAATGATAATTAAATGCATACACAGAATATCAGGGTTAAATTAAAATTAAGCTATGAGAAAGCCAAGTTAAAATAATTAGTTTTTAGCAGTTTTTGAAGTATTCCACTGTATCAGCCTGCTGAATTTCTATTGGCAAGCTATTCCAGATTATAGGTGCATAACAGCAGAAGGCCGCCTCACCACTTCTTTTAAGTTAAGCTCCTGGAATTATAAGCAGACACTCATTTGAAGATCTAAGGTTACGATTTGGACTGTTGAAAGGCATTCCGAGATATAGGATGCAGCGAGATTATTTAAGGCTTTGCAAACCATAAGCAGTATTTTAAAGTTAATTCTAAATGACACAGGTAACCAGTGTAGTGACATCAAAATTGGAGAGATGTGCTTGGATTTTCTTTTCCTAGTTAAGGTTCTGGCAGCTGCATTCTGCACTTGTTGCAATCGATTTATATCTTTTTTGCGTAGTCCTGAGAGGAGTGTGTTACAGTAATCTAGTTGACTAAAAACAAAAGCATGAACTAATTTCTCAGCATCTTGCAAAGTTATAAGAGATCAAACTTCTGCTATATTTCTTAAGTGAAAAAAATGCTGTCCTAGTAATCGGATTAATATGTGATTTAAAATTTAGGTCAGAATCAATAATTACCCCTAAGTTCTTTACCTCTGTCTTGACTTTTAAGCCTAATGGATCAAGTTTATTTCTAATACCCTCATTATATAGATTTTACCAATCAATAAAATTTCTGTTTTCTTCTTACTTAGTTTAAGAAAACTACTACTCATCATTTCAGAAACACAAGTAAGACATTATGTCAGTGAACCAAGAGAGTCGGGGTCATCAGATGCTATTGATGAATATAGTTCTGTGTCATCAGCATGGCTGTGGTAGCTCACGTTATGCCTTGAGATAATCTGACCTAATGGAAGCATGGAGATCGAAAAGAGCAGTGGACCCAAGATAGATCATTGTGGAAAACCATATAGAATATCATGTGTCTTTGAAGTATAATTACCACAGCTAACAAAGAATTTTCTACCTGCCAAATAAAACTAAAACCAATTTAAGACACTGCCAGCCCACCCATTGACTATTGGCGATTTCTAAGAATACTGTGATCAATAGTATCAAATATGGCACTCACATCTAAGAGGATGAGAACCGGTAAATGGCCTCTGTCTGACTTTACCCGTAACTAATTTACTACTTTAACTAGCACAGTTTCTGTACTGTGATTTGTTCTAAAACCTGACTGAAACTTATCAAGAATGTTTATTGAGGTGGTTATTTAGCTGCATAATGACTCCTTTTCTAGGATTTCAGATAAGAAAGGGAGATTAGAAACAGGTATAAAATTTTCAAATGCAAAAGAGTCACAATTATTTTTTTTGAGCAGGGGTTTAACAACATCGGTCTTAATACAGTCTTGGAAGTATCTAATGATGAATTTATTATGTCAAGAACAGCATCAATTAGCACTCCGGATACTTCTTTGAAAAAACTTGTTGGTATTGGGTCAAGGACACAGGTGGAGGGTCTCAGTTGAGAAATTATTTTATATAAATCAGGTAAATCTATCCTGGTGAAAGAATTTACTTTGTTTAAAATTGAGTACCAGGGTTTAAGAGGATCACTTTTGGGGAGATGTGCTATATTATTTCTAATATCATTAATTTTGTGATTAAAAAATATAGCAAAAGCCTCACAAGTTTCGCTGGAATTTTTTGGAGCCATTCCAATAAGTGACCTGGGTTTAGCAGATGATCGATTGTAGAGAATAAAACTCTCGTATTTTCTAGCATTGTTATTTATACTTTTAGATAAATAGCACTGCCTCTCAAGATGGACTATATTGTTGTATTCTGTTATTTTAGCCTTCAATATCTCATAGTGGAGAAGCAATTTAGTTTTTCTCCGTTTACACTCAACTCTCTGGCATGTTCTCTTTAGATCAGACACTCTTTGGGTCTTCCATGATGTAACAGTGCTGGAGGATTTTTTTAATTGTCTTTTCATGTGCAACTATGTCAGCGGCAGCTATCACTTTATTATTACAATTTTCCACCTTACTTTTTACATTATCCTCGCTATTGTAGTAAGCACTACAAACTGACTGGTTGTTTAAAATGTTCGCAAACATTTTTTTTAACAATATGCTTCTCATTATTTTTTTCTATCATTATTTCTATATTATATAGTAAGAGAAAATGGTCTGATAAACCAATATCAATGTTCTGCCTCATATCAACTGTTAGTCCTTTAGTAATTACTAAATCCAATGTGTGCCCTCCTTTGTGTGTTGGCTGACTAATGTGCTGGCTCAAATCAAAAGAGTCTAGGAGGTTCATGAATTCTTTTGCTTTCGGGTCACACTGATTATCAATATAAAAATTAAAGTCGCCAACTATTAGGAATGTGTTATAATTCATAATTATAATTGACAGTAAGTCTGAGAATTCCTCAAAGAAAGACATGTTGTATTTAGGAGGTCTATACACGTACAATACTAGAGACTGTAAAACTCCTTGAATAACAATGGCAAGATACTCAAAGGACTTGAATTTGCCAAAGCCGACATCTTTACACTTTAACCAGCTCGAGTAAATATTTGCTAAACTGCCGCCTTTCTTACCTTGGCGATCCACATGAGTAAAGCTGTAATTCTGAGGTGCAGATTTGATTAAAACAGCCGCACCATCAGAGGAAGCTACATTTCACTTAATGCAATAAAATCGATTTGCCTATCACTAATAAGATCATTGATGGAAAACGTCTTGTTGGTTAGTGATTTAACATTTAATAAGGCCATATTTAAGGTCTTTGAAAGAGCAGAACTGAATTGTAGGAGCATTATGGGTGTTGGAGATGGTAATGAAGTTATTCATATTAGTGCCGCTTTGTGCATATTTTTCACTTAATCTATAGTCTGTTTTTATAGTTTTCATAAAGTGCTCTAGGTAAAATGGTAATTAAATTATTCACATGTATGCCACACTGTCTAGATTTTTTAAATGAATTGAGGTTAGTTATTAGAGTATTGATGCAGTGCACTTTTGAGGAAGATTTCGCTACAGAATTATCATGTCCTAGCAAGACATTTTAACCAGATGTTTAATGCCAGCAGATGACTGTAGTACTCATTCGATCTTCTAACCAGAGGTAAGGGACCTGAGATGAAGATTCTCGCAGCTGGAATCCTCTCCTTCGTAGCTTTAATAAGTGCTGTGAAGTCTGCTTTGAGAATCTCTGACTATCGGTATCTCACATTGTTTACCCCAGCGTGTATTACAATACCCAGATCCAACCTCACAGACACAAGTCCCTAGTTTAAAAAAAAAGTTTAAAGGACAATGCAATGACCTGCTTCTCTCTTCTTTTCCTTCCCTCCACTCCTCCCAGGCGAGCTTAGTCCTGTCCTACCCAACTCCAGCTCGCCTGGACGAGATCAAGTGGTTTCTTTTACCTTAGACTGAGGAGTACTTCTGGTGATGGGGCATAGCCTGCTGGAAGCATTTCAGGGTCAAGTGCAAGTGGAAGCCCCACAAAGCAGGGATCACAGCCATAGCACATGCACTTCAGAACAAGTGATCCATCTGAAGCTGGGCATGTTTAGGGTCCAGCCTGTACTTGGATGGGACATCTAAGAGAGGTTTGGGTTGCTGCTGGAAGAGCTGTTGGCGATGCCAGAAGCGGGTGCTTAACCTGATGTCTGAATATATATATATTTGTTGTTATTTTATTTTTTCTCCATCCAATCTGGAGTTTTTTTTTTGTTTTTGTTTTTTGTTTTAAGGCCATCAGCCTTACTTTTATTCTATGTTGATGAGTTTCGTCTTATTGTAATTCTTACTTTGTCTTTTTTTCTCTTCATCATGTAAAGCACTTTGAGCTACATTTTATGTATGAAAATGTGCTATATAAATAAATGTTGTTGTTGTTGTTATATATCCCAATGTGCCTGTACAGTGAGGGAGAAACTGTGCTGTAAAAATGGTGCCATCCTTTGGATGAAATAGTTGTAAAGAGTAAAGTGTATCCTGATGTCCACAGCCTTGTCGTTCTGCCCCCCTAATAATGCCCTGTATCTAACTGGCTAACTTTCTGTCACCCCTTCACCACTTGCCGCCTAATGTGTGCTGAGCTCCACACTCACTGTGTAGTGAGAAAAGCTCTATATAAATGTAAAGAATTATTATTATGATTATTATCATAGATCTCTGCAGCACCCCCTGGTGGCACCCACAGAACCCAACAAGGCTGGACCATGGGACTACAGCTCCCAGAATGCCTTGCAGCTATATGTATAGGTAGCTTTACCCCGAGATTCTGCCTCTTAGTGTATAGTCATGACAGACTGTCTCTTCCTGTCCTTCCATTACATTGGTTTCTTGGCTGGGTATAGTTCCTGCCACGAGGCTAGTGTACCCAATTCTGCACTGGCATCTCCTGTTGGCGTCCTGGTTGAGGCAGGAAGATCTTCACCTTCTTGCTTGTGCCTCCAAGGGCCTGGCCTCCCATCCTGGTAAGGAACTTTGCCCAATCCTGGCCAGTACTCTTACAGTGAAGACATATTTCATGACACATGAGAATACTTTGTGGATGGCCAGTTGACCTCAGCCTCCAGATCTGTGATGGTGTCAGATTTTGTCATTTATTCCCTCTCTTACAATTGACTGTGGACCCCCCCAGAGGTTTATTTTCTGCCGACTGGATTGTTTTTTTCCTCTCCTCTGTTGTCAACAGGTCACAGTTCAACAATTAACTAATGGTCAGATATTATTGCTTTTCATTTATGTTAATCTGTTTAAAACTACTTTGTTTATCTATGCATGTAAACAAATCTGTGTCTATATGTGTGCTAATTCTGTATTAAGTAATTTGTAAAATCCATCCATCCATTATCCAACCCACTATATCCTAACTACAGGGTCACGGGGGTCTGTTGGAGCTAATCCCACAGCCAACACAGGGCACAAGCAAACCCGGGTCTCCTAACTGCAAGGCAGCAGTGCTACCTACTGCGCCACCGTGCCACCCCATTTGTAAAATCTATAGTTGGAAATTACTTGAGAACATGCCACAGTGCTCTACACAAGCTGAATTGAACTGAACGCTACTACTATTATTGTTTGTGTTTTGTGCAGCTCCCAATTAAATCCTCCATTTCTATTATTATTATTTGATGAATAAAAAATACTCCAGTAAAGAGAAATACAATTGCTTCTGAATCGATGTGAGGCACAAAAATGCATTTTTAGTTAAACCACCTGTATATAGAAATATTTTTCGAAGCTTTGGTATGTGCATAATCAGATTCAGCAGAAAGTAGTGGTTCATTAAAAGTGCATCATACTTTAGGTGCTGTATCAGAAATATCAGCTATCACTCACTTAAATGTATGAAATAATGCAATATTTCTCCTATGGTTGTCATTTCACCAATGAATTTAATAATTTAACAAAGAAAGGAAAGAAAAAATGGTTCCCAATATTGTGTCAGGAAAACTATTTGTCAGCACATTGTGAAAAGTGTACAGAATAGCAGGAGGAACTATACACAGAGCATGCATGAGCATCAATTGCATTGTCTTGAAATGTGTATAGTATAGCATGCTATCATTTTAAAATATGAAATTAAAATTTGTGGTGTCTGCTATCTAAATGGCAATATATCAGGTACATCCATGTAATTAGAAATGTGGTGATTATGATTGTGTTGTTAGTAAATGAGTGTAGGGTGGTCTTATGAGTAATAAATGCCCCTAAATTTAATGGTGAGTGCTCTAGAAAGCTCATTTCTTGCCAGTTGTTCAACATTTTAACTCTTGGTACTATGTTTGAGGGCAATTCAGATGTATTTCATGTTTATCAATTTTTGGCAGCTGTCTTATGGATAAAGATGTCTGATGCATGAGGGAATAATAGTAATAATAATTATGATGGTGATGGCACAGAGATACAGCGGTTAGTGCTGCTACCTTGCCATTTCAAATGCTTGTCCTGTCACTAAGTGCAGTTTGCACATTATCATCTTCATCATAGCCTCTGGTTCAAGGCACTCCAGCACCCCAAATCCTAGGTACAACATTATAGACGCAGGGCCCAATGCAAATAGATTCTTCTGTTTTCAAAAATACCTTGGAAATAGGCTTCTTATGGAACACAACACAAATAAAGATTATCTTTTCTCTCTCTCTCTTTTCCTCCACTCCTCCCAGGCTAGCTTTGTCCTTTTCTATCCAACTCCAATTTGCCTCGGTCAAGCAGAATGGCTCCTTTTGTACAGGACCCAGGAGTACTTCCAGTGCTAGAACATTGCACGTGCACTCTTAAAAACACAGGTATCAGAGTGGTTCTTCAAAGCGATGCCATAGGGGAACCATTTTAGGTTCCCAAAAGACTCATTCACAAAAAGGTTTCGGAAAGAACTATTTATGTAAAAAGTCTTCAGCAGGCTCCATACAGTGAATAATGAATGGATGGTCGGCTCATGATTTTAAAAGGACTGTCTTGCATGCAATAAAACAGTCCAAGTTTTCTTAATCTATTAGTGTTCTGCTTCATCTATTACTGAATCTGGCTTCATATGCAAAGAACCCTTCCCAGAATGAAATGGTGCTTTGTTAAGAAACAGTACTCTGAAAAGAACCACAAAATGCCATTAAAGAACCACCATTTTTAAGAGTGTAGGAAGCCCTTCTGGGTTAGGTGGAAACCCCACAATGTAGCGATCGTTATCCTTGCAGGACCACCTGGCAGTACCCACAGAACCCAGTAGGGCTGCCCCATGGGACTACAGTTCCCAGCATGCCTTGCATGTGTATCTATAGGTACCATGGCCTAGGGATACTGCCATCTAGCATGTGGAGTGAGCATTTAATCCTGGCAGGTTATCTTCCCCTGTCCAATTATTATGCTGGTCTCCCAACGTGGTAAAGATCTTCGTTCCTGCCTTGCCAGTATATCAGCATGCCCACTTCTATATTGTCATCTACTGCCTACATCCCTTTCTGGTCATTAATTACCTTGACCTCCCAGCTAGGTAAGGAAATAAGGATCATTCCAGCAGAGATACCAGCCCATGTCTGCCATCTATCACAGCAGGTTAGATTATCTAATGCTTATAAACTGATCTAGTGTTCGTTTTTGTCTTACCCTCCATGATTTCCAAATGATTCTGAATTGGAGTAAGGAGGTTCTGAGAATGCATGAGTCAATATTAAGTAATAATAATACAAATATACATATGTAATGAATTTTAAAAAGGAAGAAAAAAGAGAAGGAAATTTTAATTTAATAAGAAGAGGAAAAAAACAGAGTATTGCTAATGACTGCTTGTGCATGAAATCACCTTAAACTGGCTGCTTTATTCATATATCTTCAGAGCTTTATTTTTTTTGTTTAACTTAAAGGTGTCGCTTCAAAGTAGCTCCAAAAATCACCTAACGAAATCCAGAATCTCTCACAATAAAATGCTCCTCCTAAAACCTGATGAAGTGCAGTTAGCAATTATTACAGCTCTGAGAAATCTGCTGCCTTTAACAATGTGTCTGGATGCCCCCTGCAAGCATCTGTTCTATGTAATTAGGCAGATGTTAACAGCTGCAAGTAATACTTGTAATAAAAAAAAAAAGAAAAACACAGAAACACTCCACTGAAACAGCAAATTCTAGTATCCGGGCTGCAACACACACCCCCTCCATGCTTAACTAAGGCTTAGCTCTTTTAGCAATGAGTGAATGTGCTATCTGATTTCAGTAAGGCCAAGTTCAGATGTGCTGTTGTTTTTTTACAGCTGTTGGAAGAAGTGTAATAAACACAGCAGTCATTTGGAGTCACAGGAGAAACTCTGCAAACTTGACATTGTGAAGTACTGTCGTAGAGACCTTGGCCCTCACACTCATTGCCAATTCTCAGGTTGCTACAGAAGGTCACGATATTTATGAATTCAAAGCAGAGAAAGCCTTTGATTTGGAAACATTTTAAGCTTTATAATACTAGACAAAAGGATAAAATATCTTGAAAATGTCCCCTCCCTCGTCTGTGCCTTCCTTTGTTTCTTGTTTCTCTCCTCTTCTTCTTCAATTACATTCCTTATGTATATGGTTATTTGTTTTGTTTGTTGTGTTCCCTCTTTTCTCTCTCGTATGCTTTTTAGAAGTTAATTCAGTTTAAAACTCTTCATTGGCACAATGCAAATGTGTTTCCCTGGGTGCCTTGGTATCACCTGTTTCGATGGACATCAATAGTCATGTACCAAGATGGACAATGAAAATGAGGACATAAGCAACAAATTGTGGTACAAAAATCCTTAGAGCATTTATTTTAAAACTAAAGGAAGTGTTCAAAACAAAGTGTGGTGCACAAACCATCTTATCAATAAATAATCCATAAAAACAGTGCCATCATGAAAAAGTTAAATAGTTCCATTAAGTAGATAAAACCATGAATAAGACCAGAAGTTTGAATCAGCCCTCTCTTCATTCTCCCAGTGCCTTTCTCTCTCACTGTCTCATCTCTCCCTGCCTACTGCTCAGGCCTATTCAGCAGAGCTGAGTCACCGGTCAGTGTGGTCCTTGTTTGACTCCCATCTCAGCCACCTCCATCTGTATGAGCTGGGACCCTTCATGCCTTACTCCTTCGTCCTGTCCCCATAACCTTGGATGATCCTTCAAGCACTTTGGACACTCCTACTCCTCTGCTGAACTGGAGGAAATTCTTCCTCTGTTCCACCTTGGGACATCCCAACCTCTTTGCCTACTCTACTGTGCACTGCTCCCACCCTATTCTGCACCCTTCTAGTCTTTCTTGAAATATTCTTCCTTGTGTTTCTGTCCTTTCAATCCTTTCTATCTCACTCTCAAAACCCTTTAAAACCTAGTAAGTATGGCAAACGATCTGTGGAGCCTTAATGAAGGAAAGCTGCACTAACTGCATTGGTGCATGTTACGCCCAATTAGCTAATCCCCTCATTCAGTTTTCTGTGGCCACCCAACTACACTCATGGAGCCCAAGGTGTTCCACTTTAAAAAAAAAAACAAAAAAAAAACATGCACTTCCATAGATGCCACTTCACCCCAACAAATTACATAAGGTAAGAAAAACACTCAATATTACTGGCTGCAAGTCCAAGGCAGGGTCCTGTATTATACCTGAGGATGTTATGGGTATCATCAACTCACCATGACTCTGAACTGGATAAGAGGTTTTAGAAAATGGACATGTGAGGAGAGTAAGTGTGCCTACTGATCTGAAAGAACATACCTATGAAATGTTATTCTAGCTCGGTGTGATATGGAGATAATCAGAGTAACACTCCTGCAGCAGCTTTCATCCTGAATGGTCTCGCCTACTGAAAGCTGCTGTCATCAGCCTAACCAGTTGGTGCCACACCACATGGCTGGGCTCATCCTGGACTTGATCCTTTCAAAAGATCTAGAGCCTACTGAGGTAAAGGAGCATCCCAATATATAGTATTTAATTGAGACATTTTGGCTTAGAAGTTAGAATTTGGTGGAATGCCTTCACAATCCATCAGATTTGGTGGTCGTATTTAAAGTACATTAGGCAAGGCAACTTAAAATTGGCCTGAGATTAGTTTAAAATTATTCTTAAGCCCGGTTTCTGCACGCTACTAAGCTAGTACGATTTGATCCAACATAGATTATCTGCTCCCTCATCAATGCAATAACTCCTCACATGATGGGCTGCTCATCTCACAGAATAGCTTGTCTAACACATCCACTTCTCTAGTTTCCATAGTTACCAAGGACTCCTAGCACATCATGAAAGTGTTTGAGGTATAATGGCTGTGTCCCATTTCACTGAATTGCACCCCACGTAGAGCTCTACACATGGTGTCTGCCATCTTAAGATGTGTCCCAACCTGAAGTGCTCATGTTAATAACCTCTTGAGTTAGCATTCCATTTGGGAATTTCCACAGTTACTAGTTCTTTCATAGTAAAACATGTCTTAAGGGATGTGAATAAAAATAAAATAAAATCATAAACATGGGGCAAACTTCAGTATCTTCATCCACCGTTAGAAAAGTAGATCACAGTGTGGCAGCAATATACAGTAGATAAACATCTTACGCTCACAGATATGAAAATTCTATATTTTTTTTTAAAGTGTGTGGACACTGGGATCGTTCATTTGGATGACCCTGCTTAAGTTTGAGGTGTTGCATGTTGATTAGTACATGTGACAATAATTCCACTATAATTCCTATTAACCTTTATTTAGAATAGTTTCCATGACTAATCTCTCCACCCAGAAATGTCTTACATAGTCCTCAATGAGTCGAAAGTCAACCTAAATCTATACCCCATGATGTATTGCATTATCGGATAAGCATCCATCCAACATCTTACCAAAGCATAAAACACATTTTCAAGGAAAAGTGTTTTCTGTTTTCAGTTAGCAGAAGTTAATTTTACTTTACAATTGTGCCTACCTAAAGTATTAAGGGAAAAACTTTGTGTGGATTTGAGCATGAACATTTGCACCAAAAAAAGGAAAATTCACATGCCAAAAAAAATTCACATTTATAAAACCTGGTATACACATTTCTACACAATTTACCTTAATAAATCACAGTTATCTTGTAAACGAGTCTATGTGAACGCATCATGAGCCCCGCCTAGTGGCTTTTCTGAAATAACCATACATGGACTATGCTAATAGATATGCAATCAGAATACTGCAGAGTTTCATTGGATGATAGTGCAGCCTCCCTCCTGATGCATCAAGACCCATCACCTGCATTCAAGAGTATCTGGCTGCATTTCTCTACTTGATCAAGAGTGTCATCATTTCCCAGGTTCTCCAAAATGTTATGTAGGGATGGGTCAGAGTTGCCGTAAATATATGTATGTTCTACTGTCAAGTTTTCTTTTAGAAATCCTGTCATATGCATGGAAAGCTGCATATGTACATTTCAAGACGTTTTTTGCATGTTTTATAAACCTGACCTCAGGTACTTCATTTAAATCTGACTGTTCTGTTCTATGATGTTCCTGAAGTGTGCCCTGTGGAATAATTTTCCCTCAAGAATGTATTCCACAGTGCAGTGCTTGAAGTGGGCCTGTACTCACTGGTATGGTATCCTCTTTGCAGCTGTCTTAAGGAAATTGTAGCAAGGAGGACCAACCCCCGTCTCCTATCTTATATATGTACTAGACATTAAGCCCGTTACAATAACGGGCGCTAGAACAGTAGTGCATAAACATTAGTAGGAACAGTCTATATTAAATGGCAAGGGACCTTGACCTCATTCTGTTTCTTGTCTTGTTATTTTTGCAAGAAGCCTAAAGTAAAATAATAATAAAAATAAAATAGAAATGTACATGACAATACAGTAAGTATAATTAATATTGCCTTAGTGTAAAACTAGAGACACAATATCTGAAGAAGATATTTAGGTAAAATTTTCTATTTTTTTACCTCATGAAATTTTTCTATACAATTTCATTATAGACAACATTTCTTGTAAATATTTTGTCTGAGTTTGGGAACAGTTTACCTTGTTCAGGAATCTCTACAACCCTGACAACAACATCTGGAAAACTTCTAACTCTTGATAATGCAACATATAACTGACAGTGGCTGAATACTGGTTCTGGCAGGTAAATGCCAACTTTTCTAAGGTTTGCTCTTCTGAGTCTTTCTCTTTTAGCGTTTTTCTGACGGTCATTTTGTTTTTCTTCAATCGATCTATTTGCTCGTATTATTCTTTGTCTTTCAGCGTTTCTTTTGTTGATCTTTACTTGTTGAGCTGACCGTTCTTCCAGGAGATGTTGCTTATATAAGATTTGATTGTCTGTGTCTTTTGTCCTACTTGACGTGTCCTTTTTTTTGGGTGGCATGTTGTTAGTAGATATGTCCATAATATTTTCTGTTACAGTAATACTGGCTTGTATGTGGCTGTAATATGCGTCAATGTATTGTGTGTCTTTAATTTTCTCTCACAGTAATACTGGTTTGTATTTCTGTAAAATGCCTGGAATTTTCTCTGACAGTAATACTGGCTTTGATGTCCATAATATGACTTTTATTTTCTGTCACAACAGTGGGCAATTAGCAGAGTGTCCCCAGTAACTGATGTAATGTGTGGCGTGTAGCTGATAATTGTGCCCGTGTCGTCTCCCCAGCAAGTACTGTTTAGCTCCCCAGCAAGTATTTTAATCTGTGCTGGCGTGCAGCTGATTATTGTATGTGTGGCGTCTCCCCAGCAACGAATTTTATGTGCGCGTAGCCGCGACTACCGAATCAGCACTCTCCTCAGCAATGGTGTCCTTTATTTCTTATCATGCGCGGCCGTGGCAAGGCCATTCACTGTGTGCCCAGCTTCCAGTGTGTGTGCTTTATTTGTTTGTCATGCGTGGCAGCGGCTAGGCCATTCACTGTGTGCCCAGCTTCCAGTGTGTGTGCCTTCTGGTGAAGTGCGCATGCGCGGGGCTGTGCCGTGCATCGCACCTTGCCCAGCCCATGCGCACTTCACCAGAAGGCACACACACGGACAACTGGACACACACAGGGGTTTTATTAAAGAGGATGAGGAGGAACTTTACACCATAGCTAAAGAAGTTAAAAACATCTACAGAACTTCATCTTTTTTCTGCCACTTCAACCACTGCCACAGTGTAACATGGAAGTTCTAAGGTTTTAGTAGTAGAATTATCATCTCAATTCTGGAAACAATTACAAAAGAAGGCAATGAAGGAAAGTTGTTCTGCAATCCTGGCTATTCACGGGGTAAATTGATTGGTTTTACAAGGTTTAATTCAGGCAAAGAGCTAACAGGGACCATCAATCTATAGGTGTTTCCTACTACAAGGTGGGGCAAAATAAAGTGTTCAGGTTAAAGTAAAAGCTATGGCATTATCCACTGGTGTTATTTTCTATTGTTACTATTGTTTCATGCTAATTAAAATTAGCTACTGAATATAATTTTAAATCAGACACTGATAAAAAATGATAATATTATGGCTTAATGTCATGTTTATAAAGCTTCATGTTGTCACATGATTTATCATAGACAGGAATGCTTCTTGGTATTTTTCATTTTTTATCAATATATTTTCAAATACATTTTATTAGCTTATATCAACATTCAGAAAGAGGTTTGGGCAATATTATATATGCTGTTTATCTCTCTGAATTTTATATTGAGAAAAAAACTAATAAATAAAAAGGATCAGGTAAGAAGTGACCTTTAAGAGGAAAATTGGTCCAAAAACAGAAAGTACATCAGCTTCTCCCTTTTTATTACTTTTTTTAAAATGCTCTATATTAACAACTTGCAATGGTCACTGTCTGCTTGTCCTCTCCATTTGTTTCTGTGTGGCTTCCTTGCACATTACTCACCAATGGTGTTTTAAATTAATATTTCTCTTCCACGTTTTATGCAGATATTTTTCAGTGTGCAAGTTCTAATCAGGCGCAATATCCCACCGAAGCTAATATAATTTTTTTATTATTATTATTAAGACATACTGTGGGTGACTGGGTGTAACAAAGGTCATTGATAACTCATGTCTGAATGAGTCACCAGATTCTCCTGGAAACCAATACAAGACAGGGTAGGGGAAATGTTGCAAAATGAAATTTTTAAAAATGTTTTCACATTCTTCGTTATAATGCTGATAGAATGCTTATCTGTGATTTTTGTTATTTTCTAACATTGCTCATGCTATGATCTGTGCTTTCTTGTTAATTTTTGGTGGGTCCCTTTGAAGATCAGCATGAACATTTATTCCATGTCTGAGATTAATGGGTGTAAACTGATATAAACCTTAAAATGCACTTATGAAAAATCTTTTCTCCATTCTCTTGGTTTTTAGATTATTTTTCTTCTGTAATTGGATCTTCTTGAGGTTTGATGGTTTGGACTCGGCTTGTTTTGACTGTGTGTATCTCCAGGGGCCTCATGTATAAACGGTGCATACGCACAGAAATGTTGCGTAACAACGTTTCTACATTCAAATCGCGATGTATAAAACCTAAACTTGGCGTAAAGCCACGCACTTTTCCACGGTACCTCATACCCTGTCGTATGCAAGTTCTCCACTCAGTTTTGCAGACTGGTGGCTCCCAGTGTCAAAGCATTGTTACTGTTCCTGTGTGGTTTATCTTTCTTTTTCAGAACCACATCCCTGACGCGGCTTTATAAATACACTGAAATTAACTGCATATTGTTTATTAGTTTAAGGCATCTGATTATAATTAACCTGTAACAATATAATGGTCCGTGGAATGACCAAACTATTCCAAATACCATAGCTGCTTTAGCGTTGTTACTCTCACTTCTCCTTCTTCTTCTTCTTTCAGCTGCTCCCGTTAGGAGTTGCCACAGCGGATCATCTTTTTCCATATTACTCTCACTGCACCACTCAGAGCAGCTGATCAGAAAGAGAATTATCGGTTGTGGGATATGGCCGGTCTTTCATCTCGGCCAATACCCCCAGACCGCCAGATGGAGCCCTGCATGCAACATAGAGGTGCCCCGAGTTCCAGCAGGGCATCATGGGCAGTGGAGGTTTTCATCACAGCCCTGCTGGATACCATAGGGACCTCCAGGGGACACTGCAGGAACACACAGAGACTTTGGTTTCACCTATAACCTGGAAGTACGTCTTAGTCAAGGCAACAGAGGGAATGACATACTTTCAGGTTGAGGAAGAGGAGTTTAGATTTGACAGGGGTTCAGGAGCACTTCCAGGTCACGGACTATTTAAAGGACTTTTTGAGATCCCAGGGTTGAGCTGAGCTGGGTGGAAGGGTGGCAACACGTCTGGGAGTGGTGGATTTTATTGTAGTGATTATTGTTGATTTATATGAGTATTGTGGAGAGGAGGGTGCTTTGTGCACTGTGCAGTTCAAATAAAATAATTTGGACTTTTATCTGGTGTCTGGCATATAGTCTGAGGGTTCAAGAGGACAATAGCGCCCTCTATCTGTCACACGGTATACAGCATCAAGCACACACTGCCTCAGCCATGCTTCCTATTTTAACTGCTTCTTACACGACAAATGCTTCAAAACCTTTCCTGTACGGACCTTGCGGTTCAGAAAGAATTTCATCCCAAGAGCTCTAAACGTACTCCATCAGTCCATCAACTGCTCCTTGTAGAACTGTTTGTCCTTATAAGTACAATTACCTCACTGTAAACTTGCACTACAGTTATAATATTACACAACCTGAGCCAATTTATAAAGTGCGTAGTTACATATGATGACGATATCATTTTAACGATGAAATGCAGCAAAATATGTTTATTATATTATACAGATAAAACTTCATTTAAATAATTATATATTGTTAATAATTAAAGGACACGGTGTCGCTACGCTAGCAAGGATCTGGTGCTCCGTTCACGGATTGTTCCTGCATGCCTTACACTGTATGCTTCACTGGGACTGGCGTGAAACACAGAATAATTAAACATGTACTACAAAGATATTTCAATGTTCCTTAAAAGTTTTGAAGAATCGGCGTTATAAGCTTACAGATGGCTTAACGTCTATTACAGAGGTGATTGAGTAGTGATTGGGTATTTGGAAAAAGAAAAGGAAGGACAGGAATTGGGGGTTAGTATGTTTGAAAGAGAGTACTGCTACAATAAATTATTTCATCGAAGGTCACGCACAATCACTGCACCACCGTGTTTCCATGTTTAATAACATGCTTTAACTCCTATCATCATGAAAATGATATCATGTATACTTCTCAGTATTTTAATTATTCAGAGAGCTGTAATATTACCAATGTAATGGATTCTGTGTCCTGTTGGAGGAAGGGTAAACGTGGAAGCACGTAGTGATTCACACACATAGAGCACATAGAAGATCGAATACAAAACAAAGCATTTAATGTGCTACTTTAGTTACGATGGGATTTGAGAAACTAGTAAATTAAACGATTTTAGATGAAGTTTAGGATGTTCTACTTTAATGACAAAATAACTACATGATTAAAGTGGACATTTCGAGATTAAAGTTGACATTGCATGCTTTTTTGCCACTGTGTGCCTATTATTTTTGTCTCTGTACCCTAATAAGCTTTCATATGACACTCAGACAGTGGACTATGACTCGCCTTTTCAAGGGGACTTTGATATCTGACAACTCTTTTTTATTTCAGGCACTGTGCGACTTTGTGAACTTAAGCTTTCGAGTTTCTCCGACACTCTATGTCACTTGATCGACTTCCATTTGTTGTTTATACCACTGTTTAAACCAACAAATAGTACGTTTTTCCTTGCCTCGACTTGGTACTTGCTGAAATTCTTCTATTTTCACCCGTGCTTTTCCCATTGTCTTTTCACAGAACGCTAAGCTTAAGGGCTATTTATATTGATTTACATATTCAAAGAGGCGTAATTCTGGGAGGAGTTGGGGCGGGACAGCAGGCGCTTGCATGAGTGTTACTTTTCATGCTAAACCAGCATTTATGTAGTGGAAGAACGTGGAAGTTGGCAAACATACAGATTTATGCATCTGGATTTTTCTGTGCGTAAGCACATTTTGGCTTTTGTGCTTACGTCATGTTATAGTGCAAATTCTATGCACGCCGTTATGCATGAGGCCCCTGGTCCTGTTTATTAAATACATAATGTCTTAATCTGTGTCAGTAAAGCTAACACAAACAATAGCGCCATAAAGGTAGAAGAAGTCCCTCCATGGCCATTCAAATTACTGTATATACTAACGTATAAGTCAGGTCTTGAAACCCAAAAAATCGATCATAAAATCAGACCATGACTTATACGCCCGTTCAAAAATGCGACACTTAATTTGTTTTTCTTCTTGCTTCCTTCAATCTTGCACCAGTTTTTCAGAATTTTGTTGCAGCAGCGCAGTTACCAATTTCTTTCGCTGCTTCAGCGACTTTTAATTTAAAAGCAGCTTCATATTTTCTAATTGAATGCTCCACTGTAGATAAAGGATGTTCTTACGATAAAGGTGTATGAGGGTGTGAGATACAAAAACACAAAAAAGTGCAAACATCACTTCGGAATAGTTCGGGTATTCGGGTAAAAAAAAGGCAGTGTTCTCTGTGGTTACTCTCTCAGGTAAGCGTTAGCATGGCATAACCTCTTGGACCAATAGCGTGAGTCTTCCGCATTCAACTATAAAATATTGGAAATTATACGGTAAAATCAAGCCCAGATGTATGCACAGGAGAACTTAAACGCAACTATATATGGTATATAGGCTATATTATAAGTATGCTGTTAAAAGACATGTTATGCAAGCCTAACCAATACTGGTAAAGAAAAAGAAAGCAGACCAGCTCATAGAATAGCAACCACTAATCACAAAGGCAAAATTTTTATACCAATTTTACCAACAGCATCACTGACAGCTACACTAAAATTTGCAAACACACTTTTACAAATGTTCTTTTTGAACAGGAGGTTCTGGCTTACTTGTTTTCTGAGTGCTTTGCTTTTCACTTTTAAATTTGGTTGTAATTTAGTTGTAACATTAACTATTTGACAGACACTGACCACAAATCTTCAGGAAGTCTCAGAGTATTGCACTAAGTTGTAGTAGTACCACTGGCACACCCAAACACCTGCAGTCCCCATGTCTGTGCTCTTAGCAACTAAATACCATTCGCTAAAAAAAATGAATAAATAAAAAATTGAGTGGCTAATTTTTTTTCTGCATGAAATTGTTACTAATTGGCTTGCAAAGATACCAGGAGGTAATTTTACAGGATATAACTGAGCACTAATGTAGAATGCATAACCAAATAAAAGACACACAGATTCTTCAGAAGAAACTGAACAGCACTGCTGGAGACAGCAGTAGTAGGAAGCTACACCCCTTGTGATCTAGTTAGCTTTATTTCATCTTACTTTTTAGAAGTGGCTACGTTTGCCTGCATTAACATATCTTCTCCTTTTCTGTAGCATTTCAGCATATTGTGTTAGGATGTGCAGACAATGATTGCAATCACTGGACACAATCTGTCCATCAACGTTTGTAAAACATCACTGTATCACATTTATTATTGTTTAAGATTATCATATCAAGATGGATTAAGTGCAATCAGAACAGATAAGACTGATTCTTTCTTTTAAAACATTAAGAAGGTTGATGAAGTCCAATTAGTCTGTACATCCACATTTACCTAAGGTTTTTAAAATATAAAGTCGAGATCTGAACCTCTACTGTACTGTCAGTCAGACTACTTGGTAACTTACTCCAATGTATCTATCGTTGTCTATGTGAAGAAATACTTTTCTGACATTTTTCTAAATGCATCCTTGACCATCTACCCCATTCTGATGTTCTTATTGACTTGGGACCCACCCTACTAAATTCCTTTGGTTTTGAACTCTTCTGCAATATGACATATTAAACTGTTTGCTTGAGCTGACAAAATGACTGTCTCAAACAAATCCATATAACTCTTACAACCGTAGTTCCAGGTAATCAGTCTGGTACCTCTAATCTGTCATCTCAACAATTCAACTTGCTACAATATATTTGGTGACTCTTCCAGACACAGTGATGCATGCAACACCCAAATGGTGGAGCCATATTCTGCTGCTTGTGACAGAGATGCTTCTTTCAGAACATGTTGGTTAGTAAGAGAGAGAGAGATAAAGCAAGCAAATTTATGGGTTTTCTGTCCAACCCCTACAGCCAATAGGACATCATGGTACTTAAAGGCCTCTGAGACAAGCCAATTCCAAACAGCCGTACCTCAGACCAATGGGGGAAAGAACATCTTAACACCTGCCCCCAAACCATATGTTAAAGTACACCTTAGCCTACTTGCGGGGGTTGAAAGACTTTAGCAAAGAAACACTCGCCAAACACATCCCCCAAATTCTGTCGCAAAATTACAAAGAGACTTAGTCGTAATAGGTTTGGGGGTCAAACACGAATGCCTCTCACCAAAGTAATACTAAATTACATTGCTTTGCCTAAATTACAAATAAAGACATACAAAACATTTATCAAGTTATATGCAAAATCTCACATCACAACAAAAATATATGTGTAATATCAGGACCTTTATAATAAGCATCTTCATTTATACTTATTCAGTTAGCAAACACTCATCCAAAGCGATATACAAAAGACATCAACATACTTGAGCAAATATCATTCTGGGAGACTGTTTACATTACAGAACAAGGTTGCAAAATTGATCACCAAGAGGGGAAGAGCTCAGAACAAAACAGAAACTAGTTATAATTCCTATGTTTCAAAACCCAAAAGGTAATATCAGCTAGATGAAAATTCAGCGAACAAAAGAGTCATCAAATGTTTCTTAAACACATTGAGGGAATCAGAATTTTGAATGAAGGTGGGTAGCGTATTCCACCAGCTAGAAGCTACACATGACAAGAGTCTGGATTAAGATTTGATACATGCAGAGGTGGTGTCAGTAGATGCCATTCATCAACTGACCTTTGTGGTTGTGGAAGAGCATAGGACCTCACAATTGTCTCCATATATATAGGTGCTGACCACTGACTAACATGTAGGCAAACATTAAGCATTTGAATTTAAGATGTGTCACACAGTATAGTGACCTGAAAAGAGGAGTGACATGTGCCCACCTCAGCCGATTGAACACCAGATGTGCTGCTGCATTTTGAATTATTTGCAGTGGCATGGTGACACATGTCAGTACTCCTGCCACCAGAAAGTTGCAGGTCCAGATGTGACAAGTACAAAGCCTGGACCAGGTGTTGCACTGCATTTTCTGTCAGAGGTGTTCTGGTTTTTCGGATGTTGAACAGAGTGAATCAGCAGAGATGGGGGGCTGAATAGACAGACAAGCTAGGATAAAAAGAGGGTCTGTCTTTGCCAGGTTTAGATGTAGATGGTGTTCCTTCATTCAGGTAGCAATATCAGTGAGACATGCACAGAGAGTAACTGATACAATGTGATCCTCTGGAGAGGAAAACAGTTACAGCTGTGTATCATCAGCATAGCACTGATATGAGAACCATGGGACAAGATGATAGGGCCTAGTGAGATGTGTATGGAAAAAAGAGGGGAGGGCCTAGCACTGATGCTTGGGACACCCTTGATATCTCTTCTCACCAAGGCACATGGTTGAATCTGCCTAAGAGGTAGGAATCAAAACACCTGAGGGCATTCCGAGCAAAGCCAATGTCTCAGAGAGGGGCAAGTAGGTTCTGGTGGGAGAGGAGAGATTTAGCAGGATGAGGACAGAAAGGTGAATAGTATTATTATAGACTATAGCCATTCCGCACCCTCCCTTTTCTTCTTCCTCCATTGTGGTACATAGTATTAAGACCATTAACACTTCCACTACTTGATTCTGGGATAGTTTTTATTCTGAAGTCTTGATGCATCACAACAACCACTGTAGTGAAACAGGACAAACTTCAAAAATCAATAAAAAAAATGTAATTCTGGCCAAGTAGAAGATAGGTATGCTGCAGTGTCAAACTTTGGTCCTCTGATCATGTTCAGGTCTGACAGGAGAGCGTCCCCCGTGTGGGGAGAAGAGCATGTGGCTGTGATATCTCTGGAAATCAGCAGCTACCTTCTAAAACACATGTAGCTCTGATCTCTCTCTCAAAAACGTCAGATGTTATTCCCTAAATATCTTTAGATGATAATGTCTGTTGAATAAACAGGTATCAGTAGCTAAGTGGAAGCAAAGTACGCTCCAACACGTGGCGAGAGGTAGACCGACTCGAACGGAGGCTGGCATGTGAGTGGGCCACACCACCCTCCTCTCGGCCTGCAGCCTCTCTCTTGGATTCGCTCAAATAAATTGTTACTACAAGCGAACTATGATACTTAGTGCAATGAGAGAAGTTGCAAAATCAACCGGAATGTTCAAGCAAATTATTGTAAAAAACCCAATCTAAATCCATTAGGTAGTTCTCTCGTGAAAAGCAGACTGACATACAGACAGAAAGACAGATGTTGGATTTTATATATATAGTGTCAGGGATGCCAGGGGCCATGACCCGGCCGGGACGCCATGAGGGACCGGATGTGGGTCTGTGCCCACCCTGGATCACGTGGGGGTCGCCTTCCTGGTTGTTTTGGGGGCCACGGGTACAGGGCATGGAAGCTCCACCCTGTAGGGGCCCGTGGTCACCGCCAGGAGGCGCCCCAATGCCTTGGGGACCTGTTACCCCAGCACTTCCGCCACACCAGGAAGTGCTGGGGGGAAGAATTAGGACGGCGCCCGGAGAGCTGCCGGAAGGAAAGCCGGCACTTCCGCCACGCTGGGGCGTGGCTAGAGAAGGAATGCCGGGAACACCTGGGGCTCATCCGGGGACTCTATAAAAGGGGCCATCTCCCATCATTCGAGGCTGGAGTCGGGAGGTGGAAGGACAAAGCTCAGGAGAGCTGTGGAGGCGGCCCAAAGAGAAAGGCATTGTAGCCAGGACTGTGATTGGGGTATTTGTGCACGTGACTGGGGTCTTTGTGACCATAGCATTTGTATATATTGTAAATAAACGTGTGGTGGTGTTTCAACAACATGTCCGCCTGTCTGTGTCCGGGCCGGGTTCACAATATATATATATATATATACATATACATATACAGTATATATACTAGGGGGGCCAAGCCCCCTGGCACCTTTGGTGCCCAACCCCCAGTTGTAGCCAAAATATTAGTAAAATCTGTAAATGTACAAAAGAAAAGTTATTATTTATTGGAGTCAAAATCACAAAATTCTATAAATATGTAAAAGAAAAATTATTTTTTATTTAACAGAGTAAAAATCAGGAAATGAGAATAAAATATTTACTCTCTTACTGATTGGAGTATTCCCGTTAAACTGAGGTCCACTATGCTCGATGAGTATTTATAAGAGACTAAATAAACAATCCATTCGTTTTAGCTGACATTCTTATAGATAAGAAACTTTTTTTAAAAAATGACTCATTTAAATAACAGAAAAATCATGTGAAAACTAAAGTGGTATGCAATGGGTAATCGTAATTCAGCTAACTAAATTACCTAAATACAAACATTGGTGTTATGAAAAGACAGTTTTTTTTTATAGTTTGTTCCTGTGAAAGAAAGTTTACTCGATAAAAAATAAAAACCACGACTTTCTTGATATTTTAGTTTACAATTTAAAAATGGAATAAGAATCTGAAAATCTAACAATATTAAATTAAAGATAGATTCTGAAAAGAATGATACCAAACATATATATATATCTTATAAAATAAGCCCAATTTAAAGCGTGACAAAAAACGTGACATAAAATCGTTGCACAAAATTGTTGCACTTTTAGGCTTAGGATTTTATATATATATATATAGAGTAGATATATACAGTATATTTGTATATATATATATATATACTGTATATATATACAGTATATATACAGTATATATATATATGGATGGATGGATAGATACTGTAGATAGACATAGGGCAATACAATTTAATTTGAAAATGTATTAGAAAAAAAGAATGAAACTGCAGCTTTTAAGCAAGGAGCAAGTAATTGAAAAATTGTAGCCAATAGATTCACAAACCAGAAGTACTCCAAGAAGTTAGAATGTTACAAAATGAGGTTAAAAAAATCAAGGCTCAAAGTGATGAGCCAAGCCACCACTTATGCATTTCCTGTCATACTGAATACAAGAAATCACCCACAATTCTACGAATCCAGGGCACAAGACAGGCATTTAGCAAGCATCACAAATTAGCAAAGTGGTGGACAAGAAAAGCTGACTGCATCCTGGATTTATGTGGAACAAGCAAGACAGTGGCAGCATGGCCATAGCAGGCAACAAAGTCATCAATAAAAGGGCATGAAGAAACACAAAAAAACAAATTAAGTCTGAGGAAAGTAATATGGATGAAACGAATCATGAAAACAAAGGAAAGGAGAGCATATTCATAGGGAATACCATCAGGCAAAAGACCTGATAAAGGCAAAGTATGTTACACATTCAACACTGAAAACAGAAGGTAGATATTACTGTAAGACAAAGCACTGTGAGAATCTGCAACCAATTACAGATCATTTTGTTCAAGAAGAGGCCAGGATAACTTTTAAAAACTATCTGGGTGACAATTTAGCTAAGCAAACTGTAATGGGCTGATTGGTGTGTAGCTTACAAAATCATTTTGTTCGTAATTCTGGGCATTTACCAATATCAAGTTATTTACAGCTGGATCTACAATATAAGCACATGAAATCTGTCAGCTCTTGTACAGTACTGTACGGATAAGTGAATGGTGTCACTGTACAAGTATAAATGTAACACAGGGACTCTTTTCATTTGTCTCTTCAATCTGCATGATCTTATTCTTAATCTGTTTTCACTCAGCCCCCAATACCTTCTCCCCTCTACAACATAGTCATCATTAAAATTTATTAGACATTTAATACATTTCTTCTAAGTTTTCCTTAAGCATTTTTGGATGCTCTGATTCTCATAGATCATGTCATAGAATTCCACGTGCCAAACTCTAGCTTCCAATTTCAAGGTATACTTTGCTTGGATCTGCCCCACTCCTGGGCATTACGTGCAACCCTGACCCACAATGTGGAAGATAATTGTAAGGTAAAAATGTATAGGTTTCCTTTCTTAAGAGTTGCATATTTTATCTTTTAGTTTTACCATTTTCAGTTAACTGGACATGCACTGTCACCAATTTAAATAGCTCCCCAGGGTTCATTCATCTTCTCTATGGGAATAACTGATTAAAATATTTAATTGAATAATGACATTTACAAACTGATGTTTCAAATCAGCTGCTATGTACATTTCTAATGTTAAAATGAGAAAATGTATAAACATTAACAAGAGATTTTGTCCAAATATGTTTTGTGATTGCTGGTTTCTGTTTGAGATGATGTCTCCTAGGTGATATGACCAGGACTAGTAGAGGCAAATTGATCCCTGTTTCCTTCTCATGGAGTGACATTGCAATAAAAGCATTCCTTAGTAGGGAGATTTTTTTTTCTTGATTTCAGTTTTCAGTGCAATAGACAAAGCATCAAGCTAAACTACAGCTTTGAACAAGCAGAAGTCCTCTTGATTTTTTGTATACAGCCTAGTAAGCTATCACACACATCTGCTTCACAGAAGTCTGCTTATCTAAATGCACTGACAAGCAACCTTTGACTAATGTGGAACTGGCAGGGAAAAATCCGTTAGACATGCTTGTTTTTTTGTGATGCAAGAGTCCATGCAGCCTTTGACTTGTTCACCTGTGCCTGGGAGGCAGCTGATTTCCTAAATTCCTTGAAACATAGATAGATAGATAGATAGATAGATAGATAGATAGATAGATAGATAGATAGATAGATAGATAGATAGATAGATAGATAGATAGATAGAACTTTATTTGTCCCCAGGGGAAAATTTGGCTTTTTAGAGAAGCTCTTTAAATAAATAAATATATACATACATAGATAAATAAATATATATACTCACACACACTATGGTCCAAAGGCACACCAGAATGACTGAAAAGAAAGAAAATTTCAAAAGAAAGATACTTGATACTTGACAGTCACAGTGAGGCACTATGCAGATGTATTGCTGTTGGTATAAAGGAGCCCCAGTAGTGTTTCTTGACCCACTTCTGCTGAATAATTCATTGGCTGAAAGTACTCAGTATTACTGTGTAAGGGAGAGGATATGAAGCGTTGTCATAATGACGGTCAGTTTTGTTTTAATTCTCTCCATTGCTACTACCTCCAGGAAGTTCAGAGTGTGTCCCATAATTGAGTCTGCCCTTTTAATTAGCTTGTTGATTTGGGCAGGCCTCTCTTGAAATTATGTTACTGGTCCAGCACACTACAGAACAGAAAATTGTTCTGGCCATTATAAAAATGTGGAGGATGTTACTTCTCACATTACAGGAACACAGTCTGCTAAGAAAAAAGAGATTGCTCTATCCTTTCTTATATAGTTTCTCTATGTTAAATGACCAATCCAACCTATTACTGATGTAGACCCCCAAGTACTTGCAGACTCTACATCCACTCACTGAATAGTGGCTGGACATAGAGGATCTGTGGTGCAGTGAAAGTCAATAATGAGTTCCTTGGTTTTACTGATGTTAAGATGCAGACAATTCTTTCTTCAACAAGAAATAAATAAATGCTTATGTCAAGATGTATAAAAACCAAACTTGGCGTAACACTATGCACATTTCACGGCAGCCTCAAACCATACGTACTCACGTTTGTGCTCAGTTTTGAAAATGGATGGCACGCAGCGTCAAAGCAGTGCTACTGTTTCTGTGTGTTTTCCCTTTTTTATATTTGCATCTATGATGTAGGCTTTATCAAATACACTGAAATTAATTGCATATCGTTTACAAATTTAAAGCACTTGATTGTAATCGATCTGTTAAAATATAATGGTGCACAGAATGGACAAAGTATTGCAACTACCATGGCTGCTAGAAGACATTCATTGTTAGAGAGCGCATATTTGGAGGTCATACTGATTTATCATCAGTATCATCATCATCTCATGATGATGACTGGCTACTTAGTCGATTTCAATTTCCAAGAGGTATCCTTGTTGAGCTCTGTGCTGAATTGGCGCCAGCTTTACAAATGTAGACTTTAAGAATTGTGCTCTACCTACTCCTTTGCAAAGTTGTGTCCACCCTCAGGTTGTTTAGCCACAGGAGCTTTTCAACCTGAAGTGGCTGACTGATCGGGTATTTAATAATAATAATTCATTACATTTATATAGCGCTTTTCTCAGTACTCAAAGCACTATCCACACAGGGAGGAATCGGGAAGTGAACCCACAATCTTCCACAGTCTCCTTACTGCAAAGCAGCAGCACTACCACTGCACCATCTGTGAGGACATTTATCAGATATCACTGAGTTGCACCATTCCAGCTGTATTTGATGATATTATCCGTATCTCATTCAGATTTCTGTACACTATGGTTGAATGGGCAATAATCAAATCACAATTCGCAGCAATGACCGGTTTTCCAAATGTAATTGGAGCGATTGACCACACGCACATTGTTATAAAAGTGCTTTCAGAGAATAAATTTGCTTTTCCACTCTATTAATGTAGAGTTATCTGTGAAAATTATCTGTGATGTGAAAATGTGTCTTATTAATATTTTGACAAGATATATAAGTGTTTGCCAATAATTGCAGCAGCTTGCAAGTCAAATGGTGTGAGCCGCAGAAATTCCGCTACCTTTAGTGGTGTTGAAACTGAGATGGCAGATTGTGGCTCGCCTTTTCAAGTCGACTTTGATATCTGACCACTTCTTTTTTATTTTGGGCACTGTTTGACTTTCTAAACTTGAACTTTTGAGTGCCTCTGCCACATTGTACCACTCCATCAATTTTCTCTTGTTGCTTATACCACTGCTTCAGCCACCAAATAGTACGTAGCATCCACTTCACTGAGCAGGACCTCCATTTCGCATTCGCGGAAATTCTTCTTTTTTACATGTGGTTTTGTCATTGTCTTTTAACAAAACACTGTATGGAAGGAGCTTTTTATATTTATTTGCATATTCAAAAATGCAAAATTCTGGGAGAAGTCAGGGTGTTGCTGTAGGCTTGTGCATGTGCGTTATAATTCACATTGATTGGGTTTATAAAAGGAATAAGAGTGTAGAACTTTACTTACACACATTTTTTT
Source organism: Polypterus senegalus (assembly GCF_016835505.1). Classification (NCBI taxonomy): domain Eukaryota; kingdom Metazoa; phylum Chordata; class Cladistia; order Polypteriformes; family Polypteridae; genus Polypterus; species Polypterus senegalus. The sequence continues at coordinate 97,976,132 of NC_053154.1, read as the reverse complement.
GCATCTGAAATTTTTTTGTTCATCCGCACATTTCTAGTTTTATCTGTATGCCATGTTTTACTATGAATTCTAAGCAAGGCGTTACACATGAGGCCCTTGGTGTTATATTTAAAGTCCGAGATGTACAGGGTGAAGAGTAAAAGAGACAGGACTGTTCCTTGTGGTGCTCCAGGGTTGCTCACATCCATATCAGAGACACAGTCCTAGAGTCTCACAAACTATGGTCTTCCCAAAAGATAGTCCATTATCCAGGACACCATAGACTCATCCACTTGCATATGAGGTTACGCATTAACAAGGATAGCTCAATGGTATTGTAGGGACTGGAGAAATCTAAAAAGCATAATCCTCATAGTGCTTTCAGCTTTGCTCAGATGAGAAAAAGCCTTGTGCAGCAGACAGATAATTGCATCTTTCTCAAGAGGACTCATATAGTCCTGTCTCCCAAAGGTCTTCATGATGTGAGGCGTAAGTGACACTGTTCTGTTGGTGAAGAGGTGCCTGTCTTCTTTGGAATCTTGGCTTTGTTTCTATTAGGGTTTAATATTAAGGAACATGTTTTCTACAAATTTTTCATGGTTCTGTAACCAGACTGCCCAGTCTTAATGTGCAGGTAGAAACTAATTTCTTTCTACTCAGCCTTTTTTGCTTGTTTGCTACCTAATATTGTTTCTAATTTAATGTTGCTGAGACAGAGATATTAACCATGGTAGTTAGGTATGATATGTAATATTTATGTCGTATCTGGCATGGAGATGTCTGACATTTTCATAACAGGGTAAAGAAAATCATGTGGAGGTGTGAATAGACAAAAGTTATTAGTCTATGTAAAGATGGGCTTCTGGTATAGCATCTTCACATCACTCTTTCCTGTGAATCCTTATTTGATCCACTCATTCATCCATGTATTCACACACTCAGTTTCTTATCCAATTAATCCATTTGTGGATGATTAGCAGAGAGAGCCCATCCTGGTTACCACAGCAAGATGTGAGGAACCATACCTATTTGAGACATGGTGCACACAGAGTCAAACATTTTTCTACACACAGTCACGTTTAAAAAAAACGTGGTTGTCCCACTCAACTCTTAGTTATTGAGTTAGTTCAAAGTGAGACAATATCCTTAATTGTTGTCAGACAGAAAAGAATGATGATAAGTAGGACCAAATTACATAGAATATGTGGGTTGGGAAGTTTACTTTTCTGTACATGGAGCAAATCGTGAAGACAGCTGTAGTTCAGGCTTAAGGAATGAACAAATTGAAACTTACTGCAATGAAAGGAGCTGTCGTGGACACACAGGGTGCCCAAAGATTATCGTGAGCACGAATATATTGGGAGATAATACAAAGGTGAGAAATCAAGTTTTAAATTGCTAAAATAGTAGATGCCGAAATGAGATTGAACAACCAGAAACTAGAGTGGAAAAAAAAATCAAAAAGTCAAATACAGAACAGGTCAAAACCAGAACACCAACCTACCATGACTATCACTAACTATCATTAAAGAGGATGAGATTTTTTGCATACCGGAGAATGCAAATGCCACCATATGTACTGTATATCGTAACATCACAAGTGTGACATTTGGGGTCATGCGATCAGAGGCATTGTATTAACAAAGGTAACTAAGTAATATTTAGTTTTTTATTTTCTAGATAAATTGCAAAACAGATGTCAAGAATACTTTTAATATGCATTAAAGCCCCAAACAAAACAGAAATACACCAATAAAAATGTGTATATCACAGGAGCAAAAACGTCAAGAGTGGAAAGATGAACTAGTCTGCCATGCAGCAAATACTAGAATTAAGTTACATCTACTGATATTATCTAAGTATGTAGAAAGACACAATTTATGATTTTCTAAAGATATTCTCTACTCTAGTAAGCCACTGGTGCCAAGTAAGTTTGAGACTCCAAAGAATAAGCTTCTTGTCTCCATCCTGGATATATAATTTCTGTAAGATAGGTGCTCATGTCTGCTTTCTTCACCTTTTTTGTCACCTCTGTGGTTGCCATCTCTATTCTTTCCTTCAGGGTGGCTTCTTGAGGGTTAAAGGGAGATTAAAAGTTTCATATTATGAGGCAAGAGATATGTTTCTTGTGCTGTTTTTAAAGAAGGATTCAAAAAGGTAAGTAATATGACCAGAAGACATGAAAACAAAAGGACAATAAGCTGATAGGATCTAGGGCAATAAGGACAAGGTGAAATCACAAAAGTCCAAACACTACAATCCAAGCAAAATCAAGAGGGTGAGATGTCATTAAAAAAGGGGTTAAAAAGAGTTCATTCTAGGTTGGGAGAAAATTGCTGATTTCAGCATGTTTCCACGCCCACCACACAATGAACCACCCGGATTGGTACCTGAGTGCAGTCATGCAACAGGTGGCACCTCAGAACAACATGGGAACAGTGTGAAGTTTTTTACGGTGGCTGGAGTATTGCCACCAACCCCCAAGTTGGAGGATGTGCTGGCAGGGCTGGATGCAGATTAATTTCATATCCAGGACAAAACAATTCCAGATTAAGGGCCTTGCTCAAGGGCCCAACAGAGTAGAGTCACTTCTGGTGTTTATGGGATTCGAATCGGCAACCTTCCAATTGCTGGTGTAGATCCCTAACCTCAGAGCCACCACTCTGTCCAGAGCTCATTGAATACAAGAAATAAGAAGATAAAGGTGGATGTTGCGATCACTGTGAAACTGATTCAACAAGCAAGTACTCAGTGATGTGAGAAGCCGGCTGAACTACTATAATTAATTGAGCTCAAAACAAGCCTCAGGTGACATTGTAGTTATTGCTGTCACCTGGCAACAGTAAACAGTCAGCAACAGTAGTGTAATCCAGAGTGTGAAGGTGTGGTCAGAGGTGTGGTGACAAAGAAATATCAGGCGTGCGTTAGGCCCGGTTCATCTACAAGGGGGCAGGCCACTTGGAACAACTGCATGCTACTTCTACTTAGCTGCATTTCTGAGTGAAAACTGTACATTGCTATGTTCATCAATGGGTCCTCCTTTCTCTAGCCCACAAATGAACAACAGTGGTTTAAAGGTCACTGGGCAGCATCCTGCTCTAATTCAGTCATGCTTAAAATGACACAGTGTCATTGTTCATCATTCTAAAGGCCACACAAGAATTTTCTTGTCCTCAAGAATCTGGTCATTTAAAGCTTCTCTGTGGCAATTGAAAAAGCCTTGAATCTTTTATAATAAAGATATGGTGCATAATAACAGCGGTGAAGCACAATTTCTGTAAATAGGAAACGCAAGTGTACGTGGAATAGAGACTTAATATTTACACAAATGAGCAAAAAATACTTGTGCAATTTATGTAAGCAAATTGATCAGATTTTCTTTCTGTTATTCGAGAGAGAGATTTCTATTTCTTTAATGTATCATAGAATACATTATACATTTTTGGTTATACAATCAATTTACAGTACTTCTTTAAACAGTTATAAAAAGCTTTGCAAAAAGATTTTCGGCCTTACAAGTAAACTGCATGCACCGCTACAGTGTCTCCAATTCTCTCACGCCTGGAGATGGGTTTTATAAACTAAAGGAGCACCAATACCTGACTAGAAGCATCAACATGAAAGAGACGTCACTGATTGGAAGTATTCTCTTGTTGCATACAACGTGACAAATACAATGCTTTGACCCTTGCTGAAGGCAGAAAAAAGAAAGAAAACTGAAGATTTAGTCTTATTTTGGGCAATTGTCCACCAGAAAGAAGTCTAATATACAGTTATGTCACATCTTAGCCTGGAAGATGTTGGATGTGGTATGGGCTGCAGTCGACAAACAGTCTGGTTACTTAAAATGCATTTCCTTTCAACTTATACCTTGATTTTTCTGTTCTTTGTATGCACTCTGCACTACCATTAGGTCAGATAACTGTTACCAAGAAAAGACACCTTTTTGTCACCATCTGAATGTACTTGTCTTCTTCATAGGACAACCTAATGTAGACTAGTTTAAATTAGAATTCCCTCCTGTCAGTTACTTTGACAACCGCCATAATAGGGGCCCTTGTTACACTCATAGCACATATGGTAACTTTTTGTTTATCTTTTTAATATAAACTCAACACAATACCACTTGTGCTAAAGACTTGGCTGAGCCTACTAAACACTAGCATTAGGTGACACAACTTTACTTACAGCATTGCAGCCTAGCAACCAAAGCGTAGCACTTGCGTGCGCAAAGCGGAAAGTGCAATGCAGCACAACAGTGATCTCTACCATACAGTATGATATAATAATCATAACACGCTGTGCCACTCTGGGCACCACCCCCTCATCCATTCATCATGCCACGGATTACATTACTCTTATCTATAAAGTATACTCAGTACTTTTCCTTAGTTCTTGAGGATGGTGCCACTTACATTTAAAGCTCTGGTCCTGTAGGTTTTGATGCCACAATAGAAACCTGAAACACTATGGTAAGGTTTCATAATCCTCCAGTGTAAATAAGAAAGCCACAGCTGATGCAAATGGCTAAAAAACACAGAAACATAATTTTGGTGGGACTAATTGTAGAGTGGCACACATACATCGTTGCCCTGGTTTTACATTTTGGCCCCAGCGTCTCAAATACTGATTCCCTAATTTCAGACGTCTTGAATGATTTAAAAGTCTGCACAAAAAAGCTCCTATTAAATAATTCAGTGTTTCAAAAATGTTAATGAGATTGATGTTAAAAAAAAAAGACTGGCTTATTTCCAGCATGTATAAGTCTGGCCTCGTCATCCTTTGCTCATAACATTCCTTCAGTAATCCAGGCCAAGGATCAAACCGCTAATTACCGAGCTCCTCGTCAGCCAAAACACTAAGGCACTCTCTTTTTTTTCCAATTTCTTTCCCCGAGAGCAGTAATTATTCTCAGTACCTACATGAAACATTTGCTACTGGCACCTTTTAAAATTCCTTGTAGGAACTGTTTTTCAGCTGATTATTTAAAGATAAAAAAATAATTTTGGAAGATAAACCGTACCTTTTTTATTATTGGGATGAACTCTTATATACAGTACTAAAGGCAAGGCAGCTGGCACAGGTACAACTCTTTTGTTCAAACAAGTAAACCCTTTCTGATAATTCCAAAGCAAAAAAGTGAAAGCATAAGTCATTTCAAAAGATGATTTTATTTTGTCGTGGAGAAAGAGAGTTGCAGAAACTTTTTACAAATTACCGCTATACAAGTAAATTAAATTCTGCATTGGCATTGCCTGAAATGTAATAGGAGCAAGTAAACCATCAAAAGTCTTCGCAATATGTCACTTAGGTTTCTAGATTCTTTGGATTAATAATGTCATGTGTACAGAGTTTAGTGCAATTGTTACACGCATGCGCTAATTCAGCATGCAGCACTTCTATGTAATTTTCAACATCAGTCAGTTCATAGGATCCCGTAAATTGAAAGCGTTTAGCACAAGATGCTAAACTGGAACAAAACTAGCAAAAGTTACAAAAATTCGTCTGATCATCTTTAATTTCCTTATGGCTTACGGCACTTTGAATTCTGATTGCCTTGTGTTTGAATGACGGCCTTTTTTTGCATGCGTATATAAATGTGGGTCGTCTGTCAGGCAGACCACAGCCTGTGAAGACTCTAGGATGGAGGCTCTGATACGAATGTGAGCAACACAAGCAGCAGTCCTGTCTCCATTTCTCTTCACTCAGTACCTCTCTGACTATAAATATAACACCAGGTTATGTCACATGGAAAATTTCTCAGATGATTCTGCACTTATGATCAGTGCAATCTTCTACGCTGTGGTGTGCTGGGCTGGAAACATCATTTCAAGAGAGGCCCACTGGATTAAGAAGCTCATTAATAGAACACACTCAGTTATGGGATAGACTCTGAACCCTCTGGAGGTAGTAACGAAAGAGAGAATTAAAACAAAACTGAGTGCCATTATGAACAATGCTGCATGTTTTATCTCTGACACATTAACACTGAGGTCTTTCTGCCAATGAATTATTCAGGAGAAGTGGGTCAAGAAATGCTACTGGGGCTCCTTTATACCAACAGCAATACTCCTGCATAATGCCTCAGTGTGTCTGTGACAGCCAAATCAGAATTCTTTTAAAATTCTTCCTTTTTCGTCTTTCTGGTGTCTGTGTGTGTATATACAGTATATTTATCTATATCTTTATGCATACATTTATTTAATGAGCTTCTACAAAAAGCCACATTTTTACCTTGGGATAAATATAGTTCTGTCTTCTTCTTCTTCTTCATGGTGCTTGCTATGCCCCGCGTTGATGCTGGGCTATATTCTGGCTTCACCTTCCAGTTGACTATTAAAAATCAGAATGGGACAGATAGATAGTATTCACAATTATTTTGCCATCATCTTTTTTGGACAGTTTTTTTTGCACGTATTGTAGAACCCTCATGGTTTTTGCTTTTTTTGGTTGAAGATAATCCATCCATCTATTTTCCAACCCACTGAATCCAAACACAGGGTCATGGGGGTCTGCTGGTGCCAATCCCAGCCAACACAGGAACCAATCCTGGGCAGGGTGCCAACCCACAACAAGACACACACAAACACACCAAGCACACACTAGGGTCAATTTAGAATCGCCAATCCACCTAACCTGCAAGTCTTTGGATTGTGGGAGGAAACCGAAGTGCCTGGAGGAAACCCATGCAGACACGGGGAGAACATGCAAACAGGAAGCGAACCCGGGTCTCCTAACTGCGAGGCAGCAGCGCTACCACTGCGCCACCATGCCGCCCTGAAGATAATCCATTTTTCCAAAAGATAGGTAGAACTTTTGAGACCGATTGATTAGAATAATCTAAGAAGTAAGTCTTCAGTTTTCATGGACCTGTCATATATTTAATTGGTATATTTCACAGCAAAACAATTCAATAATGCAGTGTTAAATGTCTGTTAACCCTGTCTTCAAAGGTCTGGGTACCTGCGTTCATTTCAAAGTCTGGCTATCTCCTTGCAGTTACATTTCCAAGAATTCTCCAGTTACCTTGCACATCTCCTAAACAATGCAAGGCTAATATGTGAAATATTGTTGGTGTGTGTCCTGAAAAACAGTGGTGTTCTGTTGAATCAGATACTGCCAACATGGAATATGACTCTTGGCCACAATGCAATAGAAAAAGTGGATTTAGAAAAATGGATAGATTTATCACAATGGATAAATATGATGAAAGTAAAGGAATTTTATGTTGCAATCATTTTGTGGGGGGAAAAAACACACAATTCCAAAGTTCTTTGAAACAACTGGAATGAGCATTTGAAGGCAGCAAAGCGTTGCAATGTAGAGTGTGAAAATTAGCCCACTGTAAGCTTCTTGTGAAATGGCAAATCTTGAGTTGATGTGTGTAATTATAACTAGTCATGCAGGTACTTCCTCTCAATGACAAGTTCTGACAGCTCAGTGGTAGTATGGACAGTGTTTTTATGACCATAAGGATTTCACACTTTTCATAATTGTAGGAAACATTAATCCTGGGGCAACAGCTCTACAAATCCTTAATGCTTAATTCTTAATTTCAGAGTAAATGTGCTTCCAATCTTCTGTTATGGACAATAAATATATTGAAATAAGAGTGGCAAATAAACAAGGAATGTAAACACAGGTTCTTGAAAACAGTAGGTAAGGAGAACTAAAACAACCCCTCAAGAAGTTTGTCATCTGAGTCACAGTCAGAAGCTGCATAACATCACGTACCGGAGTGAGCAATATATAAAGTAAGAAGAAACCACAGAACAGTCCTGCCGTACTTTATTTCTCTAGCTGCCACTTGAGTGTACATGAAAGAGGTATGGCTGAATCATAAAAGATAAGGGAAAGCCCCTTTATAGTAACACTTCCAGCACTAATGTAAGATACTGTAAATATTTATTGCTTCATAATAATTGCATCCAGTCCTGCCAGGGTTGGTTTAAGAGTTTTCAAACAACCAATTCACATGTTTTAGCACATACTCAGTTCACCCTTTCTCTCTTTAATTTCAAATAGTCCTTGCCAGTGAGTTAGGAACTTGGAAAATGAAATAAGTTTGAGCACCATCATTCGATCCCCTGGCTGGAATTCACAGAACATCATGCCATGGCGTACCCTGTGTCTGCTGGTTGTTTCAAAGTACTCTTGCACCAGAGGGAGCAGTCTTTCAAAACAGTCACACAGCTCAATAATATATTCCAAGACATGTGTCTGCTAATCTGAATTAAGCTCTAAACTCTCCTCAACTAAATCAAGGATGCCCCCAGGTTGTGTCTCGTAACTCAAATGGGGGAAATCTCAATGGAGGCTTTCAGTGCTTTTCTGAAGCCAGTCAGAATTAAATGGAGCATTTGATCCCGATCTCTCTCTCTATACAAACATGCAACCAGCCTTGGCATCTTGAGTTGATAAACAGATGCTTTAATTCTAAGGGGTCTGACTATCTGTTTAAATGTGTGTCCTGTTAATTCCAGTACTGCAGTTGTTGAATTTGCTGCTTGAAGCAGAATGGTTTAGAACAGTGGTTCCCAAATTCAATCCTGGGAACCCACTGTGGCTGCAGGTTTTTGTTCCAACCAACTTCTGTTTTTCATTGGACTCTTAGCCTAATTAAGTGAGTCATTATTTCCCAGTTTCTTTGTTTTGGAGTCCAATGTAGAAATTACCAACTATGTTTGGTAGATTTTTATTAAAATATAATAAGCAGATATATGGGTAATATGTAGTTTTTTTTTAAGTCATTAATGGTATTTTCAATGTAATTTTCATTCTGCTTTTCCAGGTGTTCTGGTTATTTAATTGATTGTTTGCTAATTAGCGGGTCTGACACTGAAGTCATTACTGCTTTCATCATCCTGGGTGTCCACTGCGCTAGTTGTTAATTGTCACTATTAGGATTAAATGAAAGGAGCAAGCTACACAGGAAAAGGGGAAAATAATAGGAAAACAATAAAAAAGAGTTAAGCATTTATAGATTTAGAAAAAAACAGAAATATTTCTCAATATCTTATAAATGTAAAATCCATACTGTTGTTGTTTTTCTGAATGCAGAATAAGAGAAGAGTAAAAAAAAACAGCTAATTAAATGAGATCAGTTGTTATCGATTATTATCACTGATTGTGAATCTGGTTGGAACAGAAAATGCAGCCACAGTGGGTCCCAAGGACCGAGATTGGGAACCACTAATTTAAGGCGCTTTTCCACTGCATAGTACGGCACAGCACGGTTCAGTACAGCTCACCTTGGTTCGGCTCGGTTTGCGTATCGACTGCAGTTTAGCACCGCTTTATAGTGGGCGGGATTATTCACGTGTCGTTATAGTTGCACCGCCTCTACTGCCGAGACACCGTGGAACTTTTACAACAACACGCAGACAACGACAACACTTTAACTCGACGACGCGCAAGGGTAAACATCTAAAAAAAGCACATCACTAGCTAACTTTTATCACTGTTGCAAAGCATAAAATGAACTTAACTGCCAGTGTAACATTAAAATGCTGATTCTGTATATTACAGATCTTCCACATTTTGCAAAAAAGTTGCCGCAACAGACCATCTGTTTGGACATTTAACCGTGCTTCAGAGTGGTGGGATGTGATTGTTCCCGGTTTTACAAACACTCAGTGGCTGGAGAACTTTAATGTCTGAAGAAACATTCATCCACTTATGCAACAAACTGCGTCCAGCGATGGAGAGACGGGACACAAACTTCCGCGTGTGTGTACCTTTAAAGAAAAGAATAGCCAGTGACGCAGTAATGACGATTTTCTCCGGCCAATCAGTGACCAGCAGAGTTTACACGTCACATTTTGGCAACGGTTCGGCACGCTTGGAACCTCGGCTGAGGTGGTACTAAAAAAAGGACCAGGTACCAGGTACTGTTCCCAGTGGAAAGCCCCGCAAAAGTGAGCTGAACTGAACCGTGTCGTGCCGTACTATGCAGTGGAAAAGCGGCTTTTGAGGCATCAGGTGGTGTAGTCACCAGGATATACTGCAAATGGACGGCTCAAGCAGTCAAACTATATGCATAGAAGTTCAGTTTAGGTGAATATCATACAAGTGGACCAGTGGAGCCTTCTGTTGGTGAAGAATTCAATTTACCCTCAGGCAGGGCGCATAGTAGCATCATATCTCCTCACTTTTCTCTGGCCAAAAGAAACTAGGCTTAATTCTTCAACAGCTTTGTCTGCTCCCAGGTGACCACATACAATGTGGGTGTGGATCAGTTTGTAAATTTCTGAGCGGGAGGGATGCAGATTAAAACCTGCTGGTGTTTTTCACTTTAATATGATAAGTCAAAAAAATGGGTCGCCACTGAAATGGTCTCTAAAATGATCTTACTGTTAACTGAGACAACAGCTTTTTTGGCATAATTTAGACAGTTATCAATCCTCTGCACCCTTTTAATGAGACTGATTAAAGACTTGAATTGTAACCCCACCTGATGAAGCGATTTTAACAGGCCACCTGCAGAGGTGCTCCCACAAAGCTGGATAGCTGACGAAATTATGCTGGAGGAGGAACTAAAATACATTTAATAGTACAACAGCACATTCTAACCTTATTCCTTTGTGGTGCATTTACCAACTAAGTATACTTCAGTCTGACTCAGTGGCACTGGCAGGGCCTGCTGTGTCGTTATGTTGGTTGTTGTTAATTTCAGACCAATTGCTCCTCTGGATTACTTTATATTCAGCTTTGAGTTCACTACTGCAGGAAGATTATGCGCCTTGACTTATTTTGAAAAAGATTACAGGGCACTCTTAAATATCATTATGGATAAAGGTAAGACTTCCCATTTGTTTAAATTATTATTTTTAAATATAGTGATGAAGAAAACATATGTGTTGCCAATATTACCTTGCTCCACTTGCTCTATAAAGTGTTTTACCTTAATTTAGAGTCATACCAAGGGTTGGATAGGGACTCGCTCACTGACAACACACAAAACCTCTTTTGAAAGACTCGGGCTCATTCCATCGGTTCCTCAGTGGGTAACAGAATGGGACTGGTCAGTGCATTGATAACCTATCATCATTCATTTCTTTCTCTCAGATAGAGGCCTCAGGATCTGGAAGCTGAAAGTCTTGTGGTACCTGATCATTTGTAGCATTTCAACACAAGGAGGAATGCCTCCAAATTGTCTCTGGTTCATGGTAGTGTTGTGGGAGTGTCGGGGTTGAAACTTCAGCAGTTCTTTAGACACTCACTCTCCTTGCCTTTATGGAATGCTGTAGTGCAACATGTAGTTGCAATTGCCGCAATTTCAACCTCGTCATTTGGAGTGTCTCTATGACGACTTGCAGACACTGTTTTTCCATCATGGTAGGTATGAGTCAATCTACAAAATAAAGAATTTTAAAGATTTGTTACAAAAGATATTGTTTAGGATCTTCTGAACACCTTATGCTTTCTTCTGTGCTCATAATGAAAAATGAGATTTGTTTTTTTTAGGTGGGGCCCTTAAGTAGTGGTGGAAGTGGCAGCAGCAGATTTAGTAGGCAAGAGTTTTATGGTGTCAGGGCTTATCATTGAGGTGGTTGAGATTACCATGTCTCTCCAAACCTGGAAGGGATAGATTTTGCCGTTATATATATGATAGATAGACAAATGGATAGATAATTATTTATTGATCCCCTGATAGTCATAATTTAGAACAGTAAAATAATTATTGAAACTATTTCATCTGAATATTATCAAGTCTGTCAGAGTTGAGTGATGAATGTGGTATGTAGTTTGTCTCTCATATTGAACCTCTTCATCATATTCTAGAGAGGTGATCTGTATTTTTCACAAAAGTAAACATTTATGGGAGCCCTTATGGCAATATGTAGTGTACATTTTCTCTCTTTGCTTTGAAGCATTCAGTAGGGTGGGAGTGATAATACATAGTATACTTAATAAGTTAATGTGAAACAACTTTGAGGTGATCAGCAACTGGGGAACACTCATGAAACACATTTGCTTAGCTATTTCCAGTATTATATTTATATTATATTATTATTATATATTCCAGTATCTTAATGCTTTTTTTGGAGGACTGGGCGTATTCTTTTAAAGAGCTCTTTGTCAATCATTTTTCCTGTAATGGTTTTTGTTGGTTTTCTGTTTGCTTGCCAATGTCATGTTGAACACACTAACTGTATTCCATCAATGTCCTCTGTCCGGATGCTGATATTTAGCCATATTGGAAATTTATGACATTTTACAGAATTCATGGTTTCCACTTTTGGGCATCTCTTCTATTTTCAAATCAGTAATTTTCTTTTTTTATTTATAACTGTTGTGATTTGCTCCCATTCTAAACTAATTCGATAAAGGCAAATGCTCATGGTTGATTGGCATTATCTACACATGGAAAATGGGAAGGCTGTACCTCCATTCGTGACACTATAACACTCATCCCAGATTTTCTAATATAAAAAGGGAAGAAAAGAAATACAAATTAATATTATATTGCATATAGGCTGTGTGATTAATTGATTTCACATCAAAATCGCAATATAACATAATGTGATTTTTATATCACAAGAGCAGTGATTTTTATTAGGGAACAAGCTTTTAGTACTAGGAGGGATTTTTTTCCCCACGATGATGAATGGCTTATAGGCTGATTTGGGCTACAACTTTGTGTGCATATACAAGTTTTATAAATCTGAACACAGAACCCATAAATAAGTGAATTGTTTGTTCTGCCATTATACAGCTGTGCTTGAAGGTTTTTGAACCATTTAGAATGTTCTATATTTCTGCATAAATATGACCCTAAACATCATCAGATTTTCACTCAAGTCCTAAAAGTAGATAATGAGAAACCAGTTAAACAAATGAGACAAAAATATTATACTTGGTGATTTATTTATTGAGAAAAATGATCAAATATTACATATTTGTGAGTGGGAAAAGTATGTGAACCTTTGCTTTCAGTATCTGGTGTGACCCCACATTGCAACAATAACTGCAAATAAACGTTTCCGGTAACTTTTGATCATTCCTGCACACACTGGCTTGGAGGAATTTTAGCCCATTCCTCCATACAGAATAGCTTCAACTCTAGGATGTTGGTGGGTTTTCGCACATTAACTGCTCACTTCATGTCCTTCCACAACATTTCGATTGGATTAAGATCAGGACTTTGACTTGTCCATTCAAAAACATTAACTTTATTCTTCTTTAACCATTCTTTGGTAGAACGACTTGTGTGCTTAGGGTCGTTGTCTTGCTGCATGACCCACCTTCTCTTGAGAGTCAATTCATGGACAGATGTCCTGACATTTTCCTTTAGAATTCTCTGATATAATTCAGAATTAATTGTTCCATCAATGAAGGCAAGCCGTCCTAGCCCAGATGGAGCAAAACAGGCCCAAACCATGATACTACCACCACCATGTTTCACAGATGGGATAAGGTTCTTATGCTGGAATGCAGTGTTTTCCTTTCTCCAAACATAACGCTTTTCATTTAAACCAAAAAGTTCTATTTTGGTCTCATCCGTCCACAAAACATTCTTCCAATAGCCTTCTGGTTTGTCCACGTGATTTTTAGCAAACTGCAGATGAGCAGCAATGTTTATTTGGAGAGCAGTGGCTTTCTCCTTGCAACCCTGCCATGTACACCATTGTTGTTCAGTGTTCTCCTGATGGTGGACTCATGAACATGAACATTACCCAATGTGAGAGAGGCCTTCAGTTGCTTAGAAGTTACCCTAGGGTCCTTTGTGACCTCGCTGACTATTACACTTCTTCTTCTTGGAGTGATCTTTGTTGGTCGACCACTCCTGAGGAGAGTAACAATGATCTTGAATTTCCTCCATTTGTACACAATCTGTCTGACTGTGGATTGGTGGAGTCCAAACTCTTTACAGATGGTTTTGTAACCTTTTCCAGCCTGATGAGCATCAACAACTCTTTTTCTGAGGTCCTCAGAAATCTCCTTTGTTCGTGCCATGATACACTTCCACAAACATGTGTTGAGAAGAGCAGACTTTGATAGATCCCTGTTCTTTAAATAACACAGGCTCCCCACTCACACCTGATTGTCATCCCATTGATTGAAAACACCTGACTCTAATTTCACCTTCAAACTAACTGCTAATCCACATACTTTTGCCACTCACAAATATGTAATATTCAATCATTTTCCTCAATAAATAAATGACCAAGTATAATATTTTTGTCTCATTTGTTTAACTGGTTTCTCTATATCTACTTTTAGGACTTGAGTGAAAATCTGATGATGATTTAGGCCATAATTATGCAGAAATATAGAAAATGCTAAAGGGTTCACAAACTTTCAAGCACAACTGTATCTGTTACTCAGATGGCTTAAAGTGCAGTCTACTGACAAAACATAATATTTCGTTGTCATCTGTGGCTGTTTTGAAGCATCGACTTTAACACGTGCAGCCATAGGATATGCCATTGCCCTGCACAAAAGACACTTTGTAAAATAAAATCAGCATATTACACATTATATGAACTATGGCACAGTGGATTGCATTGCTTTTCACCCCTACCTGGTATATTTAATAAACATCTTAATGAGTAGTCATATGCATCCTGAATAAAGATCTACACAAAAATCAAACCAATGTGTTACCTATAATCTAGTCTATTGCCCAGTTGATGTTTACTGCCATTTGGCACAAAACCTCAAAATGATAAGCATCAGATTATGTTATAAAGTCAGTATATTGGTGGTACTTAGTGATTTTTGCAGCATCTTTTCAATGATTTGTTCACTGTGCAGTTTACAGTATATGATGATACATTTGATATGATTGATCTTATTGTTAAGGTCATTGTTTATATATGTTCCATGGTTGGAAATTTTTTTATTTTTCAAAAGTTTTTGGATGTTCTGTTGGGCCAAGCACACAGTATTGTGAGCTTGTGTCATTGCTGATTACTCCTAAGATAAGATTTATTGCTGTTTTCTGATTTTGTTACTCTGGTGTGACAATAGCTGTGATAGTGCTATTTAAATAACTACATCTCCTAATTATGTCCTTTCATCTATTTTATTAAATGCAGGAACAATATTGCTAGAAAAAGAAAATAATCACACTTCAAATCATAATCATATTATTTGTCAAAAATATTGCAATTGGATATTTTTCCAAAATTGTAAAGCCTTTCTTCTTAAAAATGCTATCTCTACAATTAACAACACTGAAAAATAAGGTTAATAAATCCAGCCACGCATGCATGTTGTTAAATCTGCTTATTTCAATGCTGGGTCATGAGGAAGTCAAGTCTGTCTGGGTAGTAATGTGGTGAGGTAGTTGCCAGCCAAGACAATATGACTGCCATTCACAGGGCACACTCACACACATGAACATTTAAGATAGCTGCCAATCTTCCCAAGAGTTCATCCAAACGTTAAACCCTGTTATGCTCTGAGAAACCCCAAAGAATTAAAAAAACTAAACCTAGGAATCTAAAAGGTCTCTGTCAACATGGTAAGTGATACCACCATTAATGAATCTACCAAAAGAAAAAAAAGACTGAACAAGATCAAGAATGCCTTTCATGGCAGGGTAGCCCGGAGAAAGCCCCATATATCCAATCAGAACACACCAGTGCAGGTTAGGCTTCTGGAACTGCACCCCCTTGAGCAGGGTTTCCCAAGTTCACTCCTGGTGGACCACTGGTGGCAGAATTTCATCTCAACCTGTTTCACAGTCAGCCATTCATTTGATCTTGAATCTGTCTCATTAGCTAGTCTTTTATTTTTTTCTTCTCTTATTCTGCATTAAAAAAGCACAGCAATGTGAGATTTACATTTATAATAAACTAGCTGTATTACTTGGCTTTGCCAAGCAAATTTCATAACACAAAGGACCTCACTTATGGTGCCATAAGTTAATCAGATGTATCTGAAGTATAATATAACTAAGTACTTTTATCTATATAATATTTGTAGGTGTTTCACAGGTAGTGTGGTGTAGTGGTTAACACTTTGAACCCAGGACTTTAAAACCTGAGGTTGTGTGTTCAGATTAACTCAAATTGTGTGACCATGGTCACATCACTTCACCTACCTGGACTCCAGTTGGAAACACAAGAGAAATGTAATCAGTTCTATCTGAAATGTTGTAAGAAGGCTTAGATAGTTACACCAGCCAAGTAAGTAATATTAATATTATTAGGTCACTTACTTACTCTTGAATGTGCCATATTACACACAGCTAAAATATTTCTGCTGTAGCAGTGACTTGTCTTTTGTTGATGGGTATTGCAAAACACAGTCTTACAGAGAAGTGTATTCCTTTGAATTGAAACGGGTAATCATAGGAATAATGTGAAATTTGAGTATATATTATTATCCTTATTAGATGGTTACAGTTTTGACTTATTTACGTCATTCACTCAGGTAATTCTTTTTGTGTTTTTCGGCAGTGGTATGTTTAACTTGTAATTTTTTTTTTTTTTTTGCAAATGCCATAGGCATACAATAAAATGCTGAAACTGAATTGTGTTTCACTTTAACTTCTTACAACCAACAATGACATTTACAAGCTACAGGCTACACATTTATGCTGTCCATGTAATGAATTGAATGTTTTTACTTTTTTCGGTTGTTTTTCCCACTGCTTCAAGTGGAAGAAAATGACTGCTGGTACTGTGGTTTGAAGGCTTCTTAATAGGGGTTCCCCTTTAAACTCTGCAGATACGAATGTATGCAAAAAGATAGCCACAAAGAGACCTGTTCTTGCACTTGAAGAAAACAGCACTGTAGCTTTATTCAGTACTGGAGCATTATTCCAAACATACAGACTCAAACACGTCTTCCTCGAATGGGTTTAGTTGAAGGGAGGCAGGAGTAGAGCTGCAAGTGGTTTGCACAGGACAAAATTTAGGTAATTGAGCGAGAAGTATCCAGCTTCAGTCAGGCCAATTTTAGGCCTCAGACACTAGGAGGCTCAGAACCTCCTTGTATTCATTTGAGAAACACAATGATTTTATTTTTACCTATTGTATAAATGTAACAATTAAATAATTTACTAACTGTATTGAGTAGATATTTTTAATGCAATGTGTTACTTTACCTTGATTCATTTAAGTTTTTCACACAAAAAATGTACGTTAACTTAGGAAAAATTAACTGTACACCACATATATACTTATATATACTAATAAAAGGTAAAGCCCTCACTCACTCACTGACTCATCACTAATTCTCCAACTTCCCGTGTAGGTAGAAGGCTGAAATTTGGCAGGCACATTCCTTACAGCTTACTTACAAAAGTTGGGCAAGTTTCATTTCGAAATTCTACGCCTAATGGTCATAACTGGAAGGTATTTTTCTCCATTAACTGTAATGGAGTAGAGCTGGGAAGACGTGGGGGGCGGAGTTTCGTGTGACATCATCACGCCTCCCACATAATCACGTGAACTGACTGTCAACGCAGTGCGTAGAAAACCAGGAAGACCTCCAAAAAGCGCTTAAGAAAACATGCATTATATAATTGAGAAGGCAGCGAAACAATAAGAAGCGAGCGAGTGACATATACTACCATATTCATGAGTGCTGCTACCTCGGAAAGAAAGCAAGATGTAAACCTAAACTTTAAATTAAGTTCATAGACAGGCTACCGCTGGCATTTCACATGCCCACAGGTAAGGCGGGATACAAGTTTAATGAGAGGACACAGGATATAAACGAGAGTTTTGATCACTTTGTAACTAAGTTAAAATAGTAGATGAAGGGGTGTGCTTATGCAAATTTCGAGAGACTGTGTTTGTGGGGGATTGACAGTTAAGGCGGGTTGGGGAGTCACGTCATCATCTCCCCTCCCATTTACCTCATTTCGCTCTGAGCTGAGCTCCACGGCTAACGCCGTCTTCCGAAGCAACTTCGTCAGACTGCCACCAAATACTCACAGAAAAAAAATATAATTGTTTTGGTAAAGCCATCCTCCTTCCATTTTATAAACTTTCCGCCACTAGCCATGATTAAATGAACGGTAAAAAAGTAAGAGCAAAGCGAAGGTGACTTATTTAGGCAGGCATCAGAAAATTTACCACGACGTCGGACACGCCTCCTTTTTACTGTTTTCTCACAGCTTGGATTGCTGCTGTCATATATATATATATATATACACACACACACATACATACATATCTATATACATATCTACATATACACACATATATATATATATATATATACATACCTATCTACATCATATATACACACATACATACATACACACACACAAATTATATATATGTGTGTGTGTGTGTGTATATATATATATGTGTGTGTATAGCTTTGGTCACTGAGTGCAAGGGAAAAATAATAAAATATAGTCTATAAGTTATTAAAGAGTAAAACATTAACGTTTTAAGAAGTACAGGTACATTGAGCACTACTGGAGTGGTTGCGGGTAAACTACATTTTAAAGACTGTGTAACACAACAGGTAAGTAACTAACAGCAGCTAAAATATATATGGATCATCTCTCGGTAGTAGATCCCTTTTGAAAGGAGCTACACGACGGCTGTGGTATAGAAATTACATTTTCTATGTGAACGGTCAAATTTGTGCCTCTGGTAATGTGCCTTACCGGCATTTAAAGAAAATTAGTTTTGTGTCCTCTGCAGTGTTAAGAGAGAAAGGCTTTGGTTTGGGATAAAAGGAAAAAAGGTGTAAAGAAAGGAAAGTTGCCTTTTTCTTTTATATAGTATAGAGAGATGTGTTCGCTGACGTTATGATCGCCTTTTGGGACAGTCGCGTGGGTCTTGTGTAGACTGGTGAGACGTCCCGCCATTAATCGACTGTCAGTCCTCCACTCGTGTGCGTGTGTTCATAATCCGAGCTGAGGACCTCATAATCGTATACGTGCAAATGAAAGTGTGAATCCCCTTAATATTATTTTGCCGTGGTGAAGAAAAGGGGTCCAGTGTTTGCACTTGTCTGGGCTATAGCGCAGGGGGAGGATGAAAAAAAATTAAAAGTGCTCACTTTGACTTAAGGCAGAAGCGCAGTCAGCGTCTCAAAGGCGGCACAGCTATGCGCGCTGGCTGCTCGACTTTTGCTGGGCAGGAGACTACAGTTTTGCAGACACGCTCATGATATCAAAAGTCTCAGCGCTCTTTGGAGGTCATTCATATATTATATGATATATATATATATATATATATAGGAAAATACCCACGCCTCGCAGCGGAGAAGAAGTGTGTTAAAGAAGTAATGAAAAAGAAAAGGAAACATTTTAATAATAACGTAACATGATTGACATTGTCATGAGTGTTGCTGTCATATATATGCCTGCCTAAATAAGTCACCCTCGCTTTGCTCTTACTTTATTTACCGTTCATTTAATCATGGCTAATGG
The DNA here is from genome assembly GCF_016835505.1 of Polypterus senegalus. Lineage (NCBI taxonomy): Eukaryota > Metazoa > Chordata > Cladistia > Polypteriformes > Polypteridae > Polypterus > Polypterus senegalus. The sequence goes on along the minus strand of NC_053154.1, from coordinate 97,956,799 downwards.
CGGAAAAATTATAAATGGAAGGAGGATGGCTTTACCAAAACAATTATTGATGGTGAATCGATTATTCATAAAGCTTGAATTGGTGATCTGTTTTTCTGTGTTAACCTCATATTTTTCATACTTCTTCTCAAACTAAGGTGGTGCGAGGGTAAAATGAATCGGGATGCGCTGATCAATGTAATCGTGTACCAGGAAATCATGCATTGACAAAAGCTCCCTTTGCTTGTAATGCAAAGTGTGATTAAATGCATTATTTTTAACGTTATGGAGCACATGCATCAAGCTTCTCAGCTGTGCTTGTGCTAAGAAAAGGAAAGATTTTAAAAATAACGTAACACGATTGTCAATGTAACCTTTTGTAAGTAGTGCCTGGAGGATTCAGTGTGGAGAAACTCTAGAGACAGCGTGTGTATTAACTTGTGGATTTTTCTGTGAGTATTTGGTGGCAGTCTGACGGTTGCTTCGAAGACGGCGTTAGCCTGAGCTCAGCTCAGAGCGAAATGAGGTAAATGGGAGGGGTGATGATGACGTGACTCCCCCACTCGCCTTAACTGTCAATCCCCCACAAACACAGTATCTCGGAATTTGCATAAGCACACCCCTTCACCTACAATTTTAACTTAGTTACAAAGTGATCAAAACTCTCGTTTATATCCTGCGTCCTCTCATTAAACTTGTATCCCGCATTACCTGTGGGCATGTGAAACGCCAGCGGTAGCCTGTCTATGAACTTAATTTAAAGTTTAGGTTTACACCTTGCTTTCTTTCCGAGGTAGCAGCACTCATGAATATGGTAGTATATGTCACTCGCTCGCTTCTTATTGTTTCGCTGCCTTCTCAATTATATAATGCATGTTTTCTTAAGTGCTTTTTGGAGGTCTTCCTGGTTTTCTACGCACTGCGTTGACAGTCAGTTCACGTGATTACGTGGGAGGCGTGATGATGTCACACGAAAATCCGCCCCCCACGCCTCTTCCAGCTCAACTCCATTACAGTTAATGGAGAAAAATACCTTCCAGTTATGACCATTAGGCGTAGAATTTCGAAATGAAACCTGCCCAACTTTTGTAAGTAAGCTGTAAGGAATGAGCCTGCCAAATTTCAGCCTTCTACCTACACGGGAAGTTGGAGAATTAGTGATGAGTCAGTGAGTCAGTCAGTGAGTGAGTGAGAGAGTGAGTGAGTGAGGGCTTTGCCTTTTATTAGTATAGAGTACAAAAGACAAATCCATTCAGTGGTTTTGCTTCAGATGCAGAACTGAGAGACCTCAATTTAGAAGTTTAATAAATGCTGAATACACAGGCATGTAAAGTGCCAGTTCCACAAGTTTGAGAGCAGGAAGTATTGAAATCAATATGACAGGCATGTAATATAGGTGTCAGTACAGCAGTGAAACATGGGGAGTGGTTCTTGGAAAGTGGGCGGAGTCAAATAGATCCAGCTGATACGAGCGTCATTTTACGGGCCTCAGCATGTCTAAGGTCCTTGAATCGACCTGAGGCTTCAGACTGTCTTGCCTGCAGCTGGACTCTCTTGAACCGGGCTGGCTTTAAAGCTATATGTGACTTTCAAGCTATGGAGTGCAGCTGTAAGGGTAAACTTCTAAAGTGTCTGAAAGTGTGTTTTCTCTGTGGCTGATTCAGCCCCAGAGAATGAAACCATAGAGCACTGCCGCCATTAAAAGTAAGCACACACGCATTTAAATGTACACGATTTTGGAGGGTAGGGTGTGTGTCCTGTTTTAAAGTCGCTCAGGGGGAACCTGTTTAAACTTATGCTTTCTGTTCATCTTGTCTTGGATCGAAAGATGCCGCTTCCGCTGCTACTTCTAGTGACGATCAAGTGTAACCCTAACCCTAATCTCTACTTGACTTTTTGCTTTTAAAGTAGCAACACCAACACTCACAGCCACAGCACCTGTCACCTTCAATGGAGTTTTGTAATACGTGTGCTAACTATTGACATTCACATCTTTCTTGAGTCTCGCCAAACTTTCACTTACTGTTACATACCTGACTGCAGACGCCAAACATGATTACATCTGATTATTTGTCTCCAGGACACGGCCTCTTCTTCAGTCTTCCATTGAGCCTATTGACTAGTACTGCTTCCTTCATTTGTATAAAGCCCCTGTCGGCACAGCATGCAGCATATAAGCTACCATAATAAATATAAAAAAATTAATGACAAATTAAAAAAAAAACACTTGTTGGGTACCTTTTTTTCTATAACATCATCAAATTTCAATCAAATCTGTCAAGGCATTTTTGTGATTTTGGGCAATTTGGTATTTCTTTTGCTTCTAAATGTTGATATATTGAACTGTCCTTCTTAACGGATACCTGCTGGTTTAGATGTACAATCCTGCATGCTGCTAAATTTCAAGATTTTTAACTAAAAGTGGTAATAGTGTTGTTTTTGATGAGTGAGTGAGTGAGTGAATGACTTTGTATATTTTGCTTTAAACTTGTGTACATACTGTATATAGATTTAGAAACATATGCATAGTTACCATCTCATTTAGTTCTCTTTTGTCATTTTCCTATTTATTTATCATCACTTTAGCACTCAGTGAACTCCATGATGTTCGCCTTGCATCAAGTTCGTAAAAATCACAGAAGTGTTTGCGAATATCACTGAACTCGGTGAAATGCATTGCAGTCAATGGGGAAAGACTAACTGAACTAGATGTGACTGGATTATAATGGTACAATCATTATTGAAGTGTCTCAGAGGGCTAGGAAAATGTCTGCCAACTATACTGGACCGATTATTGTGGCCAAAAATGGTAACCTGAGCTGTGGGGCAGCAGTGCCAACCACGGCACCACTGTGCCTCTGTGAGATCAAAGAAGAAAGAACACTATCAGAGATGCTTAATCATATATTTCGTCTAAACAAAGCAGAAATTACCGAAATCATAGTCAAAAAAATCTGTAGATCTTTTAAAGGCAGAAAATTGAAAGTGGTTTGTCGTGATTGAAGTCGCTGGCTCGTTCTGTTTTTTGGAAGTTGAACTGAAGGCTCTCCAAACTGTCTGTGCTGATGCTTGCACTTTCTCTTCTGTCAAAAAGATAGAAATGTCTTGTAAATAGTAATAAATCTTTCGTTATTATTATTACTTCAGAGTCTACTGTGATTGGTGGGGGTGGTTTCATCAGGCTCCTTCAAGGTTTATTTTTTATCGTGACTAATTACACATGCATAGGGCACACGCTTATACTGACGTGGAACTCGAAGACTGACCTGCACATTTGGCAACAAACTTAAATAACTCGTTATTTAAGCTGTATATGTTTCATTATAATAAAATGAGAAAATTCAGAACATGCATTATTTACTTACCAGTTCTACCAATAAGTAAGTCCCACAGAGTCTGTAATTCAAATGATCTGCATTATATACCTGGAAGGCAGTCCCATCCAATGCTGGTCGTTTCAGCTCTGGGGAATAGAGCACTGGCCTTGCAAAGCATTATGGGGCACTGTGGAAAAAAGTTCTCCTAAACCGGCCAAATTATCGGTAAATAATTAAACGAACAAGGGTGAATGTGAATGCAGCAAATTCACTGTGAAAAATGCTTTGGCAAAATTTGCTGATCAACACAATTCACCTTTTTTGCTCTAACAATCACAATCAACAGTGAACTAAATACACACCAGTATAGACAACACAGAATGGTGAGTGGCTGCAGATACTTAATCAAACCCACTAGTGTGCTCATTATTAAATATCGGCCAGGACATGATAAGGATGAAGAAAATTTTAAAAATAAAGATAGAAACATTAAAGTATCTCAATGCAACATATATAAACTTAGAGATCCAGTTTTGTTGTTCTGTAAACACAGAGACTGGAATATAACAGCTTATTTAATTAAGTTAGGAGTGTAGTTAAAGTTGAAGTTGGTTGGGATGAAAACCTGCAGCCACAGTGGTCCTCTAGAATTGATTTTAAGAAGCAATGCCCTAGATAGACAATACAAAAGTGGAGCATTTTGGTCATTGTACTCAATATCATATTTAGCAAATCACAAACAGAAGGTTATGACCATTAACACCTCATGTCAACAGCTATCATGGATACTGGTGGAGTGATCAAGATTTAGCGTTCTGACCATCATTGTCTCCACCCTGAATTTCACCGTATACCAGAGTAATCTAGAAGAAAAATGTTGAGCTATGAATCCAACATTTAAAGCTTGGTCAAAACTGAATTGGCAGATGGACGGTGATACTAATAACTTAAGCAGATCTACAACTGCATGGCTAAAAATTAAAAGACCTTAACTTTTAGAAAGGCCTGGTCATAGCATGGACCTCAGTCCCTTTGAGATGCAATGCCAGGGCCTTCAGAGAGTTCTACATAAATCAATGATGAGGCATTGTTTTACCACCATAGGCAAGCAATGTGCTCAATAATTTTTGGAATACAGTGTATAGCTATGATTTTCTTTTACTTTCTCAAGCTTTAAATTTAAGGCCTCTCAATAACAAGTTACCTTGTTTATAATAAAAATGATAATGAAAATATCAACAACATTATCAAAGCTGACAAAGCTGATGTGTCATTTCAATGCAAAAATACCAAAATGCTATGGTGAGGTCCATTATATCTATTAGTGCCAGGCCTGCCCTGATTGGTAATCCTATAAGAGTGGGTCTTGTAAATTGCAGTTGTACAACAATCCTTGTAGTTGTATTTATAAATCTCCTCTGGGGTACACACCAAATCTTGACCCTTATGCTTATTTATACATGAATCGAGTCTGTTGTCCTTTGAGGATTGCAAATCTCTCTTTGACTCTAATGTTGAAGTTGGGCATCTCCATAGTAAGCTTGTTTTCTATGGACAGCATGGCAACTATATGCAGCCTGTCCTAAATCTTAGTACAGTAATCCCTCCTCGATCGCGGGTTGCGTTCCAGACCCCCGCGATAGGTGAAAATCCACGAAGTAGAAACCATATGTTTGTGTGGTTATTTTTATATATTTTAAACCCTTATAAACTCTCCCACCCTGTTAACATTATTAGAGCCCTCTAGACATGAAATAACACCCTTTAGTCAAACGTTTAAACTGTGCTCCATGACAAGACAGAGATGACAGTTCTTTCTCACAATTAAAAGAAAGCAAACATATCTTATCTTCAAAGGAGCGCCGTCATAAAGGAGTGCCGTCAGGAGCAGAGAATGTCAGAGAGAGTGCTCGCAAAGAAAAGCAAACAATCAAAAAATCAATACGTGCTTTTAAGTATACAGAAGCACCGCGATAAAGCGGCATTTTGTAGAGGAGCGTCCGTGTCCTCTGTGCAAACAGCCCCTCTGCTCACACCCCCTCCGTCAGGCAGAAAGAGTGAGAAAGATAGAGAGAAGCAAACAAGCACCGCACGGGATGCATATCTTATATCATTGAGGAGTTTTAGTTAATATGTAATGCATGCTCTGATTGGGTAGCTTCTAAGCCAACCGCCAATAGCATCCCTTGTATGAAATCAACTGGGCAATCAAACTGAGGAAGCATGTAACCTAAATTAAAAGACCCATTGTCCGCAGAAAGCGGCGAACCAGTGAAAAATTTGTGATATATATTTAGATGTGCTTACATTTAAAATCCGCGATAGAGTGAAGCCGCGAAAGTCAAAGCGCGATATAGCGAGGGATTACTGTATTTCTAAAGAAGGTTTTTAACTTTTTTAATTTGGTGAAATATCTATAACTCCAGCTGTGGTCATCAGAGTTGTATTTGAGGAGGTTCAGTTTTTTCGGAAACAATAGCCTGCAGGTTCTGTTCAGTTATAAACTGCTAAATTAAAGTAATAACAAACTGTATATTTTCATAGATAAGTGAGAGTTCAATGCAGTGTTTGTTCTTGTTGATTATTGGGAATTTCTCTCTATAGTATAGGGTTCTTTGTGTAACCTGAAATTCTTTCTTCAATCTTCCCATCTGGCTGACACCTCTTAGTTCTGAAATCAGCCAAGTCGCTCTCCTCTGGACTTTCTGTGGCTTAAGCAAACCCCCTCTTGACTTATACTGTACATAATGTGCTATATAACCTTAAGGGCCCATTCACACATAAGCATTTTTCTAGCGTTTTAGATCTAGACCAGAATGCTCCTATTCTGCGTGAAAAGTTATTCTCCATTATTTTCAGTGATTCCATTCCAACCTAAGCAAGCGATTTGGAGAATTCCTGCATTTTTTGAGTTTTTGAACATTTTTAGCCAAACACTTGTTGCATTGAAATCAATGGTAATGTTCATAAAATTCTGGTAAAAGAAAACAAAAGGGCATTTTGGAAGTGTTTTTATAGGAAGTCCTCCTGGATGAAGCAGCTCATCAAAAAAAAAAGCCGGTGTCGCTGTGGAAGGGCATACATTTGTCTTCTAGTAGAACTATTAAGGGGCAGATTAAGGGAGGTAACTAGCAATCAAAAGAAACAAATTCAGCAAAAGTTATAGGTATATATTTAGTTTTAATCAGGTCAAAGTTTAGTACAGTCGTTTTAACATGTAGGCATAGTTGAAGTGCAGAGCTCTTATTCCTGCCTCACAGCACCAACTGTATGGGATTTGCATGTGCCCATGCATGTCTGGATTGATGAATATTATTGAGCATGTCAAACTGAGTGTTATTACTTGTTTAACATAGAATACTTAAAAGTGATACTTCTCAGCTAAATAAATATGTTAATTCCTTTGATAAGTTTCTCCATTGCCAATCCAAGACCCTGGGTGAACACTGCCCACTGCAACACCAGATCACACTGTTTCAAAATGTCTTTATCAAATAACTAATTTAAAATTAAACATATGCTTTAGTAATGCATTTCTGTTAATGGATTGCACACAGCACATTCTTTTCTACTGGACTGTGCAACTGAGCCCTGAAAATGATCTGTACACCATCCACCATGTGTGCTTCTTGCCCAGTGCTGCTGCCATAATCACTGGCTCCCAGTGACCTGAAACTGGGTGGATTAAATTTACCCCTCAGTACATGCAAGATTAAACATATATGAATACATTGCATGTTCAGTTTTTTTGAGTTGATTACCACTATGTATGATAAACATTTTCTTGCCAGCTGTTATTAGACAACCAGTTTACACACTTACATAATGTGGCACCAACAGCAGCAGGAATTTTTCTTTGCACAATAACACAATGACATTTTTTCACATATCATTACTTACGTGATTATTGACAACTGTGTGTAATCCTGGAATTTTTCAGGATGCTGCCTTCTTCGTCAAGATTCCAGAATGCCCACTCGACTCCCTTTGCTTTAGAACAGAATGAATCCAAGATGTGTACTCACAATGCTCATGACACCTGCTCTCCTGTGGTTGTGAGGATTAAAAGGACTATGGTCGCAGAAGATATTCACAGTAGGGCAACTACTCACAACCTACAAAATGGAAAAGATGTCAATCATATTTTCCCTGCAAAATGCTTCTTTAAAAACACTGGAAAAATACCTGAAAACATCCCAAAAACCCTGAAAAATGCTTTCAAAACAACATTAGAAGGGTTGAAAAATGCCTGAAAACACTTGAAAACTGCTCCTTGCAGGAGTTATCTAAATCACTCACTGTTGAAGTGTTTAGGTGTGAATAGTGTCAATGAAAATAATGAGAAAAAACATTTCAAGCAGTTTAGGAGCATTTAATGTGTTTGTTGCTTCCTCATAGAATTCCAGCATAGTAATGAAACGAAATGTTCCTGTCTAAACCCATGTTGACTGTCCACCAACGCACCTTTTCTTGCCAGGCGATGTTTGATCTTTTCCCTAATAATTGCTTACAATAATTTAGCTGTGATGCATGTTAAGCTAACTGATCTGGATCAGCCTGATCATCCATTTAATATAATGAGGGAACATTTGCGAAAATAGTCCTTAGGAATTTCCCCAGTGTGCAGTATAAATGTTATCTGGTCTGAGTGATTTATTAGATTTCATCTTATTTAATCAAAAAAACAGTCCCTCAACAATTACCAAATCACTAAGTACCTTCTTCAAAGTCCCAGTTACTGTTGGGATGTTATTTATTCCTTAACGCATGTAAACTTCAGAAACATACATGTTTAGAGCATTTTCTACTTCACTGTCTTTACCCTTATTGTTTTTAACACACTTCACATTGCATGTTCTTTTACTGATAAAATACTAAACAAATCTGCATGGGTCATCTTTTGCCTTCCATGCAATACTTCTCTCTAACTGCCTTTTAACTTTCCTGCTATCCTTTTCAACCACTGCTCATATCCTCATAAGCTCAACAATGAGCACTGGAATATTTTTGTCCTGTTCATCTTATACAGGTTTTTGTTTTTTTTGCAGCTTCATTTTTAGTTCAATATTTAGCCATTCCATACTTTTCTTAAATTTCCCACTGCATGTAAGTTTTAGGTTAAACTTTTTCTGCATTGTATGCAAAATGTTTTTAATTAATTTAACCCTGTTAAACATCTCCTCAGCTTTCTCTGCATCTGCCTTTCGTAAGTTAAACTTAACAATTTTCATTTTTGAATATGCACTCTTCTAAACCACTGTCATAGATGTACTGGATTATGCCTACCAGGTCCTAATGATTCAATCACATTTTTTTTTTTTTATTTATTTATTTATTTATTTATTAATTTTATTACAATCAATACATAGCAATCAAGTTTTACAAAAAAAAGAATTATGCTAAGAGCAGATCGATCCCCACCCTTGAGAGAGAGAGCAAGCCAAACGGTGTAAAATTTAAGGCTTTTAAAAATACCTAAATCAACAAATTCTCTGTGCTTTATAAAATCATTTCAAAATATTACTGATTAGATCCTGCCATGTTTTGAAAAAAGTCTGCACAGATCCTCTAACTGAGTATTTGATTTTTCCAATTTTAAATAATATAACACATCAGTTTCCCACTGACTTAAAGAGGAGAGTTTGGGTTCTTCCAGTTTATCAGAATAAGTCTGCGTGCCAACAGTGTAGTGAATGCAATCACAATTTGTTTGTCTTTCTCCACTTTAAGACCCTCTGGAAGAACCCCAAACACAGCTGTTAATGGGTTAGGAGGGATTGTGAGTCCAAGACTGTCTGAGAGGTAATTAAAAATTTTTGTCCAGAATAATGTTAATTTGGAGCAGGCCCAGAACATGTGACCTAGTGAGGATGGGGCTTGGTTGCAACGTTCGCAGGTTGGATCATGTCCTGGAAACATTTTGGAGAGTTTTAGTCAAGACAGATGTGCTCGATATATAATTTTGAGTTGTATAATTGTATGCTTTGCGCATATGGAGCTTGAGTGAATTCTCTGCATTGCTACTTTCCACTCCTTTTCTGATATATTAATTGAGAGGTCATTTTCCCAGTGTCCTCTTGGATCTTTGAAAGGAAGGGATTGTAAAAGGATTTTATATATTGTAGAGATGGAGTCTAACTCCTTGAAATTGAGCAATAATTTTTCCAGCGTGGATGAGGGTGCAAGATGAGGAAAATCTGGAAGGTTCTGTTTAACAAAGTTCCTGATTTGAAGATAGTGAAAGAAATTTGTAGCTGGAATGTTAAATTTGGAATGTAATTGTTCATAGGATGCAAAGACGTTGTCTATACAGGGAGTGCACAGTTATTAGGCAAGTTGTATTTTTGAGGATTAATTTTAATATGGAACAAACACAGTGCTATCAGTCAATCCAAAATGTTAATAAACCTGAAACCTGAATGTTTCACAACGGAAATGTGAGTGTGAACATCATCAGGGGGAAAACATATGTGCGCACAATTATTAGGCAACTATTAGTGTGCAGATTTATTATGCAACTAAAGGAAAATGAAAATTTTCCATCTCACTTGTTTATTTTCATCTGTTATAGTGAGAATAATAAACAAACACCTCAAAATTTACAAATAAACATCTCTGACATTTCAAAAATCAATCAATCAATCAATGACCAATATAGCCACCCTTCTTTCCAATAACAGTCATAAGCCTTTCCATTCATGGAGTCTGTCAGTTTCTTGATCTGTTGACGATCAGCTTTTGTGGAGCAGTGACTACAGCCTCCCAGACACTCTTCAGAGAGGTGGATTGTTTTTCTCCCCCGTAAATCTAGCGTTTAAGAAGTGCCCACAAGTTCTCGATAGGATTTAGGTCAGATGAGGAAGGGGGGCCATGTCATTATTCCTTCATCTTTAAGGCCTTTACTGGCTGGCCACGCAGTGGAGAACTTCGATGCAAGTGATGGAGCATTGGCCTGCATAAAAATCATGGTCTTCTTCCTGTATCACTGTTTGAAGAAAGTGTCTTCGAAAAACTGGCAGTAGGTTTGGGAGTTGATTTTGAGTTCATCTTCAATGCAAAAGGTCCAACTAGCTCATCTTTAAAAATACCAGCTCATACCAGTACCCCACCTCCACGTTGGAGTGGAGCTCTGTGCCCATTACTGATCCACAGGTCCATCCATCTGGTCCATCAAGAGTCACTCTCATCTCATCGGTCCATAAAACCTTTGAAAAAAATCTGTCTTCAGATATTTCTTGGCCCAGTTTTGACGTTTCAACTTCTGTTTCTTGTTCAGTGGTGGTTGGGTTTCAGCCCTCCTTACCTTGGCCATGTCTTTGAGCACTGAACACCTTGTACTTCTGGGCACTCCAGGTAGGTTGCAGCTTTGGAATATGAAAGTACTGGAGGATAATGGGTTCCTGGTAGCTTCACGTTTGATTCTTCTCAAATCTTTGGCAGCTAATTTGCGTCTTTTGTTCTCAACACGTTTCTTGCGACCCTGTTGACTATTTGCAACAAAATGTTTGATGGTTCTGTGATCACACACCAATATCTTAGCAATTCCAAAAGTGCTGCATCCCTCTGAAAGACTTTTTACAATTTTTGACTTTTCAGAGTCAGTTAAATCTCTTTTTTGGCCCATTTTGCCTGAGGAAAACTAGCTGCCTAATAATTCTGCACACCTTGATATAGGGTGTTGATCTCCTTAGGCCACACCCTCCCTCATTACACAAATACACATCACCTGACGTGCTGAAATCCAATAAGCATTCAAGTTAATACAGCTTGGAGTTGGAATATACGCATTAAAAATGATGATATGGTCAAAATACTCACTTGCCTAATAATTGTGCACACAGTGTATAAAGATCTCTAAGCAAGTTAATTCCAAATTTTTTCCAGATATTAAAAACTGCATATGTTTGTGAGGGTTGAAAGAGGTGGTTCTTTTGCAGGGGTGCCACAGAAAGAAGCTTCTCCGTCTTAAAATGCTTTCTACATTGGTTCCAGATTCTAAGTGAGTGGAGCACAATTGGGTTATTAGTGTATTGCCGATAACGTGTGTTTATTGGAGCACAAAGCAAGGAATACAAAGAAGTACTGCAGGATTTTACTTCTATTGCGGTCCATGCCTGTGTATGTTCTTCTATTTGTGTCCAGGTTCTTATCGACTGTATATTTGCCGCCCAGTAATAAAACTGGAAGTTAGGTAGAGCCATGCCACCTTCTGCCTTTTGTCTTTGTAGGGTCGCTCTTTTGATGCGTGGATGTTTAGAATTCCAAATAAATGAGGTTATTGTTGAATCTAATTGCTTAAAGAACGATTTATTAATGTATATTGGTATGTTTTGAAATAAAAAAAGGAGCTTAGGAAGAATATTCATCTTAACAGTGTTAATTCTTCCAGCTAGTGTGAGATGAAGGGTTGACCATCTATGCAAGTCTTGTTTAATTTTTTCCATACAGACGACGAAATTTTGTTGATAAAGAGCTTTATGTTTACTTGTGATGTTTACCCCGAGGTATTTAAACTGTTCTGCAATGATAAAAGGAAGGGTATCCAATCTAATATTATATGCTTGCGAATTCACGGAAAGAGTACACTTTTATTCAGATTAATTCTGAGACCAGAGAGCTTTTGAAATTCTGTGAGTGCTGCTAAGACTGCAGGCACAGAATTTTCTGGGTCGATATATACAGTACCATGTCATCTGCATATAATGAGATTTTCTGTTCCAGTCCTTCTCTGCTAATCCCCTTTATCTGATCAGTATTTCGACAATGTATTGCCAGTGGTTCAATGGCAATTGCAAACAGCAGTGGTGACAAAGGGCATCCTTGTCTTGTGCCACGTTCTAGTTTAAAGTAGTCTGAGCAAATGTTATTGATGCAAACTGAAGCTTCTGGGTTAGTATACAGTAATTTAATCCATGCACAAATGTTGGGCCAAACCCAAACTTCTCCAAAATAGTAAAAAGGTATTTCCATTCAATCATGTCGAATGCTTTTTCTGCATCCAATGATAATAATATTTCTGGGGTGTTTGATTTAGTTGGTGAGTATATTACATTAAACAGGCGAAGATTTGAAGATAAGTGTCGGCCCCTAATAAATCCAGTTTGGTCTTGTGATATTACTGAGGGGAGCACTTTCTCCATCCTTCTAGCTATGATTTTAGAGAGTATTTTAACGTCGTTATTCAGAAGTGAAATTGGTCTGTATGATGCACATTGTAATAAGTCCTTATTTTGTTTTGGAAAGACAGTGATTAGTGCTTGGCTTAAAGGTTTGTGGAAGAGATTGGTTATCTCTGGCTTCTGTAAATGTTGCTAATAGGAGGGGAGCTAGCTGAGTGGAGAATTTCTTGTAAAACTCTGCAGGGTAGCCGTCAGGGCCTGCTGCTTTTCCACCTTGGAGTGACTTTATAGCATCCAGTAATTCTGATAATGACAGAGGTTTATCGAGCTCCTCCACACTAATAGCGTCAATTTGTGGTATCTGTAATTTATCCAGAAATGCATTAGATTGTATATTGTCTTCTTTAAACTCAGTAGTATATAGGGATTTATAGTAGTCTCTAAAAGTGTACATTATATTTTTGTGTTCGATGATTTTATCTCCGTTAGTGTTAGTAATTACGAGATTGCGCTACATCTTGCTTGTGAATTTGTTGCGCTAAAAGCTTATTAGCTTTCTCTCCATGTTCATAATAATGATGTCTGGATTTGTAAATTAGTTGTTCGGTTTCTTTAGTTGTCAAGAGGTTTAATTCTGAATGTAGAGCCTGCCTCCTCTTATGTAGAGTCTCGCTTGGTAGTCTGGCATGTTCTTCATCTATTTTAGTAATTTCGCTTTTTATCTCTGCTACTTTCTTCGCTTCGGATTTATTTCTGTGGGAAAGATATGAGATAATCTGTCCTCTTAAGAAGGCCTTAAGAGTTTCCCAGAGTATTCCTGCAGAGATCTCAGGGGATGTATTTGTCTCTAGAAAGAATTCAATTTGTTTGGATATAAATTCAGTACAATTCTCGTCAGCTAATAGAAGCGGATTGAGACGCCATCTGCGGGGTGAGTGTATGGGGCTTAGTAATTTCAGCTCCAAGATCATCGGAGCATGGTCTGAAATAACAATAGCATCGTATTTACAAGATTTAATCTTAGGCAAGAAGTTATTATCTATAAAGAAGTAATCAATCCTTGAGTAGCAATGATGTACTGGTGAGTAGAAAGAATATGTTCTTGAATTTGGGTTTAAAACCTCCAGGGATCAGATAAGTTGTGATCAGTTATAAACTTTGTAATTATCTTTGCGGTGTTAGTTGCCGTTCCCCCGATTCAATCACATTTACCCCCTGAATTCTATCCTTGTCGTTACAAAATGCGAAATCTGGGCAGGCCCCTCCTCTTGATGGCAGTTTAGTAGTCCATGTTAAAAACAATCAATGCTTATGTCATAATACTCCTGTTCTTGTGCTCCGCTATTTGTAAGAGTAACCCTGTTAATTAAACCCTGAGTAATTAAAGTCCCTATCTCCTTATATGTTTTTATTATTTTTAAGTATATTTAAAAAAGCTGCCTATTGGCTTGCTTTTTAATATTTTAAAAACATATATATTGATATGTTTAATATTTTCCCTATTCTCAGTTCAAGGGCTCTTTGAATTTTGGTATGTGGTTAAGAAGACAATATTTCATTAAGCATTCCCACATAACCACATTTTTTATCATGCCATGCATGACAGAATATCCTCATATAAAATTTTTCATGATCACTTGATTTCCGTTTAATGATTAAATCTGCTTTGTCTGGTCACAATTGCTTAACATGTAACTATATAACTACATTTTGGGATCCTTTGTAGCCATTATGGCCAACACTTTTATATCACATGTGTTTTGTGTAGCTATACATACTTAGTTGAACAAGGACACTCTCTTTGCAGTTCTGTCCTGATGTTTTCTCCCTTCTGCTGTGTATTATGTCGAATCATGAGATGCAGAAAATGTCTCCACAGGGTTCTATGATTAGATGCCCAGTAGCACAGACTGATAATAATGTAGTATGGCATCTAGCTAAAGCAGTAATCTAGATATTTGCCTTTTTCTTTTTTGAAAAATGACCTAATTTATGACATATACATCATTAAACATACACTAAAACAATGAAAATGTAGCAATAATGACACAAAATAAAATGTCAGTGTCAAATAAGATAATGATTTGAATTTTAAGCTGCTAATAATTTGTGAGGCGGCACCCTAGTGCCTCTAGTGGAAGAAACCCCCCTGACATAAATGAATGCCTGCAAATATTGATGATCTGAAGATGTATTGTAAGCCGTAGATCCTCTAATATGATGTAAGGCATTGATAAATGATAAATGAAAAAAACAAAAGATTTCTTCAAATTTTCATTGCTATAAGCTGATGAATCTTGGGTTGTACTAACATTTTCACACATGTCTTAGATATATTGGCCTTTTTTGGTGATACAAAAAAAAAGATAAAAAATAAAACCTGTATTTGTGTTATCACCATGTTGATAGATTGATCTAATCCTGGGTCTCGGTCAGGATAAAATTATTGTTAGTTATGTCTTATTTATTATGTGACTGCTACAGTAGATTATTATGGTGGGCTAATCCCTTTTTGTCTACATATGCGACTTCTTTTTGTAGTCAAATTAAGGTACAAGGGATGTCCAAGCAATGCAGCTCTGAGGTTTTGTTAGTCGGAGCATTTCCAACTGATGTTACTTTGGAAGTTCCCACAATATTTTGCATTATGAAATTTCTTATTCTCTATTTGCTAATTTTTGTTTCAAATGTTTTTCCAGTAACGTTACACAGTGTAAATACACTTATAACTCTGAGCAGATTTAAAACCTTCTGACCATTCTGCTTACCTCTGCACCTTCTGACATAACTAAACAGGATATAAACCTCCAGCTCCATTATCCAAAATGAAATATTTATTTTAGAAATAAAAATAACTGTGAAAATCAATAAGTGTATTTTTATTCCTTGTAAGACAGATTTTAAATAAGAACAAAGTAAGACTGCAGTTGCCAAATCACAGCTAAGATAAACCCACCCTGAGATCAGTGACTAGTAACAAACAGGTAATAATAAAAGATTAGAAGTAAACAGCCCCATTGATAATATGGTGCACATCTTCCAACAAGTACAATCAAATGAAGCAACACATTTGCCTGCTGCTGAGCACAGCAATGTACACTGTGGTTTGTTTAGTGGCAGATTAATTTGAATACAGACCAAGCGCTGACTTAGTTTTGTGTAATAGGGAGTGTCACCTGTGCTCTCTGTCATTCCTGGAAATAAGTTACAAAAATGAGGAAGGTGTTATGAAACGGATGCAGCACACTGCCATATACCTAACACACACTGTCTGTAAAAAATAATAAACATAACAAGCTCCTGTCTAGGAGGAAAGTAGAAATTTGTTTATTTAAATATTTTAGATGGACAGACAACTGTGGGAAACAACATCTCATGTATATATTTCTGAACTGAAAATGGTGCACACTGTGGTTGAGTAAACAAAACTCTACTGGCAAGAAATTGTTACAACATTACAACTGGCTCGGCCAGACTTTTAGCCCAACCCTTTAAGGGTGTTTTTTGTGAAAAGGGCTTTTGCAATCAGCTCATTTTCAATGGTAGAGTCCAATAAAAAAGTAAAGCAAAGGGCAGCTCCAGTTTCATGCCAGGTGCATGACACGCTCAGTTTCAAGACACCTGTTAGATGCACTCTAAACCTGGGGAGTCAAACTCCTGGATCCTGGAGGGCTGCAGACGTTTGGTCCATCTGCTTCTTTAATTAATAACCAATTACAGTCTCTAATGGACCTAACGTCTTTGTCTTCATTTTCATTGATTTGATCTCATTTGCACATATATGTCCATTATAAAATATCTGTCTGAATGGTCTGACAAAAGAATAGATCTGCTCTGATCCACAAAACAATTTGATGGTGTTCTCAGGGAAAAAAAAAGATAATCAGCAAAATGTCAGACTGAGAGCACTATCAAGATAATGAGTTTCAATACAAGCAATCTGATTAAAAATGGTGGTCTTACAGGAACTGAATTTAAGACCCCCATAGTTAAGGAAAAAAGAAACGTCAAGATTTCTGAATCGTAAAAAGCAAGTCAATTGAAATGACGGCAAGTGACATATCTTCGGTTATCAGCAGTAACTGCTATGACAGACAGCCAGGGGCCCTTTGTAGAGGAGCAGATGTGCACAGGGCACTGCCACCCCAAGAAAGCTAGATGGCAGCCCCACTGGATTGCAGTGCCTTGGATTCCCACAGGGCTCCATTAGAGTTGGAGTTTGGCACAGCCGTGTTGGGTAATATGGGAGCCCCCAGGGGGAGCTGCAGAGCGCTGCTTTGCTGTGCTTCCACCACATCTGGGAGTGACCTTGCTAACAAGCCACCTGGAGTACTTCCAGGTTACAGCATCAAATGATCTGCTTGCCTTCATTTGAGGAGAAAGAGTTGGGAGGAAGAAGACAAAGTTTGCCTGGAGGAGTGGAGTGGAGTGGAGTGGAGGTGGATGTAGACGAGAGACAGAGAGAGAAAGGAAGAAGAAAAGAAAGTGCTGTTTTTTTATTATTGGTGCTTACTGTACTGTACTTGGCTGGGCATTGATGGGAAACTGGAGAAATGTTTCCTGCATCAAAATAAAACCCGTGTGTTTTGCTGGATTTGTGGCTGGTGCAAAAATCAGCAGTTACTGCAGTCTTTTGAGATCTGAGTTTTACACCTTCATCCTTAAAACCTAAATAGTTTTAATTCTACAAATTATTCTTTAATTATGTTTCAATATGTATTTTTATTTTATTTTTTGAATCATCTGGTAAATTTGTGAAACTTTCTTGGCCATACATAAGTTTTGTCAGAATGCCTTATACAATTATGATCTTCAAAGTGAAGATGGCGGACCCCATTGGAAAAAAAAAACTCGCCACAAATTTAAAAGAACACCAAATTGCCTTCTGTTCCTCCTTTGCTGTTATTGCTTCCTTTCACATTTTATGTATGGTCATAAAAAGTAATGCAAGGCATTTTGTTTTAGCTAAATGCAAAGAAAGATTACTTTCAATTGTTGGCGTCAGTGTGTATTCGTCCGGCTGGCTAATCCATCTAACCTACAGGGGAGGCGGTTAATCTAGGCTTTGATCTCTTCAAATGTTTGAAAATGTGGTATTCTGTCTACATTATTATTATTATTTTGCAAAAACAAATCTGTTTGCTCCACTACCTTTAGCGCTGCTATGCTACATATTTTTCTTGTTGAAGTATCCAATTACTTTCTAATTTTATTACATGTACAGCCATCCGTTTTCTGAACCTATTTTATTGATTTGATTTGTGAGGGGTCAGTACTTAAACAACCAAACTTGGTAAAAGATAGGAAGCAACACTAAAAAGACCACAGGAATAAAACACCAAACTAACATACACCTTTTGAGAACTGGAGCACTTTGACAAACACTATACTGAGGCTAAATATTGACCTTTTAGAGGCAGAAACACTAACAATGCTTTTTTCTTTATTTTTAAATATACAATATACAGCCAGAACATTACAAAAATGACAGGTGAAGTGACTAACGTTGATTACATCATTATTATGGCACATATTAATGGGTTGGGATATTAGGCAGTGAGTGAACAGTCAGCTCTTCAAGATAATGTGTTGAAAGCAGGAAAAATTAGGATGTATAAGAATCTGGGTAACATTGACAACAGACAAATTGTGATAGCTATACAACTCTGTCAGAGCATCTCCAAAACAGCACGCAGGTCCTGTGGGGTGTTCCTGTTTTGCAATGGTTAGTACCTACCAAAATTCATTCCAGGAATGACAACCGGTGAAGCTGATCTTGGGGCTGAAAGGCTCATTGTTACACTTGGGAGTGAAGGCTAGCCATCTGGTCCAATCCCACAGAGGAGCTACTGTACTGTAGCACAGATTGCTGAAAAACTTAAAGCTGGTCATGTAATGAAGGTGTCCAAACACTCAGTGCATTACAACTTGCTGCATATGGGGCAGTGTAGCCACAGACCAGTCAGAGAGCCCATGCTATCCCCTGTCCACTGCCGACAGCGCCTACAATGGGCATGTGAGCAGAACTAGACTATGGAACAATGGAAGAAGGTGACCTTGTCTGATGAATCAAGTTTTTTTAGATCATTTG
Source organism: Polypterus senegalus (assembly GCF_016835505.1). Lineage (NCBI taxonomy): Eukaryota > Metazoa > Chordata > Cladistia > Polypteriformes > Polypteridae > Polypterus > Polypterus senegalus. Next base: position 97,938,293 of record NC_053154.1, on the reverse strand, counting down.
GTTGGCCAGGTGCATGAGCATTATTTACCTTGGGGAGAGATAGCAGAGGGTTTCACTTTGGGAAGAAGACATTAGAACATTAGAACACTCTAGACAAGAACAGGCCATTCAGCCCAACAAAGCTCAGCAATGCTATCCACTTATTTCTTCCAAAAAAAATCAAGTCGAGCTTTGAAAGTCTCTAAAGTCTTACTATCTACCACACTACTTGGTAGCTTATTCCAAGTGTCTATCGTTCTTTGTGTAAAGAAAAACTTCCTAATGTTTATGGAAAATTTACCCTTAACAAGTTTAAAACTGTGTCCACGTGTTCTTGATGAACTCATTTTAAAATAACAGCCTTGATCCACTGTACTAATTCCCTTCATAATTTTAAACACTCCAATTATGTCACCTCTTTAATTTTCTTGTGCTTAAACTGTATAGGCTCAGCTCTTTAATACTTTCCTCATAACTCAACCCCTATAGCCCTGGAATCAGCCTAGTTGCTCTTTTCTGGATCTTTTCTAGTGCTGCTATTTCCTTGTTGTAGCCAGGAGACCAAAACTGCACACAGTACTCCAGATGAGGCCTCACCAGTGCATTACAAAGCTTGAGCATAACCTCCTTGGACTTGTACTCCACACATCGTGCTATATAACCTAACATTCTGTTAGCCTTCTTAATGGCTTCTGAACACTGTTGGGAAATCAATAGCTTAGAGTTCACTATGACTCCTAAATCCTTCTCATAAGGTGTACTCTTGATTTTCCGACCGCCCATTGTGTATTCAAACCTAACAATTTTACTTCCTATGTGTATTACTTTACATTTACTGACATTAAATTTCATCTTCCGCTAATCTGCCCAAGCCTGTATGTTATCCAAGTCCTTCTGTAATGATATAATGGATTCCAAATTATCTGTTAATCCACCTATCTTGGTATCATTTGCAAACTTAACCAGCTTGTTACTTATATTCCTGTGTCTGAGCCAATTCTGCACCCATCTAAAAACATCATCCTGATCTCCCACTTCTTTTACTTTGATGTCCAACCTCTCATGTGGCACCTTATCATATACTCCACTTTGATCATATCCTTTTGTTGCCTCCTCATAGAATTCCAGTATGTTACTAAAACACGATCTCCTTCTTCTGAATCCATGCTGACTGTTCAGAATAACTCCTGTCCTGGCCAAGAGTTGCTTAATCTTATCCTTAATAATTCCTTCCATTAATTTTCCTGCGATGCATGTTAGAAGACAAGCAGGCAGAGGCTGTGTGATGTTCTGGGCAATGTTCTTTTGGGGAACATTGGGTCCTGGCATTCACATGAATGTTGCTTTGACACATGCCTACTACATAAACATTGTTGCAGACCACGTACAACCTTACATGGTAACAGCATTCCCAGATGGAAATGGCCTGTTTTGCCACACTTCAAAAATTGTTCAGGAATGGTTTGAGGAACATGACAAAGAGTTCAAGGTGTTGAATTGTCCTCAAAATTCCCCAGGTCCCAATCCGATTGAGCATCTGTGGGATGAGCTAGAATAACAACTCCAAAATATTAGGCAGTTGTTTTTTAAGTTGTGGATGATTGGTGTATATTATTATTATATATTGTACATTATTATTATTATTATTACCTTGTACTCAATTAACACTAGACAGAACCTCAGTTTATCACAAATTACACAAGCACATATTGATAAGATCTGATAACCTCACAAAACTTAAAAACTTGCCTCAAAAACTATGCAGCATGGCTTTTATGAGGTCTACAAACAAAATAAACCCTGCCCAAAACTGAAGAAGGAGGCTTTCTGCCCTGCACAACACCAAAGGACCAAGAAGAAGAAAAGCAAAATAAGTACAGTAATCCCTCCTCGATCGCGAGGGTTGCATTTCAGATAGGTGAAAATCTATGAAGTAGAAACCATATGTTTGTATGGTTATTTTTATATATTTTAAGCCCTTATAAACTCTCCCACACTGTTTATAAATATTCCCTGCACAGTTATACAGCATAGTGTATTCTCTTAGATATTAGGTAAGATTCATTGAAATTATGTATGTAAACACACTGTTTATATACAGTAAAACATAAATATTATTTTAAAGATATCGAGCATCTCTGATATCACATATGTTACGGCCATTACGATAGACAGGCCACCATCAATAAATACGTACAATGCAGGAAAAATTGTATACAGTAAATGTGTGTACAGTGACACTAAGCGTACTTACATGTAATAAGTACTGTATGTAGAAAATTAATTATGGTTACTCACCAACAATGACACGATGACTTGTCCGATAACGATGAGTTTAATTTTACACTACAACAAAGGAGAACGTTACAGCTCTTCTAAAGGAGCCTCTTCAGGCGATTGTGTAGCACCATGGTTGTTCTTCTTCCGGCAGTCTTCAATCCAAATCCCTAAAGCAGATTCCATCCAGACTACCGCCTTATTACGTCCACTTACAACTCGTTTTGCACCCTGGTTAAAAGGACTCTGCAGCCGTAGATCTTATATTCTTTTACTCCTTTTTAAATAAAAAGAATCATGGACTCATTGATGCCGTAATGGCGTTCCGCAGTGGTGTAGCTTTTCCCTTCTTTCAACAAATCTAAAACGTTTACCTTTTCGGCAATCGTTACCATCTTCCGTTGGTACTTGGGCACAGCCCCTGAAGCAGTAACAGGAGCAGATCATTTTGGAGCCATAACGAAGGGCTTGACTATGCACAAAGATAAACACAAAAGAGCACAAAAGTTAACTCTTTACACAGCGAAACACGTTGATGCTGAATGAGCGAGACAAGACTTCCTGGTTAACGCAGCGGAATCGAATTCGACGCTCCATCGCTGAGCCAATCAGCACACAGGAACTTAACTGCGTGCTCTGATTGGTTAGCTTCTCAGTCATCCGCCAATAGTGTCCCTTGTATGAAATGAACTGGGCAAACCAACTGAGGAAGCATGTACCATAAATTAAAAGATCCATTGTCCGCAGAAACCCGTGAAGCAGCGAAAAATCTGTGTTATATATTTAGATATGCTTACATATAAAATCCATGATAGAGTGAAGCCGCGAAAGTCGAAGCGCGATATAGCGAGGAATTACTGTACATGCTTAAAAAGGAAAAAACTCAAGATGAACAAAATGAGTCTGTGATTCAGAATTTAGTCATTTAAACAAAGCCAAAGCCCATAAACATGTAATATTAGCCACTTTTACATAGGTATTTTTGTTTGTTTTGGGGTTTTCACACGTGAGTACAGTGTGATTGATTACCGATATTTATTTCACATTTTGAAATCAGAAAAAAACTGTTACAAATTGAAATCCAGAAATGCCAAACAAGAGAAGTTTTAATGAATGGTGGAACAAAGGACTTAGGCCTCTTAGCCCAGTATAAAGGTTGGAGGTGAGTCACTCAGCAGCCAAGCTCTGGAGGGTGTTGCCCCCCTGAGGTTTCACTTTGAATGTACAAGGCACGTGACATAAATAATGTAAAGATATTTAAATTGTTATTGTTATTTTATTATTAAGACAATACTTTAAACAAAATATTCTTAAAAACAATATATAAACACAAGATAACAACATAATCATTAACAATATTTACCTAATCAAATTAAAAAAACAACAAAAATATTTAACAAAACAAAAATACTGCACTTAGAGATGACACACAGGCTGTTGTTTAACACACACACACACACACGCTTTAATATCAGAACTTGCCAATCAACCTATCCTAACAAGGATGTATCTGTGAGATAAATGGAGGACAGACAAAGACCCTTCTGAAAGTTAGGCTTTATGAAGCGGAATTCGTAACTACTCCACTATCATGCAATTATTTTTATACTAAAGCTACATATCAGAAAAATACTTTAACCCTTAAACTGACACATACTTGGCGGTTGATGCATCCCTGGACGCCAAATACTTTTTTGCTGCAAGTAAAAGTAATTCACAAAGAAAAAGTGAAATTTTAAGCTGATGCTTACAGGCTAGTCTAGTGCAGTGGCTGAATCCCTGGGACAGTGATGCTGCAGTTTTGCTGGGGCCGGCAGTGATCATGAACTGGCTGCTCAACAAAAATACGGCAATGACTGATCAGCTCCAGAGTGCTGGCAAATTGCACTGGGAAGCAATTATAGCAGGTTGCTGCATTCAATGAATGTATGTTGCCGAATATACTCGGTTCCAGCATGCTGGCAAATTGCACTGGGAACCAACTTTAGCCAGTTGTTGTTTTCAATGAGTATATGTCGCTGAATATACTCAGCACCGGCGTGCTGCCAAATTACACTGGGAACTGACTTTAGCCGGTTCTGGTGTTCCACGAATGTACGTTGCCGAATATATTCGGTTCCAGTGTGCTGGCAAATTGCATTGAGAACCAACTATAGCCAGTTCTGGCAGTTTAAGGGTTAATCGACCAAAAACCTCACAAAAAAGAGTTTAAATTAATTTAGTCAGTTTGCTGATACATAACACTCTTCTCTGATGACATTCTTTAAATACAAATATTAGAATAACAGAAAAATACAAAACCATGTGACATTTAATTAGTAAATTTCTAATTTTTATATTTTAACTTCTCCCTCAAACTGGGACTAAGGAAACACAAATTTAGTAAAATGCATTTAATATATATGAAATTTATGTAAGATATTCCCAAGTGGTATTGAATAAAAGTAATCCAAAATCTCCACTTGACGGTATTCCTTGAGCAAATGAACCAACATCTTTGGGAAAAAGAAAAGTAAAATGTCTACTTAATCCTAGCCATTGGTTTCTGTATATTCCACAATAAATTACAAATTAACTTAATTTTACACTCATTTTACACCTCATTTAACTGACCTGCTCACTACTAGTACATGTCCAGTCTTTCCAGAAATATGTTGATGGAAATTCTCACCAGTAACATTTATTCTGAGCAATGAACAGAAATAAAGAAACTTGTTAACCAGTGCTGTGTGTTTAAAGGAAACTCATAGCTATGCCACTAACCTGTTTTGAAAACTTCAGAAACCCTTCTTTCATTCAGCCATACATATATCAGACTACTTGAACTCTAACTTTTATATTCTGACAGCCCGTAAGACCTAGGAGAACATGCATGATTGATACACCTGGAGGGGGAAAGGCCCTGCATCAAACCTGACTGCCCAGGTCCTAATCATTTAGAGTGATGTCTCATAATTAAAGTTGTTGGGGTTCAGTAAATCCACAGACAATAAATGGTATAGCGGATAATATCGGTGACAATTATTTTGAATTTATGGCTTTCATTTGGATAGCTAGACCCAAAACATAGACAACATGCCTTACTCATTGCCACTGCAGTCGCTTCTGCTAAGAGAAATAAAGATTTTTTTTTAGCTGTTTTCTGGATGAATTTTAAACCGTTAATAGAAACAGATGATGTCTACTTGGTATGTGCGTCTTCATTAATGCAAGTCGTCTCCAAGCTGTCGACCATTTATAAAAATGGTTTCCATTCACTGTTTCTCCGGGTCCTTTTCTTTGGCCTGCTCTTGTTCATGTGTTTGTCGGCCACCAGTTAAATAGGTTATTTTCCTCTTTAATTGCCCTCTAACCAAAATATTTGCATTGCCCATAACTCAACCCCCACACATCAGTGGATGAGGCAGCACATGAATCAGAGATAATTATAACATAATCATTGCAGGCTGTGTGATGGCTGGACAGAATTTTTATAGAATGGCAGGAACTGTATCTTTTCATGGATAAAAATGTTAAAGCTTTTAAAAAGCTGCTTTTTTTCTGAAACAACTATTATTATTATTATACAGTCTGCATACAAAAAACTAATTTTAACTTTTCCTTAGTTTTTGTATTTTTATTTATTTATTTTGGATTGATGTTCTGTTCGGGGCAGGGATTGACTCTGGTACTCCATGACCCTGAATTGGACTGAATGGTTTTCATAATGAAGGTATTGATGTACAGATAATTGTCTGAACATTTGATAATCAGCATGTTTTAGAACAAAAGTCAGTAAGCTTATTTCAAGGCCACAAGAATTTACAGCCTATTCTGGCAGCACTTGTTGCAAAGCAGGAAACAGTGCTGGACAAGATGGCAGTCTGTCATATGACCCACTCAATAACTTATCCTCGCTCAGGCCAAATTAGAATTGTCCAAAAACCTAAACAGAACTTCTATGGGCATGTATGAGAAGAATCAACCCAAACTCTAGGAAAGCATGCAGACTCTGTAAGGACAATTGCCTGGTGCCGGATTTAAATTCAGGACAGTACATCTGTGAAGCACATTTAATTCTGCTTGTGGGACAACTACCCATATAAACCCATTTAATGACCTTCATAGTTGGTTGCAGATTTGTGGCAGATTAAATTTAAGCTAAGTAAATGTAAGGTATTATAGAGTATATAGGAAGTAAAAAGGTTACATCTGAATACACAATGAAAAGTCTAATAAACCTTGTGAATACATCATATGAGAAGGATCTAGGAGTCATGGTGGACTCATCGCTATCTACATCCAGTGTATGGAAGTGATTAAGAAAACTAATAGGATATGGAATACAATTCAAAAGAGTTTATGCTTAGGTTATATAATGTACTAGTAAAGGTCACATCTGGAGTTGGAGTTTTGGTCTTCATGTCACAAAAGACAAAGTCCACAGAACAGTTGATTCTGCGACTTAGAGGTATGAGCGATAAGGAAAGATTGAAGGAGTTGAACCTTTTCAGCATCATCAAACATCAATTAAGAGGTGGACATAACTGATTTGTTTAAAATCATGAAGGGAATTGTTACAGTAGATCCCAGCTGTTAGTTTCAAATAAATTCTTCAACAAGAATATAGGGACATGATTGGAAACTTGTTAAGGGAAGATTTTGCACAAATAATAGAACTTTTTTTCACACAAAGAAAAATAGACACATGGAATCAATTATCAAGTACCAAATGGAGAGTAGTTTAGGGAACATCACATCTTGTCTTGATGGTTAGACAATCTAGATAATTAGAATAAATGAGCTTCCTGGGCTGAATGGCCTGTTCTTGTCACAATTGTTATAATGTTCTATTTTCTGAACATAATTTTTTTGTTAGGTTCTAGAAGCTGGACTCTGGCCTAGCATTACTGGGAAGACAGGTGCCAATTATATATATTAACAAGCAAGAAAGTAATTCTTTGACTTTGAGTCAATAATTACTGGTATCCTGTTACACACCAGACAGTTAAATATTTGTGCATTTTTTCATAAAATTAGTGCAAATAGATGTGGAGTATCGGTGAATAAAAACGTTTGTCTTTAACCAAATTTTTCAGTTGAACTGAGTTCCAGGCTTAGTCTTGGTCATTTTAGAATATTAACATGCTGGGGAGGATGGGGGGTTGTCTGTGTGGAGGTGGTGGGGACAGGGTTGATGAGAAAGAGAGCAATGCTATTTCTATTTTATCCCTTATACTGCAATATATATAGTGATTAACATATGGCAGTAGGGACAGAATAATAAAACGCTTCATAGCTGTATCACTTGGCAATAATATGAAATCTATGTCAAAGCTATCGTATGTACAATGCACTATCATAACCTAAGACTAAAAAATGTCAACAAAAGTTCAGAAATATTTCTATGACCAAATAATGAACTTTGTGAGCTGGAATGTCAAGGGTTTCAATCATGAATTAAAGAGAACGAAAGTACTCTCGCATTTAACAAGTCTAAATGCCAAGATAGTATTTTTACTGGAGACTCACTTATTATGCAAGGACCAGTTTCGGTTGCAAATAGAAAGGTCTGGCCAAATTTTTCACCCTAGTTATACAAAGAAAACCAGGGGTGTGGGAATCTTAATACCCAGAACTAACATTTGTAGTGTTAGATGCAATATCTGATTCTAAAGGGTGATATGTAATGGTAATGGGCAATTTATCTAATACTAAAATGATTTTGATTAATATCTATAACCTAAGGCGGATGACAGAGCTTTCTTCCAAAATTCATTTGCACCTATCTCTATTGTGAACCCTCACAAAATTATAATAGCTGTAGAACTTAATTGTGTTTTAAATCAAGATCTGGATAGCTCCTCATATTTGTATTAGATGTTATCACCATTGTATCTAACTGACACATTTAGAGAGTACTATAGGTTCTTATATTATACTCAGTTTAAAGAAGATAACACGCAATCTAATTAGTTTCTTGATTCATTAGAGATACCACAGCTAGATACTATTAGTGCTGCAAAAATGGATAAACCTCTGACAGTTTCAGAATTACTAGATGCTATAAACTCACTTTAAAGCAGCTGGCCCTGATGGCTACCAAATGGAATTTTATAAACAATTCTCAACTAAATTAGCTCTACTATTATTAGCAAAGTTTATAGAAATTAACAACAAAAAATCTACCTCAGACTTCTTGCCAAGCATTAATTACCATCTTTCCTAAGAAGAATATGGACCTACTACAATGTGCATACAGACCAATCTCTCTTCTAAATAATGATGTTAAGATACTCTCCAAAGTTCTAGCCAGAAGGATTGATAAAATGCTTCCTTCTGTAATATCATAAAGAAACAGGATTTATTAAAGGCAGACACTTCTAACTTTTGATGTTTGTTTAATATAATACATTCACCCATTATATCTAACACCTCAGAAATCCTATTATCTTTAGATGCAGAAAAAACATTTGATATGGTTGAATGGGACTACCTATTCACCATATTGCAAAAATTTGGGTTCGGCCCAAACTACTTTATACTAGTCCTGGAGCCTTAGTTTGTATTAATATTATTTCAGAAAACTTCAAACCAGGACGTGGTTCTCGTCAAGGATGCCCCTTATCACCTTTTCTCTTTGCAATTGCCATTGAAAGGCTGGCTGTATACTTTCGAAATGCATTAGAGATAAAGATTTTCAGAGAAACACTTGAACAGAAAACATCAATGTATTCTAATAATATGGTACTGTATTTATTGAACTTACAAAATTCTGTCCTAGCATTCCTAAAAGCATTAGCAGATTTTCAAAATATATCTGGACTTAAAATCATTTTGAAGTAAAAGTGTGCATTTTTCAGTTCTCTAGTATGTGATGTCGGACTGGACACCTTCCCATTTATCTTAGCAGATCAGTTTAAATATTTAGGGGTAATATTATAAGTAGATATAAAGCTTTTTTTCAACAAAATTTTGCTGTCTGCTTGGAAAAAAATAAACAAAACATGACTAGGTGGTCTACCCTTCACCTTACATTAGCTGGGAGAATCAATATTGTTAAGATGGCCATCCTTCCCAAGCTGTTCTTCCTATTTCAAAGCATCCCCATAAAAATTAACAGATCATTTTTTAAGAACTTAGACTCAATCATAATTTCATTTATTTGGAATTCGAAACATTCCTACATCCAAACAGAGACTCTACAATTACTTTAAGCAGAAGGGGTTCATGGCAATACTCAATTTTCAGTTTTATTGCTGGGCGGTCATAAAGACCTGGGGCCTCATGCATAATGCTGTGCATTGACTTCACACTAAAACATGGCGTACTAACAAAAGTGGAAATGTGTGTATTCACAAAAAAAAATCCACATGCATAAATCTGTGCATACACCATCTTCCATGTTCTTCCACTCCATAAATCCCGTTCAGCATGAAAAGTAATGCTCATGCACATGCACTCCTTCTAGTTTTGCGTTCAGTGAGAAGCCAATGGCAAAAGAAAAGAAGAATTTCAGCGAATGGCAAGTAAAGGCAAGGAAAAACGTACTATTTGTTGGTTTAAGCATTAATATAAATAACAGAGGGAAACTGATCGAGTGACAGAGTGACTATGAAACTGGAAAGTTCAAGTTTAGAAAGTCGCACAGTGCCCAAAATAAATAAGAAGTGCTTAGATATCAAAGTTGCTATGAAAAGGCGATTCGTAGCCCACCGTCACCGTCTTCCATAGTGTCATATGGAGGTGTATTAGGGTACAGAGAAAAGAAAAACAAAATAGGGACACAGTGGAAACAAATGTCAACTTTAATCGCAAATTTTCCACTTTAATCATGTAGTTTATTTTGTCATTAAAGTAGAAAACTTGTCAAAAACTTCATCTTGAAATTGTTTAATTTACTAGTTTCTCAAATCCCATTGTAAATTAAAGTAGCTCGTTAAATGCTTCATATTCTATGTGTTCTTCCATGTACATGTGTGTGAATCAATACATTCTTCTTAAACGGGCTTTCTCTTCTGCCAACAGGACACATAATATATTACATTGATGATATTACAGCTCTCTGAACAATTTAAATACTAAGATATATACTTGATGATATTTTCATGATGATATAAATTAAAACATGTATTAAATATAGTGACGACCTGGAACCCCATCCAGAGATTATTCCTGCATCCCACAAGATGTTTACTGTGCTGTGTGCGACCTCTGATGAAATCATTTATTGCAGCAGTACTGTGTCTCTTAAATGTACTAACCCCTAATTCCTGTCCTTCCTTTTCTTTCTTACAAGTAACTAATCACCACACAATCAGCTCTGTAATAGATGTCAAGCCATCTATAAGCTTAGAACGCCAATTCTTCAAAACTTTTATGGAACGTTGAAATATCTTCGTAGTACATGTTTAATTATTCCGTCCATCTATTCATCCAGGATTGTGCCAATCCCAGCAAGCATACAGCATGAGGCAGGAACAATCCCTGAATGGGGTGCCAGCTCATCGCTACTGATGCTCCACCGTGTCCTCACGTGTTTAATCATTAACAATATACATTTTTTAAATAAAGTTAAAATGTATCTGTATAATGTAATAAACGTACTTTACTGCATTTCATCATAAAAATGATATCAAGAGCTCCAAGAAGATAGCACTTGGATATCTAAATCGACTTAGAAATCAGTCGTCATCATATGTAAATATATATATATATATATATATATATATATATAAAGTGGCTCAGGTTGTTCAATATTATAACTAGTGCAAGTTTACAGTGAAGTGATCTACAGTTCTACCAGGAGCACTTGATGGAATGATTGAGTGTGTTTAGAGCTCTTGGGATGAAACTATTTCTGAACTTACAGGAACCTACAGGAAAGGTTCTGAAGTGTTTGTCATACAGTATAGGAGGTGTTTAAATAGACTGTGCGCATGGCTGAGGCAGTGTGTGCTAGATGCTGTATCCCGATAATCCTCTTTCTGATCAGCTGCTGTAGAGCTGTGATTCCACACTCATATAGATACAGTAGGTTAAATACTCTGAGTGGTGCACTGAGAGTGACAATTCTAAAGCAGTGATGGTATTTGGAATAGTTTGGCCATTCCATGCACCATTATATTGTTACAGGTTCATTATAATTAGATGCCTCAAACTAATAATATACAGTTAATTTCAGTGTATTTGATAAAGCCGCGTCAAGGATGTGAATCTAAAAAAGAAAGGAAAATCACACAGGAACAATAGCACTGTTTTGATTCTGGATGCAACCAGTTTGCAAAACCAAGCCAAGAACTTATTTGTGCAAGGGACTGAGCTGGTGTGAAAATGTGCATGGTTTTACGGCAAGTTTTTATATATCGTGGCGTGAGCGTGTAAATGGGTGTATGCACCGTTTGTACATGAGGCCCCTGTACATCGACACAAATTGATGTATTTCCACAAGCCTGGTCTGCAATAGAAATAAAATCGTGCAGTACTTCTTTATATTGTCTGCTTTGTGCCTCAGTTAATACAAACTACCGTAATTATACTAAAAATCCAATTACCCTTCATTCTCTTACAATAAAGAACCAATATAGTAATCACTTTAAGACAGAAAAGCTTTTATCTGTTGCACCTCCAACCACTTTTTCCCACCCTGTCAAACATATACACTATTCAGTGTCGGGAAAATGTCCAGGATTAAAACATTTAGATAATGTCTTTGCATCCTACGAACAATTATGCTTCAAATATAACTTCTCATCAATACAATTCCTCCACTCCTTTCAAGTTCAAAACTTTGCTAAACAGAACCTGCCCAATTTTCCACCTTGTTCTATTCCAGAAAAAATGTTGATCAGTCTTGAAGACTCAGATAGAATATCTACAATTTATAAAAACTATTTTAAAATCTCTTCCTTTCAAAGACCCCAGAGTACATTAAGGAAAGAATCTGTCACTCAATATTTTAGAAAAGAAGCATTCAGTCATTCAACTTAAAATCTTTTATCAAGCACATCAATCTCATTTAGCATTGTCCAAAATGTTTCCAGAGCAAGATTCAACCTGTGAACGCTGCAATCTAGCTGCAGCCTTACTGGGTCACATGTTCTGGCCGTGCACCAAATTAACAACATTGGGCAAATATCTTTGCATGCCTATCAGACAGCCTTGGTGTCACAATCACTCCTAACCCATTAATCTCTGTGTTTGGTGTAATCCTAGATGGCCTTAAAGTAGAGAAGGACAAATAAACTGCAATTTTCTTTTTGACACTACTAGCATGTAGACTTAAATCACTCTTAAATCAGTTAGTAACCGATGTTCTATACTATACTTTTACATCTATATTCTGGTTTCTTGGACATTTTACACTAGTTAGTGGATTTTGCCTTTGCCTTCCACCTTTGAATTTTATCGCTTCTGGTGTTTTGAACTCCTGATCATGATCTCATCTCACACATTATAAATTATCGCTTTATTTTACTTGTTTTCTGGTTTTCAAGGCTTCTATCTCTGCTCTTACTTATATGATTCTCCTGAATTCCTCTCTGACATTCTTCTCACTCAGTCAGCTTGCTCAGTCATGCACCTCTTCTTGACAGATATCAGCTCTGGAGTGCTGAGCTGGGTGCCAGCTTGCCTAGGAAGCACAGATGGTCAACGTAAGGGCATCCAGCATCTGACACTATTATAATTAAAAATGTGACTGCCCTTAGCACACACCATGGCTGATCCCACAGCTGGGACAGCACCATTGCCTTCACACTCAGCCATTCACAGGATTTTTTGAACTGATACAATTAAAAAGATCTTTTGCTGCTGGGATAGATTATCTGTGGGAGTGGTGCCCTCACTGCACCATCACGGGCTGGGATGTTACACACTGCTAATACGTTCCCATTTGTCAATTAACTTAAGGAGTTAGCAGGCAAAGCTAGATTTTGGACAGGCAGGCATTGTCAAGTTTCCTTACACATCTCATTGATGTTAACTGGTATTTCAAAACTGGCCCAGTGTACTATACTATGGGCTGGGGTCACATCCAAGCCTGGCATCTCCCTGCCACCATGAAGTGGACTAAGAAGGTTAAAGAAATAAATGAATGAATGAATGAATTCATGGAAAAATGGATGGAATTATTTGTTGATAGTTCTTCTCTTTGGTTAGACTAAAAAAATTAAATATAAACAGGTAAGGTAGATGAATATGGTGCCTATTTATTTCTCAGGTGCAGAAGTTGTCATGGATTGTGATGACTGGTGTGGCCAACAGTGCACTCTTTGTTAGAATCTTTGTGCAGTATATGACTAACAGAAGTGTCCCTACATCAGAAAGTATACAGTTGCCTCATTTATAAAGTTCTAGACTGCACTTTAATCTTGAGCTCTTCAGTAACATCAAGCTACCCTTACTGTAAATCTGACTTGACAGTACATTTTTTGTTGTCTTTTGTAAGCAGGGAGTTTAGGGAGTTTAAAATATTAGTGGAAAGAAGAGGCAATGGTTTTCTAATATCAAAAGCACGACTTTTATTAAAAAAATAAATTACATTAATTTCAAAGGCTTTATTTTTGAAGCTCTTTGCATTATATTGATCCGGTGACGCATACAATAGAAGTCATGATGATAGCTGTAGATGACAGCACATTCAAGAATGGGTCCCTGGAGGGGAGTGCCTATAAATCTATGAGCCTATCTGGATTACATAAACAAAACTGCTAAGATGACCCAGGGAGCAATTCCTCACAAATACAATTGAATAGCTGGTACTATTAAAGGGTACTTTGTAGAGCATGCTACTGCGTCAAGCCCCCATTTCACGTAAATGATAAAAAAGAGATGCTGTACATGATGTCTTTGCAATACTAAACAGTCTGATTGAATTTGTTTTTTTTTTTTCACCAGCCCATGTTTTTTCTTTTCAGAATAAATCAGCTAAATTATGTGCACAGGAACCAGTTTTTTTTCATTATGAGAAACAAGACATACAAAAGTTTTGGGGCTGCAGCTGGGAGACCCCATTTAATAGCAGATGGACTGGTTAAAAGACATTTAAAAGGAAAAAAAATGGATGGTGACACTCAATAGCAGCATCTTGAGGTGAAATAGAGTTCCAAAGAGTGTCTGCTAGTCTGATTGCTGTATGCTGGTCAAATGACAACATTGGTAGTATGGACTTTTTATTCTTTCTGGGAGTAAAGGGCAAAGGCAGAGGAAGAGCGGAAGTGACACAGTCTTCTTCCAGGCCATGTTCCTGCACACAAGAGAAGGAAATAGAAACCAAATGAATGACAATGATTTACTATATTATAAAACACTAAGGTCTATGTGAGTGTTCAGTCCCTGAGAACAATCTGATTGTCCAGTTTGGCATTGGTGATGTGATTGGATGAGGAAGTGAGACTATAGAGGAGGAGAAAATACATAGGAGGCACACTAAGAGAGTTTCCTTCAAAGACAGGAAGCATAAAATTGTACAACAGGTGAGAAAGGCCCCCAAAAATAATGATAAAATCTTAGAAATATGCTTTACAGGAGCATGCATGAAAAAAGGAATGCTGATCAGGAGAGGATACCGAGGAATGATGCTGAGGGCACACATAGGGCAAAATAGAGCAAATATTTTTAAATAATTCTGTTACCTGTCTTTGAAAGGTAGTGTAGCTAGATAATTAAATAATTTGGTAAGTCTCCTGCTTTATTTTCCTTACCTTTCTCGGTAGGAGGGGGCTCTGGCCATTAGACTTATATCAAGGTAACTGAAGCACACTAGTTTTAAAAAAGAGAATTGTACAGTTTATTGATAAACACAAGGATTATAGAAATATGATAACTTGTAAGTATAATGTATAGGACAAAAGTTACATCAGGCAGATGAACATTTAACAAAGCGGAGGCTGGTTGTTTACTGGCTGTTTAGAGTTCCAATTTATCTTGGCTCAAATAAACAGTTTCATGATACCAAGGTTTTAAGGTTAATCTCATATGTTTCATGGAGTTGCATGTGGAGGACTCTTCTGTCCCTTTGTCCATAGTGTGGTGTGATGTTGCTTTCCTCAGCTTGGTATTAGGCTGTTTACTGTGTCCTAACTTCATGGGACAATAAATCATCTTTCTGACACAAGACCTTATGTGCTGAAGTTCTCTTCTTGAAGTAGTGGCTGCCTCAGTCATCTCAGACAGGGCTCAGTCACCAGTACAGAGCTTGGCTTGGCAGAGTGGATCTCAAAGTCACTTCATGACACCCAGTTCCATTGTTGATTGGATGTGGGCACTTCCAGATGCAGATCCAGTGCCTGCTTACAAGTGCCTTATTTTGTCCATAACATTCAGCCAGATGTTACAAGTCTAAAATGAGTGTAAATTTGGGTGCCCTGTTGTCTGAAGGAGTCTCTGTATAGGTGTCAGCTGAACTTTGATATAAATGTTGTTTTCTAATGATGCACAAAGTTGACCTAAGTATTTGTAGAGCTGCAGTTTAGCCTTCATTTTAGTATTCATTCTGTAATGTAATGGGTGGGAAGGTTGCAGCAGTTTTTCTACATTTCTGTTAAATCTAGAGTCTTAACAGTGTTGCATGCCATTAAAAGCTAAGCAAAATGGGAAATGTCCACTTTGTCCTACACCCATTAGAGACTCATCACACTGTCGTGTTTGACTCTCTACCCAATCACTTCTGTATGTCATTTGTACAGTGTATTATTTGTATATTGCACAGGCTTTTCTCAAGGTATTCTGATTTTCCTCTCATAGAATATTTGAGAATTTTAGTATGTTATATTGTACATCACTTTGGTTTAATTTTTATTATTAAAATGTTTTAATGTCCTGTGTATGATGTTAAACTGCATCTGGCCCTGCAAGCGGTCCTCCAACTTGCAGGGAGATCATGGGGGTTGGTGGCAGGATTGGCACTCCAATCACTGTAAAAAAAACTTCACACAGGACTGAGACGACAGAAAGGACTCCTTTTTGCTCTCCGCAGAAGTAGCTCTGCTGCAGCCGCAAATAGGAAGGCTGCTCGCATCATGAAGGGGATTGGGGAAAGCCCTCGGGAGCCCCATCCCCAGAAGAGTCTAAACTGTTGGAGAGACAATGGGGTCAGGTCTGTTGGGGATCGGAACTGGTGTAGTGCTGAGGCGTTGCCCGCTGCACAGCAGCACTCGAGTCTCAATTTGAGGTGGCCCATCCAGGTAGGCGCATGGAACGTCTTGTCTCTCTGGCAAGATGAGCATCTTCCTCTGCTGTCGGAGAAGCTGTGTAAACTCTGCAATTCTGTGGCGGCACTCTCTGAGGTGTGCAGACCAGGGACTGGCCAGATCTCTGTAGGTGGATACACCTTTTATTGGTCTGGTCGCTCTGATGGCTGTCATACTCAGTTAGTAGTTGTTGCTGTAGCGGATTGGCTTCTTTCTATTGTGTCCGATGTCACTCCTATCAATGAGTGTATTATGAGCACTTATGAGCGAATATGGCACTCCCTGGGTGCCTTGTCTGTTGTCTCAGTGTATTCTCCGACTGCGGTAATTAATGTTTTGGTGAGGGAGACATTTTATTTGCAGCTTCGCTCGGTGGTTGATGGGTGCCCTCCTCTGGTCATGGGTGACTTCAATGCAGCCACTGGCACTGACACTGATTGTCTCGGTCCCCATGGGTCTGGTGACCGTGGTGAAAGGGGCTCCATGTTCCTTGATTTTACAAAAAGTTATTGGTACTCCAATACTGGTGGTGCAGTGAAGGAGATCGATCACATCCTCGTGGGCAAGCGCTGGAGACTCTTGCAAAACTGCAGGGTGTACAGAAGTGCCCAGTTTGTGAATTCTGACCACAGACTTGTTGTTGCTACTCTTAGGATCCAGCTTAGGTCCAGTAGGTTACTGCCTACTAGGAAAATGAGCCTCAACTTGGCCAGACTCCAGGACCAGGCTGTTTCTAATGAGTTTGCACGCAGTTTGTGCAAGGAACTTGTGGATTTGATTGCGACTGCCAATCCTAATGTGATGTGGGAGACCTTCTGTGACAAGACCCTGAAGGTTACTGAGGGTTGTGTTGGTGTTACCGGTGTTCCCAAAAGGTTGTGTTTCATCTCGCAGAGCACCCTGGATATCATAGAGAGGAGTTGCAGCACACGGCTCAATGGCAACTCTGGTCTGTACCGGGAACTGAGAAGGATGGCTTTGAGGGCTCTTAGGGCAGATAAAGAGGCATTTGTTAGAGGAATCTGTGAGCAAGTGACACACCATCTGTGGTCTAGCGACCCATGTCCTGCTTACAGAGGAATCGAAGCATTATGCACATCCGAATCTGTTTCTCGGAGAGTTGCAGTCAGGGTGGCTTATGGAACGGTCCTCACGGATGACACTGCAGTTGTGACCCGCTGGGCTGGCAACTTTGAGCAGTTGTTCAAAGCTGATCCTCCGGCTAGGATGTTAGATATCTCTGGGTCCACGATTCTTGAGACTGATCCTTCAATTACCTGTGAACCACCCAATCTCACAGAGATTGCACAGGTGGTGATCCAGCTGAGGGGAGGAAAGGCTGCAGGAATCTGTGGTATCCGGGGTGAACTTCTCCAGGCTGGTGGTAAGGCTGTCTTCCTGGCATTGCAAGCAATCTTTGCTTCCATTTGGGGGACTGGCATCATCCCAACTGACTGGAAAACGGGACTTGTTGTTCCTACCTGGAATGGGATGGGCGATCAACTGGATTACAGCAACTACAGGGGGATAACACTGTTCTCTGTGCTGGGTCAGGTTGTTGCTAGGGTCATCCTCAATAGGATCCATGATCATTTGCTCACCTACCAGCGACTGGAACGGTCTGGTTTTATGCCTTAGAAGTCTACCATCGACCACATCCTGGCACTGAGGGTTCTCATGGAGTGCAAACGTTAATATCGGCAGAGTTTCTTTGCAGCCTTTGTCGATTTTCGTAAAGCATTTGAACGAGCCGCCATGTGAGACATCCTGAGGGTTCACGGGATTCCCTCGAGGTTGCTGGATATCATGAGCAGCCTGTACACTGGTACTGTGAGTGCTGTGAACAGTGGAAGCAGGACCTCTGTGTTTTTCCCAGTTGATTCTGGAGTTCGTCAAGGGTGTGTTCTTGCTCCTACTCTGTTCAATTCTTGTATGGACTGGGTGTTGGGCAAGGATGTGGGGTCCAGCGGCTGTAGGGCATCTGCTGGTGAAGAAAGATTCACAGATCTTAACTTTGCTGATGATGCTGTGATCTTTGTGGAGTCAATGAAGGCTCTGATCTAGGCGCTCGAGACAGACTGAGCAAGGAGTCTGAGTCCCTGGGTTTCTGAGTGTCCTGGATAAAAACCAAGATCCAGGCCTTTAATGACCTCTTGGGCACAGCCATCAGCATTGTGTCTGTTTGTGGAGAGTGTCAACCTTGTCGAGAGGTTTACTTATCTTGGCAGTGACATTCATGTCTCTGGTGACTCTTCCCATGAAGTCAGTAGGCGGATTGGGAGAGCATGGGGGATAATGAGGTAAAGGGGTGTGTGGCGCTCCCGATATCTGTGCAAAAGGACGAAGGTCCAAGTCTTTAGAGTCCTGGTGCTTCCTGTCTTGCTATATGGTTGCGAAACAGGGACGCTATCCAGTGACCTGAGACAAAGACTGATAGAGAGATAGATACTTTATTAAGCCCAAGGGGAAATTCACATACTCCAGCAGCAGCATACTGATAAAGAACAATATTAAATTAGAGAATGATAACAATGAAGGTATAACAGACAGACAATAATTTTGTATAATATTAACGTTTACCCCCTGGGTGGAACTGAAGAGTCGCATAGTGTGGGGGAGGAATGATCTCCTCAGTCTGTCAGTGGAGCAGGACAGTGACAGCAGCATGTCGAGATGATCCTGTTCAGTGGATGCAGTGGATTTTCCATTATTGACAGGAGCCTGCTCAGTGCCCATCGCTCTGCCACGGATGTCAATCTGTCCAGCTCTGTGTCTACAATAGATCCTGCCTTCCTCACCAGTTTGTCCAGGCATGAGGCATCCCTCTTCTTTATGCTGTCTCCCCAGCACACCACCACGTAGAAGAGGGCGCTCGCCACAACCGTCTAATAGAACATCTGCAGCATCTTATTGCAGATGTTGAAGGATGCCAGCCTTCTAAGGAAGTATACTCAGCTATGTCCTTTCTTACACAGAGCATCAGTATTGGCAGTCCAGTCCAATTTATCATCCAGCTGCACTCCCAGGTATTTATAGGTCTGCACACAGTCACCTCTGATGATCACGGGGTCCGTGAGGGGCCTGGGCCTCCTAAAATCCACCACCAGCTCCTTGGTTTTGCTGGTGTTCAGTTGTAGGTGTTTTGAGTCACAACATTTAACAAGGTCCTTGATTAGTTTCCTATACTCCTCCTTCCCACTCCTGATGCAGCCCACGACTGGACTCCTTTGGTACTGTGTCTCTCTGGAAAATCCTTGGGTACCGTTGGTTTGACTTTGTGTTGAATGAGTGGTTGCTCATGCAGTCCCGAATGAGGCACATTACCTACATTGTGAGGGAGCGTCAGTTATGGCACCCTGAAGGTGATCCAGCTCGTAGGATCCTCATTGTTGGAGACCCAAGTGGTTGGACCAGGCCAAGGGGTCGTCCATGTAACACCTGGCTGCGGCAGATAGAGGGTCATTTCCGGAGGGTGGGACTGCGTGTCTGCCCTGGGGGCTTGCGAACTGGGATCCCGATCTGTTTCATATCATGGTGGGTGTGACAATGCACTGTACCAGTGCATGAAAAACCCTTCTTCAACCCTTGATCATTTTTTTTCTTTCAACCTAACTCTCGGTTTTAAACATTAACAGAGCATCTGGTGGTGGTTCAGAGGGTACGGTTCTATACTGGCAATCGGAAGGTTGCCAGTTCAAATCCTGTAATTGCCAAAAGGGACTCTACTGTGTTGGGCCCTTAACTTGCAATTGCTGAGCGCTTTGAGTAGTGAGAAAAGCGCTATATAAATGCAAAGAATTATTATTAACATCAAGGAATGGCTTTTGGTCACTGAGCTTGTGGGCAGGTAGTGATGACAGTGATCCTTCTTGTTGCTTTTTCTGTTTCAGTCCAGCTATGGACTTCTGCCCTTTGTGATTACTGATGCCGGCTCAGTTTAGTCAGTTTTTCCATTTATTTGTATTATTGTTCCTCAAAGGGTTAGAGTGGAGGCTGTGCACAGGGGTGTTTGTGTGTGTGTGTGGTTTTATATTGAAATTTCACAGATCCTGATTCTTTTTTCATTTTTTCTCTTCTTATTAAGTAAAATTTATTATTTTATATTGTGTAAAGCGATTTAAGATACATTCCTTGTATGAAAATATGGTATAGAAATAAATGTTGTTCACAAAAAAACTAATGCTGCCTCTGATGGTCTGATGCTCTGCCCAGAGCTGGTTTCTGTATTGTGGCTGTTGGTTACTGAGAAAGGCTGTGGCCCTTAAAACATGGCAGATGATGAATTAAGTTTGATAATGGATGGATGGACTAATAATGTTAGTTACCTTTTCACTTTTAACATGCTTATGCTAATGTAAAGATATATCAAATTTCAAAGAAATATACTGCAAGTAATTCTTCTGAAGTGAAGGAAAGCTGCTACCTAAATGCTATCATTTATATTTAATGTCTCTCTAATTTTCTCTCCCATAGTGCATACAGGTAGAGTTTTATTCCTGCCAAACTCTTTGTAAATAAACCTAAATGATTTGCGTTCTCCCATTTTCTAACTTGTTTAAATAGAGTTAACCTGAGTGCAAGCACAAACTTTTAAAGAGAAAAGGGAAGAGACCTTTCAAAATGACAGCTCCTAAAAACAGACCTACTCCCATGAAATGTTGTTTAGATGCACAAGCTGATTTAGAGTTTTGCTTCATTTCTCCATAAAGAACAAGAAACTTTAAAACTTATTAAGTTGTTCTTTCTGCAAGAGAAATTTCCAATAGTGCTCCTAAAGGAATTTAGAAATTTTTGTGTGAAAAAAAAAGCTTTCAAAAATATGAATAAACTTTTGCGGTTTTTGTATAATGGTATATTGGCCTCAAGATATAGGTGGGAAGCTCTGAAAAGGTACTAGGTTATTTGAATCAGTTAATTCTATGGGAATCACTAGGGAGGCATACGTTAAATAACCATTAACAGACTAGCAAGGTCTATCCTCCATGTGATATAAGTAACTTCATACTGATTCTGCTAGAGGGAAATCACAGGAACAAAAGAAAACAAAACAAAATGACCCAAGGTCAAAACCAGGAGACAAAATCAAAGCATTAAAGTCCAATACACAAAACCAACATTGTAGTCATAAAACACATGCACGAATCCTAGCTCCTTAAAGCCTTTTTCACTACCTTCACACCCTGCAACAACTGTTTTACTACCCTGCAACTTGGATAAGGCGAAGAGAGTATCTTATTTTTCAACAACAAAAACCCACAAAATGGATACAGAAACAACAATTGAAATGGCCATTCATACATCAACAAATCAATTTTAAAAATTAATATCCATCCATCCATCCATCCTCTTCGTCGGGTCGCGGGGGTAGCAGCTTAAGTAGAGAAGCCCAGACTTCCCTCTCCCCGGCCACTTCTTCCAGCTCTTCCGGGAGAATCCCAAGACGTTCCCAGGCCAGCCGGGAGACATAGTCCCTCCAGCGTGTCCTGGGTCTTCCCCGGGGCCTCCTCCTGGTTGGACGTGCCCGGAACACCTCACCAGGGAGGCGTCCAGGAGGCATCCTGATCAGATGCCCGAGCCACCTCATCTGACTCCTCTCGATGCGGAGGAGCAGCGGCTCTACTCTGGGCTTTCCCTTAAGGATAGGGTGAGGAGCTCAGTCATCCGGGAGGGGCTCAGACACCCTGCGAAGGAAACTCATTTCAGCCGCTTGTATTCGCGATCTTGTTGTTTCGGTCACTATCCATAGCTCATGACCATAGGTGAGGGTAGGAACGTAGATCGACTGGTAAATTGAGAGCTTTGCCTTACGGCTCAGCTCTTTTTTCACCACGACAGACCGATGCAGAGCCCGCATCACTGCGGATGCCACACCGATCCTCCTGTCAATCTCATGATCCATTCTTCCCTCACTCGTAAACAAGACCCCGAGATACTTAAACTCCTCCACTTGGGGCAGCATCTCCCCCCCAACCCTGAGAGGGCACTCCACCCTTTTCCGGCTCCAGGACACCCTAGGCCTGGCACCAGGACACCCTAGGCCTCAGTTCGATGATCGACTTTGTGGTTGTGTCGTCGGACTTGCGGCCATATGTCTTGGACACTCGGGTGAAGAGAGGGGCGGAGCTGTCAACTGATACCCACCTGGTGGTGAGTTGGCTTCGATGGTGGGGGAAGATGCCGGTCAGACCTGGTAGACTCAAACGTGTTGTGAGGGTCTGCTGGGAACTGCTGGCAGAGTCCCCTGTCAGAAGTAGCTTCAACTCCCACCTTCGGCAGAACTTCGACCACGTCCCGAGGGAGGTGGGGGACATTGAGTCTGAATGGGCCATGTTCCGTGCCACTATTGTTGAGGCGGCTGACCGGAGCTGTGGCCGTAAAGTGGTCGGTGCCTGTCGCGGCGGCAATCCCCAAACCCGTTGGTGGACACCAGCGGTGAGGGATGCCGTCAAGCTGGAGAAGGAGTCCTATAGGACCTTTTTGTCCTGTGGGTCTCTGGAGGCAGCTGATAAGTACCGGCAGGCCAAGCGGAATGCGGCCTCGGTTGTTGCAGAGGCAAATACTCGGGCATGGGAAGAGTTTGGAGAGGCCATGGAGAAAAACTTTCGGACGGCTTCGAGGAGATTCTAGTCCACCATCCGGCATCTCAGGATGGGGAAGCAGTTCAGTGTCTACACTGTATTATATGGTGGGGATGGTGCACTGCTGACCTCGACTCGGAACGTTGTGGATCAGTGGGGGGAGTACTTCGAAGACCTCCTCAATCCCACTAACATGTCTTCCAATGAGGAAGCAGAACCTGGGGACTTGGAGGTGGGCTTCCCCATCTCTGGGACTGAGGTCACCGAGGTGATCAAAAAACTCGGGGTGGATGAGATACGCCCGGAGTTCCTCAGGGCTCTGGATGTTGTAGGACTGTCCTGGTTGACACGCCTCTGCAACATCGCATGGACATCGCGGACAGTGCCTCTAGATTGGCAAACCGGGGTGGTGGCTCTCCTCTTTAAGAAGGGGGACCGGAGGGTGTGTTCCAACTACAGAGGGATCACACTCCTCAGCCTCCCTGGAAAAGTCTATTCGGGGGTCCTGTAGAGGAGGGTCCGTCAGATAGTCGAACCTCGGATTCAGGAGGAACAGTGTGGATTTTCATCCTGGTCGTGGAACAGTGGACCAGCTCTACACCCTTAGCAGGGTCCAACCAGTCTACATGTGTTTTGTGGACTTGGAAAAGGCATTTGACCGTGCCCCGCATTCCGCTTGGCCTGCCGGTACTTATCAGCTGCCTCCAGAGACCCACAGGACAAAAAGGTCCTATAGGACTCCTTCTTCAGCTTGACGGCATCCCTCACCGCCGGTGTCCACCAACGGGTTTGGGGATTGCCGCTGCGACAGGCACCGACCACCTTACGGCCACAGCTCCGGTCAGCCGCCTCAACAATAGTGGCACGGAACATGGCCCATTCAGACTCAATGTCCCCCACCTCCCTCGGGACGTGGTCGAAGTTCTGCCGAAGGTGGGAGTTGAAGCTACTTCTGACAGGGGACTCTGCCAGCCGTTCCCAGCAGACCCTCACAACACGTTTGGGTCTACCAGGTCTGACCGGCATCTTCCCCCACCATCGAAGCCAACTCACCACCAGGTGGGTATCAGTTGACAGCTCCGCCCCTCTCTTCACCCGAGTGTCCAAGACATATGGCCGCAAGTCCGACGACACAACCACAAAGTCGATCATCGAACTGAGGCCTAGGGTGTCCTGGTGCCAGGCCTAGGGTGTCCTGGAGCCGGAAAAGGGTGGAGTGCCCTCTCAGGGTTGGGAGCAAGATCCTGCCCCAAGTGGAGGAGTTCAAGTATCTCGGGGTCTTGTTCACGAGTGAGGGAAGAATGGAGCGTGAGATCGACAGGCGGATCAGTGTGGCGTCCACAGTGATGCGGGCTCTGCATCGGTCTGTCGTGGCGAAAAAGGTGCTGAGCCGTAAGGCAAACCTCTCAATTTACCAGTTGATCTATGTTCCTACCCTCACCTATGGTCATGAGCTATGGGTTGTGACTGAAAGAACGAGATCGCGAATACAAGCGGCTGAAATGAGTTTCCTCCGCAGGGTGTGTGGGCTTTCCCTTAACACTAGAATTACCAGAGCCTACAAAAAAACTCAAAAATTCGTCCCATCTTAAATCGCTTCTCTGTCCTGTAAATGTGTGGATAAGCACCAAACAGCAAGCAGCCTGCTATCACATCATGCCCCACACAGTTTTCTCAGCTCAAGTCTGTTTACCTGCGTGTCACTTGTTTAGAGTTGTATAGAGTGAGAAGTCAAGCAAAATGACACTTTTAGAAATACTATATCGTTATTTGGAACCCTAATTTCATGTGTGTTCTGTGCCTACAACGATCTATGCACAGTAAACACATTGTTAAAACAGAAACACTTTTTAATTTTTAATAATAATTAACAAAATGTAGACATGAAGTGTATAATGTGTGAAGCCTGAAGTCCAAATATCAAAGAAACACTTTCACAAAAGGTACAAATATAACAGAACAAGTGCGCTTTTATTCAAAAATATAACTGTAGAAAAAAAGCTGCGTTAGCATGCGACATTGACACACATTTACTACAACTGCCTCCGTGGCACAAGGGTATCAGCTGCTGACTGGGAATCAAAAGGTCACAAGTTCAATCCCGCATGACTCTGTTTTCGGAAGTGAACTGCTCTTATTCTTGCTATTTTAGAATAAAAACATACATTTGATTTCAGTCTGTAACAGCCAGTGTAATTTATGATACTTGTGAAGGTTAGCTTTGTTTTTTTTTTTTGTTTTTTTTTATTCAGTTTCATTCTTTGCTGTTTTCACATAAAGATGCGCTATAGCTCTGCAGTCTACTTGTGACTGCATTCTCGTACCAATGCTTGCGAACAGTGTCTGCATGCACTTTTTGTGGCATTACACGTAAATTTTTGAGCATGCCCGTGTCTGTAAATAACATTAGGTCTGGCTTTTACAAGTCCTATAAATGTACACCGTGTGTTACAGATGCAAACCAAGTGTATGTGTGTACTGTATAATATTAACAATAAGAGCAGCTCACTACTGAAAATGGAAAATATAGGAGTGAATCGGGATCTAACCAGGGATCCTTGATTACAAATCAGCAAATCATACCGCTACGCCACAGAAGCTGTTGTCTTTTCCTTGAACCTTTTGTAAAAGTGTTTATTTGATCTTTGGACTTCAGGCTTCATACATTATATAGTTTATGCCTACATTTCGTCATTTACTACTAAAATATAATAATATATATATAATTGTTAATATTATATAATTATTATAATATAATAATTTTACAAATGTGTTTACACAGATTACTGTAGAAATGGAACACACATGAAATGCGTGTGTTCCAAACAACAATCTATTATTTCCACTCTAAAACTCCACTTCACTCCCAGACAATCAATCAAGGCATGAGCTGGGAGAAGTTTGTGCACATTCTAAGTTGGAGTGGGAATGAAATAGCTGGCTGCTTGCAGCTTGTCTTTATCAGCACATTTAGAGGACAAAAGACGCTGATGGAGAGGTGCAAATGGATTTAAGATGGGCCGGATCTACGAGTTTTTTCGTAGGCTCTGGTAATTCTACTCTAAAGATTAGAGTGAGAAGCTCAATCATCCGGGAGGGGGTCAGAGTAGAGCCGCTGCTTCTCCGCATCGAGAGGAGTCAGATTAGGTGGCTCGAGCATCTGATCAGGATGCCTCCTGGACGCCTCCCTGGTGAGGTGTGCCGGGCACGTCTAACCGGGAGGAGGCCCCGGGGAAGACCAAGGACACGCTGGAGGGACTATGTCTCCTGGCTGGCCTGGAAACACCTGAGGATTCCCCCGGAAGAGCTAGAAGAAGTGGCCGAGGAGAGGGAGGTCTGGGCATCTCTGCTCAAGCTGCTGCCCCCGCGACCTGATCTCGGATAAGCGTAAGAGCATGGATGGATGGATAGATGAAAATGAAAGTAACAAAAGCGACAAGAAATATTTGTGTAGACAGTCATCACTCTAAATCAGGAAATCAAAGATTTTATCATAAAGGTATATCTCATTAGGCAGAGTTTCCTAAATAAAGGATTTTGCTTTTCCTAAATAACAAAACATGCAGAAACACATACATGGGTTGAATCTGAGAAGTATCCACAAACTTGAAGGAAGGTATAACTGTGCCACCATCTTACATAGGGGTGTGGTGATAAAGTCATACGTTGAATGTCACATGTTAGCAACTAGATATTATGGTCAAGGAGGAAAATGATGGTAGCTGCAATGCAAAACATGTCATGAAAATAACTCCTTTTTATTAGGTTAATCTAAATGCACCGAAAAATAAAAATTTTATACAAAATTGAATTATGCATGTTCCAAAATCCTTAAATTCTATAGTAGTGTTTTGTTATTATAGTTCTGGAGAACATGAAACCCAGATTCATAACAGTACCATGATTCTGAAGCTGCACACTCATTCAGCTGAAATGTATAATTTCACATTACGTTTTAAAAAAGCTTTACATTAACAGCATTAATGTAGCTTATAAGAACACATTGTGTAAAAATCCAATTTCCAGTTTCCAGAGATTTATAATACATATTACATGTGGTACTTTAGAAAAGAAGATCATGCATTGCAGTTCTCAGCATTTGCTTGGGGGAGTAATGTTTCAATAAAGAACAATACTTCAGAAATTTGACAAAAATAAGAAGCAAACATTCAGTTTGTTAATCTGATTTATTTAGTTCAAGTTATCTTATAGTAGTACTTTTTAAAGTTTGTCAAGGTTTCCCTCTTTTAAATCCATGATTTGGTAATTTGTTACAGATTCCCACGTTGTTTTGTGTAAAGAACAGCTTCCTGGATCCATCTTAAATTCAATTCCCCTTAATTTTCACATTGAAGAAAGTCCCAATGTCATCATCAAGTGTTCAGCTCCAGACTTTAAAGCACTGCAGATGGTAGTGAATTTGGCACAGAATATGGTTGTCACACAACTGCCTTCTGTGAAGAACTTATATAGAAAGGCAAAGGCCTCTACAATCCGACACCTTTCTCCTTTTATCTTATCTGACAAGCAAAACAGTAAGATTAGCAATAAAGTATTTGATTCAGCGAGGTTTTCGTCAACAGTTCACAAGGAGACTCAACAGCTACACGCTTTTGTAGTCTGTTATATATATATATATATATATATATATATATATATATATATATATATATATATATATATATATAACACAAGTATATGTTGCATTCAATTTATGATGTTGTTTTCTTTTTTCTTTGTCTATTATTACTGTCATTAGTCAGAAGGAGACAAAAAAGAAGAATTTCTTTGTAACATGTATACATGACAATTAATTGACTTGAACTTGTATGCGGTTCGTTATTTTGTTTGAAAGAGATCCGCTGAATCAATTTAATTGACACCCTTAAGAATTTTAAAAGCCTGAATGAGGCGCCCATGAAGAATCTTCTGCTCCAGGCTAAAGAGATTTGACTGTCAGAGTAGCACATGCCCTTCAGTCTTGGGATGCTTTTAGTTGTTCCTCTTTTGATGGCTTCTAGAGTTGCTATGTCTCTTTTGTACTGCAGTGACCGGAACAGCACACTGTACTTTGGATGTATTCACACTAGCAAGTTATAGAGTCTGTGCAAGGCATTCTTTATGTATATTCAACAGCTTCCACAGTTTTTTTTTTCTCTTTAATTGTTTCTGCCCATTAACTGAAAAATAAGAATGCTGTGTCAAAGTAAACCCCACATAAGACACAGTTCACACTTTTCTTTATTACTATAGAAATGTTTTCTATGAGACAGACAAAAACCTATTATAAATAAGAACATTCAGTCTTCATTACAATCAGTGGGAGTTCCATCTTCATGTTTATGTTAGACTTTCCTACTTTTAATAAAAAACCTTTTTCATAAATTGTTCAGAAGTGTTTTCAATTTGGTTATTACTGTATACTAAGCAATGTGAAATAGGTTTATTTTATCAGCTTCAAATAAAACAATTGTAATGGAACATTTCTGAGCAATAAAAGAAAAAAAAGCTATAGAGTCATGCAACCAGTTAATGACATGTAATTTGTTATTACTGATCTCTGTGAAATATTAAAATATTTCAATGTCTTGTTTTATATTATATACTGTGAATACAATGGAGGACAGACAGGCAGGATGGAAGGTGGACGGGATAAAGGTGCCTGGGGATGGACAAACAGAGTCCGGAGTCCATCGGCAGTTCTATCCTCCATACATTAAGTGCTGCTGGAGGCTTCCCTGCTCGGACAACTGCAGGGGTTCATGAGATGTGGAGTCCAGAAGTGCAGCCCTGTTTGTTCCCTTGGGGGCCACAAGAGGGTGCTGTCAGGGGAAGACTGCCCAGGTTCTCAAACAACCTGGAAGTGCTCCCCACAAGTCATGCTGGGTTACCAAATGTCATTCTGGGTCCAGCATAAAAGGAGTTGGGAAGCAGTGGATGTCACTCAACTGGAAGTGGAAGGAAAGGAAAGAGGTGTATTGTTTCATGTGGTTATTGGTTATGTTCATTGTAAAAAGTGCTAGTTTGATTAAAAAGTCATTATTTTAACCCGTGACTGTGTTGAGCACAATTGGGCCTGGAGTTTGGTGCTTGATGGCACCCCCTGCTGCTTACAATACTAATAATAAATTTTAAAATATTGAGTTTTTTTAAACAAGTGGGTTTGATTATATTTATTTTATATAACATTAGTTTTTGATAAAAACTTTTAAATTATAAGGAAAATAGTAATAATAAAAAAGCTTCAATATTCAAAATGACCATGATCATTTTTTCTTTTTACCATAAAATTATATTCATCCCTTTTTGTAATCATTTAATCAAATGCGGTGTAGCTGGGCAAATGTAAGTTCTTTATCAAATTAATCTTTCTTAATTTCTTAATATTGGCACAAGAAAAAAAAAGTATTAGTTAAAAAAAACAACTTAAGTTCCTAGTTATTTTGTCACTTTAAATACACCACATATTATGAATAAATCTTCTTCTTTGTGTACTAGTTTCAAATGAATGGGGTGCTGGGTAACAAAAAAAGGTGAATAACACACACTTGTTTTCTACCAGACAAAAAAATGACAAAAAAAATTTAAATTAATTTCAATTCAGCTTATTTGTATATAGCTCTCATCACTTAGGATGGCCTTAGAGCACTTTTTTTTACAAATTTAGTAACAGAAAATGAATAACTATTAAATATTTGCATGCATATGCACGCTCATCTATTTAAATGATTAGCAATACAAAGATCCTTAAGCATTGGTGAAAATATCATCAAGTCAGGGTTTCCCACACTTTTTCGGCTTGTGAGCTACTTTTAAAATGACCAGGTCGAAATGATCTACCTACATTAAAAATGCTGAATGGTGACTGTGAACTGACCTGGTGAAACTGACTGTGGTGTGTGAGTGAGTGTGCTCTGGGATCAACTGCTTCTCCATCCATATTTTTTTTTCTGCCTTGAACTCAAAGCTTCTAAGATGTACTTTTATTTGACCAACAGATAAGCAAGATTAATAAATAAACCGATGGATGGTTGGGGGTATGACAATACAAACTAATGCAGAAATATGTATGTTCGTTAACTTAGCAAATGTAAAGTATGATTTTGCTCAAGGTTGTGTACAGGGCCGTTTGAAGGAATTTGGGGGCCCCAAGCAAAATGGACATGGAGGCCCCCCGCACACACGCACGCAAAGGAACCACAGCATAGCCATACAGTTTAAATTCACTCACACTTTATATAAATAAAAAAGGTTTACAGTGCAAATACTGCTGTTGCATATACTGTGCATAAATAAAAAAATGTTTAGAGTGCAAATACTGCTGTTGCATATAAAGTGCATAAAATTTGAACATTTTCAACAATTGAACATTTGCAAAAAACACCACTGTACAAATAAACAATCATTAATAGAAGGTAAATTGACAGTTAATTAATCTTTAGTCTTTAGCTATGCATTTACTGAATGAGCACTGTGCAGCTGTTCGTCTGACTGTACTGTATTTTATTTTATTTTTCTAAACTGTTTTAATTATTCTTATTTCTTTTTATTATTTTAATTTCTTCTATGTAAAGCACTTTGAATTGCCATTGTGTATGAAATGTGCTATATAAATAAACTTTTTACTGTTAACAAACAATGAAATTATAATTAAATGTTTACTAATTATTAGTAGTGCTGTGAGTCGACTACCAATGCTTAAAAACATCCCAAGCTAATGTTTGATGCACAGAATTTATTGTGTGGTTTTCCTAAATAGATTATCACAGTGGAATAGTTAGTATAGCATGCTATGCCACTTTCATCAAAACCTATTACAAAGCTATAGCAATGTCATGTCATTTATGTATGATACATAAACATATTTCTGCTAGCCTACCTGCTGCAAAATTGCACCATTTGTACAAGACAAGTAGAGCTATTTTATGTGTGTAATTTATCACTTACCACTGTCTTGTTTTTTCTTATCCTCCTCTTCCTTTCTCTTCTTTCTTTTTTGGCTTCCTGAAGCATAATTCCGCTTCATGACTGCCGAGGAAGTTTTGTATTTTGCCGGCAGCAGATATCGTGTGGTTGGCTGGCTGCTGTCAGCGAGGGGGGCCCCCTTGAGGGAGATCCCGATAACAGTGTCATTGCACTTTACTGCATTTACTATCAATGGGGCGCTCACACAGTTTGTTGCTGCATTTTATTCTTAACCAGTCGTTGTCTTGGGGCCCCAGGCCAGCTCGGGGCCCCAAGCAATTGCTTGGTTTGCCTGCCTTGTCGCGACGGGCCTGGTTGTGTAGTTGATTATAGTTGCATTTTACAATTCTCAGTATAACAACAGTTACATTCATATAGACAAGCTGGGTGCAATATGAGTTTTCTTTCTCAGTCTGTGACAGGCTGGTGCCCTGTCCGGGGGCTGTTTCTGCCATGTGCCCAATGCTTGCTGGGATGGACTCCAGCTTCACATGTGACCCTGCTCAGGATAATTGGGCTTGAAAATGGATTGATGGATGGGTCTTAATTTTTTGTAAACATATACATTTAACATTCTGTGAGTCCCATTATAATTTGCAATGTATCAGTTCAAGGCCTTACTGATGTTGGATATCAGTGATAGGAAGTCTTGATTTTATCGAATCTCCTGAGGCTCCCATTACTACGAATTAAGAAACAGCTGACAAGTCTGCACAATGAGTGAAAATGAACATTAAACCGTTGTGTTCTTTGTGAAAACACAGATCCTGGAAAACAGGCTAGGGAATTTGATATAACTGTGATTAAATCAAGAAAAAGGAGGAAATGGTTAATCTGCACCACTTTAAATATGTTTTCATGTATTCTGTGTCATTCTACCGTAAAAGAAAGGTAACGATATTTAACATACAGCAGAAGCATGGCTGTCTGGTTAGTGCTACTCAGGAAAGACAAGCGATATGCTATAGAGTTCTAAACCTCTGGGATAGGCTTAGTGCCATTGTGCCATTTTAATATTCAGTACAGGATCAGATCCTGAATAAATAGTGGTTAGATGCAGAAGCCTTGTTAGATGGTTAGATGTTAGTTAGATATAATTATGCCACAGCATTATGTTTAAAAGGACTACATTGATCAAGCTGAGAAAAAGAAGGCAGTGGATTAAAAGGAAAAAAATACATATATGAGGACTCATCTGAAGAGGCAAGCCTATGGAAATTCTCATTGCAACTATTGTGCCTACAGGTAAATCAATTGATGTTTGTTTGAAATCCTTTACATTTAGAGCTAAGCTTTTGCATGATTTAACTAAGCTTGAAATCTGCTGAAACTCTTAACTGAGAAAGGAAGGAAGCTCAGCGGAAATAACTCCGTAATTGCACTAAGGTTTCACAAACTGTTACCAAACTTTAACTTTTTGTATTAACATAATCACTGGTTTTCTGGCCTTTGTCCGGGTTTACTCAAATTAGCTGGTTGGATCAAAGTCTTTTTCCTTCACTCTCTGTGATTCTTGTCATCTTTTTGGGTGAGATCCAATTTATTTAATATCACACACCTCCTCCATCTATATCTTCTTTGTCCTCTCTTTTGGCCTCAACCACTCTACCTCCACCTCTTTGCCTAATCATCCTCCGTTTTTCACTCCACATACTCAAACCACCTTAGTCTGTTTCTCCTCGGCGCAATGATCACCTCTACACCAAGTCTTTCACTTAACTTGCCATTCATCTTCCTCGGACCCAGTGACACTCCACACATCTGTCTGATATATCTCTACTTCATTATTTTCATATTCTATATTCATACAGCTCTTCATGCTGCTTTCATAAACTTTTTCCATCAATGCCAGAGACACTCCTTTAGAAGTTAGAATGGGGTCAGCTCAAGGAACTTCTTACATACACCTCTCACCCTGGCTATCACATCTGCAACTCCATCTGAGTCAACATGTCATCTTAATAGCAGAACTTCCCTACTTTCTCCAAAATTACTCCTTTGCTGATATGTAAAAGTATACTTACTACATTAGCATTCTGTACCCCCTCAAACACTTTCTACAAAGGTTGCACTTGCCTGTGGACTACCTTTCACATCTTTACATCTTTTATACTAATTTCAAATACCTCATGCACTGAATTGAGTCTCTCCAACACTTTTACCCCACACATGACACAGATACACACTCACCTCTTTATACCTCTTGCCACTTTACCTTCCACCATCTCCTTGGCCTTTATTGCATTTACCTTGAGGCCCTCTAAATTAGCTTTTTTTTCCCTTCGCAAGCCAGAGGATGTCATTTAATTAGTTGTGCCATATTGGGCAGGCTTATATAAAAAGAATGAAAAAAGTATGTGAAAAGAGTACTGGCCTTACACTCTTGAGTTTTTTACTCTCAGAATGAACACTTTTGAGGCATGAGGAGTCTCATATACTGTATATACGTTAAACAATCGGGAGTGGTCTCCCCGAGACTTTCTCGTGTACTCAGATAAGGGGATGGATATTTGAAGAGTAAACCGCAAGAAAATTATTATCTTTTTATATTATGTACATTAAAGAACCATCAACAACAAATCAAATCATATTAATAATAAGCAATTATTATAAAATTAAAGTTGAATAAATTGGACTCTGTAGCTGTGTTCAGGTAAAGTACCATTTCCGGTTAGTGAAAATAGCCCAAAAGTTGAAAGAAATCTATGTTTTGTACCTAATACTTGTATGCAAAATTTGGTTGACCTAAGTGAAAGCGTCCTCAAGTTATCGTGTTTACATGCACACACAGACAGACAGACATAATCCCAAAAACATCAGGATTCATCAAAATCTCGAAATGGATTTTTTGGAGGATTCCAGTACTTTCCCTATACTTTGTATACGAGAAAGTCAGGAAGGTGTAAAACATTGCGATTCATCAAAATATCAACATCCAGTTTTTGGACGATTACAATACTTTTCCTATATTTCATATACGAGAAAGTAAAAATTAGAAGCAGGTCACACTACCAGGAAAACCACCAGCACTACCAGGATTCTAGCCATACCATGTATAAATAACATTTACACAGTTTTAGATTAACATTAGATATATGAAATAAATAAAAAATGAATGCTAAAGAGGAAAGATTGTATAATGCAATATACTTGCCTTAAAAGGGAAACTACAAAGCCTTAGTTAAATCTTTTACCAACAGAAAACTAAACTTATCTTTAATTGTGATGAAGTCAGAGTGTTTCATTATTTCTGTAGCATTTTCTTATCATACACTGTATGGCCAAATGTTGGGGGCACCTGACCATCACACCTATGCGAGATGGCTGGACAACCAATTACAAAACGATGGACATTAATATGAAGTGTAACCCCCTGGAACACATTGTGACTACAACAGCCTCTTCTAAGAAGGCTTTTCACAAGATTTTGAAATATTTCTATGGGAATTTGTATCTATTCAACCAAAGGAGCACTTGTGTGAGGTCAGGTACTAATCAATCAGCATCCCAATGAAGAGCATTGTGAGCCAGTTGATATTTATCCGTGAGAAGATACATCTGGCGAGTAAGATGGAGCAATTTTATGTGTTGCGGTGGGTGATACAGGTGAGAAAATGAGACTGTTGCATCTCGCTATTTATTATGCCACGTTACACAATAGAATGAAAGACAGAGGAAGAAAAAGAGTGAGTAAAGAGGGTACACGATGTCTTCAATCTCAGACCACCTACAATGAGCAAAACAGCATGAGAATATGGAGAGCAGTCTGTCTTGTATGTTTTAGTCCCACCATAGATACTGTATATCTTGCTTTTTCACAGCTATGCCAGTGACAGAATATGAGTGGAGTGGGATGTACATCTTACTCGTCCTGGTGCTGCTGCATGCCACAATGGATTAAAAGGCAATAGCCCTGCAGGACTGGTGTTAGAGTCTTTAATGGTTGGCAGTGCAGTCATTGGGCTACTGCAGCTGGGGAATAAGATGAAGCATAATAAATAATGCCATGGAAAGGATAAACAGTCCAGAGATCAGATGCTGACATACAAACAGCCTCAGGCTCACCATGTTTAAATTCTGATATCAAGATAATATGAAGATCATTCTGTAGAACTGCTCGTTTTGTAAGATTGGTAAAAAAAGACCTCTGTTGTCAAACTTTGCCTTACAGAGCAAAATGAAATGGAATTTAAATACCATATATTCAGTTTTATAATTTTGAATTCCTAAAAACAAAACTATTTTAAACTGCATTCTGCGTTTGCTTTTTGAAGTATTGACTTCTGATTTTGCTTTTTGAAGTATGGATTTCAAATTACCCGAGTTTGCAGGAGGCTTATACCATAGCTATCCACCAGCTGACTTAACATTCTTCTCTGTTTTGCTTAATTTATTAATTCATTAATATGCACACACTAGTCATAATATTTATAACGTTATTAAATATTTTACATTCTTTTTTATTTTTGCTAACACATATCAAATAGTTTTTTTCTGTCATAAACAAGATATTGTCTGTATTATCTCTTCATTTAGCAATGGAGTACATTTGCTAACTTACTGTTTCTCACTTCTGCTATAAATGTGTTGCACATTATTTGTTAAATTTCCAATGGTCTTAAACAGATGCATTGTCTACTAATACACTTTTGTAAAGAACTGCTGAATCTGTTTAAACTTTTAGTTTTTTGCCACTGGGAAAAACCTTAAATCCAATAAAATTATGGTCTTTGATCCCCAGTGGTTGTTAAACTCTGGATTCTCATTTCAATCATCATTATTACCGAAAATCAAGTTAAGACAGGCTACCCCTCTGGTGGGAATATTGATCAAACGAGTTAAAAAATCGTTTACCAGATATGCAGATCCTCAAATTCTACATTCCTTTTTGTATTCTCCTTTCACCAGTGGGAATTAAAGATTTCTGCTACTATCTGCTTCCTCTATTTTTTAAACCGGATCATACAGCTGTTTACTCAGGAGCAAATCTTAGCCTGGAGGTCTGTAATCCACCCCAAGACCCTTTATCACTGCTTCCCAAATCATCAATAAGTCTTGATTCATCACATATTAAGTAAACTTTCCTTTAGACTTTTTTTCCTTCTATATACTGTGATGGATGGCCGGTAGCTCATCCTGGCCGACACATCCAAGATGCTAGATGGCATCTTCTCTGCAGCATGGAGGTGCCCCGGATTCCCGCAGGGCACCATGGGAGATGGAGTTTGGCTTCTCAGCCCTGCTGGGTGCCGTGAGTGCCATCGTATGATGCTGCAGGTAGACGCGGGGATTTTTATTTTCCCTGTAGCCCGGATGTACTCTCAAGTCACGGGGATGGAAGAACAGAAGTACTTCTGGGCTGAAGAAAAATATAAGTCTTCATCTGACCTGGAAGTACTATTGAATCACAATGACAGAAGTATGGAAGCACTTCCGGGTCAAGGACTATTTAAAGGACTGATCGAGCAGAGCTGGAGTTG
Source organism: Polypterus senegalus (assembly GCF_016835505.1). Classification (NCBI taxonomy): domain Eukaryota; kingdom Metazoa; phylum Chordata; class Cladistia; order Polypteriformes; family Polypteridae; genus Polypterus; species Polypterus senegalus. The sequence goes on along the minus strand of NC_053154.1, from coordinate 97,901,843 downwards.
GGAGGTAGAGTGACGGAGCTGCTGGGAGGAGAGGAGAATTATTGTTATTATTATTGATTTGTGTATTGTGGTGGTGGAGATGCTTGAAAAGCACATTATATTCATAAAGAAGAAATTAAAAATATATCTAGTGCTTTTACCTGGTGTCTAGACGTTTTGTCTGTGGGGTTTGAGGAGCGACAGCACCCTCTTGTGTCACAATACATACACAAGTCCCATCAGGCTTTGCCTCTGCAACATCTTTTATTACGAACTAGCAAAATACCCACCCTTCGCAGCGGCGAGGTACTGCCTTAAAATTTGTATTAAGAAGAAAATTAAACCTTTTTAAACTGAGGGAAAATATACCAATAATTATTTGTTAAGGATCTCTTTGTATTGTGAGTTCATTGTGAGTTCGGCCCTCCAGTTGTAATATGACCAAGCTGTGCGCTGAGCTTACTCTTGAGCATGCAACGTACAGTTGGCCATGTGAACAGTAATCTTGTTTCAGATCTCACAGCTTGGATTGCTGCTGTCATAATCGGTTTGAGTTTCATGGTTTGTTTCAATTATGACAGTATTTGCAGGACTTATTGTGCTGAAGTGACACTTGGCATCTGTCAAGCGTTGTAAGTATACAACTAATTTCAACCATAACTTCACATCCAGCTTTTGAGAGTTGAAACATTCATAAACATCAAAGTGTCCACTACTGAAATCGTCACCTGTGAATCTAAGATGTTTAAGAGGCATTGGCGGTTGTCCAAAGGTGTAAAATATTTGGCCATTTCGGTACACTTGAAAGCGACAACCGAACAATTCAGCGGCAGCCATCAACTCACATGCAGATCCATAGGTGAAGGGCTTAAGCATTTCACTCTTCTAGTGCTTCTGTGTAGTGTAATTATCTCCTGTGCTGTCATCAGTCCACACCTTGAACCTGTCCCAGTCATTCAATACATAAGACACAATGTTCCTCCGGATATCAAGAGTGAGCCTGATATGGCCGTGCAATATGTAACAAAGAGAATGGAAAAGGTAGGTTCCATCTCCGGGCATGGAAACCACTCGGTAAGTGACAGTTCTTTGATCGATGGTGGTCACCTCGATAGATATGTTAATGGGGGTATGGTTGGAATGATAAAGGAAATGGGTACCTGAACAATGTAAAGTAAGTCTAAAATACCTTCACAATAACTATAATCGTAATAAATGAACAATAAAACGGCGGAGAAGCCGTGGATTAAATAAAAAGGCTGTAGTTATCAGCAGGGAGATGTGAATCCCGTGGTGAAGCAAGGAAGGGAATGTAGAGACTGGAGCGACGAACGGCCTTATATAGGCAGGCAGCCAACAACGTGGGAGGCGTTGGGTTGGAGGACCCAACGCCGCCTCACACGGTGACCGAGCTGCAGGCTATGGACGTATATATGTACGTAAATAGGATTCAGTTAGTGTTGGGAACCCGCATACCAAATTTTTTGAAGATGGGCCCATAAGTAACAAAGACCGTTGAAAAGTTCAATATGGTGGCCGACAGTGGCATCATACCACTGAAATAAGTACGTACATTGGTTTCGGTTCGCGCAGGGAAGCCACCTTCCAAATTTCGTGAAGATGGGGCCATAAATAAGAAAGTTCAACATGGCGGACATTGTTGACCGTTATGACCGCTACACGTAAAATTTCAAAATTAAACCTGCTTAACCTTTGTAAGTAAGCTGTAAGGAATGAGCCTGCCAAATTTCAGTCTTCTACCTATACGGGAAGTGGGAGAATTAGTGACATTGGAAACTTCAATATGGCGGCCGACAGTGGCGTCATACCACCGAAATAAGTACGTACATCGGTTTTGGTTAGCGCAGGGAAGCCACCTACCAAATTTTGTGAAGATGGGGTCAGCCTTCTACCTACACGGGAAGTTGGAGAATTAGTGACATTGGAAAGTTCAATTTGGCGGCCGACAATAGCGTTATACCATCGAAATAAGTACGTACATCGGTTTCGGTTAGTGCAGGGAAGCCGCCTACCAAATTTCGTGATTTCTTTACAGTTAGCCCAAAAAGAGAACATTTCCCCCTTTCATGATTTCTCTTTTACTGCTGGAGCACCCGTACTGTATGTACTAAGCTTGGGTACTTTAGAGCTTTCAGCTATTCTAAAATGATCAAGATCACCAACAGAAGCACAGTTAATATGTATGGTTTTTAATCAAATTGAATGTGAAGTTCTTGCTCCTTTACCTCTGTGGGGCACACATTTCTCCATCTGTCTAGACTTTGTACCTCTTTTCCTATACCTTTTCCTTAGGGGACCATATTTCCGTTACAAACTTATCATCCTCTTCAGTTCCCTTGTGCAGTGCAATAAATCAAATTTCCCTTTCAGTTCTTTGACTATGACCTTAAAGTAACAGGCATGTGGATGTTACATGTTTTCTTTCACCTTTTATTGTGTTAATCACAAGGTAATTCCTCAAAAAGTAAGATACTATAAATGCCTCTGTGCTCAGTTCGGTCTCTGCTATTACACATTTGTGTGCAAACTGAAGAAGGGTTTAATTCAAGCTGAATGAGAGCAGCTCTTACCTACATACATTACAGCCATATATAGAAGCAAAGATCTTTCTAAACTATTTTTTTAAAGTCTCCCACCTTGGGAAAGCTGCATTCATAATCACACCAATCAAACTCAAAGTCTTGGGTCTTTTTTTATGCTGAATACGAAAATACAAGAGTCAGAATCCATGGTGGCAGTATTAAGTTTCACTAGCAGTCAAGGCCAAGTACAATGCCAACTCACTTGCTCTCCCTGTGGCATATACACACGCACTGTAGGCAGCTCCCAAGCAACAGTGCCCATTGTAATGGTGATTTCTTGTAGAGTGTCCTGCCCCCGGTCCCTCAGCTAGATAAACTGTGGCTATGAGCCAAGGGGTGCTTAATCCTGGTCCTATGGGGTCACAGTGCCTGCAGGTTTTCAATAGAGCCTCTTTCTGGTTTTAATTGTGCCTCTATTTCAGTTATAAATGCTCTAATTTTAAGATTGTGTCAGTTCAAAAATTCTTATTAAGATTCATTCACTTTTTATGGGAATTGGATAAGGATGAGTAGAGTTTGTCCTCTGACATATTTAAAAATGTCTTGGTTATTAAAGAGGAGGGCATGACACTGAAGCCATTGTTATGTGCTTATCTATTAATGGTCAGTGTTTCATACAAGGAGCAAAATATACAAAAAAGAAGTAATTGTACAGATAATAATGATAAAGAGTAACTGTGTATTAGAAAATAATACAAATTCCAAACACACATTGCACTGTCCTTCTGATTACAGAATACAAGAAGATTTTAAACAAGCAGATTAAAATTGTATTTAAATACTCCGATTTAAAAAGTGCTGGCCATTGACTTGCTTAATTTTTGTAAAAAGTAAACAAACACTGAGTTGGGTTTTTATATTCACATAATCAATTATCAAAAGTGTAATAGCATAGAACAGAATTGGAGCAAACGTCCAAAAACAGCACTAAGTGCCCCCCACTATAACCCATCCTGTTCTTTTAAGGGCAGAAGATTTGTTTCAGTCCACACATGATGTGATTCACCAAACCTCTGATGTACCACCCACCCTACATCCCTGCTGCACACCCTTTGCTCCTCAGAATTATGTTGCAAATATTACTGAGGACTGACTGACAGTATATCTGCAAATAAAAAGAAGTCAGCATGTGCACAATTCAAAAACACATGCACATTAAAACAATCCTACCCCTTGTGTCAATCAGAAGACACAGAAAGATGGAGTTGCCAGTTTAAATCCCAGTTTAGCCATCGACTCCAGGTCTGTTCCCAAGGCAAGTGATCTGATTTTCCTTCTGTGCCAAATTAAGAGTTTGAATTCAGCAAGCTGCATGCTTCAGTGCCAGCTCAGATCCCAATTGGCCATAAGCCCTAACACAAGCCTCCTCCCCACCATGTCCATCAGAGAAGGATGTCAACTCCAGTGGCACTGGCCAATTCAGATCCTGTCCACAAGCTGTCTCCAAACTCTCACCACTCCTTGATCTTCAAATGTCAGTCACTGCAGGACTAAAATGTACCACTCAGTGGTAAACAAAATGAGACCACAACTCTACTCTTTACAGCACTTGTAATCATCTATGAGTGTAACATTATGATACGGTCCTGTGGAGAACTTGACCTTTTCAGAGCAATCCCTATTTCCCCAGAGAAAGTCTACCAGTGCAGTTCAGGTCAGAGTGGGAAGTGGGATGTGGTTGGGGGGGTGTTTGGTGAGCCTGCACATTTGACGGCCTCCCCCATCTGAGGGCAGAATATGACAGAGTGGCCTTCTCCCTGGTGAAAGCAGCAGAAAACAAGGCAGATGGCTGTGACACATAAGAATGTGTTTTGCTTTAATTGGAAGAGTTTGTCACACACGCAACTCATGAGAGGGCGCAGAAGATGTCAGAGAGCCACAGAGTGCACATAAACAAATGTTTTCTGCCCACTCGCAGCTCGCTGACGCTTGGCTCCTGATCACGCACATCACGGCCCAGCCGACACACCGACGTCAGGCATCCATGGAGTGCAGCCATTTTGTTCCTGCAGCTCTGTCTTATTTCGGTGTCTCATGATTTAGTTTGCCTGTGACTACGCGTCTCTTCTCACACCCCCGTGTACTGCTTTTTTTTTTCTTCCTTTCTTTTTATCAAGCCATTTTTATTGTTTTAATGATGACAGATGAAAACCTCCAAAGCTCATTCAGCTCTCAACAATGCAGAGTCAAAAAAGAAAGGAAAACAAGCTATTCAAGGTCATTTTCACCCATCTCTCCTAAGTGCCACGCTCCTGAACTTCTCTTTTAAAAAGGGTTATTTAAGTCATATGTTTTCTTTTTTTCTGTTGGAACTAGATCACCCAGTTTTTTTTTTTCTGTTTTTCTCCAATTGTACATTTCTACCTTTCTTTCATTTTAATATCTTACTCACCTTCCTTCAAATTTGAAAATTCACTTACACAATGAGTGGGTGTGAATATCTAACTCTATGCATCCATAATCCAAAAAAATACTGAATGTTAAACTGATGTCATTTTTTTAGATATTACTAGGAGGAAAGGGAACCATGGGGCAAAGACAAGAAATATACCCAGCAACGCCTGGGGAAAAAGAAAAAAATGACACACTAGCAGGGGGAGTGCATATTTGCACAGGAAGATGGGCATTCTAGGCAGTTTGTAGACTCTGTAAGTGTACCTGAGGCTCCAGAATCAGGGGCACCAAAGAAAGAAAGGAGTGGGATTTGGATGAGGGCCTTCAACCTGAAATAAAATGTGTGATATTTTCTTAGAATGCTAGAGGACAGAGAGGAGTTGAAACCATAGATGGCTGACAAGAGATCAATCACTTCATGACCAGAATTCAACGTGTGGTTTCAACTCAGGAATGGGACCGTTTTGACCATTTTAATGACTGGTGATTGGTCTTTCTTCTTCGGTTGTTTTGCCAAAATGGAAGGAATGAGCTCATTTTGCCCCTTTGAGCGAGGCGGACCTTAAGCTTCCAAAGAGATTTATCCTTTAAGGGCTGCAGAGGACTCTGAGGCCATGAGATGGTGATATGGTTTGATGGCCTCAGGACTTTAGTGATCTACCCCTAGTCCCAAAAGTAATTCAGGGGTTATCCAGATTTCACCCTGGGAGAGCAGTGAAAACCCTTTAAGAACTAGGTGTCCATAGAGTGGAAAGGAAATCGTCAAAAGGGAGAAGGCAGAGTCAGTTGTAACCAGAGTAAGAGGCAAAGGTGAAAAAGATTTATGATTGACTAAGCCAGGCTAAAACCAAATAATCAAAGTCAAAAAGTTGTAGCTGAAAAGTCAATACCAAACTTGTGGTATCTTTAGCCCTAACCAAGAAGAAAGAGCAAAAACACCACAATCTGTTTTGAATATCCCAAAGCTAGAATAACTCTGTGTTGCATGATGCCATCTTACATATATAGTAAGTGTATATTATGGCAGAACATGTCACATGAACATAACAATAGTATCCAATATAACTTCACACATGAAAACTAAATGCAAAATGATGGTATCTCTGAGGGGAATCTTTATCAAAAATGGCATGATCATTGGAATGATTTCAATAATTCATAACTAGTAAAAATGTACATAAACATTCAGAAAGGATTCTTAAGAAACCAAAACCAAAAATCATGATAGGAAGAAGACTGAAAGCTACCCCATTCCCGTAACCTTTTTAGATTCAAAGCAAGTTCTCATTGAGCGGAGAATAACCATTCAAGTCAGACAGAGAGAAACATGAGAAAAAAACATTAAGAAGAAGACTTTGTGGTACTTCATGGTGGACAAGTGGTTAAGCAGCCCCTAGAGGTACACAGGTTGCAAGATCTGTGTATGTAGGCCCAGAGTCGTTGCAGATGTGTTGTTTTCTGTTTATTTTGTACTTTTTGTTCTCTCTCTATGAATATGGGCACCACCTGTATTTTGCGTATGTGAGAAAAGGCAGTAATTTATTTTTAGAGGGATCAGATGGTAAAATGCAACCAAGAGTCAGTCTAATTTCATAAAGTCCTGCCCTTGTCAAACCAAAAATCGTAACCACAGTCAAAAAATAATCTTCAAACCAGAAGTTCTTACAAAGCACAAAACAAACAAAAGAGCTTTGTTTTCAACTCAGCCTCAGAAAACTTAGAAATCTTCTAGATTGACATTCAGGTGGTTGTTTCAGTATCATCATGTTTATTGACCAGTCCACAAGATGTCGGTGTTCATAATGAAAATAAAATGGAGTCAGAAAAGAGGTGAAAAAATATAAATGTCTTAGAACAACCGATCCAAAGAATCTGAGGAGCAGAAATGCATTCTACACATTTCAAATCTATTTTATGAAGGTAAAAGCAACGAAAATGTGCAAAATAAAAATGTATTATGATTCTGAACTATAAAAGTGTGTATATTGCTGTCCTTTCTGAAATCAGAAGGTTTCCTCCGGTAACGTTAAACATACCAAGCTCCCAAAAGGGCAGCAAATGCAAAGATGTGATCAGTACAACAGCATCTGAAGAAGACATAAAGGCAATGAAGACCAGTTGTTCGGGCAAGGACCTAAGAAAATTTGACACTGGGACACGAATCTCTGGATCTCTGAGACAAGGTTTTCTGGCTAAGCAGCAGTTTGAAGTGAAAGTCCTTTTATGCCAAACATCTTACTTTTGGGACTAGCAATTCCTCAGAATAACATAAGGACTGTGTAGTCTTGGCTCTGGGATACTCTGAAGGCAGGCTGAGGTAGTCAACTTCTGTCAAACTTGTTACTTAAGACCAAGTTCACCTTACACAACTTCTATTTATATCAGATTAGCCCACTGCATTTGCTCAGCTCGTCGCTGGGTCAATTTAAATGACTGTGAAAATTGCTGCCTACTGTTCAGCACAGTCATACTCAGCCTTTTTACTGACAGCTGATAGCATGCTGCCTGATTGAGCCAGTGCTGTACAAAGGGTTAATAGCAGCAGTACAGTTTCAATTCTATGGTATGTATAACACCAGAGATCTGACAGATGAGCCTGACTTCTGCTTGTGGGGTGCAAAGCCCCAATGCTGCTTGACATAGCTGGCACAATAGAGGGTCAGCAGCTGCAGCAAGTTCAGTTTTAGTATGTAAAACATGAGATATCAGAAAGATGAGTCTCTCTTCTGTTTGTGAGGTTCAAAACATACATGTTCCATATTACTTGTCATTACATTCTATGCATTGTGCTTCCTGAGGAGCATTCATTTAATGCCAGCTTTCTTGCACACATATCCCAACCCTCCGACTAAAGACAAAATCAAACCTGTTTGATTTTTTTGGAGTGAGTCACAGGCCTGGGTATGAAACATTAGGCAAATGGCTTTACAGGAGCATGCCACCAATTGCCTCTAACTCTTGTGATGGATGGCCAGGGATCGTGCCCTACCGGGAGACCTGAAGAACCAGGCCTCATACCCCGGGACATGAAAGTGCTGCCGGAAGGTGATTGGAGAGCACCTGGAGCACTTCCAGGTACAGTATAAAAGAGGCCATCTCACTCCTTTCAGGGAGCCGGAGTCAGGAGGCAGAGGACGGAGTTTGTGAGTGGAGGAGGGAGGGAGGCAGAGAAGAAGAGAAAGATAGAAAGGAAAAGAAAAGGACTGAGTTATTGTGGCTGTTTTGGTGCACTGTGAATAGAAGAACCGAAATAAACGTGTGTTCTTTTGGACTTGGGTGTCCTGAGTTTGTCTATGTCTGGGCTTCTTTCACACTCTCTAAGATTATGTAAATGAAGGCTATGACACAAATAATTGAAAAGTAATATAATGTGACATAGGCTTACTAGGATTCAGTGGCTCTTTTAATTAACACAGGAACATATGATGTTTCCATGGGATGCACTGGATGTGATTGCTTAAAATTGGTCATTCAAGTAGTGACCATGTCCACGTCAAGTATGAAGGTAGAGATATATAACAATCAGAACAGGCAGATAAGTTAGGAAAAGGAGGGCACTAAATACTGTATTCATCACATTTAGTATCGCAGCTTCCTCATAGACTTTAGTGAGAGGCTCAGCTTTTGTGAGTGTGACTATGCTATCATATTACAGCTTTTGTCATGCTGCATGTATGTCAGGGAGACTTTTAACCATTGCCAGGGCACACAGTCTCACCATTCTCTGGTGTATTCTTTGCTTCAATGTTAAATGTGTGCACGCCAGAATTTTCTAGGAGTCACATGGTTCTTTTTCACTGTGTTGCTAAAGACACATGCAAATGACCAGAAGGTCTTCTTCAGTGCTCTGGCATGCATCTCGTGGTAAACAGCTTGCATGTGATCTATTCAAATTGAAATTCTATTTTGAGGTCACATTTTTCAGGAAGAGAACTGCTAGGTGTTGAGAGAATAATCACAGCAATAAATTTTAGGTGGTATTGTGTAGTAATTGCTACCTCCCAACTTTAGGAATCTTAGTTAATCTCGTTACTTTTTGTGTGAACTTTGCATGTTTTCTCCAAATCTAAATGCATTCTCTGGTTGCCACCCCACATCTGGAAATTGTACATTTTAAGCTATGTGTGCCTCTAATTTGCTCAAGAATATGAATGTAAGTGTGTGAGTGTACCCTTGGTGGACTCTGTAATGGACACAGCTGATTCCAAAAATGGATGATAGCTAATTTTTCAGGGCCCTCATTTTACTATTCACCAAACAACGAGGACAGCCAATGGATTATCTATTTCCTGGATTTGCTTTGTTCTTTTTCATTGCTAGCTGGTCACACTCTATCTTACTTATTGGTAATTTGGAGTATGGGAAGCCTGAATAACTGCAAGACCTTTTATAGACATGCTAAAGTGCATGCCCTGTCAATTGAATAGAGATCTATGCAAGAGAAATGCATTTAACCATGGCTATAGTTTTAGGTATAGGAACTTTAACTGTATTAGTTTTATCATGCATGTACCCATACAGCCCAAAGTTAATTAGGATAAGAGTGCCAATACAACCCCTTTTATGGTATACTTTTGGTTGTGCTAAGTATGTGTTCACATAGTGGCTGTAATATTATAAAGGATTAATACTGAAACAGGGCAGCTTCTCACAGGAGGCTAGACCTGGCAAGATAACGAAACCCACATTCTTTTTATTTTCTGCCTGTTAATAGTAGGCTCCATGTCCATGTGCCAAAAAATAAGTGTGCATTTTTCAGCTTTCCAACAAGTAAATATATGGTCCAGAAAGAAGGGCGTAGTGGAGAGACAAAGTCTGCTGCCAATTATGCACATGTAATGGAGGCAGACGCTCATATCCCTACATGCTAAATAAATGGGAAACACCAACAAGTTTATAGGTGTGATAATGTGACACAGCACCATAAGTCATATCTCACACAATAGTTTGTACAGTAACAGGCATCTCATCCTGGTTTTGTTCCTCAGTGCTATTAGAATTTGCTTCTAATGGACTGGGTTAGTCCAGAATGTGGACAGATTAGATTAGATTTGATAAACTTTATTAATCCCAAGGGGACATTCAGATGTATACAGCAGCAGAAACATAAAAAACAAAGACACACAATCACAGGACAAATACTACAATGAATCAATAGATGGATAGATAAATAAATAAATGAATGAATGTATATTGTGCAAAACCTGGAAAATTAATTTAAAGACTTTAAGCGTTTGGGATGTCAGGAGGAAGCATTGAATTGCCCGATACCATCTGGAAGAACAAATCCCCTGAGGAGCTTCTTAACACACCATGGAGCCTGTGCTCTAAGAGAGAGTCTCCTGGAAGGGATTTGGGGAGTTTCATGATGGCATCAAATTTTCTACCATTCTCTTTTCCAGAACAGCTTCTAGGATGTCCAGGGTTAGCTCTGTGATGGAGCAGGAAACCCTGATAAGTTAGTTCAGACATTAGGCGCTTTCCCACTGCAGGAATTTTTTTCAGGAATTTGAGACGTTTTTAGAAACTCAGGAACCCAGGGTCTTTGCACTATTTTAGCTCCTAATCCAGGGTATAAGCTTTTTGTTCAACCAACAACTATTGCGGGTGGGGCTTGGGTGATGAATTCTGCTGATTGGTTGACCACAAGCATTGGTGCCATCTTACAACTCTGTTAGTAATCTGGAATTTGGAGAGTTACTGGTGAAAATGGAGGACTATACTAGCACCACATCACCATCCATAGCCACCTCCCTGTTGTGCCGTGCTATGCTCCACATCGAGGCAATAATCTTCTCTGTGAAGATCACTTTGTAGCAGTAAGGTAAGGAGTCCCCCTTGAACTCCTGAATTCCCAATTGCTCCACATTTTGCAGCACATCCCTTTTCATAGCGCCATTCACTGTGCACCACATCAAAAACTATCCCATGAAGTTGTGATCAGTTCAAAGGTGGGGGCGTCACCCATGAACTCTAGATTACTTTGCAGTTCGTATCACATAGTTGCCTCCCTGATATGCCATGCCAAGAATCGCAATTTAATAATTGGGGGGAGGGACGGTGTGGGTGGTCTCTTGTGAACTCCCAAACACACTTTGCACTGCAACACTCTTCTTTACATGTCACATATTTTGCATAAAAGTTACAATTCCTGTTGTGTGGTAGGAATGTTACACATGAAAGTGGCCAGGGACCACAAGTGGCGCAGGACCTACATCATACGGGAACTCATTGGTTCTTGGAAAAAAAAGTTCCTGTTGTGGGAAAATGCCTATTGTGCATCTTTTGAACTCAGGTTGCTACCCCAGGAGACCACAGCATAGGACAATGCACTGGCTACTACCGACTCTTAAAACATTTCCAGTGGTTTGCTGCATACATCAAAAGACCCTTATCTCCTAAGGAAGTAAAGTCTGCTCTGTCCTTTCTTGTATAGTGGCACTTTGTTGTAAGACCGGTCCAGTTTTCTGTTTGTGAACTCCCATGAACTTGTAGCTCTGCAATGCTTTCTCACCATAGACCTAAATCAGAGGCTCTTTGACATGCTGAAATTCCTCCAACACTCTTTCGTCTTGCTAATGTTGAGCTGCAGTTGGTTCTCTCTGCACCACAAAAGTAAGACCTCCAAAAACCTCCAGTATTCCAACTTGTCTCCATTATTATTGCAGCCTATGATGGAGGAATCACGTGAATTTCTGTAATTGGCGAGAGCTGGTGTTATACTGAAAGTTGATTGTGCAGAGGTATGAACGGGTAGGGAGATAGGACTCTTCCCTAAGGTGCCCCACCATTTCTCAGAGACAGCAATCTCTGAGTCTCATAAGCCGCTACCTGTTGATTAAGTAATATTTGATCCAGGAGATTGTGGGGACATCAAGGTGAGTTGCCTGGAGCTTTTTCACTAGTCAATGAAGCAGAATGGTGTTAAAGGCACTGAAAAAATCAAAGTACACTGTCCTGACTGTGGTGCCGGTTTTGTCCAAGGGAAGTAGGTTTGTGGTGCATGTAGATCAGAACATCCTCCACACTTATATAAACTGACTGGAATTTATTTTCTGCTGCAAGTAGACACCACACTAGACAGCATCAGGAATGAGCTGATACTCTGGCTTCTGTAACGTTGCTGGTTTGTGAATTTATGCAAACAGTTAAACACACGGCTCTCACATTTTGTTGAAAAGCGCAATAGACATATGAGCGCCAACAAAACCGTGACGGACAAATGAGTGTCAACAAACTCACTAACTGGTTTTCGACAAATGGGCGCCGACAAAATTGCCATAACAAAATCGCGAAGGAGGCCAAGAGAGTGGGGCGCGTACGTGCCTATTATGTACACATTATGTGCTAGGTTGTAACTGTTATAACTGCTGATGGCATGCCGTGAACAAATAACTCAGTTGAGGGTTGGCATAACGCGTCGTATACAAAGCAGAATTACCAGCAGTCAGGCAGCCAGCAAGTCTAAATACGCTCAACTATCAAGACGTCTTGCTGCCATTCTTCCTACATATGCAGGGCGTGATCTTAAGGACTATCTGCGGGCCGTGTTTCATAATATTGACTTCTAAAATAAACATTATTATGTATGCTTTAAACTAGTAATCCATATTAAATGAAACTTTCGCGATTTTGTTGGCGTGATTTTGTCTGTGTGATTTTGATGCCACGTTTTAACGGGCGCTATTTTGTCGGCGCTCATATGTCTATCGCGCAAATGTCGGGTCACTGAAACAATTCTGTCACTTACAGTACACTGACCTTGTTTTGTCGCATCAATCCATCCGTCTATCCATTTTGTGACTCATGCATTTTCAGCAGCAGGGTTGCAGGGAGCCTTAGATTATTTTAGCAGTAAGGACTATAAGGCAAAAATTTACCAGAAGGTGCTAATTAAGACTCAGCAATTATTTTTATTTAGACTAATTAGCAGTGGGCCTAGTCTGACTCTTGCTAAAAACCAAACCACTCGCTATGTTGACCAGTGACATAGCAAGCCACTTTCTAACCTAGCCATCTCTGAGTATAAGACCCAAGCACACATAGATTGGATGCTAGATGTGTTATGGGCCTTTCTGAAGAGTTCAAATTTGGTGTAGTGGGAGGAGAGCTCTATCCACCCATGGGGGCACTCTAATTATATGGGCAGCCTACAAAAAACTTGTACGGTCACAATTACATCTATCCACACATCACTGTAAACACACATATAACCAAGATTTTTTTTTCAGCTGTTGACAATTCCAACATTCTTTTATTTGGAGATGACACGTTATACACATGAACTCTGGTCTCCTGTCACCTTGTGTTCAAGTTTCACATTTTTATCGTAAGCAATCTCTGATATGCCTTGATCTTCGATCCATCCATTTTTTGAACTCTCTTTTACCATTCACAGTCACTAGCACCTGGAGCCCATCTTGACAGCATGACGCCCACAGGCAGAAACAGACTCTGGATGAGATGTCAAGTCATTGCAGTTTTTTTCACACACACACTTTTATAAAAGGCCAGTTTAGGAGCACCAAAAGGACTTGTCAATAAACTGGAGTATCCCAGTTATAGGAAAAACACGTTAGCTCCGGACATGGTGATAGCAGACTGGAAACTATGTAGTTTTCTTTGTTTCCAAATAAGAAAAAGTCTGTTTGATTGATGTCTTGAAATTGCTGGTTGTGATTTTTCTGAGCCAAGTCTTGTTTCCTGTCTTGCACCGAGTACAGTCACAGGTGGGTGTGACTGAATGAAGTGTCATTAGGTTAGTAATTGTACAGGCAATCCAAACCATTATTATCAGTATACCACCAGTAACAGCATCAAAAGTGGCAACATGATAGAGTTTAGTGCTGATCCAGAAACCTGAATTAAACCCCATAACTCATTGTTGTCTGTGTGGAGTTTGCATGTTCTGACTTTGCCCCTATGGGTATTTCTCCTGGTCCTTTGGTCTGACACTCCCATTTCAATTACATTTGGGTCATCTTAAATGGTAAATGTTGACTCTAAATTAGCCTCTTGTGGGGGTTTGCCTGAAATGGCCGTATGATTGACTACTGCCCTGTCCAGGGTCAGTTCCTCCCTTATGCCCGTCCTTTCTGGGATATGTTCTGGCTTTCCATAACCTTGAACTATGTCTGAAAATGTTATGTTAAGTACTTACTATGAGTATGTCAGCTTGTTAACTGCATTTCAGTTCTCATGACTGGATTGCTGTGACTTTTATGCTAATTTAAAGTTAGAAGTGATGGCCCCAACAGTAACAAACACTAACCCTGTTAGCCAAAAGGGAGCAATAAGCAAACAATGATAGGTATCCATGGGTTTAAAGTCATGTGTCAGGCACAGTTTGACCCTTTCTTCATTGGATGGCTAAGAAATCAGCTGAGGACCCAGCTTTGATAAACACAGAGAGCAGCAGATGAGAGAGGCAGAAGGTGAGATGGCAGTTGACAGCAATGACAGCCAGTGCCTGGGAGTAGGAGTGCTGTTGAAATGTGGGTGAGCTTTAAAGGTGACGCCCGGAGGCTGGCAGAGGATCATGGGACAACTCTGCTTGGCAGCATGCAGACTTGCCGCAGACTGCTGTGGTGTGGTAAAGGAGGCTGGTTTGGGGACCAGCTGTCAGGGTTAGAGAGCGGCGGTGCCAGAGAATGGCTGGTGGCTAGCCACAAGTCAGACAGCTCCTGGGGGAGCGACATGATGAGGCAGACAAAAGGCGGAAGCAGGGCTTTTTTAATAATTTTTTTGTTTTTTTATTGCCATAGCATGCAGCTTGAGTAGAGAGCTATGAAGGCATAGTGATGGCAGCATGTGTTATTTCATAAAACAAATTTTTAACATTCTGCACATTTCTTAGAGATGAGTTGCATGGGGGCAGTGTTCTGTCAGCTTTTTTTGGATTCTTATTTTCTTAAATAAAAAGATTTTACCAAAAATTTATTAAGCATTACTTGACCCTAAAGAACTATTTAGGCAAAGTCTGTTTTGTTTTCCATCTTTAGTTTGGCACAGAGGAGCAATAATGCAAACCACGTCCAAACAAATGAGCAACAGTGGAAGAGGGGCTTTTAAACCATCAGCATTTTGTGCTATTTTTAGTGCAAGGTGCCTGAATTCATGACGTAGAAAACCTTATTAGTGATATTTATGGAAAGTGGAAAATGATACCTCCTCTCCCCGGGGTTCAATTTGCTGCTAGTTTTTTTTTTTTAATAGAAAAAGAAAATCTGCTGACTGATACCTTTTAGTCTACATTGTGTCTTCACAACAAATTTATGTACACCCAAAAAAAAAAAATTAGTTTGAAAAAAAAAGCAAACAAAAACAATTAGTAGGACCTGGGCAGCTATATCTCTTGATCATATGTCAGTAACACAGAACAGTGACCCTGATAATAAAAGGCAGAGCTGCTTGAAATGCTGAGCACGCCTGCAGACCTGATTCCAGAGGCAGACATATACAGAAGTGATCAGTTGGGCCAATTGGTCACTAGCAGGTAATTCATACTCCATTTAAGAAAAGATGCCGGTCTGGATAAGGTGTATCCACTTGTACTGCCTTTATGAATGAGCTGACTGGTCTGATTAGGACGTCACTTCTCCTTTGCTGTGCTTCCATACAACTGAGCTGCCCGGTCAGCTTGAAAAGCCCCTGGGGCTCATCACCTGACCCCAGACTGGTTACTTATGAGAAGTGTCTAATCTGGGAAGCGTTCTGAAACTGTTTCCTCTTTTAGCTGGCCTGGTCAGCATATTTAGAATGCATTGGGAACATGTGTCAATTTCATATTTGCTGTACTTTATGTGCATCACAAACTTAAATTGATTAAGTATGATTATAAATAGATATGTGGAAGGCTGGGTCAATCTGCCCTATTTAATACAATTTTATTCCTCCACCTGTTTTTCAGCCACCATTTTTCTGGGTTCCTAGGAGCTGGTGTCTACTCTAGTCTCCCCAGATACAAAGCACAAACTAACCCTGAAGAAACCAGGGTATATTTATGCATGCAGCCAGTTTAGAGTTTCCAATTAACCTAATAGGTATGCAGTTTATGTTTTCTCACAAAATCCATCTGTTGGTTTTCTAAAACTACATATCCATTACAAGGTCATGAGAAGCCAGAACATATTGCAGCAGCAATGGACACCAATCATGAAGCGATTCTTCTTTGGGCAGCAGTCCATCACTGGGTGCACACATACAAATATTCACTCCTATTAAGCTAATTCCATGTCTCCAACTAATTTAACTTTCATGTCTTTTGGATGCAGTATGACAAGAAGAACCCATGAAAACATGGACAGAATATGCAAACTCATATGAACATTGGCCAGGACTGGTCTATGAAACTGTGAGGCAGCACAGTGTACCACAATGCTGTCTTTCCACAAATGTACAGTACAGATCATTTAAAAAACTGCTTCATCCAGTTAGAGGTTATAAGGCTAGAGTTTATTCTGAAAGCATCAGGCACAAGGCAGGATCTGACCTGGGATGGGATTCAGTCCATCACAAGCTCCACTCTTACACATACATATATTCATGCTTGGCCAATATGGAACCGCTGACTAACCCAAAATCCATGCAGGCATGAGGACAGTACACAAACTCTCCAAACAAACTCTGGAAGTAGAATTCAAACCCAGGCTTTTCAATCTGAGATTGGTTTCTGCTACATAACCATGTCACCATCTACAAGCATAACATACATTACAGGGTGACTTAGACTATCCCAGCAGTACTAGGTATTAGGCAAGAAACAGCCCTGTACAGGGTGCCACTCCATCACAGGCTCCTCTCACATGCACTGGCCTGATATGGAATTGCAAGTTAAAATTCCCCCATGTCACCAAGAATGTGAGGAAAAAAGTGGAGCAGAGGAAAGCCTACATAGCCGTTGGGAGAACATGCAGAATGTGGCACAGGATTTAAACCCAGGATAATAAATCCTTCAAGTAGTAGCACTAACTACTATGTCACCACCTACAAACGCATTTTGCTACCTATTTCCAAAATTAAGGGTGGGTGAGTGTTGGTCAGTAATATTAGAATCTTTCATTATATATCGCATGGCTGCATTCTAGAGTCTGTGCTATTTAAACAATTAAACATATTAACTTCTGAAACCCCTGCCTTTATGCAGGCTTTCTAAAGAGGAGCAGGCAGGAACATTGACACCCAGAGGTTTGTATGGGAATTAAGCACCCTGAAATGATTATGAAATAAACAGGATGGAAGTCAATCACCACACACACTCACATCCACAAGGCTAGTGTAGATTTGCCAGCAAAGCTAGAAACTGAATAAACTGAAAAAATGAAATAAGCACACAAACTGTGTGCAATTTAAGTCCAGACAGTGACAGAGGCGTGATTTAAACCTCACTTCCCTGGATTTGCGATAGAGGAATGCCAACCATGCTGTATTTCTGCAGTTCCAATATCTTAGGAATCAAAAGGCTTTTCCTGCTAAGGCACTACTTTTTCCACTAGGACTATGAACCCCATCGGCAGGTTGCCCTTAAAGAGAAGTTACACATCGAAGACAATGCTAAATAAATAAATGAAACAGAGGGGTAAATGTGGATCGAGAATCGAGCTGTTGCTATGTAAGTAGATCAGACACCGAAATAATGAACTGTAAAGAGAACCTGAGAAAGCTTGTCTGAGAGGCTGCTCCAGCCTGCCAGGTGTACATATATTGAAATAACAATAATAAAAAAAATCACATTGAAATGAACCTGTATCCTTTCCAGAATTAATTCTAGCATTGATGGTGTGATATGCCCAGACACCTGTGATACTATATTAGACAAAGCAGGTTAAGAAAAATAACAAATGATAGGTGTCTATAGTAAACTCTGATATATTAAACATAGCTTATGCAGGCCATTATGGCACTAGCTACTTTACTCATGAATATTTAAATAAAAGCACCTTTTTCTGACAAGGAAATCTCCTTGGTTAGGCGTCTTGGTTGGTCTTGTGCCACACTCTTCATGGATGGTGTTCTTCACAGACAGATGGCAATGTAAAGACTAAAAGTAAATCACACACATTAACAATGGCTTCTTTGCCAAATATGTGCAGAAAGAATAAGATAAGCAGCCACATATGTTTTTAAATTCCAAATAATATAAGCATTCCAAAGCTTTATCAACATAGATTAGCAGGTGGATTACAGGCCATCGCCCTTGTATTATCTACGCCTCTGGCAGTGCAATGAGCTCAGCTATACCTGGAAAAGGAAGACATGAAACATAATTAGCTGTATTAGCTTGACAGTTGGAAGCTTTAATAATGAACCTTGGAAAACATATGGGGGGGATCTAGACTTTTACCTCCTACTCAGTATGGAAACCCGGCAGAGATCTTGGAGATTTTCCCGCTGCCATACTTGCTTCAAAAGCAACAGAATAAATATCCTTGCAATTTTACTGAGTCACTACTCTTTCACTAATGATGTATGGCTGCCGAACTGAGGAGGAGTTCATCAGATAAAGCTGCAGCAACTAAATGGTCTTCTTTGAGATGGTCAATTTAATATTAATTTGGCAGGACAGGTTAGTGTGCATTTTAACTATTAGGCTGTTTTAATTAGCAGTCTGTCGTTACCATGTTTGATAAGTGAAAGTGTAATGATTAAAGTTTAAAAGGCATCTGCCTGTATTAGTAGCATCTGAGATATAGTATGTCATTGTGTATTATTATGAGGAACAATGAACAGGGGAGTATCAACAGATGTGTCATATCAAATATTTCCCTTTATACAGTATGTAGCAAAATCAAAGGCATTTCATCATATGCTTAACACACTGGCCTTCATCAATGTTTGAAACTAATTCTGGCGATTCTTATAAGATAATATATGCTGTCATGAGCACACACATAGATGATAGCTTAAGGGTTTTGTTGATGGTAATTACCTGGCGAACAAGAAATTGTGGCCTAATGCCTTCTTTCTTCTTCCCTTTGCAGAACAGAAGACTGACAGCCACTCCACTAATGCTGTCACGTCCATTGCCCACCCTTCTGACCCTGCCCCTTCCTGCCAAGTTATTATATACTTTGGAAACCGGCCATCTTGTTCTCAGTTCTGTTCTGACCCCTCATCTGGAAAGACATCTCCACAAATTATTGTGTATGGCATTTTTGTGCATTCTTTCAAATGGACAAATTGCTTTTGTCTCCTTTTTGCAACATGCAAGCAGTTAAAGGAAAATCCTGTTTTTTTACAAAAGATTAGAAACAACAAAACTGCCTAAAAATGTGTTTCAAGTCTTAAAATTGCACATTAGCTACACTGATCCCCTGTCCAGTCACTATTTGTGTGCAGTTTGCATGTACTCTTTGTATCTGTTTGTTTTTTTTTCATGCAGTACTCGAGTTTTCTCCCTCACATACCATAAATAAATGCATTAAGTTAAATGGATGGGTATGAGAGAGAGAGAGCGCTGTGACGGACCAGTCTCACGTTCAGGTTTGATTTCTATCTTGTTTCAGATGGTAGAAAAAAGACAGATTCAGAAAATGGATGGGAGTTTATTTTGTAATCAAATTTTAAACATTACAAACATGACATTTACAGCAAAAATCTCATTCCAGTGTCTCATTTCTTGTTTTCTAAGAAAATTCTGCACAAAATATATTGCAAAAGTGGATTCTAGTCTATTGGGTTAGCAAATCGTGCAGCTGAACATTGCATTTTAAACACTTCACCTCACTTGTTTACTACATGATTATTAATTTATAAGCTACTGTAGACGAAATGTAATAGTTTCAATTAGATGATTTCACTTCTTTTTCTATTAACACATTTAAAAATGTTTGGCACAATTCATTAGCGCTGTTGCCTCATAACTCTAGAGGCAGACTTGACTGTGAGTGCAGCTTGCATGTCTTTCTCAGCTTAGTTTTGTCGCAGTTACCTAAGTTTTCCTCTCATATCCCATGCATGTTAGGATGATCTCCATCTCTAAAGTGACCCTCTTTATGTAAATGTGCTAGTAGGAATATTGTCATATGTACTGTCCACCCAACATGCAGCATCTCAAAATGTAGGTGCATGCATGAATGTGTTCTATGATGGACTGCTGCACCATCCAGGGTCGGAATTCTACATTGTGTCCAGTGTTTCCAGGATGGGCTCTGACACACACAAATATGTGATTTTGAAACTGTGTGGCAGGAAATACGAAATGCCAGGTTATGACCTGTGTATCATCCTGAACTATATTACTAGATCATAAGTTATTGTATTCATTAAAAAAAAGAGTTTAAGCAATTAACTATACAGTGATGCTCAGTGTTATTTTTTACCACACTTTTAAAGAAGTTTTTTTCCATGTGACATAACCCCCAGATTCCCCTAGGAAGGCCAAATAGCAAAAAGGCCAGCACCAATGTGCTCAGTGCTTCTGCTCGGTTTCAGCACTCCTCAGTGGTTTGACACAATGAATGAGCCGTTGAGTGTATTTATTTTCCCCTAAAAGCATTTATCTCTCTAGGAAGTCTGTTTCATTCAGGGGTTCTGTGATTACAATGTATCCTAGAGCTTAATAAGTATTTATGTGTGATCTAATGTACAAATTATAGCTATCAATGCCTCTCAGATCATCTCATTTCTAGTGACATAAAAGCATTAATTTAAAACAGTAAGTGCCTCATTACAGTGAAGTGCTGTGAATTACATGCACTGTTGCTATCTGTCAGGCAGAGCAGAAAAACGATGCCGTTCAGCCTAATACACGTGTACACCATTGGTCAATTATTTTTAAGTGCAATTCTTTGTTAAAGTGATTTATCCTCTACGTCCACTGGAGATGGGCAATAGGAGTAAGAGATTGTGGGTCAATTGGCCTCCTTTAAACAAAATCTCTTATGCTCTTCTCTGTTATATGCATCTTTCGGTCGAGTTTCTAGTGCAATTTTTGGGGAATGTTATGCTAAAATTTTAGCATAGTTTGGAAATTTGGTATGCTAGATAGGAACCCATTACACTAAACATGTTTAGTATGACTATACAGCAAAAAATGTGTGCAGCTGTTTTTTTATTCTTTAAGACAGTCGTTTTTATTCTGATGACAGGATTATTTTGATTTCTTTAATGGGAGTCACAGGCTTCTTTGTGCTGCTCGCTTTGTTAATGTAAGATTTGTCGACATGTTGCTTGGTTGAAATGCATCTCTTAACTGAACAGCTTTACATGCATCTGTGTTTAAGTGGTTTCTCATCCACACTCCAGCTTTTTCATTCCTAAACCTTAAAAATTAGAACAGAAAATGAATGGGTACTGTTAAGGTGTATTTGATTTTTAATTGTAAAGAAAAAAATGATGCTTTTAGTTTTTGTTTTTTTCTTTTAATTTTAAATTTATTAAGAGTCCACTTTCATTTCAAGAGAGTTCAGGGCTCTACTTTATTACAGTACACTGCACAAGATGTCAGCATCTATAAATCATAAGGTGATGATCTTTTTCAAATATCAACAGCTGCAGTTGTAATGAGTGTAAGGATGAAATTTCTTTCAGTTGAAATTTTGTGCAAATTTACCTTGCTGATTGAGTGGCGTAGATTTAATTTCATTTACTTTTAAAACAGATATCTGAATTACCTGGTATAGTAGGTCAATTACTTATCTGTTTGATTTGTAGCAGTGCAATTTTGTCTCATAATAATAAATTTTATTTATGCAGTTTCTTTCACAGAGATCATTTTTTCTATCTGATACAATTAGAAAATCTTGAAATTAAATACAAGATCAATTCATTCATTCTTCCATTGTGCTTACTCTGAAGATTCATTATAACATAAAGTTTAACTATTATAAAATACAATAATATGCAGAAGATAAACTTTGGAATAGATAGATAGATAGATAGATAGATAGATAGATAGACTTTATTTTTCCCTGGGGAAAATGGTAAAAATATCACATAAAATTACACTGGGATGTTCTGAAATTTACAGTATGTTATATGAGAAAGAGTTTGGAATCTTAATGGAGTTATCGGAAGGTTACGTCAGGAACGGCATCCTGTGTAAAATTTTGCCACACCAACATACGGACAACAAAACAGATTTCCATACCGGATCGGACAAGCAAGAGGAAAAGAAGAAGGCCTAAGAGAAGGTTTATGGATGTGGTGAGAGAAGACATGCACGTGATGGGTGTAACAGAACAAGATGCAGAGGACAGAAAGATATGGAAAAAGAAGGTATGCTGTGGCAACCTCTAACGGCAGCAGCCAAAAGAAGAAGAAGTGGAGTTATCACTGTCCACATCCTGAGGACATAAATGACCAAGAAGGCTTTTAGAATGGGAGGTAAATGCTGAAACCTGCTGTGTTGAGTACATATCATAAAGTTTAACCTTTAATTGTACAATACATTCATAAGCCCTCATTTATATGCAGTTTTGGTCTTCTTATAATATAAAGAGCATAACAGCATTAAAGAAGCCCTGAGACGAGTGGGCATATATTCCAGGACTGCAGGTATTAATTAGCTATGAGGATAGACTGAAGGAGCTGAATCTTTACATACTAACCAAATAAAGTTTAAGACATGATATATTGAACAGATGACTGCTCACCATGAACAATGCAGAAATAATTTGCAGTGAAGAGATTGCTTTTGGACATGGTGGTACCAGGACAATGAGCTGCCCGTCAATGGTAGCAATGCCAATGAGATGGTCGTATAGAGTTTGGGAAGAGGAAGGCAGACATTGTTCTCATCTACATTGCTTTGGAGAGAGCCAGTATGCTTATAATGTTTGAGTGTAACATGGGTACCACACATCACAGGTATTGTCTAGATGGTTCTTTAATAAATGTACTTTCTCAGATGCCTTCCTGTGTCCATCTATGCTCACCAGTTTCTATAGGCACACACTGGAGTCCACGCTCAATAGCTGGATTACATTCTGTTATGACACATGCTAAGATCAGGATGACAAACAAAAAAAGTGTGGTGAAGTCAGCTCAGAATATTACAGACATACACTTGCTTCTTTTCAATACATATACCTTTTCAAGACTGTACCTCAAGGTACTGTTATCAAATAGACTACTTGATGTTTTATTCTTTGTATAGAAACATTCTTCTGGCATTTGTGTAAAATGTAACCTTAATCGTCTTCCATTTGTATTTATATGTATTTGTAAAAAAAATTGGCATCCACCTTATTAAATTATTTTTTGACATCAGCATCACTGTTTGCTTAAGGTAAAAGAAATCAACTATTTCATCATTTTATTATACTTCTTGTAAGAACCAATCTTAGAAAGTTAATGCTTTAAGTTAACCTCATATTACTACATGCTAAATCTGAATAGAATACAATTTTCTTTAATAGCCCTAGACAATGGTATAGTCTTTTACCCCCTGTAAGTTAATATGCGATAGAACTTTCTTGCTATATCTGAGATACAGTGTATTCATTAAGTCAGTTGTTGTTCAGAAAAGGACCCATTGCCAGCAGGGATTGAAAGCCCCATTTACAATATGAAAATGTGACAGGCATACAGTTTTCTGACCGTTTACAAACTGTAAGCAAACGTAAAGAAATAAATCAAGATTTATAGGCTTTAAACAAGATTTATTCTTAAACATTTGCAATACCAATTTCTTCTCTATTTTTATGTGAACTGTTTTACTTTGAATTTTTGATAAAGTTTTTAAGACAAAGATATTTTGTCTGTGGAATAATTTCAACGCTTCAAGCCTTTGCCAGAATCCCATTAAGCATACTGAAGCTGCAGAACTTTGGTAATTTTGGGTAAATTCAGCTGCACCTCTTACACCATAATTCTAATGACTATCAGCACACTAAGGTGAACTTGTTCCAGCACATTTAGTGACTCTCCCCGACATAGTGACTCCTTAAACATCTGTTGTCTTGCAGTCAGCAGACACCTTTGGTTCAGCCATATTCTGTCGCTTGTAATAAACAGTTAAAAAAACAAGCACTTTCAAACTCCTGTAAGCTTGACCAACAAGAGAACTCTGCCCTCTATGGTGTGTTTTTTTTGGTTTATATCTTAGATTATGCAGGTCAGGCAGAGAATATCATTGCAATAGAACACTTTCAGGACTTATATAACACACACCACCTTACAAAGGCAGACAGCCTTACTACAAACCAGAGACACCTTGCACTGTTACTTTTTTCCATATTCTGTTTTGTGAAACATTTGAAAGTATACTAATTTTTCTGTGTACACAATACTGAACCTAATTTCAGAATAACTTTTTCATCTACAATACACAAGCTGGTTAAAAGTAAATTTTGCAAAACATTTTTCATTAGTCAGATAACCATGGATACATACAATAAGTCACTAGTGTAATAGATAATCCTTTCAAATCTTTATTTGACTATATTCTGAATAAAATAAAGTGCAGGGAGATTAACAAGATACTTTGCTGAGAACAGGCCATTCAGCATAAAACATGTCCTATGTTCTTATGTATTGAACTCTAAAAGAAGAATATCAAGTTTTATAGTAATCAAGCAAACTGAAAACAGTTTCTATTCTCACCAACATGCATCCATCCCTTTCTTTTCTCATATATCCAGTACAAGACTGCAGATAACCTAAGCCAATATGAGCAGCATTAGACATGAGGAAGGATGAAATTCTGGGTTTCACAGCAGTCCTATACGCACACTCACTCATTCACACAGAGATGCTTTGTATTGCCAGTCAATAAAACTTGCACGTCTTTGGGAAACTTAAGTATGCCAAGAAGAAGCCATGTAGACACAGACAGAGCACACAAATTCCACACAGTTGCCTAGGCAGATTTCTAGCCCAGGTCTTTATAATACTAAGGGAAAAGTATTATACGGTCATCCTATAAACATGTTTTTGTTAAACGTGCCGCCTTTGCAAAATGTATAGGTTGTAGCCGGATTTGGAGTTAGCCAATAATGTTATAATTGTTTAATCATATGTGACAGAAGAAAAATGCCATCTTTTAAAGTATAAATATCTACTTCCCCAAATATTGAAGTCATCCACCTTTATAAAGTGACAAAAGTCTGTGTGTTTCTGTATATCTGTAAGTCTGTCCAGCTGCTACACCTCTTTCATTCCAATAGATGGCACAGCATAAATAAAATGCAAAAAGATTAAGCTATCAGTAGCTGAGTGTAAGAAGCTGCTAAAGCAGAGCCTGTGAAATTAAGAAGGCAGTTGATTTGAGCTAGCTAAGCATAGGTATGAAGACTTGAATTGTCTTTGGAAAGAGGAAGTAAGCATTCCATAAGACTAAATAATGCACAGTAAGTGTTTAAGGAAGTGTTTCCAAAGAGAAATGACTATTGCCACATACACATATATAGCCATAGGAGTGAAATATGAGTTCGAGATTTCTTCAATATAGCAAAACTGGCTAGTAACTGATGCAAGAGCTTTTTACACCAATCAAGTCAAATGTCTAATGTTTGTAGAAATGCTGTGTAACCACCAGCTGCCTACAAAAATATTTGCTGCATCTAGCTCAGGGAACGTCCCTTAAGCAGCTTGCTGTGACATGGGAACTCCCTCTTCATGAAGAAAAATAAAGATGTATGATTAGGCTTCCTCCTGCCTTGCTTATTGACTGAAGACAAATTAGTCCAAGGTAAAAGGTAATTTCTTCCACACTATGAATGACATTTACATTAAGATGCATGTCATCGGCACGTAATAAGAGTAAGGAACCATGCTAGCAAGCAAAGGATTTTACTATTAGTTTAGGTATCCTTTGCCTAAAAGACAAGAGGCCATCTATGTATCCTTTACCTAAAGACAATATCCTGTGAAAGCCCATATTAGCAAGCAGGTAGAGAAAGGCTGTTTAATCAATTAGTGCTAACAGTTTTCATGCAGTTAAATCAATTTGAATTAGCAGGTGGTGCAGGTTCATTTTAATTAGCATATCTGTTTTAATGAATTGGGTGTACAGCTACAATATCCTAATAAGCAGGTGGTGCAGAACAATCTTTTTATGCTTATACAGCTTATCAGTTTAACCTAGTTTACATGTAATTACACAAAAACCTTCATTTACCATTTGGTACATCTCAGTCTTAATTAGCAAGAGAAAACCTAGTTATGAGTCCAAGTATACAGGTTATTAGATCTGATTTCTTTTGATCAGTAATCAGGTCCATTCATCAACTAGTGGTGCAGATCTAATTTGATTAGAATTCACTTATTTAACAGTCAATGGAGGACAATTTTAGTTGATAGAAATGATGTCATAATTCACAGCCAAGGCACCATAGCTTATTTTAATTAGATGCTGAGGCAAAGCTTTTTTTTTTTTTGGCACCATGTTATTAGACGTTAATTATGACTAATAGTTTGGCTTCATGATAAGTGGTGCAACAGTGTTCTAATCAACACGAGGAGAAGGTCTCCTAGGAAGTAGTACAGATGTTTTAAATACATAAAATGAAATCTTCTCTAATTAATACTGTGAATTACATATATCCTGGTGCAAAATATGGTGCAAGCCAATTTTCACATGGCGTTTAATTTTGGAAGTCAATAAGTAAACAACCTATTTTCGTCTTATCACCACTGATGTGTCTGTTTCTTATAAAAGGTGTGCATTGCAACGGTTCTTTATCAAAGAGCATATTTGTATTATTTCTTGTTTATTAAGTTTAAGATACAGTGAATATCACTGAAATTGTATCATTGTGATTGTAAAGGTTGCTATCAAGAAAGATCAAGTCAGACTTGTTTCAGTTTTAATAAGATCTTTAACCTACGTTGTATAATATTTAAACTTAAACAAATGGATCAGATTCAGGAAGATGTATTAAAAATAGTAGCCTTTCAGTTTCTTTGCTGCTTAGGTGTGTGCACTACTAAACTAACATTTTGCAGGAGCTTTTTCTTCAATTCCAGTGGTATACTTGTTTCAATAGATCTCTATCAACTTACTACACCTGGATTTTGACATTTTATCCTATTCCTATTTGCAAAAAAGTTCCATTTCAGTTAGATTGTATGAGGACCTGACTGGCACAGCTCTCTTTATAGGCAAATTGACAGATTTTCTACTGTATTTATATCGGGACACTGGCTGGATTATTCCAGGACATTGATATTTCTTTCCTTAAGTCATTCCTTGGTTGACTAGGCTGTTTTCTTTGAATTTATGTTGTGTTGAAAGATACATAATATCTGCATTAATTTCAACTTTCTGGCATAGGGCTGCTAGTTTTATGCCAAAATATTTTGACACCAGAGTTTTTGCAGATGATGAAGAGACAGTGCCATGTCATGAGGCTGCCACTACCATGCTTGACATCTGGTTTGTGCTCTTTGGGTGATGAGCTGTGATGGATTTGTGCCAGACATATATTTTGGAATCAAAGCCAGAAAGTTCTACCTTAATCTTATCAGATCATAATTTTTTTTTTTCAAAAGACCCAGTTTTCAGAGACTAAGTAAATGTGTCTTCTGGAAAATTTATACTGGCTTGTTTCTTTTTGTGAGAAACAGTTTCCGCCTTGCCATCCTGCACCACAGCTTAAATTTACAGGGAATATAAAAAATGATTGTCATATGCACAGATTAGCTTGTCAGTGATATTCATTCCTGCAGCTCCTTTTTCTCTTGGGTTGATCTTCAGTTTTACAAAGACATCCTATTGCAATATGGCTTCCACTTATCAATGGTGTTCTTTGCAGAGTTCTAATATGTATTAAATTGCCCAAAGTTTTGTTTATAAACCTCTCTTCACCTTCTTTCTTTAAAGGTAAGTCGGAGAATTATCGGGAGTCGAAAAAAACTAGGGGCCTCATTTATGAAGCCTGTGTACCCACTAGAAAGGGGCTAGAAATGTGCGCACAGAACTTACTATAAAAACATCCAGATTTATAAAAGAAAACTTGATGGGTGAATATATGTATATTTATGGCACCCTTCCACCATGTGTACGCAACATTTCAGAGAAACTGGGAAATGATGACATCCTTGATCAGGTAGGTAAATGCAGCCAGACCAGAAAAATGGTTATTCGTTCATAAAATAATTAGTATCACCGAATCGTTAATATAATGTGTATTGACAGACATATTAGACCTCAAAAGTATTGAACATTATGTACAGATGCTATTTTAATTCCCTTTTAAGTGGGCCAATGCCGCATATTTGAGTGGAAGAACTTTGTTGGGTTTTCATCAGTTTATATAGCTTACCTTTTGTTTCTTCTTAGGGAACTGGCCAACAGGTCAGGAATATCAAAACCAAGTTTTACTCCATCATGCCCACTGTGCTGGAAGCCATTAGCTGACTGATGAGAAACTACATCCAATTTTAGTTTAGTGTGGGTGTACATACTGTGGAGTTTGACCCCCGGACACAGATAGACAGACTCAGAATGTCCTCAAAACACACTCGTTTTATTTTTCTTTTCCTACAACACACAATGCAACAATTACAACCACAATTACTCTCAATAACTCAGTCCTTAAATTTTATCTTTCTTTTCTTTCCTTTCCTTTCCTTTCCTTTCCTTATTTTCTTCTTTACCTCCACTCCTCTCCTGCAAGCTCCATTCTCTTCCATCGACTGAGTGGATTGAGGCAGCCCCTTTTATACCACACCAGGAAGTACTCCAGGTGTTCCTCAATTAAGTCGGGTGTGGCGGAAGTGCTGCACTTTAAATGCGGCTTCTGTTCTGGCAGCACTTCTAGTTGAAGTGGAAGTACTGCAGACCACGGCTCTGGAATTATACCAGCAACCCCTGGTGGTGGTCATGTAACCCAACAGGCTTGACCGATGTAACCCAGGTTGACTGTCCTTTAATGTCCTGGGGAGTTGCTTGCCCTTTTCTTGGTTCCTTGCTCTCCCAGGCTTCCCGACAGGGCACGATCCCCGGCTGTCCATCACAATAAATAAAACATATTTATGGCAACATAAAAAGACAATTTCCAGCACTGTCCAGGTCTCCTAATGTAATCTTATCACTTTACTGCACTCATAGGGCAGAAACTGCTTTTGTTCATAGGTATGGGTTGAATTGAATTTACTTTTGTTAAGTTTGACTTGATAGTAGGGAACGTTAAATGCTTTAAATACATTTTAAAAAGTAAAAAAGTAAAAATAAAAAAAGAAACTGCTTTTGTTAACCGTAAGTTGTTGCATTCCAATAATGCGCAAGTCGTCTGTGATGCCGAGATGAGAATGACAAATATCATGTCTCAGTGACCTGGGTCAACCTTTGATTCATTTATTTTAAGGCAAAGTAGCTGTACTGTACATGGTGGCTGACTTGTTGGTAAGGTAACGGTCTGAACCCTCCATTTTTCATATGGTCTGTACTATTCATTGTCTCAGGAATCATGTCATTACACGTGTCAGGTGATAGTGGCTAATAGCTCAGACGCTGGCACCTTACACTTTTCCTGGACCCCCAAAACACTCATGCAGAGGATAGTCAGATGCTGCTGAATGCAGGTGGCGGGGGTCTCGATGCATCAGGACGAAGGCTGCTCTACTAGTCAATGAAGTTCTGCAGCATTGGGACTGCATATGTATGAGGTTGTTTAGCTTTAGCATTAGAAAGTGAATCCACTTTTACAAGATGATTATAATTTAAAAAGGGTAAATTGCGTAGAATTGCGAGGTTTAATAAATCTGAATTTTTTAGTGTATTCATTTTTCTATTTTTTTGCCTGTGTATATTTTCACTATCGAATCCATGCAAAGTTTTATAAAGTAGGCCCAAGGAGATGATCAAAACGCTGAGAAGACAAAATCAAAAGGGAAAAGCCAGAAGACAGAACGCTATTAAGTAACTACAACAAGTGGGCAAAACAACAGTCAGAGTCGAAAAGGAATTGTAGTTTAAAACCAGAAAATCAAAATTTGATACTAGGACCTATAGATTTGAAGCTAATTAACACTAAAGCAGTTGAGACATTGCATCCACCAAGGGATAACTTGAAAGTGTGATCACAGTCATATTTATGCATTATGCATAGTGATGTCAAAGGTGCAACAGTCATGGACACATGATCAAAATTAATGCATTGTGTAAACAAAAACAAAAAAAAATCAAAAATAAAATGATATTCAATTCTTATAATTCAGCTCAAGACACAAAATAATGGCAGAAATGGATTCCACATGTATAAAAAATCTAAAACTAACACCAAAATACACAAATAAAGATACATGAATATTACACTTATGTATGGTAGCTCCTTGTCTACCATGGTTATCTCTGGACAATGCAACTAGTACTACCAATATTCATTTTGGAGTCTCCTAGCTGAGCCTGACGTGGACTGTGCTGAATGATTCTTAAATATGACATTATTATTTGTGTCATGCATGTTGTTATTGCTGTATTTTTTATCACTGCTGTGGCTTTCAGGTGGAATGGTAAGAAGAATAACTTTTCCATGGTTCGTTTTCAAGGACTGAGTACGGTCAATTCATAAAGTTAAAGGACAAAATGATATTTAATGCCAGACCCACATTTCACCATTTTCTAAACACACATAAGGACTCACATCTAGCAAGAAATACCTAGGGTATGTCTGTATTCCTTCCTGGGCAGATGTGTCCTCTACAACTTTTTGTGCTAATGTGACGATGTGGGTTCGGCTCCACACTCCCATCATTGTTCGGGAGCCCTTCAACCCAACACCGTTGGTAATGTCACCGATAAGCTAGACAGTGGAGGCAACAACATAGCAAGGGGATGGTTCAAAAAGTGCAAAAGTGCTTTTATTTAAAAGATCAAAACAAAAACAGTGTTCAAATAAAGTGCAGTGATCCAAAGTCCCATACATAAATAATCCATTAGAAACACGTGGAGGTAAAAACAATAGAAAAAACAATCCTTTAAAACGAGGTTAAAACGTTTCATGGGAAGCAGTTTTTAAAACAATGTCCAGCTCGGTGCTTCTTTTCGGTTAGCGTCTCACCTGCTTATTCTGCTTGGGCTTAGCAGCAGGTGAGACACTCTCTGCAGCTGCCCACGAGCGCTCGTTCGCTCGCCACACGCTCCCTGTGTCTCTCTCTCTCATGTCTGCACCGACTTCCTCGCTCTCTCACTCCCTGTAACCTCCGTCCTTTCTTTTCCTTTTTTCTCCTATCTTTCTCTGATCTTTCTCAACCGACTCACGCTTCTTTTTATATTCCGAGGGGCCATAGCAGCTGCAGCACATTAGCCACGGGAACAATCACGGATGTGGGCAGTTCCTCACCTGTGCACTAGGTGAGAAACGCCCACACCGCAGATCGCCCCGTGGCTTGCTATGGCCACCATGCCCCCTCACTAAGCCTCCGCGAGTGCGGTGATTATTTCTTTAAAAAAACGGCCTTTGCTGAATGAGCTGTGGACCCATAACACCACAGCTAGACAATGCATGAAACATTATGCAAATATAACTTAGATTGATACAGTATAGAACAGTATAGAACATCATCTGTAAAATTATGATTGGTTCCTTTGTAATGAACAGCTGTTGTAAATTATTAGGGTAGTACCACACAGTAACAACATCTGCACCAGTAAATAATTACTTTGCTGTCATTTGGGAATCATTTCTTACTCATGTGTCACCTCATACATCTTACCACTGCTTTTTGAAGGGATTACTTTGTTCATTGATGTTACAAACAAATACTCATTTACTTTAGAGGAATGAAAGGAGACTAAAGACGCAGGAGGAAACCCATGTCAGCAAAAGAAGAACAGGCAAACTAAGCACAGAAGTCACTCCCAACTGGAAATAAACCAGTACACCCCAAAGCTATCCAAGTGACAGTGACAAAAGTATTGACAAAAAGGAAGAGCATGAATCTTCTCTAACTGTTACTTTTGATAAGCCACAATGTGTGAGTACATGGAGAAGCTATCCACTATGAAAACTTCAACATGAAGTGAACAAGAATTGAGCTGACAGGAAAGTTAACTAAGCTCTACTCCTGCTTAGTTTGTGTTCATATCCTGATAAACATTAACAACACCAGAAAATGGTACATTTTCCCAATTCCTTCCTCTCTATGCAATGATTTTTTTAACCCATTTATTCATTTCACGGTTATGGTATGCCTGTATCTATTGTGGCAACGTTGGGCACAAGAAAGAACAAACTCTCCATGGTGTGCCAATACATTGCACATTTACTCAAAAATAAGCTTATACATTCTTGATCAAAATCTGCTTAATCATGCAATTGATTTTCTAAAGAATTATACAAATAATATTTTAAGGCAGTTCTGAAAATGTTTAGCAGAATGGACTGCTCAGTTCCTTTACATGTATTATTAAAAAATGTTCTAGTATCAAACGTTTGATTTTGATATCTGTCAGATGCTATGTTAAGTTAAATGGATGAGAACCACTTGCTTCACTCCTTGTCAGATTATCTTGCTATCGATTGCAGGAAGTTTGTAAACTTAAATGGTAAAATAAAAAATATTCACACTTTGTGGCCCTCTTTTCACACATTTAATTGTTCCTTGCAAAAGATGTTACGTTTTCTCTGGGTACTCTGGTTTCCTCCCACAGTCCAGACATGCAGGTTAGTTGTATTGACAATCCTAATTTGCTACTAGTGTGTGTGTGCCCTGCGGTGGGCTGGCACCCTGCCTGGGGTTTGTTTCCTGCCTTGCGCCCTGCGTTGGCAGGGATTGGCTCCAGCAGACCCCCATAACCCTGTAGTTAGGATATAGCGGGTTGGATAATGGATGGATGGAAAAGATGCTACTGGCGATTACTGGCATCACAGTCATTCAGAATACACCTGGCTCAGCCACTGTCTCAGTGATGTTTCTGCATTCTACTTTGGGATTTCTCTGGTGTCCGCCAATGGGCAAATGCCTAATGTAAGTAAACATCTACATCTTATGTGCTTTCAGTCATGTTAGTGTGGACTGAGATATTTTTGTCAAAGTTGTGAAAACACTAGTGTGGATGGAGATAGTTTTTATTTAAAAATGCTGTGTTTGAATTAAAATGTAGTAGTGTGGTTATACCCTATGTGAAGCGAGTCTGTCCCATGTGCATATTGAATTGCTTCAATATGATCTTGTCATCAACAGCACGATCAAGAAGATTAAGTGTCAGGTCAATCGTGTGAGTTTCAGCGATAACACAAAAGGAAAACTTTACATTATTTTTATTTTGATATAGAACTGAAGGAAAATATTCACATTAGTTTGTGCTGTGAAACATGTCGTATTGCCCACTGTTCACACATTTTTTGCTCCTTGTGACAGATACTACTGGCAATTACTGATGCATGCCACAGTCTTTGACAATTCACCTGGCTCGGCCGTGATATTTCTGTATTCTCCTTGTGAATTTCTCAACTAAAGTGTCCAAATTGCTGTGCATGGATGTAACCTATGATAGGTTCCAGCCTCCATATCCCTGATCTGGTTATGTGAGTTTGATAATGGATGTAATTATTTACATACTATGTAACTATTGCAAATTTGTTTTACATTATTTAAGTTACTTTTTTTGTTTAATTATTAATTACGACATTTTATGATTTTTGGTTGCTCTGTGTAAATTAAAGGACTTAAATTAAATTAAAAAAGGTTAAAGTACAGAATATTATATTTATTAAGAGATTTAAATAGTGTCACACATACATGCCAGAGGGATCGCCTTCCAGGCTCACCTAAGTCATGTGGTACCAGGGGGCGCTGCTGCTAACAGTCTTGTCTCCTTTTTCCCTGACAGCCTTGAGAACTGCCCCTTGAGGGTAACGGAGCCAAAGTAGCCCTGCCCCTTCCGGTCCATCTCGTATAAAAGGGAGATGGCATCTCACTTGGACTTGACTACACTAGACAGAGAGGCTTTGGGAAACAGCAGAAGAATAATTTAGAAGGCAACTTGCCTTGCGTGTTTTGTTTTGAAGTTTTCCTCATTCAAATTAAATAGGGGTTTGCCTGGTTGGCACCCCAACTATTCCTGGATTCTCTCTGCCTCATCACTCACTCTGCTATGACAGGTATAGTGATTGATTTTTTTTTTTTTTGCAATATTCTGCACACAAAATCAAACTGCATTATAACAATTTCAGCTAGACAAACCTTGGCATAGCTATGACCCGTCCATTATCATTTTGAGAATTTTCAGGTCATTTAAACTGAACATGATAAGGGATATCACAAACAGCCACGACTATGCCAACACTTGTACACATTAGTTTCCATGTCTGCCTTTTGTCCGCAGTACCCAGGCATTTTTAACCCCTGAAAATGGAAACATTAAAAAATGCACTTGGCATTGTAGTGTGGATGTGTAAAAACATTGACTTTCAAATTGCCCTCTGATTTGTTTGGTCCTATTATGTAGCACTTCCCTGACTGACTGCTGTTCATTACAATGTCTCATTCCCTGACTGGTCACCTTTCATGGAAGAAAACCATATTCCAACACAGTAGACACTGAGGAGTTGTTTTCCATGATGCTTATTCTGTTGCTAGATTGTATGTATCTAAATTGTGTTTTGTATGGATGGAATGCTGCAAATGTGCACATAAGGCAAATAATGTACCATTCGTTACAGTTTTCAGATTACAGTAAATCCTGTGGTCAGTCAGTTGCTATACCTTCGAATGTTTTTCAGCAGATGGGCACATGTAAGTGAACGTCTACATCAAATGTGTGCTAATGTGGACTGAGATATTTTAGTTAAAGGTGTGAAAGTGCTAGTGTGGATTGCGATCATTTTTATTTAAAAATGCTGTTTCTAAATTAAAATGTAGTAGTGTAGCTGTAGCCTATGTCAGGTAAATCATTCTTAGATACATATTGAATTGCTTCAATATGATGTTATCCTCAACAGTGAACACTTATTCAAGAAGAATAAATGCGAGGATAATATGACCTCAGCCGTTGAGAATTTCAGTGATAGCGCACAAAGGAAAATAGATCCATATATGAAACAGACTGCAAGTAAGATAAACGGTTTCCAGTTCACTAAATTAACAATGTTTAGGGCAGTAGCAAGCCAAAATAATGCGTAATGAATGGTGCACTTTCACAAGAACATGGCAGAATATGGGTGATCAGAGGATCACAAAAGTAGCTATCTTATTTTAAATGAGATATAAGGTGAGTAGTGCCACAAGAGAGTTGATAGAAGTAAAATAAGAGTCAGTGAAGATGGGATAGATCTGACACAACTGAGTCAGTAAAAAGACACGACTGGATACACTGGCCTCATCTGGAAAGAAGGAAGCAAATGTGTGACAAGATAGAAAGGATGATCAGGGGCTTGTTCTCTGCATAATGTGTGAAGCCTGCTCAATAGAATATTCAAAAAGTGTTAAATTACTACTGGTAACTGCTGAAAAATACGTTATCCTTTTTTGCAGTGAGAGCCTGGCTTTTTTTTTTTCTTTAGGTAAGTGGCCTTGATCTGATTTAAAGTCACAGGGAAAATATTTTTTATCCACTTACCATCAAACCTTCTTAATTCAGTTCAGAATCACTTGGTTTAGACTATAATCTATAAACATTGGACATAAGACCCGAACCAACTCTAGATAGTGTGTCAGCCCATCATGCGGGCACCACCAGTTCTTACAGGTGAAATTTAACAGATGCCAAATAACCTAACACTGATGTATTTATGTCCTGTGAGAAAAACTGATGGGGGAACATCGAAACTTTACACAGAGGGTGAATGGGCTGGGAATGAAACCAAAGACTCCAGAATTGGGAAACCTTTTTTTCTTGTATTTCTCTCCCAGTATTTATTCAATCTCTTAACATTGTGGCAAGTAGCACTGGTAAAACAGAGACAATCACAATTAGTCATTCTGTGGCCATTTTCTGAAAACAGAGTAGCTAATTTCATTTTTTTTTATAAATGGGTTTGGACTTGATCTATGATGTCCAAAAAGTACATTTTTTAAACACCTGCATTAAAATATACAGGTTCAACAATTGAATACTCTTCTACAACATACGATATCTTTCCCTCTTGATGTGGAGATGTAAAGGTCAGCATCCCCCAAGGAAAATAAGCAGAGTAAGTGGAGTACGGAACTACAAGGGAATAATTTTCATTCAGCTTTTACTGTGCTGCTGAAATGAAGGAAAACCTAACAAGATTTGCTAGAAGGAAAACAATTGGTAGTGAATGAGACTCTGGCCATTTATTCTGGTTCCATGAGGATTTGCATTTACTATTTGTAATCAGTGTGTACTATGCTGTGCTTGTAAGTGGAAGTGTGTTTTACAAGAATAAATTGATTTGAATTGAAATGACAGTGACAGAACACAGCTACTAAGTCTATAATCCCAAAGGAGACTAGAAGCAAGAAAGCTGGGAATCAGCATTCACAGAAGAGAATCGTGCACTGCACCAAGCTGCCAATAAACTACAAACAGTTTTGTTTTTATTTTTTGCTTTTGCATATTCCATAATGTGTTTTGATTTTATTATTAAAAATTACAAAAAAGCAACTGCTCTACTGACTCAGCACACCAGCAGTAAGGAGCAGCAGTGGCAGTAAATAGTGGCATGAAGCTAACTTTAGTGCTCGCATGGAGAGAAAAAATGCCATTCCTGACAAAGAAAGGAGGTTGTAGCTTTAGTTGGATTATCAGTTTGGATCTTTGGTTATTTCTGAAAATTTACAAACTTCAGAAGTAAAGTCATCCATTTATTATTGAACTTGCTTAATTAATAAGGTCTTGGGGATATATACACTCACCTAAAGGATTATTAGGAACACCATACTAATACGGTGTTTGACCCCCTTTCACCTTCAGAACTGCCTTAATTCTACGTGGCATTGATTCAACAAGGTGCTGAAAGCATTCTTTAGAAATGTTGGCCCATATTGATAGGATAGCATCTTACAGTTGATGGAGATTTGTGGGATGCACATCCAGGGCACGAAGCTCCCGTTCCACCACATCCCAAAGATGCTCTATTGGGTTGAGATCTGGTGACTGTGGGGGCCATTTTAGTACAGTGAACTCATTGTCATGTTTAAGAAACCAATTTGAAATGATTCGAGCTTTGTGACAAGGTGCATTATCCTGCTGGAAGTAGCCATCAGAGGATGGGTGCATGGTGGTCATGAAAGGATGAACATGGTCAGAAACAATGCTCAGGTAGCCCGTGGCATTTAAACGATGCCCAATTGGCACTAAGGGGCCTAAAGTGTGCCAAGAAAACATCCATTACACCACCACCACCAGCCTGCACAGTGGTAACAAGGCATGATGGATCCATGTTCTCATTCTGTTTACGCCAAATTCTGACTCTACCATTTGAATGTCTCAACAGAAATCGAGACTCATCAGGCAACATTTTTCCAGTCTTCAACTGTCCAATTTTGGTGACCTCGTGAAAATTGTAGCCTCTTTTTCCTATTTGTAGTGGAGATGACTGGTACCCGGTGGGGTCTTCTGCTGTTGTAGCCCATCCGCCTCAAGCTTGTGCGTGTTGTGGCTTCACAAATGCTTTGCTGCATACCTCGGTTGTAACGAGTGGTTATTTCAGTCAAAGTTGCTCTTCTATCAGCTTGAATCAGTCGGCCCATTCTCCTCTGACCTCTAGCATCAACAAGGCATTTTTGCCCACAGGACTGCCGCATACTGGATGTTTTTCCCTTTTCACACCATTCTTTGTAAACCCTAGAAATGGTTGTGTGTGAAAATCCCAGTAACTGAGCAGATTGTGAAATACTCAGACCGGCCCGTCTGGCACCAACAACCATGCCACGCTCAAAATTGCTTAAATCACCTTTCTTTCCCATTCTGACATTCAGTTTGGAGTTCAGGAGATTGTCTTGACCAGGACCACACCCCTAAATGCATTGAAGCAACTGCCATGTGATTGGTTGATTAGATAATTGCATTAATGAGAAATTGAACAGGTGTTCCTAATAATCCTTTAGGTGAGTGTATATATACATATATACATTTTATATATAAGTGTGTGTGTGTAATAATAGTGACAGAAGAAAGCCCTCTGTATCTACCAAGAAGGTACACAAAGTAGAAATAAATAGAGAGAAGACATGACTGAAACCTTGTTGAGTCTACCTCCTTGGCTCTTCTCGTGTATCTATGAGGTTTGGTGGCTCACCCACTTGCCTTCCAAAATATTACCAAGTACAGTAATACAGAATCTTCTGAGAATGAAGCTCCTTTAAAAATGAAGTCAGCATAAAATGTGCTATGGCACATGTGCAAATTCAAGTGCAATCTGCTAAAGTGCTATGGCAGTTGTTGTGCAAAATCCTTACATAGAATAGTCAGTGTCCATCATTGATATTGCATATGCTTAAGAACATAACATTAGATGTGACTACTTAGTTATTTATTTCATACTCATATTTAGTAAAGTAATATAATTTTCTCAGTATGTCTTCAAAAAACAAAGCAATACCTTTACAAATTAAAATGCAGATTATAATGAAGGTAGAACATAAAGAAAAAATATCATGTAGGAGAATCATTTGGGTTACTACCTGGTCATGAAAGGTGCCAGTGCAGAGCATGGCTTGGTTTGTTTCACATACAGTAGATGAGTAATGTAAGGCAGATGGTGTAGCTTCTAAGCCTAATCAAGATGCGAGATGCAGACGACTGAATGAAATGTCTAGGCAGCTAACAAGGCACGTGAGATCATGTGGAAATACCTGGAAACAACAATACAAAATCAGGAATTAAGGTGTTGGCTGTAGGGTAGCCAAGAAATGAGACAATGCACAGAATGAACCCTGTGACACCTGCCCAAACCAGACATATCTTTACAATGTTTTTTACAATATCTTTACAATATTCCTCCTGTGTTAAATTTGTCTTTGATAACATAGTTTTGAATAGTGATCAAAAATCCCAGAAAACATATATTTCATTAACAAAGGTATTACTATACTCCATTTCTCCTTTCCTCTCCCTCTCTCAGCCCTGCCATTTAAGTTGTTAGCCCAAAACATTTCCCAAGTCCAGATATCATCTAGCCCTAGCTGCTTTAAACACTTTAATGGTCACATCTGGATCATTAATTACTTTCAGGGTTGCTGAAAGTGCTACTTTTCCTCCAGGGGCGCCAGACTAGATCTTTCTATTGAAATACTTGTAAATCCTATTAAAGGGCTGGGTCATCAACGTAGCCACTCTGCTGCTAATCCCATTGGATGGACAGCACAGTGCCACATATGTTCACTCACTTGTTACCCCTCTGAATTTGTAATCTGACTGAAGGAGAAATTAAAAAACACAAAAGGTGGAAAGATAGTAAGTGTGTGGGCTGGCATGCAGGTTATTATTATTACTGTATTCTTTTTGTCAAAGTGCTGCTTTTTTCATTCTTTCTTAAACTGTCCCACTTGTGGGAATGTTTTATATATTCTATTTCTTTTTATGGGCAAATGAGTTTTATGAATTGTAATAGGCTAGGAAAGATTTATGCCTGTAAAGTT
Source organism: Polypterus senegalus (assembly GCF_016835505.1). Taxonomy (NCBI): domain Eukaryota; kingdom Metazoa; phylum Chordata; class Cladistia; order Polypteriformes; family Polypteridae; genus Polypterus; species Polypterus senegalus. The sequence goes on along the minus strand of NC_053154.1, from coordinate 97,862,430 downwards.
TTCTTAATCTGATTGTTTACTTTTTATTATTATTTTTTTATAATATCACTTCATCAGCACATTCCATATTCTTTCTGAAAAGGGGTAAAATGGTGATGTTCAGTTTCTATACAATAAAACCTGAGGTGCTCCATTGCTCCATTTAAACTTATTTACTTTGTCACAAATCTCAAGTTTTTTTTATTTCTTCCATACTAGTGTTAATATGAGGCTGATGACAATGCAAGTGTCTAACCAAGGATGTAGAGGCAGAAGTGGGGCAGGGAAACGTCCTTGTATGAATATGTTTATCTATCTATCTATCTATCTATCTATCTATCTATCTATCTATCTATCTATCTATCTATCTATCTATCTATCTAAATTGTGAAGTATGCTGCAGATAAATCTGCACTTTAGTTTTATAGAGATGTTTTAGTTGCAAAGAAAACACTTTCTTACCAGAGTAAGCCAGAATGATGCTGGAGCAGCTGAAAGTCAACTGCCTTAGCATGCAAATCTCTTATCTCATAATAAAAGTTTTTACTAAGTGCTTGTTTTTCTATGATGTCTGTCCCCAGCTTGGGTGCTTTTGTCTCCCAGATCTTCTGTCTTGGAAGATAGTGTCCTTATCCCTCCCGAGAACTGCAGCCTTTAAGAAGATACCTTGGGATTTTATTAAATCTGAGTAGACAGAAGTAGAGTGGAGTTTTGTCCAAAATAAATAGTTTTCTTTAGTTTTTTTATCTACTGTTTAAAGAAACCAAAACTGTTTCAAGAATAAAGTGTGCTTGGAAAATAACTGTTACTTAATTTTGTTTGAAGTGCACAGAATTACACATTTTATATATATATATATATATATATATATATATATATATATATATATATATATATATATATATATACACTGTATATATATACATTATATTATAAATAACAATGCTAGTAATCCCAGAGTCTTATTTTCAACAATTGACCGTCTGTTAAACCCAGGTAACACAAAGGAATGCCCCCAAAATACTTCCAGTGAAACCTGTGAGAACATTGCTGTATTTTTCAATCAAAAAATTAATGATATTAGAAATAACATAGTACATCTCCCCAACACTGCGGAACCTCCAAAGCCCCGGTACTCCATTATAAACAAATTAAATTCTTTCACCAGTATATAATTATTCTTATTCTATGTTAATTAATGTTGACTTATTTTATTTTCTTACTGTGTCTTTTATTCTTCTATTCTTTAATATGTAAAGCACTTTGAGCTACATTTTTTTGCATGAAAATGTGCTATATAAATAAATGTTGTTGTTGTATACAGACACAAACACACACACACACACACACACATATATATATATATATATATATATATACAGACACAAACATACACACACACATATAATGCAACTGAGGGAGACAGAGCTTCAGCTTAGAAGCAGTTTGAGATAACCCCGACCTTTTGTTTCATGGCTGATGATGGTGATCTTTATTTTCTGTTGGATGCAAGGCAGTAGCCAATCCTGGACATGGTGTTAGTTCAACACAGAGTGCACACCTACACTTATGCTAAGTTATTTTAGAAAAGTATTTTTATCATCTTAATATTTGGCATAAAGGCTTCAGAAAAGCTTTGAATTAACTCTAAACTATAATCAAGCTTTGGAAATAATGCGAATTGCCTCTTTCCCAGACTACAGGTTTTAAAATATAAAGAAAATTATTTAAGTTAAAAAAATCTGACTTATAGAAATGTTTTCTATAGTAAATAAATATTGGCTTAAACATTTGATGCTTTTTGTGACTAGCCAGTGAATTATAGTGCATATTTAGTGTCATAACAACATACAGAGCAATGGTCGAATGGCTGTTTCAGCCATAGCGGTAAAATATTAATAGTATACCAAAAAATGTCATATTACCCACTGAACTGGAACTTAATTAGATTTCTATAAAAAGTTTATCTTGAATTATTCTGGATTTTTGTCTATAAAAATCTCACATTTAACTAGTTCACCAGTTCTCTTTTCAAATAATGCACACTTTCTTCCAAAAACAGTTACAAATAAAAATCCTTAAATATTCACAATTGTATTTCTTTTGTTTGTGGTAGAACAATATAAAAAAGCTGGAAAAAATAAAATCTTATCTTAATCCATGTAGGAATCCAAAAAAGGATTGGAAAAAAAATATTGGCACTGTTTAGAAGTTGTAAAAGATATTTGGATTTCAAGCAGGTGGTTCTCCTTTAAGTTGTATGTAAACTCACCTGTGATGAGTTTCAGGTGCCTGCTATATAAGAAACACATATTCAATCAGTGTGAATCAGGAAAAGCAGTTTTTTATTCTGTTGTTTTGTGTCTGAGTGTAACATGCTGAACATGGAGAAAAAAACTGGGAGTTGTCTCCCCTAGACTTTCTTGTACACTCAGATATAGGGATGGATATTTGAGGAGTAAACCGTAAGACAATAATTATATTTTTCTATTATGTACATTAAAGAACCATCAACAAATCAAATCAAATTAATAATACACTGAACAATTATTATAAAAGTAAAGTTGAATAAATCGGACTCTGCAGCTGCATGAATAAAAGGTGAAGTACTACAATAACCCAAAAGTTGATAGAAATCTATGTTTTGTTTCTAGTACTTGTATGCAAAATTGGTTGACCTAAGTGAAAGCGTATTCAAGTTATCGTGTTTACATACACACACAGACAGACAGACACAAAGACGTAATTCCAAAAATATTTTTTTTGGGACTTAGGGAGGTCTAAAATGTCAAGATTCATCATAATCTTGACATCAGATTTTGGACGATTGCAATACTTTCCCTATACATCGCATATGAAAAAGTAAAAAGAAAGTCAGAATTGCCTGACGAAGTGAGGTAGAAAATGGTAACAAAGCATGGGCACTCTCAAGGCTAGAAGTCCATTTTCTCTGACCTCAATGTTCCTATGTCCACCATATGCAACATTATCAAGAAGCTTGAGGCCCATTGCATTATAGGCTATATTTCTTGACTTGGACATAATAGAAGAATTGGTCAACACTTCCAGAGAATTGCGGTTAAAGAACCTCAGTCAACTGCCAGACAGACTTAAGATGACCTTCAGACACAAGGATCAATAGTTTTAACTCATACCATTTGTCAATTTCTACGATAAATGTATCCTGTGAACAATCTAACATATAGTAATATAGTATAACATTGTCATCCTTTCTTAATTTAATTCAGTTTTGGGTGTCTAGACAATGAAAAATGAATAACATGAAAATGTACCTCAAGGTATGACACTGTTATTTTATATTGAATATTACCCACAATGGACAAAATTTACATTTTAATACAGGAAAATTCACTTCTGGCTCTTCTTCTTATACCAGCCTAGCCTAAATGATTTTTGCTCATTAACATGATGATCTACTAAAGAATCTAACGAACTAATAGCACATTATTCACTAAATCATAGCATGCTGTTTCCTTTTCAACTAATATTTCTATCATTTCAACAGAAAGTGCCTTTCATTTCAATTCTTTGCTCTTGTTGAAGGCATATTAAGGTACTTTAAAGCACAAGCAGGCATCTCATATACTTTCCCCATTCAAAATAATAAATACTACTGTTGTGTAGCTCCTCAAATTCCATTCAGCTCCTTTGGTCTTTCCTTATAGTTCATACTCCACATACTCTTGTACCTTGATGAATACCCTCTAGTAAATACTTTTTTTTATGAAGAACTTTCATAAAATCAATCTATATACTGTAATATTGTACAAAAAATTTAAATAATGGACAACTTTTGTACCTTTTAGGTCTTAGGTTTTAGGTACTTCCGTAATATTTATTTGTTTTTGTTAGACACAAAAATTTCTAAAAATTTGTTATGATTTGATTTCAATTAATTTATTTTTTTGGTTCTCCTTAGTACTGTGGTGGACTTTTTTCATATTCATATTAGGCTTTGAAACATGTAGATTCCAATTTTCGTAATGATTTTTTTACTTGGAATTTATTTCTTTCAGTTGAACTATTTATACATAGTTTTCATCACCATTTTATTTATCATGGCCAAGTTGTCATTGCTTAAGAAATGATCCAAATGTGCACGGCTTGTGAGGTCATCGTCAAGTCAGTATAAATGTCACACCATGCACTTCCTAGACTATCCGAGTAAACAGGAAAATTAGAAACAGAAGTGTAGTCAGAACTCTTGACAAATTAATTTGCTGCTTGGTATTCAGACTATGAATTTGGACCTTGATTTTTCTTTTGATGAGCATGTATTTTTTTGGACTTCCCAGTTACAAATCCTTGCCTGTCTTTTGATTAACTTCTGATAAACTGGTCCCTTCCCAAATAATGTCCTGTCTTTTTCTCACTGGCTGAACAATATTCTTGTACATTCAACTAATTTAATGAAACACACATCACCATGTTAGTTTAGTCTCCAAGTATTTCTGTTACATTAGATTAAAGACATGTGGTGACGAGATCATGGGTTCTTGTCCCGGGTCCTCCCTGCATGGAGAGCACTTTGAGTAGTGAGATAAGCGCTAGTTAAATGTAAATAATTTTCATTATTATGAGAAGGGAGATATGAGAGCATCAATATCTGTGGCTGTTGTTCTTTGTGAAATGAAAGTCAGTCAGTCATTTTCCAACCCGCTATGTCCTAACACAGGGTCACATGTGAAATGAAAGACCCCCACTATTTGTATATACAGTATTTTAATGTCTATAAATCTCTGAGTATACATAAATCTTATTTTCGGAAAGACTGCTGCTGCTAGTTATGACACTGATAATAAAAATAATAATAACAACAACAGTGGTTTGAATAAAGTACTGTACTATACCTCTCAGGCTGAACCCACAGGGAAGCTCTGAGTCACAACATTCTGAAAAATAAGTCTCCTACACTGTTTAACCTGCACCATACCAGTGCCTATTTAGTCTAGCTTGGGATTTCTGCTACAATAAAAATACAGAACTGACAGGTGCTTGAATGCATCTTATGGGATATTCATTAGGCACTTAGTAATTTAAATCCTGAATGATTTTACTCCTCCGTTTTCAACATGCAAACATGTTGTCTTTCACTAGTATATAAAAAAAAAAACAAAACAGCTACTCCACAGCTCTAATAATAAAACTAATGGATTAGCACAGTGCATTTGAAGCTTGAAGCCACTAGACAAATGTGAAGTGCATTTCCCAGATGATATATAATATGTTGATTGCCTATAGTTTTGCTTTAGAAAATGGTCTTATTCAGAATCACCATTTTCAAAATTGTAAAACTGGATTAATCGATAGCCCTTTATATTTTATGGCCCCTTTAGTAGTGAATACCATAACATCACATTTTACATAACATACCTGGAAATGCAAGGAACAAAAATTAAAACACAAAGCAGGAAACAGACTGAATAATTGTGAACAACAGCTTAAAGCAATACTCACTACGTATCTGGTATCCAAAGTAACAACATTAAACTGAAAGCAGAAATTTACTGGTGTGGACTGAAAGAAAAAAAAACAGGTAATATTTAAACAGGATTAGAAAGAGAGGAATCTCAGAATGACAGATTGGTAAGATGAGGCTACCAAAACATGTGTTTTGACTAATCAAGTTCAAGTTTATTTGTCATTCCAGCCATATCTAAAGTACAGTGGAACAAAATTGCATTACTCAAGACCAGAAAATGTGCAAAAAGGAAAAGGGAAAAACCTTGGGATTAATAAAGTATCTATCTATCTATCTATCTATGATTTGTGCAAAGGTCACAGGACAATTGTTCGTGTTTGTTCTGTCTCTATGCAGACATTTTTGCATGACAAGTCTGTCTACTGCCATATATCTAGACAAGGTGTGACATCAGATAATGATATGGTCCAGCAAAGCCCCAGGAGAGTTAGTAAAAGCGCACCAGCACTGATGACAAACATTGTTCTGCCAATGCAAATGCTTTTGTCTCCATCAGTAAGTCTCTTCCCGAAGTGAATGACATAATTTTTGGAGCCTGACAGATGAGTAGGAAAACTCCCTCAAACCAGTGGGTAGCAGCAAGCCAACCCCACTTGAAACATGTGAAGTTCTGCTATCTAATACAGAGGGCAAGTTGACCCATTAATGGTGAATTGGGGTTAAGGAGTATATGAGTAAATTGGGGTGAACAAATCATTCTACAGGTTTCACGGGGTGCCCCAGAAAGTAATAAAGAGGAGGTATTTAGACAGCCTCTCACATACATAGCTTCACTGAGTATGGAGTCTGGAAGAAGAGAGATAGATAGGTGAAGAGTGAATTTGGGTAAGGAATTGGAGGTAGCAAAGTAGACAAGATACCCCATGAGTTAGACTGGAGTGCAAAACCCTTATAAACCGGCCTGGAGCTATAGTAATGCCATTGAAGGAAGTCCTTAGTGAGGTAAAGTGTTACCTTTTCAGTTTTACACTTGATATTTGAACATTGTAGGCTAGGGGTGCCACTTAACTGGAGACTAACTTAAGGAGAAAAAAAAATTACACTATATAATGGACATATACTGAATATAAACAGGTGCAGACCATAGTAGTAGGTGTTGCACATTATGTCAAAGCATTTATTAACATTTTGTCATTGGTCCTACTGTCCCTGTACACCATAATGCTTGAAACACACAATTCTGTACTGTTCAGAATTTCATGATTGAAGAAGAAGAAGACATTGTATTTGTAAAGCACTTTTCACACACTCAAAGCACTTTACATAGAGAGTAGGGAGACACTTCAACCACCACCAATGTGCAGCATCCACCTGGATGATGTGACACTAGCCATTTCATCACCACATTTTAGTTATTAGGTCATGAATGGGAGGAATTGTTATCTACTTACAGACAGAGAATAATTAGGAGGCCAGATTGACCAGGCCATGATGGGCACTTTAGCTTGGACATCGGGAAACACCCTACTCTTTACAAAAGTTGTCTAGGAATCTTTTATGACCACAGATAGTCAGGATTATGGTTATACTATGGTTACACTTATCTGCAGGACGTCACCATTTTTGTAGCACAGTGTTCCCACCACTGCACTGAGGCATTATGATCCACACTCAGACCACAGGGTAAGTGTCTCCTGCCAGCCCACTGAACACCTCTTTCACAGCAACCCAAGCTTTTCCTAGATGGACTACCATCCAAGTACTGGCCGGATACTGAAACTGGCTGTATCAGTTCCCATTGGAAATACTTGGGGATTCAAAGGCAGACAATCGACAGACTGTGTAATCGTTTGTCAACAATGTTTTTTTCAACTCATCCTTAATAATCTTCAGCCATTTTGTGTTTCCATCTTGGCCACATTACATGTCATGTACATCACAAGCCTAGCCAGTACTCAGCATCATAGCTACCAGACACATTAGTGGTGGTGTCCATGAGCAAACAAATGTGAAAAATGAATGATAAAAAATTTTTTAAAACAAAAATACCAATTACAAAAATGAACCAATATTAAACAAATAGGGTCCTAACCAAGTCCTAATAGAACATTTGGTGGTAGAAAACATATCTTTAACTAGCCAGAAGAGGGAGCTAAAAAGCTGCCCAGTGTAAAGCCCACAAGGGGCTGATTTGCCCTCGTGACTTTGTATAGCCAATATTAGCACCTGCCTAATGAGTACAATAATCACAAAAAGAATACACAGTTCCAAAAAAATAGCAAAACATGGTGTAAAAGCATAGTTAAAAAGGAACAAAAACCTAGATAACATTCATCATGGATTTCATAGTGGGGAACTGTCACCATGCTTATATGCTGAAAAGCACAGATAAAACAAGAGGCCAAAATAAAAAAAAAAAAAACTAAAAAGAGTAATTACTTTCTTTTCCTTTTTATAATTTAAAGCAAAATAAAAGAATTCTTTTGGAAACAGAAACTTGCTTTTACAAGCAAAATAAGAATGAACTTCACAAAGTCTGGATGGTTGTTGGCCTTTTTAAAATCAAAGGTGTGCTGCAGGACACCAGCATGTTTTATGACATCATAACATCATAAGCATTGACATTATATGTGTCTTATCACAGCAACACAAAGCTTCAGTTAGGATTAGAAATTAGAAAATGTATGCATGGTGTAATATTCAGGTGCATTCTGGGACTTACTTAACTTATTTAAAGGGTTGAGCATTTTATATTTTCTGTTATATCATCAAAATGTCAATTATCACCTTTTTGTTTATGAAATATTTTTCTAAAAATGACTTATACTCACAAATAACAGTAAAGATAGAATTAAATGTGTAAATAGACTACATTAAATATCTACTCCTTAACAGCATTATTCAATGTCATGCAGTTAAAATGGAGCACAAATAGGCTTTTGGTTGCTCAATAGCTTTCATACACAAAGATATCAAGTGAAATAATGTAAAAATGGCATTGAATGATGTGCAGTTAATAGTTATGGAAGGTCTGTAACTACTTGTAGTTTTTATATTTTACTTTTTAAAAAACAAATTGATCACAAACATGTAGAAACAGCAATAATCACCTACGCATAGTGTTTCTCAATCAGTGGGTTGCTGGGTTGCCACCAGTGGGTCTCCAGTTGCTATCGTTTATAATGGTAATGGGTCAGGAGGTGGGTGGCAGTGGGTCTTGCCACTCCAATGATTGCACTTGATTCAACAAGGGCACCCCACTGATGATCACGCTCAATTCACTGGTGGGTCACGAAGACACTTACATGGGAAAAAGTGGATCATGGCACCACAAGGTTGAGAAACACTAACCCAACATGTATTTAGTACAGTAAATATACAAATCCCTCTGTTTGAACCTTAGTAACAATATCCATCCATTCATTATCACACCACTAAACTCTAACCTATACAGTAACGACAATAAAGTGAAATTACTAAAAGAAAACTAACTCCAAAAATAAAATGAAAAATACATAAAATCACAGTCAATTTCATTCAATGAAAAAAGAAAAGTGCCTTAAATAAGCTCCACATCTTCGGCCAGCATAAAAATTGCATTTCCTTCTCTGACCCCATGTTATTTTGGTATCACTTAGGGGAGCTGGATGTAATTAATTAGCTGCAGGAAGATAATGTCTGTTCTTTTCAATTACAAATTTCAGATAATTCAGCCATGAGACAGTCTATACTGTAACGAAAATGCTACAAACATGTTAGTTCAATCAATGTTTACCAAAGAGTGGCCTGAGGGCACCTCCCCTACTGTTTTCACTAACTTGTACTGGGGATCTGAGCAGCTGTCATACAAGTGAAATTTACAAGTTGAAGTCACCACTCTCAAGGAAAATTTGATCTTGTTCGATTCGGGAGATGAACGTCTGAGACGGAACTCTCTTAGCAGCGGTGTTATTTTACCATTTTTTATTATCATCCTGAGGCATCCTGTATTTACTGAACTGAATTAAAGTAAATGCAAATATATACAAGCGTGGGTAGCAGAAAAATGACTCGGAAAAAAATGGTAAAGACAGCTAAAGCTTCACCTAAGTCTAAACAAGCCTAAAGTTCAAGTTCAAGGTACGACCTGCCAGAGACTGACCTGGAACAAATAGGCAAATGGACAGATATCTGAACTCTCGAAGCTGCAGCATCGGCTCCAGCCAAGAGTGAAAGTATGAGTGAAACTATAAGTGAGTCGGGCCAGGAGAACTCATCAGTTCCAGAAGGTTCATGGGAACTCTCATTGGCTTTACTATCCCTGCTGTCAACTACACCCTGCGAATCAGCAGCACCGACTCCAACTGGGCTTGCTACTCTCCCCGCTGAAGCACAGAGAAGAGCAAAACAAACAGTCTAAGTTGAATGTAACAATCATTGCAATGATTACCGCAATAACTACCACTCTTTGGGAGCATAAAGGATATAAGGCAAGTTATAAAGAACATAAACAAGAAAAATGAGAATCTTCTTAAGGGTATTAAAGACCAGGAGAAACATTTAAGTAATTGCTTTGAGGCAACCTTTAAAAGCATGCTAGAAAAAAATGAGGTAAAAATACAGGAAAATATAAGTTTGAGAATAAATTTAGAGCACCTGGTGCTCAGTTGGAAAACAATAATGTCTCGTATTCAAATAGTTGAGCAATTTGCATCTACCGCTGACGAAAAAGCAATGGCTACAAAATCCAAATGCAAAGTGCTTAGAGACTGACTACCTGTACTGGAAGATGGACACAGAAGAAATAATATCAAGATCAAAGGACTCCTCAAAATTCGTGAAAGACCAACCCCATTGAAATTCATAGTTGAACTATTCTCTGAAATAATTGGAAGGGACTTTAAATCAGACAGGGAGATATCAGCAGCTTACCGCATATGTTGATCGAATTCCTCAAAACCTAAAAGCCTTATTGTACGTTTCGACAAATTACAATATCAAATAATTTGATGTCACTTCACAAATTGAAACAAGGGATTTTATTTTAAAATAACCATATGCACATTTTTCCTGATTTCTCACCTTCAACAGTTGCTAAATGTGCCGTAGGTTTCAGCATTAAAAAGCACTTACGGAAAGCCGAAATCAGATACAGCCTCTTGTATCCTGCTAAATTTTTAGTGGATATTCAAGGCATGTTCTACATTTTTAGTTCTCTGGATGTAGCAGAAAAACTGCTAAGAAAATTGATCCCATCACATTTTGAAATACAATTGTGAGTCACATTGTGCCCTGGCAAGGCAGTGCAGACCTGCAATTTGGTCCATTCACAATGAGACTTGGCTACTTTTAAGTTTTAATTACAATTATATTTAAAATATTTTTAAACCCTTGGTTTATTGTATTAGGATTGTACTATCCTACATTAAGAGAACATGCCGCAGAGCAGAGCATAAATGGAGGAAGACTAAATTAACTATCCACTATGAAATATTAAAAGTTAAAATAACTGAATACAATAACACTGTCTGTCTTGAGTGGCGCTGCAATTTCTCCAAGATTATAAATAACAATGCTAGTAATCCCAGAGTCTTATTTTCTACGATTGATCGCCTACTAAACCCAGGTAACTCAAAGGAATGCCTCCTAAGTACTTCCAGTAAAACCTGTGAGGCTATCACTGTATTTTTCATCAAAAAATTAATGATATTAGAAATAACATAATATATCCCTCCAACACTAAGGATCCTCCTAAACCCCAGCATCCTGTTATAAACAAATTAAACTCTTTCACTAGGATAGATTTACCTGATTTACAAAAATAATATCTCAATTAAAATCCTCCACCTGCGTCCTTGACCCAATACCAACAAATTATTTCAAAGAAGTATCGGGCATGCTAATTTATAATGTTCTGGACATAGTAAATTCGTCATTAGATATGGGGGTCTTCCCAGACTGTCTTAAGACTGCTGTAGTTAAACCCCTTCTTAAGAAACATAACGTTGACCCCTCGGCTCTTGAAAATTTTAGACCCATCTCTAACCTGCCTTTCTTAAGTTAAGTTCTAGAGAAGGCAGTCATTATGCAGTTAAATGACCACCTCAATAAACATGCTATTCTTGATAAATTTCAGTCGGGTTTTAGAACAAATCACAGCACAGAAACTGCACTCGTTAAAGTAGTAAATGATTTGCGAGTGAACGCAGACAGAGGCCATTTATCTGTTCTCATCCTCTTAGATCTAAGTGCTGCATTTGACACCATTGATCATAATATTTTTAAAACTCGCCTTAGTCATTGGGTGGGCCTCTCTGGCAGTTTCTTAAATTGGTTTGAATCCTGCCTGACAGGGAGAAAATATTTTGTTAGTTGTGGTAATTACAACTCAAAGACACATGATATTCTACAGTGGTGTGAAAAACTATTTGCCCCCTTCCTGATTTCTTATTCTTTTGCATGTTTGTCACTCAAAATGTTTCTGATCATCAAACACATTTAACCATTAGTCAAATATAACACAAGTAAACACAAAATGCTATTTTTAAATGATGGTTTTTATTATTTAGGGAGAAAAAAAATCCAAACCTACATGGCCCTGTGTGAAAAAGTAATTGCCCCCTTGTTCAAAAATAACCTAACTGTGGTGTATCACACCTGAGTTCAATTTCCGTAGCCACCTCCAGGCCTGATTACTGCCACACCTGTTTCAATCAAGAAATCACTTAAATAGGAGCTGCCTTACACAGAGTAGTAGACCAAAAGCACCTCAAAAGCTAGACATCATGCCAAGATCCAAAGAAATTCAGGAACAAATGAGAACAGAAGTAATTGAGATCTATCAGTCTGGTAAAGGTTATAAAGCCATTTCTAAAGCTTTGGGACTCCAGCGAACCACAGTGAGAGCCATTATCCACAAATGGCAAAAACATGGAAGAGTGGTGAACCTTCCCAGGAGTGGCCGGCCGACCAAAATTACCCCAAGAGCGCAGAGACGACTCATCCGAGAGGTCACAAAAGACCCCAGGACAACGTCTAAAGAACTGCAGGCCTCACTTGCCTCAATTAAGGTCAGTGTTCACGACTCCACCATAAGAAAGAGACTGGGCAAAAACAGCCTGCATGGCAGATTTCCAAGACGCAAACCACTGTTAAGCAAAAAGAACATTAGGGCTTGTCTCAATTTTGCTAAGAAACATCTCAATGATTGCCAAGACGTTTGGGAAAATACCTTGTGGACTGATGAGACAAAAGTTGAACTTTTTGGAAGGCAAATGACCCGTTACATCTGGTGTAAAAGGAACACAGCATTTCAGAAAAAGAACATCATACCAACAGTAAAATATGGTGGTGGTAGTGTGATGGTCTCTGGTTGTTTTGCTGCTTCAGGACCTGGAAGGCTTGCTGTGATAGATGGAACCATGAATTCTACTGTCTACCAAAAAATCCTGAAGGAGAATGTCTGGCCATCTGTTCGTCAACTCAAGCTGAAGCGATCTTGGGTGCTGCAACAGGACAATGACCGAAAACACACCAGCAAATCCACCTCTGAATGGCTGAAGAAAAACAAAATGAAGACTTTGGAGTGGCCTAGTCAAAGTCCTGACCTGAATCCAATTGAGATGCTATGGCATGATCTTAAAAGGCGGTTCATGCTAGAAAACCCTCAAATAAAGCTGAATTACAACAATTCTGCAAAGATGAGTGGGACAAAATTCCTCCAGAGCGCTGTAAAAGACTCATTGCAAGTTATCACAAACGCTTGATTGCAGTTATTGCTGCCAAGGGTGGCCCAACCAGTTATTAGGCTCAGGGGGCAATTACTTTTCACACAGGGCCATGTAGGTTTGGATTTTTTTTTCTCCCTAAATAATAAAAACCATCATTTAAAAACTGCATTTTGTGTTTACTTGTGTTATACTGTATTTGACTAATGGTTAAATGTGTTTGATGATCAGAAACATTTTGTGTGACAAACATGCAAAAGAATAAGAAATCAGGAAGGGGGCAAATAGTTTTTCACACCACTGTATATGGTGTTCCACAAGGCTCTACCCTGGGTCCACTGCTATTCTCAATCTACATGCTTCCGTTAGGTCAGATTATCTCAGGGCACATCGTGAGCTACCACAGCTATGCTGATGACACACAGCTGTACTTATCAATAGCACCGGATGACCCCGATTCTCTTGATTCACTAACACAATGTCTGACTTGTATCTCAGAATGGATGAATAGTAACTTTCTCAAGTTAAATAAAGAGAAAACTGAAATCTTAGTGATTAGCAATAATGGATACAATGAGGCTATTAGAAATAAACTGGATACATTAGGATTAAAAGTCAAGATGGAGGTGAAAAGTTTAGGGGTTTTTGTTGACTGTAATCTGAATTTTAAATCGCATATTAATCAGATCACTAGGGCAGCATTTTTTCACTTAAGAAACATAGCTAAAGTTAGACCTCTTATATCACTGAAAGATGCTGAGAAATTAGTTCACGAATTTGTTTTCAGTCGGCTAGATTACTGTAATGCACTCCTCTCAGGACTACCCAAGAAAGACATAAATCATTTGCAACTAGTGCAGAATGCAGCTGCTAGAATCCTAACTAGGAAAAGAAAATCTGAACACATTACTCCAGTTTTGATGTCACTACACTGGTTACCTGTGTCATTCAGGATTGACTTTAAAATTCTGCTTATGGTTTATAAAGCCTTAAATAATCTCACCTCATTGTATATATCGGAATGTCTGACACCTTATATTCCAAATCGTAACCTCAGATCTTCAAATGAGTGTCTCCTTAGAATTCCAAGAACAAAACTTGTTGGTGGTGAGGCGGCCTTCTGCTGCTATGCACCTAAAATCTGGAATAGCCTGCCAATAGGAATTCGCCAGGCTAATACAGTGGAGCAGTTTAAAACACTGCTGAAAACACATTACTTTAACATGGCCTTTTTATAACTTCAATTTAACTTAATTTAACTTAATCCTGATACTCTGTATGTTTAATTTCCTCATAATAACTACTCTTGGTGGCTCTAAAATCCGTACTGACCCCTACTCTCTTTTTCTGTTTCTTTTTCCGTTTTTTTTGTGGTGGTGAACTGCGCCACCTCCACCTACTCAAAGCTTCATGATGCCCCAACAATGATGGATGGATGGATGTGAAGGAAGAAAGAGAGCAAGCTATTTCTAATCTTTCATTTTTACCCCCCAATTGTAAGTGCCAACACAACAATAGGCTTCATAGCAATAACTCCGGGAAAAATTGAAAATTAAGTAGAAAGTTATATTATGTAATATTGTACTACCTTACCTTAATCTAAGACTACAAAATGTCAACAACAGCTCAGAAGCAATGTCTCTATGACCAAACAGTGAACTTTGTGAGCTGGAATGTCAAAGGTCTTTATCATGAATTAAAGACAAAGAAAGTATTCTCTCACGTAACAGGTCTAAATGGCAAGATAGTATTTTTACAGGAGACTCACTTATTAAGCAGGGATCAGTTCTGGTTGCAAAGAATTTGGACTGGCCAAATATTCCACTCCACCTATACAAAGAAAACTTGAAGTGTGGGAAATTTAATACATAGAACAATTTCATTTGTAGTATCAGATGTAGAATTTGATTCTGAAGGGAGATAGCTGATCATTATGGGTAATTTATTTAATTGTAAAGTGATATTGATAAATATCTATGTACCCAATGTGAATGATAGAGACTTCATCCAAAACCTATTTGCATCCATTCCTAAGGTGAACATTTATAAAATTATAATGGCCAGAGACTTTAACTGTGTTTTAAGTCCAGAGCATAGTGGAAAAAAGCTGGTTTGTGATTTTAAAACATGAAACATTGGATTAATTTTAAAATGGTAATGCCAATAGAAAAGTAACAAGACCTTTTTTTTGGTTATAAGGGCCAATATATTGTGGGGCTATAACTTTCCATCAGTATCTTTAAGTCAAATATCCTACATGGAAAACCAAATGTTTTGGACAACCTTAAAATTATAAGGTACCCTTCACTGACATTTCACAAAACACTTAAAATACTTACTGGAAGTCAATAAATATTGCTGGATTATAACTAAACCAGCTTTTAATTGGGTTAAATAATTCAAAACAGAAATAAATAATGTATCTGTATTTCCTGTACCAAAAAGACAATCAGCAGCAGGAATATTTATAGACCAATTAGACCCCAGAGAATTTACAAAACAATGTAAATATGGTTCTAATTCTTGCTTTGTCTACTTCATTTGTCCTTTACTCTGTGAATGATATTAAAAGGTTAAGTGAAGGTCGATATCCAAAATAGTCCATACTTCTATTCTTTCTTCCTTCCAAAAGCTGGCTATAACTTTATTAGTACTGCCTTAAATGCATATAATTTCCAGAATAAAGACATTTCACAACTCCTTAGCAGCAGAAACTTTTGCCAAAGGAATAAAATGAGCTGCTTTAGACAAGTAATTCACCACTAGTAAAACTAGTCATTTTCCTGGAAACTGGTAAGTCTGATATAACCTCTAAAGAGACAGACTCCCAAGGATGTGCATGTGGTATTGACTGATGGAATCAATAAGCCTTAGCATCCTTATTTAACATTGGCAACCAAAAATATTCATTATGAATTTTTGCGTACTGATAAGACTTGGATTCCCTGCAACGTGATCCTTATAATCCAAATATGAGTATCTTTTCCCTTATTGGTAAAGGATAAACTACTACCAGATGGGGAGGAAAACTTCTCTTTCTAGGAGGACTCTTTAATCTGTTTCATCAAATAATCCAGTTTTTCCTAACCAAGGTTGTTTTGGATACATTTTTCCTGGATTTATTTCTATACTGTTTGCATTTTTTACTTCATTTCCAGTTTAGTTTTAGTTTAGTTTTAAAAACTCTTGAATTTTAGTTTCTATCTTTGGAGACTTTAGCTTAAAAAATATTTATTCAATGAATCACTGTGCCTACAGACCAATGGGATTGTAGAGGCACACAAATATGCCCATATATGATCTAGTGACCATCTTTTTCTCCAGCCATATATTTAGAGTGCTATTATTTGAATGTTTTATAAAATGTGTGTCACTTGTGTTGTGCAGTATACATCTGTTGAAGGAGCAGGCTGTTTACTCTGGCAGTGCCTTATGAAGGTTGATAATTTCCAGTCTGATAGACATTCCTGATTTGATAAATAGCTTTATCAGCACATGTTCTTTCTGTTTCAATTTCATGATCTAAGGTGACTTTTCACGGCCACTTTGATATTTGACCTCTTCCTTTTTATTTCAGGCACTGTGCGACTTTCTGAGCTTGAACTTTTTTTCCTCCACTCTATGTTACTCGATCAACTTCCTTTTGTTGTTTATACCACTGCTTAAACCAACAAATAATACATTTTTCCTTGCCTCCACTTGGTATTTGCTGAAATTCTTCTATTTTCCCCGTGATTTTGCCATTGTCTTATCACAGAACGCTGAACTTGATTAGGGTGTGTTCAAAGAGGTGTGGTGGCTGGCACATGCAAGTGTGTTACATTTCACGCTGACCGGATTTATGTAGTGGAATAACGTGGAAGTTGGCTTACGCACAGATTTATGCATCTAAATTTTTTTTTGTGTGTACACACATTTCTGTCTTCATCCGTACGCCATGTTTTAGTGTGAATTCTATGCATGGCATTATACTTAAGTCTCAGGACTCTAAAGAGTTGGACCTTCATCCTTTTGTATAGATATCAGGAGCGCCACACACCCCTTTCCAGCATCCTTGTGACCCCCATGCTCTCTCAATCCATCTACTGACATAGGAAGAGTCACCAGAGATATGAATTTCACTGCCAAGGTAAGTAAACCTCTCAACAAGGTTGACACTCTCTTTCCAGACAGACACACTGCTTATGGGTGTGCCTAAGAAGTCATTAAAAGCCTAGATCTTGGTTTTTATCCAGGCCACTCACAAGCCCAGACGCTCAGTCTCCTCACTCAGTCTCTTGAGAGCCCCAATCAGAGCCACTGTTGACAGCATCATCAGCAAAGTCAGGATCAGTGAATCTTTCTTTGCCAACAAATCCCCCACAGCTGCTGAACCCCACAACCGTGCCCAACACTCAGTCAATGTGAGCATGGAACAGAGTAGGAGCAAGAACACACTCCTGATGAAACCCAGAATCAACTGGGAAAAACACAGAAGCTTTGCCTCCACTATGCACAGCACTCACAGTACCAGTGTACAGGCTGGTCATGATATCCAGCAACCTTGAGGGGATCCCACGAAGTCTCAGGATGTCCCAGAATGCTAAAATAACTACTGCACCAACAAAAAAACGTATTTAATGTTTATCATAATTAAAGTTTTTCATCTACCAATTAATTCATTCATGGTCAAATAAACCACAGCCTAACCCAACAGCATCAGGCACAAGGCAGAAATGTAAACCCAGACACAAAAAAGTTAATCTTCATAAAAGAAAAAAAAAATCAAGATAATGGAGAAGATAAGACATAATTACACAACGCAGAGTACTCCATCTGGAGTTTACACGCAAATGCACTTGTCTCTTTTGTTAAAGGGGCATTGCATGTGCACCCTTTATTTCTGTGAAAAAGATGTCTCTTAGAAAGCAAATAAGTGGTCAAAGTAATCCCTCAAAAACTAAGAAGGAGCATAAAATGCTATTGAGGGGAAAATAAAAATCTTACAACTTTTGAAAAATGGCATGTCAGTGCATTTGATTTAAAGTATATGCTAGGATTACGGTGGGTTGGCACCCTGCCCAGGACTGGTTCCTGCCTTGTACCCTGTGTTGGCTGGGATTGGCTCCAGCAGTCCCCCGTGACCATATTCGGATTCAGCGGGTTAGAAAATGGATGGATGGATATGCTAGGATGTATGTAGATTTTATGCAAATACTACTGCATTTTACATAAGGGACTTGAGTATTGGCAGATTTTTCTATCCATGTGGAGTCGTGGAACCAATCCTCTCTGGATTCAGAGGGCCAACTGTATTTGATATTAAATATTTCAATTATTAAAACTTTTGAACCTAAATTGTCCTAAAATTGCCATCTCTGAGTTGAAACATGACCTTGGTTGAAATATATATGCTTTCTTTTTTAGATCGGGGTTAAGTTTTTAAAGTATTTCGTAATTAGACTTTGCTTCACTGTGTTTCACAAACCAAAGTCACCTTAAAGCAAATTGGTGGACTGCGACTGGTGGAGAACAGACAAACTAAATTGGTGGGTTTAAGTTTTTAAAGGATTTCTTTTTTTTCATGAAAATATTTATAACACTGAGCAACAAAATGTAACTTTTTTGTCTCATGAATTAATATAGGTGACTCTTGTATTTGTGCTGAATTCAAACATCTAATCAGACTTTCTCTGTCATGCAAAGATTTTAAGTGATACATGACTAAAATTTACAAAAAATATGTATAAATACACTATATATACATGCTGGGAACATTTCACCTAAAAGGTAGTTTCTGACCGCTCCAAGATGTCCAGGGAAATAGTTTTGATGAGAATCCAAAAAATTAATTTTTAAAAACATAAGCACATAGATGTGTACACTTTGACGTTGGATCACCGACTGCCATGGAGCTGTGCCTAAGTCTGAGAAAAGGCTCCCCTCTCAGCATGTGCAAATGTGTTAGAACCTGCAAACTCTGGTATAACAGGCTTTTTTTTAATACCCTTCTGTAAAGTTATAAAATGTTCACAAACCTGGAAAACTGCATATGTGTCTGCCATTCAAAGTAAATTCTCATGTTGTTTATCAGTTAAATTAGTAATAGGTGCAATGAAGGTTGTAATACTAAACACATTGATGATTATTATTCACAAATCCTTGAAACCTTTGTGCATGTTTTATTGTAAGTGCTGGTGGCCAATTTAGAACTGCTTCCATCATAGAAGAGGATCTATTTCTAAGCTTCAGTGTGGTATAAGATATCCCAATAACAAAACAGTAGTCTGACTAAATTCACAATTATTTTACTTAGCATAAAGG
Source organism: Polypterus senegalus (assembly GCF_016835505.1). Lineage (NCBI taxonomy): Eukaryota > Metazoa > Chordata > Cladistia > Polypteriformes > Polypteridae > Polypterus > Polypterus senegalus. The sequence continues at coordinate 97,842,999 of NC_053154.1, read as the reverse complement.
GACTGTTTCCTCAAGTGTAAAAGCACTTCACAAACATGCTACAAACGTAACTATATGAGGCTAGGGTTAGGGTTAGGGTTAGGGTTAAATGTTGTCATTGTAAACCAACACATATAGTATCTTTCTAAGAAGTCACAAAGAGTATCATTTATTAAATTTTGAAATACAACAGATTCATTAGCAACTCCAAAGAGGATTATGAGATTTTCATAATGACCACAGGTTGTATTAAAAGCTGCTTTCTACTCATATCACTTAAGTGTACATATCAAGTTATATACACTACAAAGATCTAAGTTACTGAAGATGGTGGAGCCATTAATTTGATCAAGAAGAAATTAGAATAAAGGAAACCGGGTATTATTCTTGATAGTGATTTTGTTTCATTTAAAAAAAAATATATACAATGGTATAATGTTCCACCATTCATTTAAACAAAAACACAAAACACACCCACAGGACTATAATAAGGATGAATAAAATCATTATGCAACATTTTATTTAATACATTTGTCCATAGCACAAGAGTGCTGATTTTGTCCTTTGGTAGTGGTGTGCCAGGAAAAGGATTCAAAGGTAAGACTCATGATTTCCTTTTTAAAAAAAATGCATTGAGAAAATGTGACTATTGAGTAGATAAATAATCAACACTAAACCACTGCCCATCCACCCCTTTTCTAAACCTGCTTATCCAGAGCAGGATCACAGGGGAACCAGATCCTGTCCCAGCAAGCATTGGGTGCAAGGAAGGAACAATCACCGGATGGGGGCACCAGTTCATTGTGGAGTACTAAACTAATGTACTGGTGACTTTTCTATACTAGTTAAACATATTTTAAAGTATTGTGCACCCCAGGAAACCAATCCATAACCGCATTAAGAACCAAAAGCCCAGAATACCTAAAACCAAAGGTGGAACTTGAGAATTAGCTACAAAAAAAACAAGGAGTTTCAAGGTGTACCAACTTCACCCACAACTCTACACAGGGAACTAACTATGCAAGAAGTGAAACTCTTTCCAATGGGACCCCCATCAAAAGTTTGAATCCTTAATTGCCTTAACGTGTTATCTTATGGAAGGTCCAGCTGTTGAATCAAACAAGAACTAATACAACTTCCAGCTGCTACAGACTCTATGGAAGCTTGAATGTTATGTTTTCTGACCCAAAAAATGTGTGAAGAAAATGTACTACCCCAATGGAGTTTGATACAAAAGACCACTTGTTGAATCCTTTAAGAGATGAGACCATCACTTTTCTTATAGTTTGGGACATGCACTAACCTTATGACTGGACCCACAAGAATAAAACATAAACATTCTTGTATATTTTCATTCTTTTAAACTAACAGATGTTCTTCATTTTTCTATAAGTGCATGAAGATCCTGTCTTTTGAAGAGGTTGTGCTTTCTGGGATTCCCGGTACTGTGTTTTTCTGTTGCTGTTCATCAATTCAGGTGCCTAATTTCAGAGCAAGCTTATTTCCACTAAAGAATGATGTCATGGTTTGCCATTTCCCCCTCTATGTAATGACTGAGCTCACTACAAAAAGAAGAAATTAAGGCTTAGCCATTCCAGCAATATTCCCTATGACCCCCTTGTTTTATTTTCACAAATGTATCTGCCCTCTTGCACATTTTACAAAATTCATGAAAGAACTCTTCTGAAGAAATAAGGTATGGGCATTCTGATTCCAGTAATTCCAGTGGCCTAATGTAAAGCTTTCCAGAGTAAGAAGTGACATGACAAAAGCTACCATAGATCTTTCAGGTAGAAACCCACTCAGCTGTAATTCAAAAGTAAAGGAACACTGCTGTATGAACCCTTGACAGTTCTTAGGATCTCCATTATAACGTTCTGAGTGCACTATAGTTGCTTCTTTGAATTTGACACACCAGTAGCCCCCCTGTGATTGTTTTCTTTCTGCTCCTATGACTAATTGTTTCTGACTACTATTTATTGTAGCTATTTATGACTGCAAATTTTCAACGTCTGCCTACAACTGTGCTCTTTTAGAAATGGCATGTTTCATTTAAGGGTCACTCATAACTGTATGGTCTGATTTTAATGACATGCTTAAAAGCACGGATAAAACTAGTGGCCAAGAAAAATATAATAACTAACAGTAATTGGTTTCTTTTACTTTAATAAACTGGAAAAATGCCAGAGAGACTTCTACAAAAACAAAAAATGCTTAGCTTCTTTTAAAAAAATAATTCAAAACAAAGCCAAAGAAGTTTTTCAAAAGCAAAGTGTTTTTGAAGCTGAGGCTTTCAATAAAGCTTTTCACTAAAAAAATAAAATCAAACTTCACAAAAATTTGGATGTGCTTTGGTCTTTTTAAAATCAAATTACTTTGGGGCACTGCCATTTTTCTTAATGTATATATGATGACATTGTCATGTTGTTTATGGTGATGTCATGTGTGTTGTGTCATTACAATGTAAAGCATATAGAAGCACAAAATGATGACAACCATTCAAAAACATGTCAGTGCAAACAAAAAAAAAACTCAAAAAAATAAAAAAGTCACGTCAATGAAAACCTAAACACACTTCGTGACAGCATACTCTTAGCTTTTTATGACAACGCCCCTGTGATAATGTGATGTGGTATAATAACATGAAAGATTGCCATCCAAATATCTGGAAATAAGCCAAAAATTTAAAAAAATAAAAATTATAAATTAGTGTAAGCTGGCCTAACTTGGGTTGTTCATAAGAAATGTAATGATTTACTTTATGAGGTAGTAGTAAATAATAAACAAGAAAAATTGCGTCATATATTTGAAATATTAAAATGTGTGCTTCAGTCCAAATGTTTAAAGTCTAAATATTCCATCCGTCCATTATCCAACCCGCTATATCCCAACCACAGGGTCACGGGGGTCTGCTGGAGCAAATCCCATCCAACATAGGGCGCAAGGCATGAAGCAAACCCAGGGCAGGGCACCAGCCCACCACAGAAGTGTAAATATTCACAATTGTAATAGATATTTGTTATTTTTCACCCTCTCATAGGGATACATAGAGGGCTAGCTCTCCAGGATTAAAAATCAAAAATAACATCATATACATAATCACTGACCTTGAAGTAGTCTGAAATGATACTCTACATACTTATGTTAATAAATTGTCATTTTTAAACTTCAGAGAGTGAATCATAGAAGGCTAGGATCTCTGGTAAAGAATTAAATATCAAAAATATAATAAGTATAAAATACTTAAAGAAAGCCTTTTCCACTACTTCAGTCACCACACACTCAGCAACTAACTATTTGAGCCCTGCTACATAGCAGGAATATAGCAGAATTTGATACTTACCACTAGACTTGCATATGGTTTCTAGTTTCTACCCTTGGGTATCACACTTGCAAACAGTCATCTCTGACTAAGACCCCAAAAGTAAAGGACTATTACTATTAATCAGTTTGTCCTACCTGTTTAGTTTGTACACTGCATACATGCACTAGACCTTCAGCCTGTTTTCGCAGAGATTCTGGGTATTGCTGAGTTTTCTTCATCAAAGGTACTTGAATTGTCTCAACAATAAGTTTTATATTTGATTAACATTGTCTGTTTATAAATGACATTTATTTTTTAACTACATCCTATTGCCTGTTTTATTATATCTATAGCAATTCATTTATTATCATTGTTAATCTGAGTGATCTACTGAATTGCCTACTACACTACATTCTTGTACTATGCACAACATCCTTGATGATATTCTAGCAGTGGAACAAGGAACAAATACAATGCATAATCTGAACTGAATGCTTAGTATGAATGGCTTAAAGTACAAAGTACAGTACAGACTGAAAAAGAAAGATGCAGATAACGTTTAATGTGTTGGACTGGTACTCTGTTTGTAACGAGTTCCTGTGTTGCACATTTGTTGCTGTTGGCATCCTGCAACATTGGCATAGACAAGTATATTAAAAGATAGGTTTGCTATTTTTCAAGTCAAAGTTATTTCTTCACAAACATAGTAAAATATACATTTGTCATGCAAAATCATGTTCCAAAGTCCATCACTTGTATAAGTGTTTAAAAATATCTTGCCCGTACTGGTTCATTACAATTTAGGCAATGGGAAATGAAGCACCACCAAAAAGCCTAAAACAAACTACATAATAATTAAAAAGAGACTAAAACATAACAAATATGTACTCTTTGACTTCTGAGAAAAGTAAACATGCTATCCGTGCTTCCGACTCATCTTTGTGACAACAGAAGGCATCTGGAAATAATCCTTTTATTGCATATTCCTGGCACTATTTTTCTTGAGGTGAGGATATATTTTCTATTCACTTGCATAAGTGGAAGTATGGAAGTATGGAAGTAAATCAGAACAAAACTACTCCATGGCATGAAAGGTTTACTGTGTTTTTATATATTGAGAAGATACCACTCCTCCTTGAAAGGTTATTGTGGAAGACTGTAACAGCTAATATAGAGCACACAGCTGGTTTTCTTCTAAAATGACTGAATCTCATAATATTGGTGTTTTTTTTTTTTGTTCAAAAATTATGTATAAGCTATTTTATGTGTAACCACAAGACACCAATCAATATTTTACAACTGTCATTACTTGAAAAATATTTTTGGCAAGAGTTAAGTCTTTTCTTTTCTGTCTGTACCCGTACCCCATTAATTCTAATGCAATACACCAGTCTAGGCAATCTATTTTTAAAAATGTATAGAAAATGCTGGATTTTAAACACAATTTTGCATGGCAAATGAATATAAACCATGCTTGTGAAAAAATAATACATGTTAATTTGGGGATAACACACATCTGGAGTGTGCTACTTGTTTTTATTCAAGACCATTTATTAATCAGTGGCCAACTGAAGCATGTAACTGGATTCTACTATTTTTATTTAGCTTTTATTTGTAACTTTAAAACCTTGGTAGAAAAAGTTGGATTTTAATCATAAATACACTTTCCTTTTGTCATATTTTTGTGTAGAGAAGTTACTTGGACATGCACAAAATGTTACGGTAGAGTATTTAAAGTTTTTGGAATCTCACTATCAGTTCTGACAAGAATGCCTGCGGCTGCCATGGTAAGTGCTCAAAGCTTTGTGGATTGCTGAGGTAAAACTCCTCGGTTTTATAAACTTCAAATTCAGCATCTAATAAAACAAAATGTGGGAAAGTGCAAAGGGCTGAATTATATTTCAATGAACTGCAAATTAAAATTGTAATTTAAATGTAACATGTTCAGCACATAAAATGGCCCAGCAGAATTAAAAATGAATCTTGCTAAGAAGAGTGAAACTCTTGAAGATGAGTCATAAGAGGTAGACATAAAAAGTGTCATATGTTATATATCAAAACACAATTGGCTTATCCACCTGTGATGGTACCATATCTGCTACAATACACGTGGTTAATTAAAGCCTTCCATCTAGCTACTGAAGGCCCAGCAGGCTGAGTCAGTTTCCAGTACATTATTCAATCAAAAAATGTCAAAACAGAAGTCTTGATTGAACCTTTTTCTTTGGACTGAAACAAACAATAACTATGGACTTTAGGGGACACTCTAGAGAAACACAGACACATAAGTCTAAAAAACTAAGTAAAAGGGTTTTATTACACACACACACAAAAATTACAAAGTACAACGAGAGTGGAACAAGAACAAACCATGTCTGAAAGGTCTATCTAAATAATAGTTCATGACTTCTCTATCCTGAGTACCCAAACTACTAAACTTCCTAACACATCTTCCCATATTTTGGCTGCTCTTCATCTCCCTTCTTGCCAGTGGGGCCCTTTCCATCAGCTACCTCCAGATTATAAACTCTCCAAAACAAGGGAAAGCACCACCTTATAAGCCGACATAGTAAGAATGTCTGGGGTCCTGTGTAGCTGCCATTCACAATAGAAAGGAACTGGTGAGGATGTCTTTTCCATAACCTTTATTGTCTGCATATCCCATAGCCCAACACTAGTACAGTCGGCAATACCCCAATCTGGACTGGTAGTATGACATTAGTCTGCAGTGGAACTGTTACCACAGGAAAGTATGACACTATTTTTCCAAAAGAAACTAAATTTCCACGATATAAAATGTAATTGGTTTAAATCTACTTTCTCTTATTTAGGAGGTATTATAGACATCATTCATTATCTTATCTTAGGCCTTCACTAAATACATATAACTCCTGGATGGTTTACCACTCCATTTTCTGGCATCTGTCTGAACTTCTGTAATTTTGACCAGAATGCAAACTTTTATGTCAATAGAATTGCCTTTGTTCTCAGTTTTTGTGATGTAGCTAGGCTTCAGCACATACTATATCCATCCATAAGTTTTCTCAACTTGATAATAATATTACATGGATTCCAGGAAGATGAATAAAATGTTTCTGAGTGTTACACAATTGTAGATTTTCTAGCCATGTCTTCATATTTTACGCTTGTATAATTTGCTAATTTGCTTTTGACAACCCTATTGACTTTAGTGCTTTGCTGTGCCGGTCTAATAGAATGATACTGAAAGTTGAAAAGACTCCAATTATTCTTTTCAATGAAATAAGATTGTTCTGATGTGGTATTATAAATGTAAGTGAAGGAGCAGGTTGGGAACAAGAATAAACATTCATTTTACGAAGCATTCTTCAGACTAGTTATTACCAAAAACATACTGTTCCTGGATCCCTGAATTGTAACTGAGTAGCCCAAGCACCGACTATACTTCCTTAGAAGACTGGCGTCCTTCAGCATCTGCAATAAGATGCTGCAGATGTTCTATCAGATGGCTGTGGCGAGCACCCTCTTCTACGTGGTGGTGTGCTGGGGAGGCAGCATAAAGAAGGACGCCTCACGCCTGGACAAACTGGTGAGGAAGGCAGGCTTTATTGTAGGCATGGAGCTGGACAGTTTGACATCTGTGGCAGAGTGACGGGCACTGAGCAGGCTCCTGTCAATCATGGAGAATCCAGTGCATTCACTGACTGCTGTCACCATCCTGCTCCACTGAGAGACTGAGGAGTTCGTTCCTGCCCCAGACTATGTGACTCTTCAATTCCACCCGGGGGGGTGAACGTTAACATTATACAAAGTTATTGTCTGTTTTACCCACATTTTTATCACTCTTTTATTTAATATTATTTTTTTGCTGCTGCTGGAGTATGTGAATTTCCCCTTGGTATCTATCTATCTATCTATCTATCTATCTATCTATCTATCTATCTATCTATCTATCTATCTATCTATCTATCTAGTGTTACCAACAGGAGAAAAACTTAAAACTGTTTATGTAATGCTTCTCATATGAGCTTTACATAAAAAGGCAAAAAAAAATCCAGAAAAAAAATAAAAACAAAAAAGAATCTTCACTGACTGAAATTAGATAAAACCAAACCAATAAAAAAAAACCCAACCAAAATCAATGTGCCTTCAAAGGTGAGTTAAATATTGATGCTGTTGGCAAATCTTTGATATACTGCATTTAGGGAATACCTTCCAGAGTCCAGATGCACAAAACTGTACAAAGTACCTGGAACATCAAAACTTGTAGTTGTACAAAGTCAAAGTGTATTCCACTGTTTTCAGGGCATTAAGTTTCCACCATTTGCTTCCGTAAACAGTAATAACTGACTTGTAGCCAGTGCAGAGGTTTAGGTAATGTGTTAGTTGGCCAGAATGTAGGGAGCGGCAATAAATTAATCTTACAGAAATGAAACTGACTTTGAAGACCTGTGGTTTTTAAAAGTACTTATCTAAAGCCAAGCCAAGATTTCCAATCTCAAACTACACACTTAGCTTTTCAGAAATAAGGCCTATGTGAAACAATTCTCTTGTAGGACCTCATTGTTGTTTTGTTTTTATGGATCTGAACAACCAAATGTGTTTACAAATAACAAGTGTATTCAAACAGTAACACCAACTCAAGACCTCTTCCCAGGTTTTACTGTTAAATACACATGAATGTTCTCAGTAAATGTCTATTTGAAATGATACACCATTTCTATGAATAGCAGTAATAAAAATGATAAGGTTCCAAGAACGGGAACTTTTAACACAACTGATTACGTCAGCCTTTGTTGGCATAGAAACATTTTTCTACCACTAACAAAAGATCTGACACTTTTCAAGAGTGCTGTTGTTCATTTTAAGTCGCACCAGTATCTTATTCTGGTTAATAGCAACACTTTTGCATAAAGAAGAATTTCAACAATAAAATGTCCATCCGCTGTTTTAGTTACACATTATAAATGACCTTTGTTAAAGCAATCTTATCTTTCGGCAGTGATGGGAAATGAAAAACTGTTAGGAATAAAATGTGACTGCTAATATGGTCCCCTAGATCTCTTTTAAAACATTTTTTACAATAATTTGCCAAAAAATTGATGCAAAGTCTAAACTATATAAAAACCATTATCCATGAATTTGCAAAAGCCACTCATCCAATTCAGGTTTGCAGGGAACTGGGGGAACATCAAGCTAAAGGCAGGAACAAACCTTAAATTTTCTAAGCCAATTTTGAAAAGCGTCTCAAATAAAGAATTCACTTTTCCACCCCACTTACACCAGCACAAGATTAAGAAAGCTAATGAAGATGAGGTGACACAGTGGCTACCACTGCTACACTCTTACATTCTTAATATCTTTAAGTATAGAAAACCAGCAATTAATTATCTTAATTGAGTATTCCAAAATTTGTTTTGAGAAATATAAGGTATGAATTGTCAATAATTTATCCCCTTTAAATTTTTCTAGCCTATGGGATGTGTATGTTTCTCATCTTTCGCAACCATTTGTGCATTTTTTAGAAAAAATTCTGTCATGAGTAAAGAGGAGGAACCCAAATATTTGAATAAAGGAGACCTTGCACTCACCTTGAGGCCTATGGTTGGAGTTCACATGTTACATCTCACAGGACATGAATAATAGGTTACATGGAGTAGGAAATATGAGAATGGTTGTTTGGAGGGTTCAATGAAACGTTTCCTCATGATCACTTTAGAGTATCCTCACTTATCCTTGGAAGCAGAGATCCCATGACCTTCTTTGATACAAATAATTATAATAATTTTCAAACACTCCTTATTTGGTATGTAATCATGTAAGGAAATGTAGAAGATGAACTAAACTATTTATTTTTTAAGTCAGGCTGATAACTGTCTAAATGACTGAACATATATCCTATTTCTTAACAAATTATTTTAAAAAATTAAATTAATTGATATGTAATTCATTTAAGATATTCAGATGTGTAACAGAGTAAGTATATTATCTGCTTAGTTCATCGTTATAATTAAAGGCCTGTACAATTATTAGAATTATGAAGTTTGAAACTTCATAGTTTTTTCCTTTGATGGCTAATCTAACATCCATTTTTTTTATTTTTAACATCCTTAAGGGAGGAAGGATGGGTTCATTGTCATCATGATGGTGTTTGTATTTTATTAAAGAAAGTAACCTATTAAATACTTGACTATTTTTAATATAAAAACATATGTTGTAGTTGTAGACTCTAGTGTGTGATTAAATAAAGATAACAAACAGGTGTTAATGATCAATACATCATGAGTTGACTGAAGAAACTAAACTCAAATGGAAACAAGTGGAGAAGAAATCAAACTGGGTGAAGGACGATCAATTTGACCATCTAAGCTTCAAATCAACAATTCTTACACAATGGCATGAATGAGCATTGCATCAGCAAGCAGACAGAATTTCAAGATGGGCCTTCCAAGAAACACAGTCATTAGCCATGGAAACTTAAGTGCTGCGGATGCATTTTAATGATGTCCTTTTGAAATCACAAGATGTCCAGAAATACTACAAGCTCTGATATCACAGACACCACTGAAATCTAAGCACACCACTCTTTAGTCAGGAGAAGTCTTGTCAGAACTTGTCTTCATGGTAGAGTTGGTACCAAACAGCTATTTGTCCAAAGTGGAAACAGAGCTAAATGGCCTCACCTAGAGAGTTGAATGTATGAGTTGATAGCATGTTGCTTCACCCACCACATGATGGGCCCTCACCTATACACAAAATAACCAAGGATGGGGTGCTGAGCAGTGGTAGCAAGTGCTCTGGACTGTTAAGTAAAAAATTTATAATTTTAGCTAATACAGAAAGATCTTTGTCCAAGGAGAGCAAGAGGGCACTACATGGATGAGTGAAGCACAGCGGAAATTCCCTGTAGTTTAGCACTTCATTTGTGCAAATGGATTTGGAGATCTAGTCAGAATGACTCAATCCTCAATGTTGGGAAGGGCAAGCAAATTCTCATTCATCGCACATTATCATCAAAGAGGCATTGGATTGATCCAAACATCATTCTACAGCAGGAAAATGCCCCCAAACACAAGGCCAAGGTCAAAAAGAACTATTTTTAGCAAAAACATGAGCAAGGGCGTCTGTAACAGATGGTATGGCTTCCACAAAGTTCTGATCCCAACACCATCGAGGCTGCCTGGAATTACCTGAGAGATAGAAGCAAGGAATCCACCCAAAGTCGACAGAAGAAGCAACACAAGTTCTCCAGGATGATTGAAACAAAACACTATTTGATATTCTTTAAAACTGCATAACAGTGGACCTAAGAGAATTGATGCAGTTTTAATAGCAAAGAGTGATTGCACCAAATATTGATTTTAGCTTTTCATTGTTCACTGCTCGTTATAGTGATTTTTTTGATAATTATAAGCTTTTTATTTCATCATTTGTGAAAGCTTCACATTAAAAAAATTAGTTTCATGTGCTTAACACTTTTTTTAAGTACAATATATTGGCTATTGTGGCCTTTCTCTAATCAAAAACGTAGGGGAGAGTGGGGTGAGTTGTGCCGGTTTTTACTTAAAATGACTTTAAAGCGAGGTCATGTCACTAATGCTTCCAAATAAAATATGTACATATATTTCAGGGTGTGGTGCATCCCTGGGAACAATCACTTTTGATCTTAAATATACTATTTAAGAAATATAGCTGTCTGAAAAAATGTGGTCTCGTGGCACAACTTGCCCCCGGTGCGGGGTAAGTTGTGCCTTTGGGAGAGAATACCTTGGGGTAAATTGTGCCATTGATTATTAAACAGTAAAACAGTATATTTTGATCTCAGAAACTGTAATGCTATATAAAAGCTAGACAAATTCAATACAAAATTACTTATTTAAGGTTTATTTAAAGTTATTTTACAACATCAAAGGTCAATTTTGTTAAACAAGGCCTAGTGCCACATGAACACATGTTCAGAACAAAATGAAATTCAAATGAAGACCAAATTGACTGCAATTCTCTTCACAGGTCTGGCCTACTACATAACATCCCACTTGTCAATGCTACAGGGGAATATAAATTTCTGCTCCCTTCTGGCTGTACCACCAAGTTTTTTTGGTTATCAAAGAACTCCCCTATGTTGTGCCTATTAAAGGCGGTAGCTCTACCAAGAGAGGTTGCTTCAGGAGTGCGGCATGACAAATGGTGGTGCACTTTAAAGGCCGCAAACCAATCACGTCCTAGAAAAGATTAAATGTTTATTAGCATTATTAGCATATCTCTTAGTTTGTCCTTTATTGATTATTAAGTTGCAAGTAGTAAGCTATACGCTCTAAATAAGTACCCAATTTTGCTTCTCTGTGAACTATCTGCATGGTGATAACTTATAATGAGCATTTCCTGGGGAAATAATTATTAATGTTCACGATTACTTTTTCTTAATAAATGCACACTTAACCCAACCTGCTTTTTCCTCTTTGATCCAGCTGGCACTGATATCGATGTCATTTCTTTGTGCGAACTCACAAGCCAGTTCACGGCATTTCATGGGACTTAGACCGTGAAACATTGCTGCTAGTGCCTTTATATGTTCTGCCAGCTCTTTCTCCATATGTTCATCAAAGACTTGATTGGCAAGTCCAGTTCTTTTATATCCTGGCCTTATTTCTTTTCCATCTATCTTTTTCTTCTCCATGTATTGTTTTAATGTTATCCTGCATATGTTCATCCGCCTTGCCACCTGACGAATAGCCTTCCCCTTCACCACCTCGTTCACTGCTCTGTCCATGTTCTCTAGAGGAGTGGAAGCCCTGCCTGTCTTCCTCTTATAACTCTGTGGCATGATGGTCTATTTCTATTTTTAGTCAGAAATTAAGAATGTCACATAGTTTTAGTGATGAACTGTAAGAATACAATCTACTATTACAATAAAATAATATGTTTTAAAATATAGGTGGGGGTGAGTTGTGCCACTGGCACAACTTAACCCAGGCACCTTGGAACAAATCACACCAACCCTACCATTTTGGAAAAAATGCACCATCCAGCAGTTTTGAGCTAACATCATGCTAGCTGTATAGACTTATAGTGTAGCTTACCAAAGCACTAAAATATGTGTGAAATGTTTTCAAACTTGTCTACAACTGTTCAGACACAACAATCAAAAAACCTTGATCATAGAAATTTTACTTTGAATGGCAAAAAACAGTTTTTTTAACTTAAGTGTGCTTACCTCTCATGCAATGAGGCTCTCTTCTTTGCAGGATAAATACAATGGCTGACTCTTCAAAAATGTGTGGTCACATGACCAATTTCTTGCATGGTTCCCTAAAAACAGGGGGTGGCACAACTTACCCACTGGCACAAATCACCCCACTCTCCCCTACAGATAAAGGATCAACTACTGTACAAATGTGAATCTACTTCTCTGCTATACTCTTGTCAGTAAATTGCATATAGAATGCTATAGAATTTTGAAAAGCATAAACTCATCTGAAATTAAAAAGTTCAGCATTGTAATGTGAAAATAAATTAGAAACCAACATTTGTGAAACAGTGTGATTTATTTTTACATATCTATTATAATAACAGAGTAAATGTCTGTCTGAGACCCTGGGACTTACAGTGGAGGATGTTACAAATGGCAAGTTTAAAAAAAAACTTTGGCTCCGGCTTTACTGATCAATGTCTTTTTGTAATCAAGAGAAACAATTTATTATATCTCTCTGTTCTGTACAAGGCTAATACAACTGTTCCGTTTGCTTGGTTTATTGTGTGAGAAGATAAAATGACTCATTTTTTTATATTTGGAATTTCTGACTCTAAGAAAAAGAAAGTTGCTAACTTTTTGTTCGGGCAAGGTATGTCCATATACAAACTAGAAGAGCATGGGAATGGGCTAAACACAGATTCTTTATGTAATGTTTAAGGTACTAATTTAGAGCAGATTGAAGGTTGAAATTGTGTATTCTAAACTAGCTTTTATAGGAATTGCTCACTTCTTCACTAATGTATTCTTCACCTGCTTCTCCTGGTCAGGGTTGCGGTCACAAGACACTAAGCTGTACATAAAGTAACTTGCTGTCCCATTATCCTCAGCTAAATTATCTCAGTACTTTTGTAAGATTCCTCTGGCACTCCAAGTCTAGTTGAGAGAAATAGTCCCCGTCTCAGGAGTCACAGGTTCATTTGCCAGAATCTCTTTGATGACAGCCAACATTCACTCTCCATGGCCTATTTTTTCCAAACACAGACATTCACCTCAGCCTCTATCAGCCACTATCGCTGAATGCACCTTCTGTATTCAATTAGAGTGTCGAAAACTGGGGCACAGATGGAGAACAACAAAGCTACATGTCTTTCATATTGCATGGACAGAGAGTGTTAATAAATATAAAAAAGCTCTCTTTAAAGCTCGCTCAGAATACTATTCTACATTAATAGATAGCAATAATAAAAATCCTCGGTACTGTTTAGAGCAGTGGCTAAATTAACAAATGGGAATTCAGATCAACAGTGCAAAATACCAACAGATATTAGCAGTACAGACTTTATGAACTACTTCAATGAGAAAATTAAAAATATAAGATCCCAGATCTCTGCATCACAGTACAAACCAAATACTAGCTTAGCAGACCCTGTCTCACATTGCATTCAGCACTTTAATAATTTTAATCCTGTAACTGAGCAGGAAGTCTTAAACTTTAATTCTAAAATGAAGCCCACTACTTGTTCCCTAGATCCAGTGCCAACAAAACTAGTAAAAAGTGCAATGGATGTTCTTGCAGTGCCAATTCTAAACATTATCAATAATTCATTATTGCATGGCACAGTACCTGATGCACTAAAAGTGTCAGTCATTAAACCATTACTTAAAAAGTCAGACCTAGACCCACACATACTAAATAATTATAGGCCTATTACAAATTTACCGTTTCTCTCTAAAATACTAGAAAAAGTAGTCGCTAGTCAGCTTCAGTCACACCTTAGGCATTACAATTTATTTGAGAAATTCCAGTCTGGTTTTCGCACTGGTCATAGTACAGAAATGGCACTAACACGGGTTGTAAATGACATTCTGATATCCTCTGATGAAGGAAACTCCACTGTAATTATGTTGTTGGACTTAAGTGCAGCATTTGACACCATTGACCATTCTATTTTACTGCACAGGCTAGAAAATGATGTTGGGCTTACAGGCCCCATGCTCGCTTGGTTTAGTTCTTATTTATCAAATCGATTCCAATATGTACAGAAATGTGCTGACAGTACTCCATCATTATACACAGAAGTTCAATATGGTGTCCTGCAGAACTCAGTACTGGGACCTTTACTGTTTTCAGTTTACATGCTTCCACTGGGATCTCTCATTAGGAAACATAATGTTCATTTTCACTTGTATGCAGATGACACCCAGTTATACCTTTCATTTAAATCAAATGAAGTTTCTCGATGTTGTCTTTAATTAGTTGTGTTAGTGAATTAAAGGAATGGATGAATGAGAACTACTTGTCTTTAAATACAGATAAAACAGAGATGTTAATTGTTGGAGGGAATGACGCTGATCACAGCAATATTTTGTCATCATTTAACTCAGTTGGAATCCCAATTAATTTTACTGAATCAGCCCGCAATCTAGGAGTTATCTTTGACTCTAGCATGTCATTTAAAGCGCATATTACAAAGTTGTCCAAAACATGTTTCTTCCATCTTAAAAATGTTAGGAAATTAAGGCACTTTCTAAATAAACAGGATTCTGAGAAATTAATTCATGCATTTATCTCTAGTAGGATTGACTACTGCAATGCGGTGTTCACTGGCTGTTCAAACTGTTCTCTATACAGCCTCCAGTTAATCCAAAATGCGGCTGCAAGAATTATTACAAGAACAAGAAAATATGAACACATAACTCCAGTTCTTAAATCCTTACACTGGCTTCCGGTTAAGTTTAGGGCAAATTTCAAAATCCTCCTTTTAACATATAAAGCATTAAATGGCCAAGGTCTTACTTGTCTGAACTTATCATGACTTACAAACCTGAGCGCACATTAAGATCTCAAGATGCCGGTCTGCTTATGATTCCAAGGATTAATAAAATAACAGTGGGAGGTCGAGCTTTTAGTTACAGGGCCCCTAAACTGTGGAATGGTCTTCCTGCTTCTATAAGAGATGCCCCTTCGGTCTCAGCCTTTAAATCCTGGCTGAAGACTCACTACTTCAGTTTAGCATATCCTGACTAGAGCTGCTGATTAACTGTACAGACTGCATCTCTGTTGTTAGTCATTAGCACTAAAACATAAGTAACATGATAGTTATAATTGAATACTAACCCTCACCTATTCTGTTTCTGTTCTCGGTACTCAAATGTGGCAATTGGTGCCACGGCCCACCTGCCAAGTTGTTTGCCTGCCTATGGTAAAGTCATCCCTGATGGAGGAGGAATCATGGGAAAGAGGGGTCCTTTCATGGAATGGCCAAATGGGGGAGGCAGCTTGATGGATGAGGTCTCCAGGACTCTAAAAATATCCAAATCTTATTATGTGATATCATCTACTGTTAAATTCTGCTCCATACTTCTAAAATTTTATTTTTATGCTGTATTGAGGATTTGTTCTGTTCTGTGTATTGTATTGTATTGACCCCCTTCTTTTGACTGCACGCCCAACCTACCTGGAAAGGGGTCTCTCTTTGAACTGCCTTTCCCAATGTTTCTTCCATTTTTCCTACAAGGTTTTTTTTGAGAGTTTTTCCTTGTCTTCTTAGAGAGTCAAGAGGCAGGGCCTGTTAAAGCCCATTGTGGCACTTCCTGTGTGATTTTGGGTGGTACAAAAATAAACCGTATAACACCCTGTTCTAAGCACATGGGAGACCATTATCTCCAACCTGGCAGTTTCTCTCTATGTTGGCACTACTCTCCAGCAGGTCCAAGGATATCAGATATCACCTTTTGTCACTAGTTTATTGCTATGTTTTTGAACAAGATCTGAACTGAAATGCAGAATAGGGTTTTCCACAGGTAAAAGATGTACACATCCTTCATTTTGCAGCAGGACAGTGTTCCCAAACGCATGGTCAAAAGCAAAAAAGAACTACCTTCAGCAAAAACAAAAACATGGAGTTCTTGAGAGGAAGCTCACAACAACAACAAAAAATCTTGTTTTGCTTTTTTCCCATTGTATTTCTATCTTTCCTTTGTTTTCTTTGAAAATATTGTGAAGTTAATGTTTATATCTGTTATTATGTTTGATTGAGTTGGATGCCACTGTAATGTTGTGATTTTCACAAATAAAATATTTAAAAATATTCACAGGTAAATTGTTTTATGTATGGGGCAAGAGATAAGGGCACTTTATAGTCAAAGTAACCAGCCTCTGTGCAGTTGTTAGTATTATTGGCTCAAACCTCTTGAGTTCTAGGTTCAAATAATGGGTTGAGCTCCATCTGCGTAGACATGTGAGCTGCTGCCTCTGGAATCGAGTATCATGTGTCCATAGCTGGTTCATGATTACTATCTATGAAAGCTGCACATTGCCCCAATTTCTTTGTGGGCTTTTGTCATGATTTTCCTCTTAAAGATATTTGTTTGAGTATAATTAATTAGCCCAATTTGCAAATTAGTAGGCCCTGCAGTCACATCAGAGCTGTTGGAATAGCCTTCATTCCTCGATGACCCTGATTTGGATTGAATTGACTTGAAACATTATATTTCACTGTGTGCATCAGTATACATTAGACTAAAATACATGGCATACAAAAAGCTCCTCCCAGCAATGAATTAGTCCAAGATAAACATCCAGTTCTTCTACATTTTTAATGTCCTTTCTTAATTACTGTCAAAAGATTTCTGGATCAGTCTTTAACTTCCATTATAGTCACCAACATCACATAAAGACTGTTCCATCTTGTGCAGACATCTTGCTGAAGTCTGTATGTTACTGACTCATCACAACCTTAAAATTCAGTTGTGTTGGCACAACTATGTTAAATATGTCTAACCAGTTTCTACCATATTGTAAGCAGTGAATCAAAAACTGTGGCTCAATGTCAATGTACAGTACTCCACTGTACTCAAAAAGCCACATGTGTACTGATAGTAATTGCAGCCTGTGTAACAGCTTTGGTTGTGTTTTGTGCACTGTTAATAAAAGCTGCTTAAAGTTTGTTATTTATGCACCCCTCTACTGAAAACTCTGTGTGAAACCAGGCAACATTCTCAGAATAGTAACTTTGAAGTATTTTAAAGCTGTGAAGTTATGAAGCCTCCAGTCATTCAATATACTGTTCAGGTTTAAGTGTACAGTATTGCCAGGAGTATATAGTACAATGGATATCTCCTACAGACTAAATACAATAAAGAGCCCAAAAAAGACAAAGGATTTAATATCAAACACTAACTACAATATTAAACATACAGTATATATATATATATATATATATATATATATATAAATATAGCCTGACTCCAACTCTCACTTCCGGGCCAGACAGACACACACACTTCCACGTGTAGACATTAATATATAAGATACACGAGGGGGAGTCAAGCTAAAGTTAGAAAATAGGATTCATTAGAAAATAGAACAAACCTTAATAAAACTGATAATGTCATTTCTCAACGTAGGCTCCACCCTTCTCAATGCACTTGCACCACCTGCCTGGAAGTGCCTGGATTCCAGCAGAGTAAAAAGTTTTATCTTGTCCTTCAACCACTCGTTTGTTTCATTTTCTAATAAATCTCATCTTCTAACTTTAGCCTGACCCCTGCCTTGCATATATTAATATATATATATATATATACATCCATCCATTTTCCAACCCGCTGAATCCGAACACAGGGTCACGGGGGTCTGCTGGAGCCAATCCCAGCCAACACAGGGAACAAGGCAGGGTGCCAACCCACCGCAGGACACACACAAACACACCCACACACCAAGCACACACTAGGGCCAATTTAGAATCGCCAATCCACCTAACCTGCATGTCTTTGGACTGTGGGAGGAAACCCACGCAGACACGGGGAGAACATGCAAACTCCATGCTGGGAGGACCCGGAACGCAAACCCGGGTCTCCTAACTGTGAGGCAGCAGCACTACCACTGCGCCACTGTGCTGTCCTATATATATATATATATATATATATATATATATATATATATATATATATATATATATATATATATATATATATAAATATACAGTATATATATATAAATAGTTTTTTTAGTTTTTTAGTTATCCACAGTTTGAAAATATTAAATCTTTAAAAAATCCAAAACTTAATAATTCATAAAGTTGAATTATCCATGCACCCACGTGCAGAGCCATATTTAGCATTCTGACCACTTTTGACATCACCCACTCCAGTCACCCAGCCAGCCTCCTTTCTCACTGTAAGCCACACTATACCATCCACTGTATAAAAGTTATCCATTGCTCACAGTATTGTTATAACTGTATCTTTTGTTTGCTTAATACAGCAAAACCTAGTTATGGAATTTCTTAGTGTAACTTACTTTATGACAAATGCAGTTTACGTCTGCCTATTTACAGCCATGCACAGTAGAAAAAAAATTCTGATGGGCTTCTCACACAGCACCAATAATAGGTCTGTGATGCCCTTAGATCTCCATGGATCAAAGTGTGTCTACCTAGCACAAAGAAGCATGGGTAAGCTGTTGAATGAAATTTTGCGATGAGGGCAGAGACTTGCAATTGTTCTCCATTAATGATGAATTCCTAGTAAGTGCGGGTCATAAGCTCTCACTGATTAACCTATGCAATCTGTACACACCACCTATCTTTACTATAGGTTGGATGGTTTTCTGAGGTCTTCAGATCGGATCCCTGCCATAGTTGCCTACAATTAAACTTGACTACAGATGAAGTAAAAGTTGTAACAAGCTGTATGTAACCTGTGGAAGGATCATCAGCAAGCCTCAAGGGGCGTGAGCAGAGAGCTAGCACATCCACCTGAACTTCTCTCCCTGCAAGTTCTCCCCCCAAGAATGCATCCCTCTGGGACTTAACCCCATTATTCCCATAGGATCAATGATTCTTTAGTATCCATGTGCAGTTTCCATATCTGTGTGGTTTTTCAGGAACTTTACCCCCACATATTGATTGTATATATAGGGTTCAGTATTATCTATAGGTTTCATTCATCAGCGTACTGTATCTCCGATATACTAAATATGAGTGGTTGTTATCCGTCCTGTGGAATAAAACTGTCCCTGAATTTTTTTTGGTGCACACAGTGATAGGGGGAGGAAAAGTGATGCATTTCAATGACAGAATGTGTTACATACTGTATGTTGTGAATAACTAGTGGTAACAAAATTCCTCTTTGACTAGAGATTTTCAGAAATGCAGTGTTTAGCAGTATTGCTGATGATTGTTGAACATTTGTTTCATTAGCCTTACTCTCTTAAGCGTTTGCCAGCAAAACATTAATAAAATGTTTGCTGTAAAGTTTATAGTAATCGTTCCTAACAGGAAAGTCCCAGCTGAAATAAATTGGTGTGAAGTGGAAATTCACTCTGCATGATGATTAATGATGTAACCAAGCACTGACTAGCCATTTACTTTAGTAAAGAAACTGATTCAGAATGGCTGTAAAAAAGTGATGGCAAAGACTCAGTGGTGGACAATGTCTTCTTCCAACAACTTCAGGTACTCTATAGGATATGATTGTTGTTGGTCATAACTGTACATTGTAAATAATATGTAAACTTTTTTAAAATTTATTTAATACAGAAGATGTCATGCTAGAAAAGGGTAAACAAAATTCAGCCTCTGATTTTGAATAGAAAACACATTCGTGGAGTATATCTAGGTGCTGAAACTTTTTACTCTAAACTATTCCAAAACCAGCACAAGGGATGTTTAGTAGGTGGGCTTGGTTATTGGGTAGAAGACTCATGATTTATAAATGTAATATTATTTCTTCATATCTTTGAACTTCCGACTATAATGCTTGCATTAGAATTTATTATCATGTCATTCACCCATGGCATTACTGCATGCACATGGAACAACTCCACTGAACCAGAAGACAACCCTAAACTGTATATCAAATGATACTGACCATGTCCTAAATAGTCAAATGAACGATGATTAAAAAAAAGATGCAGACCACCTTATGGGATAAGACTCAATGAAAGACTGAAAAGTTTACGCCAAAAACAACTAGCAATAAAATGGTCAGCAACTCCAACAGCTGAGCCATAACTTGCAAAGGCAGAATTTAAAAGAACATAAAATATATCAAAAATAGACGAAAATAAAAAGTACATGTAGCCATAAAAACTCAAGAATAACTCTTCTCTAGCTTAGTTACCACTGCATGCAGTTTAGACTAACAAAATGGGGATAATGTGTATTATTTAGCTATCAAAATACTTTGCCATAGATAAACTGAAACAGCACCAAAGTATAATATTGCTGGGGTGAAACACAAGTATAAAGGCGGATGTCAAACCACTGAACTCACCTTTAGAAGAGTTGAATTCAGTGAATCTGTAGCTGATATGTCATCAAAATCAGTTCATTACTGTCCAGGAAAACCAATATTTTAAATTTTTTCTGTCAAATAATAATTTTATTAGGTAAACATGGTAATTAAAAATATATATACTGTACATATATTAAAATATCTTTTTTTAAGAATTTGTGTTTGGGGCCCACTCACCTGGATGGAGAAACTTGCCCCTCCCTGGCACTTTGGTACCAATCCTGAATGTTGACCTATGTTCACTTCAAAGTTTCTGTTATTTGTTACAAATCAATTAGTGGTGGATGTCTTGTCTATATGGCTCAGTAAATTTCATCCCTACATATGCTTCATTAAATTGACACCTGATGAGTGGGAGATCACTGAATTTAGCTGAAATCACTGCAAGGTTCCTGAAACCATTCCATAACTTATATAGATTTGCAAAGTGTAGTATTATCCACACAAACAAAACAAGCCTGAATTCTAGACACTTATTAGAATGGATCCATGCATGGACTCCTACTGTTTTTTCTTGATATGGTCATTTTTTAATTTCCCAGTGTTCGGTGTTTCTTCTTAGTTGTCTGCTACAATAAAACTTTAGTATTTTGCTGAAGGAATAAGAACCTTATTGGGTTATTGTGTTCCTTGCCCCAACCATGACAAGGTATTACATGGTTGTGCTTTCTGCTCTGAATTATTCAGCACAATTGTTTTAATGAGCTGTTTGTTGTTTTGGAGCAGCCAGTCTATTAATTTGTATGAGCATTAACTGTGCCTAATCAAAAGGTGAGCTACTGGACTGCAGAGAAGCTTGTCACTCTGTAAAGCATGGATTTTAATTGTACAAGGTATAACAATTGAAAGAACAATCAGAAGCAGGAAAATGCACAGTGTGGCTCCCTACACCAGCTGTTATAAAGATAAAAGTATGCTGTGCAATGCATCTTTCTAATAAAGTGACCCACCAAAGTTGTACAACAGATCAAAAAGTATACAGTACATGATGATAAGTAATAATGCTTAATTTAAAGAAGTCCATAATCCAACAGACAAATCCACAACTTGAGACAGGCCATATACAGAATAGCAAATGCAATGAACAAATCCAATAAAACCAAGAATAAAACAGAAATCAAACAGAAATAGGTCAACACAGGCAATTTAAAAGAGGGTGCTAAAATGCTAGACAAAACTCAGAAATTCCAAAAATGAAGACAAAAATCAAAAACACTAGAGATTAAACAAGAAGAAGTCAAGATGGTCATGTTAGACAAAGCTTGAGTATAGCTCCTCTAAATTTTTCTCCCTGTCCCTTCAATCACATGACTGCAGTGCAGTGATCGTTGCATAGTAACACAGGTAGGGGTCAGAGGTTACACACAGTCATAGCAAAGGACTCAAAGTAGAGTTGCAGCCCACTGCAGCTGTCAGTGCAAACATAGGCTGAGGTGCAACTCAAGGTGAGTCAACATTGAAGCAGGTGTGACAAAACTAAAATAGAGACTGTTTATTTAAACAAGTTCATAATCGGAAAGGATGATCAAAAAACAGGCTGAAGCGAATTAGGGTCCAATTCTGAAAGGGAAAATATCAAAGCAGTATTCAAACAAAGGGCAACGGGTCTAAAGACTGGTCATCACAACTACAACAGAAACACTAGGCTAAAACTGTTATGCACAAAAACTAAAGATCAAAAGGCACAAACATTTGAGACATTCCAATTCTAGATAGTAGCTGTTGTACACTAAAACAAAATTGAATTGACAAAACCATCAATGCACCCTCTACTTATGTCTCTTGCCCTACCATCTGAGTACTGCTTTAATAGCAACAGACACAGGGGTGGAAATACTAAAGACAAAGCCCCCAGGTCATTCCTGAAATAAAAGAGGAAAAGCTTGGGTCTGAACCCTTGAATACTCCATACACAGGTATGAGTAAAGGACATTCCCAAAACATGTGACCTTAACCCAGATCCATTTTGCATAGCCTGTCAACAAAGATGTGATAATTATTCTGGGCCACATGCTTCATATACAGTACATTTGAAGGTATATTATATTACATTTTATATTTGAACCAAAGTGATTAACTGAAACAGATATAGTGTAGAAGGAATTGAACTGGGAAAGGCATAACTATACTTAAAAGGTAAGGATGCAGTAGACATGTGGTTTAACCTGCAAATCTTACACCATTGCAAAAGTGAGCATAGCAACAAGACACAAGGCGGCCATCCTTTATCAGCAAGGTCTCTACCAAGTACAAATTTCACAGAAGACAGTTGTTTCCATATGTGCTGTCCAAGTCCTGCAAGAACCACAGACATGTACAAGATGGAAAACTGAGGTCCAGTACCTCTATCAGCTGAAAACTGACAAAAACCACTGTGACCCTGGTGAATCCATAAACAATCCAAAGAAGACTTAACAAAAGTGGTTTTCATGGTAGAGTTTTGTTCAATAAGTCATTTATCTGAAGTGGAAATAAACCCAAATGGCTCACCCATGCATTAAAACGCAAGGACTGAGATGCAAAAAATGGCAGCAGATGCTCTGGACTGATGAGTCACATTTGAAAATTTTGCCTCTATTAGAAGGCTGCTGAAGAGCTAGAGAATGGTACATGGATGAAAATCTGCAAGCAACAGGGAACATTTGACAGTAACATCTCAACTGCTAGTGTCTGTTGCACTAGTCCCAGAATCTAAATGAGAGCTGATCAACTGAACTAATATAAAGTTGGCTGCAGTTAACAATAACTGTCGAACAGAGAAAAGCATACAGAGATGAATTAGATCATGATTTAGGGCCTTTCACCAGTAAGAAGAGACTTATATCCGAGAGCAGAGCTTACAAGACTCTCGCTGGCTCACTGGTTTTCTCAACAAGACTGATGCAGTTGATTATTGCTGTTTTTTCTCAGCACCTCTAAAAAATGCCTGGCCGAAGGTTCTTTTTGCAATGTCCAGAACATGCACTAAAAATGAATACTTTCTCAGTGAGCCACTCAGTTACCATTGTGTGCTGTGTGCAGACTGCCGATACACCACAGTATATAACAGGGCCTGAAGTTTTCATTCATT
The DNA here is from genome assembly GCF_016835505.1 of Polypterus senegalus. Taxonomy (NCBI): domain Eukaryota; kingdom Metazoa; phylum Chordata; class Cladistia; order Polypteriformes; family Polypteridae; genus Polypterus; species Polypterus senegalus. Next base: position 97,819,176 of record NC_053154.1, on the reverse strand, counting down.
TTGTGGGTTTCTGAATATGAATGGTGTTACTTCCCATCAAAGACCCTCAAAACTGTTTGTAGAAAAGAATAATGTGTAAATCATCTGCAATTACAAGCGCATTATAAGGAACATTGTGGCTAATTTGCCAGGAGCTACTCAAGATGCAGTGAAGCGTGTGGACTGCAAAGCTGATTGCCTTGCAGAAGAAAGTGAGTTTCAAAAATTGTGGTATTTGGGTTACAGAGGGTATCCTCTGTCTCTCTATCTCTACTTGTTGATGCCTGTGAAAAAAATCACTTATCCAATTGAGAGAGATACAGCATGGACCCTGCACAAACAAGACAAGTCATTGAGGTTTGTAATGGTTGTGTTAAAAGTTGGCTTCAACAGCCAGGTAGGGCTCTACTACAGTATCTTCTGAAAATATGTGATGGCAGTGCAATAGTAGATGTTGAGCTTTTCACTACATATTGTACTCTAGGTATAATCTGTATAGGATAGATAAAATTTTGTTTTGAATAGTAAGTCAGTTTTTTTTTCATTTCCTGATGCCAACCAATCAATCTGTCACTACCAGCTACTGGCTTTTTTAATTTCTACTATCACTGCCTCATCCCTAGACTTTTCCACTTTTGTTACTAGACATTGATTAGCTATAGCTAGAGAACAGCTGTAATATTATTCAAATCTGCAGCAATAATTTGGATTGACCACATAGAAAAGAGAAAGAGAGTTATTGTAGAGTACTAATAAAATACTATCATTAATATCAGTAAGCGTAAAAATTAGTACCAGAATGGTAGTAATGTTATTGATAAAATGGAAATTTCATACAGCTCAAATGCAAGAAATATACTAGCAATTCAGTATTACTCCAATTATTAATACATTTATCAATTTATGTATATAGAGTTAAATAAATGTTGGTGTAATATACAAATAAATTAAAGAAACAATATTAGAGCAATGTAATAATATCAGACAGATTATTAACTAAAATATTCTATTTGTCATTCTTATTCTTAAAATTTTTTATTGTTGTTTAACGGAGTGGTGGCTCTTAGGTAGGGACCTGCACTGGTAATCGGAAGTTTGCCAGTTCAAGCCCCGTGAACACCCGAAGTGACTCCACTCCATTGGACCCCTGAGCAAGGCCCTTAACCTGCAATTGCTTCGTCCTGGGTATGACGTTAATCTGCATCCAGCCCTGCATTTATGCTCTCCAACCTGCAGGGAAAAACCTTGGGGTAGGTGGCAGAATTGGCACTCCAGCCACCATAAAAAACCTCACACTGTTCCACTCCATCTGAACTAGTGTGGTGCTGAGGTGTCACCCATTGCATGGCTGCACTGGGGTTGTAATCTGGGGATCCTGAGTTGATTCGTCATGTGGTGGGTGCGGCAATGCGGTGGGATCCAGAAGGAAGTAAAAATTATCCTAACCTCTCTTAAATAAATAAACAAATAAGAAAAGAGATAGGTTGAGAGAGAGATAGACAGTGAGACACAGACAGGCAGAAACAAATGTTGCAGAGTGAAGGTATTAGCACTAACAATAGCTGCTGTTCATATCTATTGATAGTTCTCAGGACCTTCTAGACTTCCTCAGGTGTGTAATACTGATGTGTCTGATCTCTAGCAATGAATTCCAGGCTAGCTGGATACATAGGACCATAGTGTAGTTCCAACTCATATAGTCACCACTTAGTGTGACTTACACTGTTTGAGAGCTGAAGTCACAAAAATGAATTCATACAATAATGGTTATTTCTTACTGGTGAAACATAGTCACTACATAATGTGCCTTACACCGTTTGAGAGCTGAAATCACAAAAAAAAACATGACCTGATTGAATTCATGCAATAGTGCTTCTTTCTTTCTGGTGCCACATAATACTTTTTCTTTTTCATGAAATATCAGGAATTATATTATGAAGGCTCTATGGAAATGTTATTCAGGTAAGCAATGTGCTCTTTCAGATTTCTAGGTTTTACTAATAGTCTTTTCAAGGATTTTGGTGAAGAACTTCAACATGAATTTAGTGGGATTTCCATTTTCACTTCCTTCTGAATACCAATAATTGTCAGGCTTCCCTGTCTCTGTTTTTAAAATCTCTAAGTTTATCACTCATAACATGGTTTGTGATTCTAATACAGTGACTTTGCTTATTTTCTGAAAAACTGTTTGCTCCCATTTTATTGATACAAGATGATAACATGTTTTTCATTTGGGCACTAATTGTGCTACTTTTAAGATCTAAACGTATGGTTTCTCAGGTCCTAGAGAACTTAAATTCATTTCTTCTCTCAAACCAATTATAAAATCCATTCATTCAGTATTACAGTCAATTTTATAAACTATTTTACTTGTTCCTTTATATTTCACCATTCTGTTATATCTTGTTGGTGCCAGTGATGAGGATGACAACAAGCTGCTGTCACTGAATGGTAATGGTAGTAATGAATCATGACTCCCTATCAGGCTGGCTGCTCTGTTTGAACCAGTGTGGCACATGTCACTTGGGCCTCTTTTGCTACAATAATGTTGGACTTGTTACAGCCTGCACCAAAGCCTAAACCTACGTCCTTGGAATCCATCTCTGTCTATAACTGGCTGCACCAAGCTGCTTCCCTCTTCCACTTTAATTGTTCTTTTGTTGCTTGTTCAAGAGGTATTATATGGTATATATATATATATATATATATATATATATATATATATATATATATATATATATATATATATATATATATATATATATATATATATATGGCCTGGATATGGTATATGCAAAAATCAAAATAAAAAATAATATTGTAAAGAGACAGGTTCCTTCAAGTGCCCATGCCAGGCATCTGAAAAAGACAAAAGTTCTTTTCATCTGGATGATTTAGTCTTTCCTCTTATATGCAGGGCATCCACCATGGTGTGAAGATCATAAGGGATGGAAAACCGAGCCACACAGGTTAGCTACCGAACAGTTGGTTGGCTCACTAATAAGCTTGGCCAAGGGTGCCAAATAACTTTGCACCGGCACTGCTTGTATGAACTGATTTTTTGGCTTCTCAAACATACATAGCTAAATTAACCTGAACAGATAACTTTTATTATATTTACAATGTAACTTCCAGAGCATTTTCCGCTTGAATGTAATAAGATGTATGCTGGCAAATGGACTGAATGCGTACAGAACAAATTGTTTTCTATTTTATAAGTAATTAATTTTGTGCCAGAATTCTGACCTCCCACAGCCTTTTAAGTATATTGTCAGGTTTAGACAATCGATGGATGGATGACTTTAAAAAATGTATTTTCACTTTGAAGTTAGAATGCTTATGTTGAAAAATACCAAGACATCTCATTTAACTACATTAACAGTCCACATTTTAACAAAGTAAACGCAGTAAAGCCCCTTAAAGTGGGTACTTGTTCAAAAATAAACTGCTCAAAAAAATTAAAGGAACACTTTAAAAACACATCAGATCTCAATGGGAAAAAGAAATCCTCCTGGATATCTATACTGATATAGACTGGGTAATGCGTTAGGAACGAAAGGATGCCACATCGTTTGATGGAAATGAAAATGATCAACCTACAGAGCCCTGAATTCAAAGACGTCCCAAAAATCAGAGTGAAAAAATTATGTGGCAGGCTAGTCCATTTTGCCAAAATTTAATTGCAGCAACTCAAAATTGTACGCAGCACTTTGTATGGCCCCTGTGTTCTTGTATACATGCCTGACAACATCGGTGCATGCTTCTAATGAGATGACAGATGGTGTTGTGGGGGATCTCCTCCCAGATCTGGACCAGGGCATCACTGAGCTCCTGGACAGTCTGAGGTGCAACCTGGTGGCATTGGATGGACCAAAACATAATGTCCCAGAGGTGTTCTATTGGATTTAGGTCAGGAAAGTGTGGTGGCCAGTCAATGGTATCAATTCCTTCATCCTCCAGGAACTGCCTGCATACTCTCACCACATGAGGCCAGGATTTGTCGTGCACCAGGAGCCACTGTACCAGCATAGGGTCTGACAATGGGTCCAAGGATATCATCCTGATACCTAATGGCAGCCAAGGTGCCTTTGTCAAGCCTGTAGCGGTCTGTGTGACCCTCCATGGATATGCCTCCCCAGACAATCATTAACCCACCACCAAACTGCTCATGCTGAATGATGTTACAGGCAGCATAATGTTCTCCATGGCTACTCCAGACCCTTTCACTTCTGTCACGTGCTCAGGGTGAACCTGCTCTCATCTGTAAAAAGCACAGGGCACCAGTGGTGCATCTGCCAATTCTGGTATTCTATGGCGAATGCCAATCGAGCTGCATGCTGCTGGGCAGTGAGCTCAGGGCCCATTAGAGGACATGGGGCCCTTGGGTCACCCTCATGAAGTCTTTCTGGTTGTTTGGTCAGAGACATTCACACCAGTGGCCTGCTGGAGGTCATTTTGTAGGGCTCTGGCAGTGCTCATCCTGTTCCTCCTTGCCCAAAGGAGCAGATACTGGTCCTGCTGATGGGTTATGGACCTTCTATGGCCCTCTCCAGCTCTCCTAGAGTAACCGCTTGTCTCCTAGAATCTCCTCCATGCCCTTGAGACTGTGCAGGGAGACACAGCAAACCTTCTGGCAATGACACGTATTGATGTGCCATCCTGGAGAAGTGGACTACCTGTGCAACCTCTGTGGGGTCCAGGTATCGCCTCATGCTACCAGTAGTGACACTGACTGTAGCCAAATGCAAAACTAGTGAAGAAACAGTCAGAAAAGATGAGGAGGAAAAAATGTCAGTGGCCTCCACCTGTTAAACCATTCATTCCTGTTTTGGGGGTCATCTCATTGTTGCCCCTCTAGTGCACCTGTTGTTAATTTCATTAACACCACAGCAGCTGAAACTGATTAACAACCCCCTCTGCTACTTAACTGACCAGATTAATATCCCATAAGTTTCATTGACTTTATGCTATACTCTGATTAAAAAGTGTTCCTTTAATTCTTTTGAGCAGTATATATAGCCATTAGTTGTTAGTATTCTTATATGCAGAATGTCACAGGGCACAGGGCAGTGCACTAATCCATACCAGGACACACTCCCAAATACTCCAAGAATCATTGCAGATTATTTCTCAAAAAAGACAATAAAAGCAAATACAGAAATGTTGTGTTAGTGCGGAAGAAAAGAGTACAGCACATGTGAAACAGAGGAGACTTTTACACCTATGTAGTACTGACGTAATCAGAATAGTTAGATTATAAATTAATATTCACAATAATTCATGAAACATGTTTTTTTTCCGGTGGTATCACATAAAACAGTATACATAATTTTCAAAAATGCTAAAAATTAACTTAGAAACAATAATGTTGCTGTTCATTAGACAATGATAACTATTATGCATCCATGTTCTGAACATGCTTCATCAAAGCTAAAGGTCATTAGGTTAATTATTATTATTAGAAATATAATAAGCATAACCCAGTTTTAAATCAGTTAAATTAAAAACTGTGTGTAAGCATGATTGCCAACATTATGTAAATAATTGGCAGGGTAATAGTGGTTAAAATTTTGGACTTCAAAACATGATAGTGTGGGTTCCGGTCCCACTATTGACACAGTATGACCATGAGCCAGTCACTTCATCTGCCTGAGGTGCAACTAAACAAACAAAATAAAAAATATCCAGTTGTGTCTCAAATGTTGTAACTCGCCTTGGATAAAGCTGTCTTCCAAATAACATGGATGTTTACTACACTTTCTTTTGGCAGAGTCAAACATAGACTGAAAATAAAATGTATTGCTTTGCAGTAATGAAGGTACTCAAAATCTATTGTGACATTGTTGAAGAAGATGCTTGATACAGGCTGTCATGTGAATTGTCGGGGCGAGATGTATAAAATTCTTAGGTTAATATATTTATTATTTATTTTTTGGAAAATTTGAAAAAATTGCAACAAGAACAGGCCATTCAGCCCAACGAGCTCGCCCATTCTATTCAACTAAATTGTCCAAAAAGTCAAGATTTGAAGGTCCCAAAGTCCTACTTTCCACCACACTACTTAGTAATTTATTCCACATGTCTATGATTCTTAGCATGATGAATGATTTGTTAAGCTGATGCAGGGTTACCCCAGTACAGAGAAAATGTAAAATCATTACACTAATAGACTAAATGCAGTCTTAACGCTCATGTGTGCCTTTATTTAAAAAAGTAAAATATAATCGATTTTAAATTCATTCACATTCATTAACTTTTCTTTTTTTCAATGAAACCGCCCTCCACAGAGCATATTGTAAAGTTCAGCACCCATACCATGACATGAAGACAAGCTGTTTGAGCACTTTGGAGTTTTTATGATAAGAAGACAAGTTGTAAGGGCATGCTTTACTTTTCATAGCGTTTACTAATAAAATACACCTTGCCGCTTGAATTTTTAACTAACTCATTTAACACCAAATCAGTGATACTGGTGGATAATGGTAGACTCGAAAAAATCATCGTCATCATGCCCTAACACACCGCACCCTGTCCACTTCAGTGCACGACAGGACCATAGCAGCTGAACAGAATGTGCGCTCCACACCGTATTTACAATCTCAAGCAAATGACTCGCGCAGTTAAAAACGGCCAGTTGACTAGGCTGACTAATTAGTACTGGTGCCTAATCAGATATAACACTTTATCTGGGGTTATTACGAAAGTTTAGAGCAACAATAAGTGATGTTGTCTATCTCCGAAGCAGATTCTTGCAACTTTTAGAACCTCTTGAAACTCTGATTTCTTAGCATTCTAATTTCTTTCATCAAGACACCAACAACTTGTTTAGTTATTAGTTATGGCGAAAAGCGGGCAGATTTTTAAATGGTTCGAATGACGTGCCCCGGTCTGAGAACATTCTGCTGCCTTAAACTAGTAGTACTATGCTACGATTATTTTCTACATTTAAAGAAAAAGTACTGGCCGCTACAGAATATGTATCTGGTTATCCAGTCTGCCTATTCAAATTTTCTTGAACCCTTATAGATGGCAGGTAATCGACCCACGTCTACGAGCTAAATTAATCGTGAACGAAGTTTTGAACGCTTTTGTTGCATTGCCAATAGCAACTCGGTTGAAAAAAAAAAACCTTTAAACCAATCGTGTCGCTCAACTTAAAGAGAGCGACCAAGGACTTCTTGTGACGCACAGCTGCGTCAGTTTCCCAGCCTGCCATCACGAACGGCACTCTAATGTAACGTAGGTGCTCTCCATATGCAAAATGACGCAGGTGCAGGCTTTTTTTCTTCTAAAGCTGAAGAAATCCAGTTTTGAGAAACCGAATTAAATAATATGCTTTAATTTAGTTTCATGTTTCTGTAGTAACTTAATGTCTTTAGGGTGCATGTGTGTCTGAATACCTTAATATAATGCATGGTGATGTACGTATGCTTATATGGGATTTGAAAGCTCACATATTCCAGGAATAGATGCATTCATGCATAACCATACAACGATGGCTAAAAGTAATGATTCAGATGCGATAGAATGAGTCGTAGTTGCAGTATACATGTCTTAGGCTTCAGATATTTGAAAAACACTGAGAGATAGATGGGAATGGCACTATATAACAGAAAGATATATTGTTTGATTGATTCACCAACCGACTGTAACTAACCTACCAACGGATTTTTCATTTCCTTGAAAAATTACATTCAAGTGCCACAAACTCTATTGAAGAAACTTCGATATTGTGGAAAAGGGTCTTCTTAGTTATTGTTGTCCCAAGGCACAGTAACAACCCAGGAAAACAAATTCAAGCTAATTAAGCAAACCTATGCAGAGAAATCACAAAGGTATTGACATTTTATTAAGGAAGAGTATGATTTGGTGCAAGTTGGCAAAGACGGGGCTGAATGATAGATATAAACCCATTACTGAATTACAAATTAGATACAAACCCATTACTGAATTACAAATTGCTATCTATCTATCTATCTATCTATCTATCTATCTATCTATCTATCTATCTATCTATCTATCTATCTATCTATCTATCTATCTATCTATCCTTAGTTTACATTGCAACTGTCACTAAGTCATTTACATTAAAACTGAACCTGGAATTTAAACTTATGCGATATTTACAGTTTAAACAACACTGAACGGCTACCTCTACTAAAAATCCGCATTACCGTTCTTCGCACTTTCAATGCCCAGGAATCTGCAGGCTTGTGCGCATTTTGCGCATGGCGTGGTGCTGTTCATACTTATATAAATGTTTGTGTTTTTTCTTAGTGCGAACCAAGTAAAGTAAAACTGCTGTATATGTGCTTACATCATTCCACATCTCGCGTAAAAAGCTATGAGATATTATAATTTCCCACCACTTATGATTCACATATGATATACCTGGGAATGCAAATGACGGTACGGTAGTACACAGTTACATAAATTTTAAATATAATCACTGTGTCAGTTTGTCTATGATATCGTCTGGATGTCGCATACCTAGGTGGATTCAACTCACAGCCCATGCATGTGACCGGCAAATATCACATATTACTCATCTAGCTGTAAACTTTCGAACACATGCCACCACTCAATACAATTAGACAGCAGCTTTCCCTCGACAGATGACACAATTGTACAACCATGTAGTGCTGGGTTCGCCTAAATGAAATGCGATATATATTTTATCTAACTGTAATCTCCATACTATAGGTTTCACTTCGTAATACCGCACTTAAAGCTGGCTTGGCATTTTACCGAGTGGTTGTGTTTTTAGAAGATCCGTATTGAATCTCCAGAAAGGCGATTCGCAAACGACAGCGTGGGAAGGATCCATTCCAGCACCAGCATCAACAAAGAGGGTATTTCAAAGAGTATTTGTGAAGGTAAGTTCAAAAACATAGCAATGTCAACACAAGCTGAGCCATTAAAATGGTAGCAAAAACGCTAAACGATGATAAGATCAACAAGTTATATGAGCACCGCCACTTCAGCAACAGACTGGTGTGAAAAACTGTGAGCGGTAACTTACCTATTGCTCCTCCGCAATCGAGGGGTTCGGATTGTTGCTGTGCGCTTTGAGATTTCAAGAGTATACTCCTTTTCTGAGTTTGGTATACATTTTTTTTTTCAGAAATGCGTGTCTTTCAGCGACTAACTTTAATCTTGAGTTTCCTTTTAATTTCGTTTTTCATATTGTAGCAACCTGTGTAGCATACGGTCGTCGATGTAACAGTCTTTAATAGTTCTTCTTAGAGTTAACCTTTTTTGATATGTTAATCACGTACTATGTACTGAGAAGATACGAGGAAAAAAGAAAAAAAAATCGCGTCTGCACGGGAGCATTGCGAATACTGTATCGCTTTCATCTTTCTGTTTTTTTTTCTTTTGTATATATTTTTTATCATTTTAACCGCGAACTGTAGCGTAACAGTCTTCTTAGTATATAGCCATCAAGGTGTTGGAGACTTAGCTTTGCGGATATTGGAAAGGGTTATTAGATTCATAAGTCACACAAGTGGTGGGCGACCCGCTGAGGAAAGCAGAAGTTCTCACATGATGACTTCAAACAAGACACACTACCTTCCAGCATCTGTTGGAGAAACTGGATTTTAAGACACCTCTGTCTCTAGGACAGCTAAGAAACAATGGTGAGTAATTTTGGATTCGTATTAGCGCAGTTAATTGCCCATCCATTGCATTTAATAGTTACAAGTGTAATATGTGCCATATATTTTGTCAGCTAGGGTAGGGTATTCGAAAAGTGGGAGGGGGTGGAGATTGATTTAAGCGCACAGGTATTTGATTTACTACAACGGAACTTTCATTTTATTAGTTTAGAATCTATCTATCTATCTATCTATCTATCTATCTATCTATCTATCTATCTATCTATCTATCTATCTATCTATCTATCTATCTCCTTTAAGATAACTAACAAAGTTACATAGAAACAACACTCTGTTTGCATTTAATGTCTACATAATAACAGTTATGGCTTAAAACATATGTAAACAGTTCATCTATTAATACACTTAGCTAGCATATACATATTTTGCATGTGCCTATCCAAAACAAACGCACTAACTGTACCCCTGAGTAGCCCACGCAAATGCATGAATTCATTAATGGCAACAAGGCAAATTAGAGTCTTCAAACAATATGAAGGTAAATTAATGACTACTCAAAACTGATGGCTTCTTGTGGGATGTTTTATGCTATGTGGTATGTGTTTTCTATAGAAGAATGTAACCTGCGCTGCATCAGGTCTGCCTTTGTCAGGAATGGTCCGGTCCACGTGTGATCAAATATTCTCAGGACTGACATGGCCTGGAAGTACTCACGTGACAAGGCGTATGGATGCGTTTGGGGTAAAGGGATATCGAGGGGCGCTTTATGAAAGCGTGCTTTTTGCCCTCCTAAGTCTGCTTGCGACCGAGACGTCGTTTCAGCACTTTGGACAGAGACAGCGCTGCAGACAATCTGTAACGAGAGGACTTAACGAGCTGTTGGGATGCAAACTTAAAAGTCTTCTGACTGTTTTTCTTTTCTGAGCCAGTTTCATTTTAATGCCAAATACAACGCTTTGGACTTCAATTTGATTAGGAAATCGTCACCTAGATATTGCTTTGTCATCGCTTTGTTTGAAAAAAAAAAAAAAACCAAAAAGTTGAAATATCAGCACTGCTGTCAAGTGTCAGTTCTCAGCCTGCTTCTCTTGGTCCTCAATACAGCGACAACTTTGGGAAATGCAAGTGTGGGTCTGTGAAGTAAAATCACTAATTGTGGGGTCTTGCTGCTGAGCACGGTAAGAAAGCATGCATTTTCAAGTAGAAGAGCGGTGATAGACTTTCACGAGAACATTTAAGACACGGGTATCTTGAAACTTTGCGTATTTACATTTACTTTTTTCAGGGTCATTAATGTGCATTACTTTTGACTATGCTGCTTAATAAGGGAATAATGACGTTTAACATGGAGTATAAAATGTACAGGTTTATTTATCGTCTATGAAAAACTGTCAGGAAAATGTTGAAACTATCATACATTTTCATTGATAAACGCCGTCATGCTCCTAAAAGTATTTAAATGTTACGTTAAAAACAAATTGCATTATCAAACACTCGCAGTGTTTGTAATACGGTGTCTTTAGAGATTCTACTTTTCAGATAACATATATATATATATATATATATACTTAAAACAGAATTCTCACTCGAGGACAATTATACACAAATTACATTATCACCATTTGAAACTTATACTTTCCAGCCGAAATTAAAAAAAAAACATTTAAAAAAATCTACACGAAACAAATACACTTTCTATGAAATGCCATATTTCCATGACATATGTACTGCTTTTCGTAATTTTTATTCATAGTTAATCGTTTAATATACTCCATCCGTGTTCTGAGCAGTACATTTTTAAGAAGGCGCTCTAGCTGCTATACTCCCTGAGTCAGGATCCGTTTGCCATCAGAAGCGTTCCTTCCGTAATTAGTCTGGTTTTTATTTCCACCCGCCCTTCAGCTGAGATTTTACTTGTAGTCTTGTGTGGTTCGGGTGCTTTTCATTCATGGAGTCGATTTTTTTTTTCTTTCTTTAATTTTCTTTCTTTCGTTGTTTCTTTTTTATTCGCACATTCACCTGCCACCCATCTTTTCTACTCTTTTCCTTCTCACTCACATTAACGCGAGTGTTTGCACAACCGCTCATGCTGTGTGATACGCACAGAAACACGATTTACACTGATAGGTGTGGTTAATATGTAAGGAGATGCGATCAAGATTTCAGGCTGGGTTTAGAAAGGCAAGATACGGAAAAGGAAGTCGGAGAAAATAGCTTCCAGCGAGAAGCATAAAGGGGGTGGGAAGATAGATAGATAGATAGATAGATAGATAGATAGATAGATAGATAGATAGATAGATAGATAGATAGATAGATAGATAGATAGATAGATAGATAGTAAGCGGTTTAGGTAAGTCGTTTAATGATTTGTTGTGCAAATGCCTGATATAATGTGGGAAGCTGCGGTGACGGTTTTATTTATTATAAGTCGACAGGTTCACTGCATTTCTATTGTTTCTTTTAAATCATTTTTTTTTGTTTGCCCCCGCGAATGGGTATTTTATCGCGATTCCAAATCTAATGTGGATACAATGAGAAGGTTTGTTCGCGAGCCCCTTTTGCCACTAGGAATGTTTTTCTATTTCTGCGTCGTTCTTCTATCGACACAAAAGCTCTACCGATCTGGACCGATCCGATCCCAGTGGTCATAGGGCGTTGTAAAGAAGAGGCTCGTCGGGACAGAACAGAAACTTTTAAGGAATCCTGCGAACGAAAACAGCTGGGTATATTATTTTTGCCCAAATAATCCCCGATCAGCGCGTTGCTAAACAGCATAACAGTAGTTTTACACTTTACAAGGTAATTAGTAAGATTTTCCATGCACTTAAACAAATGAATGTACACGTACACGACATCTACACTAAATCGGACATAAAATGCATGTTGTGGGAAATCCATACTACTCGTGCGTTGTAAATATTTAAATACGACGTCACATTGCTTAAAATATACATCGCGGTGTTATTTTTAACTTGAAGCCTCAAAGACTTAAAAAGATGTCTTGCACACCTTTAAGGAATGCAACGAAAATCACCGAAAAAGGTATGATAAACAGTTTATTTAAGGTCGCGGTTTTGTGATTCGATTACCCGAAACAAAACGACAAACCGACAATACGAATTTCAGCTAAAATAACAATGCAAGAATTTTTTGGAACAACAATAAAAACATTACAAATTTAATATCAACGTTGCAATGATAATCGTGTTGACTTAAAAATAATGATTCTCCTTCTGTATTCATTGCACCGCAATGATAATGAAAATAAAATGACTTAACTATGAGACTTTGTGACCGTATGACGATAAACAGAAGAAATTCGTCACCGCTTTAATTAAACATTTTTTTTGGCTTTCGCCCTTCTCATTTCTAACTTTCCTGCTTTGTTGTTGTGTGAGATGTCTGAGAGGCGTGGGTGGCTGGCAAGCTTGTGTGCGCTGTGTGTGGGGGGATAGGGGAGGGGGTGGGGGGGTTGCACAACGCTCTTTGTGCATAAAGATTTTTTTTTATGGAACTTTCTGCAATGTACGTCATCAGATCAGTCCATACAGGGGTTTGCCCGCCTATTGCGCCTATTGCTGAAGAGAATCCCCCCGCCCTCCCTCAGCGGGAGGCGAGTGGGCGTTAAAAATAAAACCACATCAGGGGATTGACATGATATACTGTGATAAAATTTTTTAAAAATTGATCGTGTTTCACAGTTTAAGAGAAATTCAATGGGTTCAAAAAGCCATTTTTCCACGTCGATGTTGTTGACGTTTTCCAACTTTTTATTTTGAATTTAGCAGCGTATCGCAGCCACCGGTATCCCTGATTTTGTTTTTTCTTTGAACACGTACTAGACTTATTTGGCAGCGCGGCATCAGCATCTCATCTTCTTTATACCTTTAAAGGAGCGCAAGAAGCAGCTCAACGGAATAATAAAAACGAAATGGTGATGTAGCTCAACCGAACGGGTTTTCTGCTTCGCCCGTGGTGCAAAATACGGCTTTGTATCTTATTGCTAAAGCCCAAGCTCAGTTGTTACATGGTTTTTCGTACGGGATGTAGCCTAGAACCTAAAAATGTACTTATTAGTGCTGAATGTGTGTAATGGGACAGGGTGGTTGGTGGGTGACACCTGTTGAAGTGTGCGTACGTGAAAAAAGAAACTTTATCCACTGTAATCATTTATGTTGTTTGTAAGGTATATACTGTATATATATATATATAGTCAGTACTTGAATTGAATTCTCATTGGATCTGTTGTTTTAAAGTCAAACACTCCAGAATGAAGCCTCAGCAGGGTACCTGTTATAGTGTCGGCTGGAGTTCGTGGTAATCGTTTACTTTAATGTTCACCTCCAGTGGAAGACAAATATGTGCAGGTATATAGCAGTCGAGGGACAAACCTCGTTATGAATGAATGCATTTATTCATCCGTTGAAGTAGTCAGACATAAAGAAAAATAAATTGTTGAGTAAAACTGCAGTGAAATGTGGAATCTCAAAGAGAGCTAAACTCTATTGTCACACTATTTCATTGCTTGAGCCCATTTTGTTAGATCCCCTTGGGATTCGCATGCTTCTGGCTAACAGCACTGGCAAACAGTCCTGCTTTGATTAAAGGCAGGTAACAATATATGCTAAAGGAAGCAGGTGGCTGCGTGTTTGCATATCATATTTATTTGGAAGGTTATACTATAGACAATGCCATCTTACTGAATGACTCTTTGAATGCTTTGCAGACAAGTTGATGGTAAGTAAATAAAGGCAAATTAAATGGCAGCCAGAGCCAAGCTGGCAGGTGAATAAGTTTTCTTTTAAGTTTTTAACTCACATTTAAAATGTATTTGCTGCTTACAGTGTTTGTGCAGGTTGCCCACTGCACCTCTTTGTCAGAGAACAAGCTTATAATATCATCTACACATCAACATTTTTATCTTTCTCAATGCTATATCAGAACAATCTGCAGCACAAAAGTACAAGTTTATTTTTTACTTTCTGCCTTTTTATTGACTTAAATGTTTCTTCAATCTGAGACAGATCATTCCCTTTTTCTTAAGAGAAACAGATTGTCCCCCAATATCGGATGTATAGGGCAACTGCTTTATGCTCAGTCCTTGTTGTCTTCATGGTAATTCTAATGGCAGCTCAGTTCATTTAATGAGTACTTAGATGAAGTTGCTTTAAGGAATTTACTTTAATGAACAAAAAACACAACGCCAGCTTGATATCTGTCCATTGAGGGTAAGGAGGATGATCCACTTGAATTTAAGTAATATACATAATTTCACATATATCAAGAAAATGTAAAATTATATTTCAGGATATATTTTCTAGAGGTGCTACCTGTATAGGAATAGTCCATATCTGTTCTACTACGCATGGGACCAGGTGATGAAATATTGTGGTCTGATTCAGGATGGTCATAATTGAATAACCCATTATAGGACTGTGTCCAGAAATGTAATCTTCCTCACCCTTAATTTTTACTTATTATTAGTTTATTTTGTCTTTTTATTTTACTTTTTTTTATAAATATCCATCTACTTATATACTTCTTTACTTTTATCTCTTTCTATCTCAGTCTCAGATCTGTTCAACTGTTTATCCTGGTTTGTTACGGTAAACTATACCAAATAAACACATTGTGCATTGTATAGTCCATCGGAAAGGATATCCTTACATATTTTATTCTGTAAGTGAACAACACTTCAGTGTAGAAGACATTTTCTTTTTTTTTTTCACTTTTTGCAATTATGTATCTTTCAAAACTCGGTCTTTTGCTCTTCCTTGTATTACCCCATATTTTTATCAACATGATATTAATACCATCTCCTACATCCCACCATGGCCACATTTCCATCTTCTCATTCCTTTTTGGTTTATTTTTAACATATTCCTTTTTCACATCACTTCAATATCCAGAAGTATAGTCTTATATATTTCTAGTGAACTTTTAATTGTTCCTAATGTTTTGCCGCTTTCCCTTCACAGCTCTTGCAGTTACCCTCCATCTCATTATGTTGTTTTTCTTGCATTCTTTCTAATAATATTCCACCATCTTTCTTTCTTTCTTTCTTTCTTTCTTTCTTTCTTTCTTTCTTTCTTTCTTTCTTTCTTTCTTTCTTGCCCATATTTTGGTCTGTTCCTTGCACAGTGACTCAGATCTATGGGGTTGTGTCCACTTTCACACTATGTAAAGGTTATCACGCTTGCAGCTGCCAAGATGAGAAACATGTTGCATACTATGTGGGGGCTGCGTGGTTTGTAGATTAATTTAGAGCAAGAATGACAAAAATAGAATTCATTACGTTCTAAAACTTAATATTTTAAGTAGTGCATTGTACTGTTTTAAAAATCACAGTACCACATTTTGCTGATGAAAATGTAATTATCATATTTTTTCTTTTTCGTTCCTTTGGAAAAGCAAAACAGCACTAATAGTAATAAAAATATTCAAATGAAGTAAGTTTCTTTACACTTTGATCCATAGCTGAGTTTATCTTCATTTCCCTATCTTCTCAGTTTATCAACTTAATAAAATAAATATTCTTAAAGCATAACTAAGCTATAAACTCTGTGACGAACAGAACTAAATTTCCATTTTATGGGTAACAAGCAATAGTGTGGGATTTTAAATAATGTTAGAATGTAAACACTTTGGTATTTCAGGAGGATGATTCACTGAACATTTGCGATCTCCTTAGAAGATTTAATTTGCCTTATATTTAAATTATCAAAGTTAAGAAAATTTACCACATTGAATAGCGTCTTCTTGAGTCTTTATATTTTATATATGTTTCACTATTGCCGCTCTTCTCAGGTACAGTACAACTACCACTTTCAGTCACATCTGCAGTTCTCTCCGACCTAACCAAATTCTGACACTTGAAGTAAACAATATTTTCTTTCATCTTGATGGCAACGATCCATTTATTCTTCCACCTATTCTTTCCATCTTGCTTATTCCATTTCAGGCTCAAAAAGTGACTTACTTTATATGAGCTCTATTGAGTCTTACAAAACAAAACAACTCTGTACCAAACAAACGTATACAGTTCTACTCATATAGACACAATGTAGAAATGTCAACCATCATAATATGCATGTCTTTGTGGTGTGGAAAGAAACTGGAATACCAGGAGAAAAATCAAGCAAACATGGAGAAAATGTCACAAGACTCCAGGTACTCCATTTCTTTCTTCACACACCTTAAATAAGCATAGAAGTTAATTGATTAATCGAAATTGTCCCCTTCCGATGTGGAAGTGTGTGTGATTGTGCCCCAAAATGATATACACTTGGCTACTTCTTGAGTTCTGCCTTTTGCTTCATGCTGCTGGGATAGGTTTCAGCTCCAAGTGATAGTAAATTTAGATTAAGGGCATCCATACAATGGATAGATTGGTTTTGTCCCCTTCATTTTTTAACCTTATATTACTTAGAATGCTCTTTATACATTTTAGTCATGTGGTTATTTGTTTTAGCAATGCTTATAAAAAGGGTATTGATTATTTCATTTTCAATTACACCATACCTTCCACTTAGGAACTATAGGGATGTGTACCTGCTCATTGAAAACAAGGCTGTTGAAATTCAAAATACATTCTTTCTCTTTAAGCATAGTGCTGCTCTAGAACTTTAAGTGAACAATTTCTCTTTGCTTCTGTTAATTTCCCACTGCATGGTTTCTTTGAACATACTATTTATTTACTTTATAATTATTATTATTTCACTTGCAATCACATCAAGCAAGATTTAGGCACTTATCTGTACGACATTGTGTACATCACGTATTAAAGATTAGTACCAGTGAATGTTTGTGGCAGGGAGCCAACAAAGACATGAGAGGGACTCCTAGCCTGAAAATCACAGAAGTTGAGTGGGCATTTTAACATGCAAGGATTTTTTTATAGATCTGGTCGTTTCTATCTTAGACTTTAAGAGATAATTAAGTATAAAAATGTAGGCAGAGAGGCCCTGAGGATAGGTATTGAAGGACTGGCTGTTAAAAGTGAGATAAAATTTAAAAAAAAAAAGGATCAAAAACATGTTACGTAAATATCTGGACTTCATAGCACCAGCCAATTAAAGCACAGTATGAATGAATGATGCATGAATAATCTACGTCAAAAAAGCAGCTGAACATTTAAGTGACAAAAATACTTTAAGAAATGATATATACATATGTGTGTCAGTATATATATATATATATACACACACACACATATTTATAAATGCATCTAAATATAGTGTGTGTGTGTGTGTATTTATACACACATAAGAATTGAATGTTGGTTGTTAGTTTTGTGCAACAAGGATTATTATGTTGAAAAGTAATTACAACCTATATATATTATACAGTATATTTGTTTATATTTGTTTAGATAGATAGATAGATAGATAGATAGATAGATAGATAGATAGATAGATAGATAGATAGATAGATAGATAGATAGATAGATAGATAGATAGATAGATAGATAGAATGTCTATCCATCCATGTATTTATAAATTGACTTAACTCAATTACAGGATTATGGTGCAGTGGATTCTTTCCTGGCAGTGCTTGTTACTAGGCAGGACTCAATCCTGATATTCTTTAAAAACAGGAAACATGTTATGCAGGAAATGATATGTGTGGACGAATATACTTAATTCCTCAGAAAAGAAAACTCTGCTTAATTAAAAACATTTAACAGTAGCTAGGTTGTATTATTCTTTACTCTTCAAGCATGGGTTGACGTAGATCCCTCCCTTAGGTGTAGGGTTATAATGTATGCTTATCTAAAGCCAGAGTTTAGCATTTCATTGAAAATAATTAGTATATCATGCTTACTGCATCTGCACTTTTGCTCACATTTAATCTGTGTTGGGTTGATTTTAGAAGCTAATTGAACTTGCTTTAACCCATATGTATTGATCTAGTCTTTAGATTTTGAATGCACACCTTTCTATTTTAACTTTGCATTATTGCTTTATCCTTGAAATTCCTCCTTCACAATGAAGATATTTTTTTCATTTAAGGCAAATGGCAGTTCTGGTCTTTTGGTCTTACAAGAGTAACCTAATTCAATACACCAATACAAGAAGAAAAAATATGGTACATTATTGGTCTAAACTTGTACACTGCTCTTACTGTATAACAAAAGGGCACAAACAAAAGTCCCACATTGATACATGATCGAAAGGAAAGGAAAAATGAAGTTACCAAAAAACCAAGTATACTTATAGTGAAGACAAGATGATTTTTTTATCCTTCCAGACAATAGGCTGTCATTCATTAAACCCAGCTAATGAAAAAACCAGGAACTAATGGAGCAAATGGGAACAGGAAATATCCTGATGGTGCTCTAGGCAAGAAAAAAGTAATATGGCGTCTCCTTAAATATGATAGCCTCATCAAATCCATGCTGGCTTATCTACAGTCAATACTGTCATTGTTTTTAGGGAGACTGTAACAATTTCTTTGCTGCTTTGCACTGCTGGAACTCTGCTAAAATATTTGCTCCCCCTGCAATGAAAATCCTATCATGGTATTAGTAAGGCCACAAACATCTATGTGGAACTTTTTATTCAGATACCTCCAAGTGAATACAGTACTGTAGACAGAAACATATCAGGGTTTAAATGTCTAAAATGTACTGGCAAACCTCTGTTTTGCAGTTCATAAAATTGCTAAATTCCACAAAGCCCTGTAATTAAATACTGTTTAAAGCTGAAAGTGATCTTTTTAATATTTTCATCTATGTCAATAAAGTAAATAGCAACGGCCACTAGGCAGTAACCAACCTTGGACGAGGGCACCAGTAAAAAATCAGTTTAAACATTTCATTCAGAGAATATAGAAAATCTTCATGCAGAATGTGGATTCTGGGCACTGTATGGGTATGAGACAGCTGTGCTCATCATGGTGTCACATTGCTAGTGCAAAATTTATAGTTACAGTAGCCTGTAGCTTCTTGGCAATCTAATAAATCATATACAGCAACAAAAAATGTGATGCATCAATAGTGAGATTTGAAGTCCTCTTACATGATTGCAAAACGCAGATGATGTAGTCAAAGACACCAACAATTCTGCAGCAGACACTTCATATTGAACTCTTGTAGAAAATTGTCAGACCTGCTAAATATATTGTCACATCTGCAATTTACTGCTGACTAAAATGAACTAAAAGGAAAATTTCTAAGATGATTAAAAAAAAATGTGACATGACATGATGCTGTAGGCAAAACCCAGAGATAATATTAACATTAACGCTGATTAAAGATGAAATGATTGACTGAAGCTAAACATATGGAAAGGGCTTCCAAAGAAATGTTAGCAGTTTATCACAGTGAGACATGAAAACTAAGAGCAATTCTGTTTTCTAATGCCGTTGGTAATATCTATAAACATATTTTATGTTACAGACTTTCCACTCAAAAATTAGTCCAGATGATATAATCATGGTGTGCCTGATGACTATAGGCTTCACCATTAACAATGCAGGCCATCAACATACATTTGTTAAAGCTTTAGCATCAGTTTTAGTGTTTTAGCTTGCTAAAGCTACACATCATATCTGATGTACATATTTAGTATCATGACATTGCTAAAATGTAAAAGTTTAAAATGCCACTTATCTGGGGCAGTAATTTTAGTACCATGGTGGAAGGCAGAATCTGTGGGCTCTGTTGGCAACTAAACTCTTAACCATTTTAAACTCGTTTAGACCAGAATTTCTGATCCATGTTTCAGCATATAGTCTATGAATTAAAACAAAAATATGATTAATGTCACGTTCCATGAAATTTATAAAACATGTATCTTATATTAATGCATTTAAGAACACTGTACCCTTTTCATGTGTTTTGCTTTTTGCTAAAGATGCTGCCTGAGGTATATATGAGCTGCTAAAGGAATGAGACCAGGTTGAAAAAATGGTAGAGTACAACTACATATAAGTTAAAACACAACGTAAAAGTTGACTTTACTTACTCTTCACTGGCAAAAGGTGCACTACGTTGGAAGCTAGTGAGGAAAACTTGATTTCTCTCATCATCCATTCTTTTTCACTACCAGTTTGTGTGTTAACATATTACTGGTGGCAACTCTGAACTTGTTTTGACCTCAATTCAATAACCTTCCGTATAGCACCCTTGACAGCATGTTGTCTCGGTGCGCCACTGCTTGTAGAGTTTATTATTAGTGTATCTCTGTCTCATTTAAGTCAACTGGTGGAACAGATTAGACTTTTTTTTTACTGCACTCATATCTTCATTTAAAATACATTAGAAGCAATACTAAACAAATAAATTGTTGAATACTGTAAAAAATGGTTATGAAATAGACATATTTCGCTTGGCCAAAGCAAATAGCATTGCTACTTTACATGATAATATATCCTTTGAAATGTGACTTGGGGAAGCATTCTGTGTTAGGAAATGCATTCTCTTTCCAGGTGTATTTATGTTATTTATCTAGGCACTAACATTTCATGGCCATTTATTTTATTCTCCTGCCCGGTTCTTTTAAGAGTTTGTCACCTGCCTTGACAATCATGAGCATGATATACACGTATGGATCGTGACATCAGTCACACGATTAGTACACGCGATTGCATTATGAAGTTAACTTTTAAGTTAAAAAGCCATATACAACAGGAAAAACTAGACAGTAACAGGAATAAATAAAATCATATATCCAAACAGACTAACAACCTAGGCCTCTGCCTTATCTGTTTTTGACAAATTCAAGTTGGGTAAACATTTAGCCTCAAAAGAATAAAATATTCAGTATATACTAATCAGTCTGTAAAAGATTTTTTTTTCATTTCATATTGTATTCTTTTAGAAAGAATTCTTACATCTGGTTTTATATTAATGTGATGAGAACTTCTCCATCATTCTATAAGTGATTAACTTCATGAATGAAAGTGTTAGAGAGTCATTCTGAAAGGTACGCAGACAACCTGAACTTCCAGCACTGTGATTCGTGACTGTACTGAGGCTTTAATTACAGGCAGGCTAACACTGCAGTAGTTGGTAGTGTGTTTTTGTTTTGTTTTTTTTTTAGCGGGTTTCATGTTTATATAACTTAAATTATGATATGGTGAAGGGGGTTTATATCATGTGCAGGTGAGCATCAAAACCTTCACTGTTAATCCTGAGCAAATGTTGACAAGTATCGGCCTTTTGCTGCAATGCATCTACCTTTAACAGCAGGATATTAGTTAAAATGAGAGAAAACACAAAGAATATGCACATTATATAAAGCTACAATAAAATGCAGACACAGAGAGCCAGACAACTGATGTTGTGTTTCTACTTTCATTTTACAAGTCTTGAGCTGCGTCATTGCTACTTGTTCTAGGCTAGCACCCTTGTGTAAAACATTACATAACAATTATCTGACACAGAAAAAGCAGATTCTTATTGAATATTTATGCATCGCAAAGAATGATGGGGTGGAGAAGGGGGGCATCTTATTGTTCTCTTTCAAGAATGTTAGCCCCTGCATTACTGAAAAAGTGTCACCCAGGTGAATAATCGAAGAGGTTACATTAATTAACAAAATGATTTCAAATGATAAAAAGATGTAGTAATGCTTAATAATTACAGAGGGTGTGATTTTTGTGTGAACAACAGTAGAAAGAGGGCTTATAAAGGATGCATGCCTTTACAGCTAAGCAACTAAAAATAAAAATCTTGATTCCATCTAAAATAACAAGGCACCAACTACTTGGATAAGTGGTTTGATTCTTGTATCAAAATATTTATAGTAGCAATAGTAATCCACCTATCCACTTTTTGAACCCACTTATCCAATTCACTCTCAAAAAGAACTGGAATCTACTCTGACAGGCAGTACAGTACAATGGTTAAGGTGTTGGACTTCCGATTCCCGAGGTTGTGGGTTCAAATCCTACTCTGTGACATTGAGCAAGTCTCTTCACCTGTCTGTGCTCCAATCTGAAAAACAAAAGAAATGTAACCAATTGTATCATACAGTAAATGTTGTGAGTCACTTTGGATAAAAGTATCAGCCAAATAAATAAATCTTATGGAGTCAAGGCTGGGGGGCTGTCAAAAAATAGGACCTGTTAAAGCCCATTGTGGCACTCCTTGTGTGATTTAGGACTATACAAGAAATTAATTGTTGTTGTTGTTGTTGCGACGATTGGTCCTGGGTGCAATGTAAAAACCAACCTGGAAGGATCATAAGGTAAGGTGGCAGTTACAGGTCAGTAACAGGAGTAACTGGAGTAAAACAAATTGACACATAGACGAACTCCCAAACAGACAATGACTGGGACCAGAATCATTCCCAGTGTACTGCGCCACTGTGTAATACTAATGAAACTCCTGCTGAGGGTAATCATAAAAGCATTTGCATGTTCAAATATTCTACTGTAGCTTGTAAAGCTCCATGTAGGCTTTGTGAAAAAAAAAGATTGTCTAATGATGTTATATCTACAACTATATGACTGTTAACTTGCGGGCATGAAAACGGACCTTATTATAATACATTCTCATAAGTGACTATTTTTGCCAGCTTCGTTTTAATCCAGTAGTGTCTACTGTCTGCTGTCATCTATTAAGGACAAGCACTCCTTGAAAGTATATCTTGTCTTTGCCATGTTGCTTTAACCTTCCTGGGAAGTCGTGTAATTGTTTTTTTTTTCCTTCTATTTAAACTTACCTCACGAATAAGATAAAAATAAGTTTTTCTTTCTTTTTTACCTCCCACTTGTCACTTCCTCTGAACACAAACACCAGGCATGAGTCGTTCACTTTCTGGAGGCATTTTTTCTTTCTGTAATTCTTTCTTTATTCTTTAATTGTAGTGATTAATTGTCCCCACAGCACAGTAGTAGCGGAGGGCCGCCAGCTCGTGCTCACACCGCGAGTCACGTGCCTCTGACATCACGGGCGGTAGTTTGGATAGAAGAGGATTCCCACCCTCGTCCTCATTCAGAGCTGCACAAGTAACTCAGAGAGTGTGCTAGCATGCAATGTGTCTGTGTGCACCAAGATCAAATGGAGCCACTCCAGCGAGGGATGTCACTGCCTTCATCATGCAATCGCCACCATCAATAATTTAATCGATTTGCGGCGCAGCAGACAAGAGAACTTGTAGTCCCACCGGGAAAAGAAGGAAAATTACAAGACAAAACGAAAGTGAGGAGTTTCAGCAAAGAGACCCAAATGAAACTGTTCTGTTGATGTTTTCTTTTACAGCTAGGCATTAAAAGGTAGGCAGCGATTTCCTCGTTATCCGTAGTACTATGATCAGTATGACAGCAGCAGCAGCAGTAGTAGTAGTGCTCGTCTTATTAATGTTGTGTCTTCTTTATTCACGTATCCCTTTGGGAAAAAGTCTGCAAAAGTAATCAAGTGCTAGTTTCTGCAAATGTATCTCGTCTGCAGCTCGCTTGAAAGGATCCGCTGTAACTCTATCAGGGTGTTCATTAATAAGAAATGCTGTTATTATCTTGATTGAATTCTTAATGGGCGAACTGTGAGGGGGGTCATTGGAGATAACTCGATTTTCCAAAAGGGGACAGAGATACAGTTTTCACCTGACGCATAAGAACAGAATATTTTTAGAAATGCATCTTCTGCGTTGACATGGCTTAATTTTTTTAGCAGTCGTGAAATGCTCACCATCTTATTTTTTTCCGGGGACGTATCGTAAATATCGAAATCAGAAACTTAAAAGGTAACTTTGGTAAACATATGCTTTACTCGAATTGTAAATGAGGTGCCTTTATTGTGTGTGTCAATTTGTATTTTATCGTGAACACGTTTCTAATATATGCAGACATAATTTTTATACACAAAGTCCTGAAGTCTTAAGTGCGTGTTGGCTGAGACGGCGGTAGGTAGGTGACGGAAGAAGCGCTCAGACTTTTAAAAGTTGTAAAAATGAATAAAACCTGTTAGATCAATAATCGCACATATGCGGTCGTGCATATCCTGCTGATTGACAAACAGAGACAAAATGTGTATGCAGAAGGCTTTGCTGCAAGAAAAATGCATAAATAAAACAAGCAGGCTTGTAGGCAAATATAAAGTCTGATCTTCTCATAAACATTTTATAAGTAACTCGAGATGACAGGCTGCATCATTCAGCTACGGGATAGCCATGAATCTTCCAGTGACCGGTTAAACTCACAATGTGCCGATGAATTTGAAGACATGAAAATCTCGCAATACGTCGTTGTTTTGCTGCAGCTGCCGAAGATTGTCCCAAATGAGGCTTAAAAAAATGGGCTGCTCTAGAAACTGAGGGTAAAAAAAGGTTTGATCGGAGATACTTTATTATTTTCCTTCCGAAACCAACCAGGGTAAGGATTTATGAGTATTAATATATGGAAAAAGACTCAGTGGTGTACTTATTTAATGTTTATAGGATATAACGTTGTAGGTTGCTTAAAACTTTTTTCTGTTTTATTACACGCTCAGTTTTACCAGTGGAAGAATCGCATGTATTAGATGTCAAATGTGTATCTTTCATTTATTATCTCTTCACATGTCTTAGATAATGGTTTTGATTAGCATTTTAATTCTCCCGTTTTAGAATGTACTGTTTATGAATGTCCTTCTTAAAAGATAGGAAACATATTTAACGGCAGCATTCTGCCATATTAAGTACTGGATCAGACTGTGTGTGCATGGTAGCCTTTTATGAGAGAACTGCGGCAAAAATAAAGTAGTAGAACGAACTTTTCTATCCTTCCAAACTGAAATTTGCATGTTTTTTTTTTTTTTTAATCTGCTAAAGGTTTGTTGTGAACTTTTTCCTTCAATATTTTTTGAATTGGAGCTCAGTTTCATTTTTTGGCAGTTCGAATTCTGACACTACGGACAACACCTCGAATGTCAGTGCGTGTGAATTTCCCTGTTCTAATCGGAAGATTGATAGCCGTCATGTAAAGTACCTGAATATTAAAGGAATGCAAAGCGCCATCTGCAAGGAAAAAAAAGTAAAAATAATTCATATTCAAACTGCTTCTGTGTCGCGGGCAAAGGCGTCCTCTAGCGGGCATGTAAAGAATTCTCTAGGATTCTTCCTAGCTTCGAGGAATTGGTGTTCTCTGACCGTACCTTTGAACGCTGTGAGTGGCAGGACCTCGCGACAAGTCGAGATTGAACTACTTGATCGCTGCTTTGCGTACTAATGAAGAACTGTGACGGCCAAAAAAAGATGACTATGTAAACACACTGGAAAACGGAAAAAATGAAACTGGCCGAATGGAATGCTTGGTATGCGATTGCGGACAGTTTTGGTGAAATGTGTTTAACCCGTTTCCAAACTGTTATTGTATGCAATTAATCATAAAAAAGAAACACGTTATTAACTACTTTGTTTTTAAAAGCGCCGGGAACACGTTCAGATTCTTTAGGTTTTTAAACTGCACTCACTGGATAAGCCTGCAGGGCTATATAAACAGATACATTAGAGTTGTTAGGAAACACTGCTTCGTAAATGTTCATTCGCACTCTGTTTTAATCATTTAACTTTGCATTTTAGCATCGCATCCCGCTGAGTCATTGTGTACATACGACAAAGTGCTGCAAACCCTGGAAAGTCACGTAGTAAACTCAGGCGATTAACTTTTTTTTGTATTAATATTTGTCTTATGAACGCTACATTTCTTTAATTCCCTGTTTGCGAAGGTCCTCCGCTTCTGCAGTCTGGCTCTGTAGATTAATTATTATCATGGATGCACCTGTTTTTCAATCCGGTGAGATTACATTTCATACAGGTACGTGCGTTTTTACCAGTACTGTACGTGGACTCTGGTCTAGCTCAACTCCTCCTCCCCCCGAGCCATTGCACTTCTGCTTTAATGGGCTCCATTAAATAATTAATCGCTTCAGGACGTGGGATAGAGGTGTAACGCAGTTCAATTAATTTCAGGACACAGCTGGAGGGGAGAATCCTCTGATCTTAATCTCTTTCAGGAAAAATGGTCGGAGAAAGATGTCTCTTGTTTATATTCCCAGATTGTTTACCTGTGTATAATTAGAATGAATGTCTCATTGACGTGACTTTGTTTGCATAGTGGTATGAATGAAATGTGTGCAAAATGCCTGCTCTGGATGTGGATTTAGTCGAGTCTCGGGTTATGTGCACTCGCGCTGATCCAGGATTGGGTGTGTGGTTTAACACAGTCATTTCATTGGATGAGTAACCCATTCTCTGGGCTTGGTCTGTAATATACTTTTTTCCCCCCCGTTTTTCGTCAGAATCTTCCATGGATCGTTTTCAATCCAGAGTATTCCGAAATAGCGCTTGGTAGATAAAAAAAAAAACTTGGGCTAGGATTGTGTGCTTTGAAACGACAGATTTTTTTTTTTTTTTATCAACGCTTGAATCTGTAGGTTCCCGCAATGGAGCTAAAATGATACCGCGTTGCAATTTTAACAAATCCCAAAATAAAGCATAAACGCACATATTCTATTTAAAGCGTGCATTAGTTACCTGCTTCTCTGGCATTTCGGTGCACCGTAGCGACTCGCTTTTTAAAATAAGGTTTGGTAATGTTAATTGTCTCTAAGTGAACAGTACCTGCTTCTTTTTATTTTAACAGCTATATTATTATACTACACGTTTCATCCCAGATTAGATATAGCGGAATAATCAATAACAGACCCCTAGCCTTCACATCGTAATCCTTAAGGGTTATTTTTAACACTACTCCTGTTTTCTTATGCGGTTGTATGAGGCTTGCAGATCAGCAGGCGTGTGGAAAATTCATCTCCCAAAACTATTTGCATCCCGTGCTATACTGCGAATATAATAAGCCATCTGTGAATTGGTAGTCTACTATTGCCATAGCAACCTGGTTTACTTTTATAGCTGATCACTAACGCAAAATGCAGATTTAATAACTGATTAAATCATAGATAGAATGTGATAAGTTGAGTGATTTACACACTGTAAGGTCGTTTATATTTTAATAAAGATCTTTCGCTCATAGCAACAGGGATATGAATTGAATTTGTCCATCTATCCATCCGCTTACTGAACCCGCTCGATCTAATTTAAGGGTTGCGGGGAAACGGAGCCAACCTCGCAGCATGGGGCGCAAAGCAGAGACGAGCAGGGCGGTTGCCGGTTTAAGTTAATTCATTTGATTAAAATATTACATTTTACAGGGTGCTCAAGGAAAGATACAATTTCATGATGCAGGTCATGCGTGATTTTACAGAATATTGTATTTCTGTGCCCTTCGCCGTAGAGAATTTCATTCCACACGGCGACAGGATCAGTTTTATACAATAGGCACGTCATCACAAAATACATTGTAATCACACGATCGTGCAAAGCATCGATTCTTTAATACAGTATCTTTACCGACAAACATGCATTTGCCGAATTGACAAGACGTTGTACAGTTTAAGCAAAGTTGAATTTATAGCGTCTTAAAATGACAGGTTTAAGCAGGTTTTAGAATTCAATCAGTCAGTCAACCAACTTTATTTAAAATGCAGAATCACCATGCAACATGGTCCCAACATACTGTACAAGTAAGAATAGAAAAGAGGAATACAAAATAATCATTTTGCATGCGTGCATTGTTTTTATTCACCATCTAGTATGTGGTCGATTTTTTTGGAGCCCTCACCTGTCTTGCATATTTCTCCCTTTTAGTTTTATGAACAGCAAAGCTTGAAGGCGTGTCCTTCGTTTGTGTTAGGAAACAATCCAGCATTTCGATTAGTAGCAATTATCTGTTCTCTGACTAGTCACGCGGAGACTCAGTCGACCTGCACCTTACGCTGCATATGCTACATATGCTTTATATAGCGTTAACGTTTAATTTATCCCAATGCGCATTAGTCGCTATAGTGGTTTCCTTTACGAACTCCTATTGTTAAATTGTCACGTTCAGTTGGATAAAAGCGGTTTTACTCGAAAAAGATGATAGCTTGAACACTTAGCTATTTGAGATCGCGACGTAAGGATGGATTTATATTCCTGCGGATTATGTCAAACATCCCCCCTCATCGCTCAATGAGTTACTTTCAAAGATAACCTTCTAATACGTTCAGCCTGGCTCAGCAGTATCCGACTCTGTGTAACCACATGCGGCATCCATAATAACGAGGTACCGTATGAATGAATGAATGAAACCGGCTGAAGACTGCAACTATGAGGACACGAAACAGTTAACAGTTGTAAAAGGAGAATTTTACGAGGAAACCAATTTACAATACTAATTCAAGCTGGTAGTATATTTGCTATAGTTTGTTTCTTTTTGCGGGTGTGGTTCTTTGAGTACTTCAGTAATTTGTCTACTTAGTTCGGATTCAACGGATTGGAAAATGGATGGATGGATGGATGGATATTGCATAGTCATACGATGATGTATTTTTAGGTCTGCAGGTCAAATGCTGACGCGGTATTTTTTATCTACGCGAACCACGACATGTCGTTTGTACACCCACTCTTCATATACAGATCTGTACGATTTCAATGCTTTTGATATGTCCGATGGCCCGTCATCATTCCTTGAGTAAACTGCGTCTGCAGGGGGAGGGGGGAGTACAGTGATGGCTTCCGTAAGGCATCCTTTCAATTGAACTTTGCACCTCAAAAAAGTTGACCAACAGTTCAACATATAGACACGCCGGTTTTGTGCCCACATTTGGTGACAGGTGACAATAACATGTTTACCAACGCTCTGACGTGTGCAGATCATTAGTCAATGGGCCTCTTTGACTCTCAAGGGTGCGAAGACGGCAGGACCCACGTCAGCGGAGAGCTGGGACTGCACGTGGAAAGAGAGCGGAAAGGGAATTGAGTGTGGCTTAATTGTCTAATATAAGAGGAGCGTTTAATTGGACGCTTAAAAGGGATTCTAATTCTATGAATACGGCAGGCACTGGAGTAGTCGTGGTTTTAGTGCGCCGACAAGCTAATGGGCAATGAAGTGTGAGTAGATGGCGGCATCTACAGGCTCGATTTGTGTACTGCAACCCCCGTGTTAAAAACCGGTGAGGTGTCATTATCTCTCTCAATCAATGTGGGGATTTATTGCCGTCGGCTATTAAAAAGTGCTTTATGGAATCATCACCATGAGCATTAAGTGGAAACCTAATAAACCACAAAGAATTAAATAACAGCGCATCGAGTAAGACAAACAGTGAAAGTGTAGGCTCATTATCAGCAGTATTTTTAATCTCCAGGATCGCTGATATCTTTAGATTCAACTTTAGGATTATTTAACATTCGTTTGCATAACATGAAATGTACTTGTGCTGCTTTCAGTAACCGTGTTTAATGAATACGCTTATTTATGTTGTGCATACTACAAAAAAAAAAAACATAATAGTACGTGTTTATGTGTTCATTTATTAAAAATTTATGTATTATTAACAGAGGTCTCAACCTTTACTGGTTTGATTTTTCCATTTTAAAAGGTTTGCGCTGATTTGACATATAAATAAAAACAGGTATTTGGCTTCTCATCTTTTTGCATTAGTAGTTGGCTTCTATTGTATTAGAGGGAATTGGATTTAGATAAATTTACTCTTTAGTTATCAATTTTAATGAAACATGTGGCTGTTCAGTAGATTTCATTTTGTTGCAGTCTGAAAGAAATCGTGTGGAGAAAATGACAAAAATGTGTCAAAAGAGGGAACAACTTAAGTAGTAAGATTTTCCTTCTGCATCTTCACATCTGACTTTTGCATTTGTGGAAATTGACTGAAAGGCACAGAGCAATAATGAAGCTTTACAGCATGCAGCACAACATTCAAGCATATGGTGAATTCCAAATTCTATTGATTCAGTTGTTCTGAAAGACATCTTCTGGAACTGCAACACTACTTTTAGTGTTTTAAAGCCTCATAATTATAGCATTTGACTAAGATTAATACTGATGACCCTTCCATTACTTACGAACTGACATTTGCCTGCGTCAGAGGCAGAGATAAAAATAGTCATGCGAAATTTGCTGCATTCTCTTTGCCTCATTTGGCTAAATAAAAAATACTGTAAGTAATTTTCAGATTCTTTAGTAAACAAAGGGGGTTTCATCCTTACTAATGACAAATGTAACATGCGTCGATTATATTTGGCCAAAATTTGCATATTTCCCAATGAATCTGGGAGTTAGGTAAGGAAGCTCCTGGATTCATGCCTAAATATTTTGTTCTCTTAACTTTGGTGGTAGTATTTACAGTAAATAAAACATGGGGACCATCATGCAGATTTGTTGCGGCAGGTGCATATTTTCTGTGGGGTTTCTGCACCACCTAGTGACAGATGAGTGCTGAAAGGATAGAAAGTTCTAATGATGTAAAGGAAACTGTTGTTAGTGAGTAGCAAATCAATATAACAGAGTGAGACAGAATTACATTTTAGTTCAAGTTAAAGGAAGACCCTCTGATAACACAGATCTTGAGGGGTGTGCAGACCCCAATATGATATAGAAGATCACTGGCTGACTCTCTTCCCTTCTAAGGGTGGAAGTGAAAAGTTGTGTTTGTTGGGGAGCATTGTGCAGTCACCAAGACTCCAAGTCATTTTCTAGAGTTCATAACTGAGACCGCCTCAGTATGGTTCAGATTAAGGATGAATTATGCATACTGATTTAGAGATACTGAGTAAAGTAAAAATTCTGTATATCATGGCAGTGCACTGTGTTTGATGGACTTTACTTTATGGGCTGGGTCCTAGCTTTTGCCATCACTATAGTCCTGAAATAGATAATCTAGATAATAGATAGATGGTTGAATGAACTGAAGTACACATGAGAGAATTCATGTTTAAAGTTATTTAGTGCTCCATGGTAGCTCTGAAAAAAAAATACAGTATATATAAGTAGTCAACCTTAGTGTGATACAATACATAGGTACAGTATATATAAGTTGTCAACCATATTCTGATACAATACACGGGTACAGTATATGTACGTTAAGTATGTATGAGTTGTCAACCATAGTCTAATACAATATATAAGTACAGTATATATAAGTAGTCAACCTTACTATGATACAAAACATAGGTAGAGTATATATAAGTACAGTATATATAAGTAATCAATCTTATTCTTATGCAATATTTAAGTACCTTATATACATGCATCTGCGGTAGGCTGGCACCCTGCCCAGAGTTTGTTTCGTGCCTTGCGCCCTGTGTTGGCTGGGATTGGCTCCAGAAGACCCTGACCCTGTAGTTAGGATATAGCGGGTTGGATAATGGATGGATGGATATACATGCATAGTGTATAAAAGTAGTCAACTATAGTCTAATACAACATATCAGTACAATACATGTATATATTTACAGTTTATATGAATAATCAACCTTAGTCTCTTACAATATATAAGTAAAAAATATATATGTAGTCATACGTCTCATACGGTAGATAAGTTTTTTGGTTTTTTTTAAACAGTGGTCAAATTTTTGTGATGGCCATATAATTAAGGAATGAACATCCACCCAACCATTCTTGAACCTTCTAAATCTAACTATAGGGCCGAATGGAGCTAGAGCCTTTCCTGGCTGCGTCAAGCAAAAGGCATGAACCATACCGGATGCCAGTCAATTGCAGATCATACCAGGCTAAAATACAGTCACCAACTAACCTACTCATCCTATTTTTGGGAAGAGGGAGGAACACTGTGGTACCCATGGAAAGCCCCAAGCAGACTCAGTGGGAATATTCAAACTGTTTGATGCTTTACAACCATTTTCGCATCTTTTTAACGGAGCTGGTTGACTGGTCGGTACTGTATTTTAATTTTTTTTTTTTTTTTTGAGGATAAATATACTTACAAAGTGTCGTTCTCAGCAAAGCCAAAAATAAAATGAATGTAATGAAGCAAATGCGTGAATTGGAAAAAAGTTATAAACTTGCAGTGAGTTAAGAAGTCTTTCTGTGTCTTTATTAACATAGAAAGTATTCTTGGTTGTCACCGGGGCTCAGCTCAAAATCTTTCTTTGTCACCGTTGACTGCCTGAATGACAGCTTTTTAATTCCCGGATATTCTTCTGGTAAGACAGAGAAAACCATATGGAAATGGTAGAGGAAACTGAGGGGGAGGGGAACTCACTACTCTGCTCTTAACCTGCTGTCGGACGCTGATTAACACTACATCTGGAAGTTCATGTTTCTTTTTTCCAGACTCCTTTGGTTTCTTTTTATTCTCCATTTCGGACATCTTGTCCTGCCTCCATCACTTGTCTTCTGGTCGGAGGTTGAAACTGATGTTTAGAGTTTACATGAATCCCTTGATGCCAGCCTGAACTGGGTTTGAGTTTATGGGCTGGGTCCCAGCTTTTGCCATCACTATAATCCTGAAACGGATAATCTAGTTAATAGATAGATGGTCGAATGAACTGAAGTACATACATGAAGAGAGATTTTTTTTGTCCAGTTACAGAATGTGTTTATCCAGAAAATCCCCAGACATTTTATTTTGCTAGAAGGTCAGTAAGCCAACCCTGGGTATAGAAAGTCAGCTATGGTGCTATTTATGTACTTTGCCTACCTGATATGCCAATAATTAAAGAAAACATATATAGGTCAAATTTTAACCACAATAGAAATTATGCTGGTTTACTAAATTTAAAATGTGTATGTTCCAAGCACCACAGGTTATTGTACGGTTATTATGGATGTGCAAAATACTAGGCAATTAATAGTTGGGAATTTTAAAAGTATTGGTGGTGCGGTGGTTAATCCAGCTGTTTCCCAGCTCCTGTCATTCTGATTTGATTTCAGTCCCGGTCATTGTCTACATGGCATTTGCATTTCCTCCCATTCTCTAGCTTCCTTGCACAACCCAAACTCATACTTGTTAGGTAAAAGGGTGATAACAAATTGGCCATGGTGGGTGTGTGCTTGAGCAGTTCATGCATTGACCTTCCTACCTTGAGAATGATACTGCTGGAAAATAGTCCAGCTCATGGAAAACCTATATTGGAAAAATCGGGTTCAAAAAATAAATTTGTTAAACTTTTAAATTCCTCTCAAAAATGGCAAACTGAGATACACTTATTAAATAAAACAATACTAGGAAAGGGTGCCTCAAAAATTTACCACAAATGTTATTCTCAAGCCCTGTGAATTCAGTACAGGGTCAGTAGGAGCTGAAGCATGTCTCTTGAGCATGAGGTGCAAAGCAGGAACAATCTGTGGACAGAGTGAAGTGCAGGGTCCACTCTTGCACACACTTACATGGCAATTTAGAATTTCCAGATTGCATAATCTACACCTCTTTGGAATGTATGAAGCAAATCAGAGAAAACCATTGCAGACAAATGAAAATCATTTCAACTGCCTACAGGTAATGGATGGGCATGGACTATGAACTTAGGATCTTTGAGATATTAATGCTAACTCTGCACCACCTTGCAGTCCCACTCTGAAAACATCTGTCCATCTTCATAACGCACTTATCCATGGGTCAGCTGGAGCCTATCTTGGCAATCATCAGGCACAAAGCAGCAACAGCACCTGGACAGGGTGGTCATTGATCACATGGTGAACACACACACACACATTGGAGCCAACTTAATACTGCCATTCCATCTAACCTGCATGTCTTTGGTCTGTGGGAGGAAACCAGAGAACCTGGAAGAAACCCATGTGGACACATGGAGAACATGCACACTCCCCTTGAATCCAGGTCTCCTTGTTGCAAGGCACTGGCCCATTGTGCCACCCCACATTGAAAACAGAATATTAAAATTGATAGACTTGATTACACACACAGATAATCTGAAACAGGGAAAGTATCCAGGGGAACTACAGTGTGTATCATAATTTATAAATTATTTTCGGTACCCTCATGAATGAAGTGCTTTTGAATTTGTATTTGACTGCAGATTTCATAGGTGTTATGTATATGGTAAATGGTATATGGTTTGTGTTGAAAATCAAAGTAATCAAGTAGAAATTAATAAATAAATTTTGATGCGACTCTCGATTGACTCAGAAAAATATGCTGTAAAAGTAATATTTAGAGTTAATACAAACCTTAGTACATCATAAGTACCATGATACTGGATGTAAGTAAAATTGAACACCCATTGACAACCCGTGATTTTTATTATAATTGACATCAAGTATTGTTAACAATGTCCAACTGGCAAAGGGCAAAGCGCAGCAAGGCATTTCCCATGTTTTAGCATCATCCATAGCACTTGGAGTACAAGAAAACCACTTTTAAAGACAGCCTCATTCAACAGAGAACATCTCATGGAACAAATAAAATTTGGCAAGATTAGTCTTATTATAAGACGTTTAATAATAAAAAACACATGGGCAAAATATAAAGTTAAAGAAATCTGCCAGACATAACTTCATCTAAGAGTACAGAATCTACACAGGAAGAAATAAATAAAATGCACCTCATGTGAGGCAAACAACATATGGTACAGTCTAATATTCCTAGGCAACTGTGGGAACATTTGGAAACAAGTCAATTAAGTAATGGAATGCATATTAGAGCTGAAAATCTTGTTTACACCAGTCGTTAGCATGGACTAGCGAACAGTTGCATTTCTGTGAAATAAAACTTGTTGTGTTTTGCAGCTAAAAGGTATTTCAGTTTGAGAAAATGTTTTTGCATATTTCTTTAAACAATTTAAACTGATATTTCAATATATGTTCTAAAAAAAATAAAATGTCTTAACAGCGACATCTAATGGACTAACAACTCCTCTAGCTTTGGTGCCTGCCTTAGAATAAACAGGAGTAGATTCCACATAATGGAAAAAGCAGATTTAGAATTTTAAGAGATGATCCAAATGCATATTGACAGCTTATCGATATGAATGTTCACTAAGATACGACTTTTTAAAAATATATTCATCAGCATATTAAAGATTCAAATGTACTAACTATAGCTGAAAAATACAGAACAATTATTATCAATGAACCTGTTGCAGTTGTTGTAAAGTTCCTTAAAATATGGAAGATCAAATTTGGGTGTGGGTGACTAGATCTCAAAGAGTTTGTTGTACAAGTAGTCACATTTAAATGCCGCACTGTTTACACAAGTTATTAGTCTTGCCTTGTTTGCTTCCTTCTCAACAGTGCTTTTTGGAACAGTAATCCTTGTAGTAGCTTTGTCAAAAGATGACTTGTAAGTTTATTTTCAAGTAAACAGCATTACTATACATTGCTGAACTCTGTGTGTGCATTTTAAACTTCAACAGGGGAGCAGGTAGTATGTTTTCAGTTAGTGGGAGCGGCCAAGAAAAGGATTAGAGGAGTTTTGTTCTGAGGGAATGCGTGAAACCTTACAATGAGTGATGCAACACATCTTTTATCATATTTGCATTAAATTGGTAAATTGGGATTTACTTTAATCCAGCTACAGCATTCCGAAATGAGTGAAATTTTTGATACATTTGGGAAGTCTAAGGAACAAGGTGTAGTCTTTGATAGATTCTTATTAAATGAAAGTGTGGGGAGTAGCAGGAACTTTATGTATGTTAGATGGGCATATTATGTCATGTACATAGAAAACAGGCAAAGGAAGGCTGTTGATAAACAGTAGGTGGAGGAAGTGCTCACAAAAAGCAGTTAGACATCTTGATGTGGCCTTGTGGATCTATTGAACAATGCTACAGGGCTTTTCCCACCACAGGTCTGTTTGTATTGTTCTTCTTCTGGTCATATATTTTCGGAAGACCTGGACAGTCCAGTTGAGATCAAGGGAAGACACTTTGATAGTAACAGGGGTTTCCCATGGTGTCGTGGGAGAGATTTGCTAGTTTTCCAGGATCTCCATTTTTAATCTGGTCCTGCAGGAATTACTGCCTGATTTATTAGTGTTGGTGTTTACACAGTGAAATACATTTTCAGTGTCAGTGAGCAGAATATTAGGTTTACAAACAGTTTGAAGATGACACAGTATGTTATTTCCTAGTGTCTTGGGTGACAATTCTAAGTATATCTTCACCACTAAAGTTTTCCATTTTCCTGTTCAGTTGGCTACCCCATGTAAGCCCAAGATCCAACTTTAAATTCAAGTAGAAAATATTCCTTTTTTGTTAAAAGTTTATTTAGATGGCACATTGGTTAACATTTCTGTTGTATAGACCAAACATCCTGGATTTGAATCACATTATTTGTTGCTATCTTTGTGAAGTTTGCATGTTCTTCATGTAACTAAGATGGTCTTCCTCTGGGTAGCCCAGTTTTCATCCAATAGACATGCATGGCAGGTTGAATGATGATTCTAAATTGGGTCTACACATGAGTAAGCCCTGTAATGGACTGGTGCCACATGCACAGTTACTTCCTCCCGTACATTTGATGCTCTAAGGATAGACTTCATCTCCCCATGATCCGAAATTGGATTAAGCAAGTTTGAGAATATTATATACAGTAGATATTGCATTTATTACAACATTCACACCAACATATCTGTCAGTTTGGTTTGTGGTATTTCATCACACCTTTAGGTAAATGTTGGTTGTCCAATGATCCCCCATGAACATAAACGAGTTTCGGAAATGGATGGCTGATACTAAATAAAGGAACGCAAGAAAAGTGAAAGCTAAGTTGCCATTACTTCTGCATTTTAATGTATAGAAAATGACAAGTGTTGGCAGAGTAGGTGGGGGGTGGTGTGTATGAGATTAGCTTTGGGGTGGGTTTTAACTTTAGAACAAAATTCCAGAACATCCAGTAAAAATAGCCTGAAGCAGGCTGAAACATGGTGGGACAACTTCTGGCCCCCTGTGTTGATAGACAACAGGAAGCAGAGATTTGTAGGACCTTTTTATAGAAAATGTTATAGTATTGCACAGCCAGAAAGCTTGGAATTCAATACTTAATGTACAGTCCTGTGCTTAGCAGGGAAAACCTCACGATGAAACTCTTGGCATCAGTAGACCAGGATATACAATACATTAATCCTAATATAAAATACAAGTATGTCAAGATTGCTTGTAGAGCAAAGACAGATAAGCCTTTTCCAAAAACTATTTACATTTTTTTCTTTGTAAACAAGAGCTTAGTCTTAATCTGATTATTGTTGGTCAGTGAGGATCATGTCGCCTTTTATTTTAAGTGCAGCTGATTTTTTTTTTTTTTGAAATTTTTCTTGAGACTTTTACTTTCCAGTGAGCCATGCTTTACCTGGGGTCATTTTGGAAGTGGTAACTGATTTTAATTCCTCTTTAAAACTTGTCAGTCATTTGCAGTGCTGCAGGGCTTAGGTGTGGGTGTTGTGCTCGGTAATTAAGGGTGTTCTGAGTTGTGGAAGCGCCGCAGCAAGAATGGCTTTGAAAGTCTCATTATTTTGTCATGCTGGTGGAAACTGGCACACCAAATGTCTTTGCGATCAAGGGGAATTAAACAAGAATTTGCCTTGGTACAGTTTATCCATCAATTTTACCTTCATTTTTCGTAGCCTCTTTTATAGTGAACACATTTACAAAAAATGTAGTGTAGATTATTTACATTTCTTTCATTCAAGGAGCCTAATAGGCTACTTCCTTTCCTTGTGTTGTTCTTCTATAAATGTTTAATGTATGAGAATTTTGCTTTTCTTTGTAGTTTTATCTGATGTGAAAAACATTCTGATGCCATTCCTGAATTGATTTGGGATAACAGTGGGCCTGCAGTGTTTCAATTATGGATTGCTATCAATGTTTGGATCACTCCATACCATACATCTTACTGCCATGGAATTAGAAATATTAGAGCAAGTAACACAGGACTTATGCTCTTGCGGAGGCCCAGGATGCAGCATTAGACAGATGGTCCCATGACTAACATTTTACAGTAAATACCTAGTGGAGTGCAGAAGTTATGCTACAGGCATACTTTGCAAATTTCTTAGAAGTACTTCAGTGTTGTAGTTCAAGATCTGTTGCATGTATCTTGTTACTACTTACTACTACGAAAGTCCATTTGTACTAGTTCCATGTCCATTCTGGCTTCATTAATAATAATAATAATAATACATTTGATGTATATAGCACCTTTCCTATGCACTAACACCTAAAGAAATCCAACGGGTCAAAGTTTGCACTGAGCAAAAAGACAAAGTGTGGCAGTGGTTAGAACTGATGCCTCACAGGTTCATGGGTTTAAGTCTCTGTCCATTTGCTCTCTGCATGGAGTTTGTACTTTTTTTCAGTGTTTGTGTGGGTCCTTTCAAAGTCAGTTTCCTTCCACAACCCAAAGAAGTGCACATCTGGTAGATTTGCAATTTCAACCTGATCCAGTATGAATGTGAGTGTGTATATGAATATAACTTATCATGCACAGGGATCCCATGGAGAGTTCCCTTTGTAACAGAATAAATTAATTAATTGATTTTCTATATGCTGAAGGAATTTGTCTCTGTTTCATGTTGTAGAACATTTTCCAAACGTTGTCCTAAAGTGACTTTCCCTAAATAGGCAGATCCTCGATGCCTTGTCAGCACCTTTGGTTATTGTAGATGAAGTGGCAGTCCATATGACATGCCATGCCATAAACAGAAGCATAATACTTCCTATGCAGGCATTGTTAGATTCAAATGTGCATGGCTTTCCCCAATAATAATTTGATGTATTGGTTGTGGTGGGTGACAAATACAGGGACGTTGCTTACTACTTCACTCAGATTTTCTGCCCTCAATGAACTTGCCACTGTATTAGCCAGGTCGCTTCTGTCTGCACATCAAATTTCTGTTTTGCAGCTGTAAATCATTTCTTAATATTGATTAAAATACTCTTTTATCCTCAAATCTAGTGTTACTCTTACAATATTGTAACAATGTATTGTTTCCTTTTTGACAGCTTCTGAGTTCAATTCCAAACTTGGTGTTGAGGTATCCTTATCCATTTTAGGATTTGTTTACCTTGTACAGTTGTAACACTCGAAGGCATGGAAAATGCTGGTGCCTTCAGGCGGCTCATCATAAAATCAAGTTACAACAGATAAAAGCTTCATGAATCTCAAAACATGATACACATGACACAGAAGAATATATACAATGATGTATTGGTTTGTAGAATATGGGATAATATCTACATGCACAAAAAAGAGTAACCCAAGAAATTATCCAAAAATGCATGTGCCTACTGGCCACGGTAGGAAATTCCTTATCCAGCCATACTGCAACATTATAGTAAACCAGCTCACTCATCCAAATAGTGTGCTTCTCATGAAAGAGAATTTTGAAATAAGACAGGATAGTATTAGTGAATGCACTGACAGCCAATTTGTTGCCAATGACTGTTGTTACATAAGGTGTATTGCTAACCTGGTATACTGTGTGCCCTGTTTGCTACATAGCTGACATGACTTTGGACATTGGATTGCAAACTTTCTCTAGGATACTCATGAAAAACATGACTATTTTTTGGCTTGCTGCTTTTGGACTTCATGGTTAGATGAGTCCAAGACCTGAGATAGAACATTAAGTGCTTGTGTTTCGACTTCTGGTGGTTGCCAGGGAGTAACATCAAAGACAATACTGAAGGACTTCTGAATAATTTACATTTTAATAACTACTGTATTGAGGCAATCATTTTGTATTTTTGTTGTGAAACGTATGATGGTGAAGCTATTTTAAAGTATTATATTTATAAAGTGTTGTTGTTTATCTTTTTTATTTGCTTGCTTAACAAAAAAACATATTTTGTCTTTGCCACATATGGCAACAAGCCAACTAAAGTATACCTAGTCGGCCTACATGGTCTCAAGGTACTGGATGCAATGCTGCCTTCTTGTGGTAAAAGCTGTCATCGCACCCCTCCAGTACCAGTGGCAGTGTCTATTCCTAGCATCCTCTCTCTAAGAATGAGAGGAAGAAAGAGACTGGTTCAATGACAAGTACAACCTTAATACCCCATTAGCAATGCACCCTCAACACACTCCCATAATTCATTAATGTCATCTCCTTCTTTTATGTCAGGCAGTTTACAAGTCTCAGTGACACCATTGCTTATTTATGTGTGCAGCTATAAGAACTGGCAGGATAAATGAATTACATACAGCAGTAAGAGATCTGAGATTGAACTGGCACTTTGTGGTTCACAGTCCAAGCCATGCTGTTTTAATAGTAATAACAGTAATTCTTTACAATTATATAGCACTTTTCTCACTACTCAAAGTGCGTAGTGGGGAGCCACTTCAGCCACCATTGGATGATGTGATTGCAGCTATTTTTGCACTAGTGTACTCAGCATGCATTAGCTGTTAGGTGGTGAAGGGGCGAGAGATAGTTATCCAATTAGAGACTGGGGATGATTAGGGGGCCAGAATGACACGGCTGAGATGGGACGCTTAGCCAGGACATCAGGATTAACCCTACTCTTTATGAAGGATGCTCTTTTATGACCACAGAGAGTCAGGACATCAGTTTTATGTCTCATCCAAAGGACAGCACCATTTTTACCACAGTGTCCCCATCACTGCACTGGGGCATTGGGATCCACATTGAGACCACAGGATAAGAACCCTCTGCTGGCCTTGCCAACACCAATTCATGTTTTTTCTGGATGGTCTCCCATCCAAGTACTGGCCAAACCTGAACATGCTTAGCTTGGATGGCTTGTTCTGGCTACTGTTTTAGGGTGTTGTTCCTGCTTGCCCCCATTTGCCCACACCATTTATAGCTTAGGTTTTTAAACTAGTAACTGACATACCGAAATATAGGACTTTGAGAATCACTGGGTTTTCTTACAAGTAATTTAACTTGTTGGTCAGTTTATGAACAGCAAGATGATTATAATGATTAATTTTCCTTGAAGTGTACAGAATCAAAAGTTTTTAGATATTTTATATGTGCCAGCATCTGGCACGCAAAAGTATTTTAGTTCTCTTCTTCTATTTCCATTATGTATCCAGTTTCATAAGTAGTCCAGGTCTGAATTGTGGGGAACGGGAGTCAAGCCCAGTACCCAAGCGTACAGAAGCACAGTTCCATTCACACCAGGGCAGTTTGGCAGTGGCTGAGTAGAAAATGTGTGTTTTGTCTGACCTACACTTTTGGGGCCCTGAAGCTTGAACTGCTCTGGGGGACCCTTCTCAAGCAGCAGTGATTTCTGGGTAACCAGTTATCTTCTTCAATGAAGTTTTTCTATGACAGATCACCACAATTTTTTTTAATTTAACCACTACATGTAGGGGTTTTAAAACCCCCTTTTCATACAGTAGACTCCTAATATTTTTAAACAACATGAACTAAAGTCACTTCTGCGGCCTCTTCAGGATTAAGGGCCCTGAAGCTTAAGCTTCACTAGTCTCATTGTAGACCTGTCCTTGTCTGTAGATGTAACCTGTGCT
Source organism: Polypterus senegalus (assembly GCF_016835505.1). Classification (NCBI taxonomy): domain Eukaryota; kingdom Metazoa; phylum Chordata; class Cladistia; order Polypteriformes; family Polypteridae; genus Polypterus; species Polypterus senegalus. The sequence continues at coordinate 97,777,342 of NC_053154.1, read as the reverse complement.
AACATTAAAAGAGAACACATATGGCAAGGCAAGCTCGTTTTACTGTGCCGGTTTTATTGATAATTAAAATGTAGAAGAAAATAAGAGCAATACCGTCATGGCCTAAGCACACACACATTATCTAAATGTATGAGAAAAGTAAACTTTGCAGAGAAAGAGATGAAACAAGAAGACATCAGGAGTTCAAGGTGTACTTGAGCATGGGAAAGGTGCTACATAAATGTATTATTAATATTATTATTACAATACAAGTAAACCTTCAATTTAAAAAAAAAAAAACAGCAATTAGCCAGTGGACAGGGTTTGAGAGCCTACAAGTGATGTTGCTGGACCTGTAGGGTCGTCTTTCTGCCACAAGCACCAGAATGTGTTGGGCCAACCTTATTACAGAGTGTCTCAGAGATGGCTACAGTCAATTAATATAAATAAATAAATAAATAAATCAATCAACACATGACATCTACTCTGAGATGCTGGTATCCCTGCCGGCAGAATCAAGTGAAAAGGGAAGTATAATCAGGGGTTTCTTGTTCTGTCTGTCACATGAAAAGAATCAGCCATTATGTTTATTTTTTTACTGCCTTGGGTAAAACAACTTAGTCTCTTGCATGGATTACTTTTTTTTTTTTTTGCTAGTATTCTTGGAGATGCTCTTGGCAGCTGATGAAACAGGAGTCGAGTGTTTATTATACGTAGGACATGATCGTAGTCAGGACTCCGGAGAGAGCATGCCTGCCTCTAGGGCTGTCTTCACAGTGTTTAAAAATATAGGGCAGCACATATCAATTAGTCTTGAAGAACCAAGGTTACAAGTGAATGTGTTTGTGTGTGTGTGAAGGGGACGGGGAAGTCTAATTATATTTTACTACTTTTTTCAAAAACCTAATTTTCTGAATCATTCTAAATACATATGAATTATTAATTTAGGAATGGCAACAGGCCCTTAGGAATTGTACCTGTTCTGTTGCTTCAGTTACTTTTCTCATCTGTTGCCAAAACAACACCTTGTAAAAGAACAGGATGTGATTAAATGTGGCGACACTGCCCAGTTCTGACAAATTGGTTTTCTTACAGCTGTCTTGATGAAGTGCAGTAAGGACCACTTATTATTATAATTACTAATTATTATTATGATTCTAATGTTGATTGAGATTCTCTCACAATAGCTCTGTGATTCTGTAATCACAGAAGAAAATATATTCTCAGTTTATAATGAAATGAACCTCAAGATTCCCCATATAAAAGGGCAGAAAGTGTCTTTTTTTTGCTTTCTGACTGGTGAACCATGGAACAATTGCCTCCCACTTTAATTATAGTACAGCATGCCCCTGTTTATGGGATAAGTTACCTGAGCTGACACCCAAATCTGCTACTTCAAGTACCTCAGAAGTGAGAGCCTTCGGTGTCTTAAGAACCAGCACTTCATCACTATCCACCATAATTACAGGTATAGCTTGGGTTTAACGGCTACTTAGAATCTGGCAACCCTGACAGGTATTTGAAAGAAAGAGACTTTGTGAAGGTCAGAAAAAAGAATGCAGATATGAGACGTGAGTGTGTAGACGGCTTGAGCCAATGTTCTCTCCCCTGGGTACAAATTAAGGCTTGAGATAAATATTAGACATATTTTAAACAAAAGAAATCAGGGAGGTGAGGATGTAAAAGGAGAATACAGATGGATGTCCAAGGTTCTCTGAGTGTGCATCTCCAGGGGGAGACGGCACACAAGACTGCCCTCCAGGGGGGTAATTTGCACTGTTTTTTTTTTCCTTTTCTTTCTAAAAAAGGCTCAACACCTGCTAGGGTTGTCAAACTAGAAGGCAGCAAGAGAGACGGCTAATTTAAGATTTTTAACAGCTTATTACTTATCTTACTAAAATGACAGAGTTTTCTTTTTTATTTTATCTCAGTGAAAGAATGCTTGCAACTCATTTTATCCTCCGGCAAAATATAAAAAGAAAGAAAAGTCCAACTTGTATCCCATAATTCTAACGGATTAATTTCTGTAGGGTCCTGTCACAGTCCACCAGGAATGTGTAAAGCGGAGGAACGTGGGAAAAAGAGGGAGGAGAAACATTATCAAGGCTCTTAATGACATCTCGAGAGCCTCTTCTCTGAGCTTCCTGTGGATCTCCCAATGACGTCAGTGGTCTAACCACTGATGATGTCTGAAAGTCAAATTGGTTAACATGTGGCAATGATGGATGCTTTTCACCTCTCCTCACACATCTAATACATCTGTTTTTTTTCTCCTTCTTTTCCATTGCAGTTCCACCAGGTGAGAAGAGTGATGACCATCTTGTTCATTACTATGGTTATTTCATACTTTAGTTGCATGAAAGCTGCTCCCATGAAAGATGCCGGCGTCATCCGAGGTCACGCCGGACCGGGCTACCTTGGAGCACGGACCCATGGGACTTTGGAGAGCATGGGTGTACCCCAACGTGGATTGCCGTCACTAGCGGACACTTTTGAGCAGGTCATTGAGGAGCTGCTTGATGGGGGAAATGAGCCTCAGCCTGCCACAAAGGGGGCTGATCCCAAGGATGCGGACATGTACACATCACGCGTAATGATCAGTAGCCAAGTGCCTTTGGAACCCCCTCTGCTCTTTCTCCTGGAGGAGTATAGAAACTACCTGGACTCAGCAAACATGTCCATGAGGGTGCGCCGCCACTCAGACCCGGCCCGCCGAGGCGAGCTCAGCGTATGTGACAGTATTAGTGAATGGGTGACAGCTGTTGACAAAAAGACGGCAGTGGACATGTCAGGGCAGACGGTAACCGTCCTGGAAAAGGTCCCTGTACCAAACGGCCAATTGAAGCAATACTTTTATGAGACCAAATGTAACCCAATGGGCTACACCAAGGAAGGCTGCAGAGGAATCGACAAGAGGCATTACAATTCCCAGTGTCGGACGACCCAGTCATATGTACGAGCTCTCACTATGGATAGCAAAAAAAAAATTGGCTGGCGCTTTATAAGAATAGACACTTCCTGTGTATGTACATTAACCATTAAGAGAGGGAGATAGTGAATTTAACGTTGTATAGATTTTATTGAGAGAAAAAAAGAGAAATTATCTATTTGTATATATACATAACAGGGTAAATTATTCCGTTAAATGATAATTTTATGGACTGCATGTAAAGTTTAAAAAAAAAAAGAAAAAAAAAAGAAGTTTATACAGTAAAGTGGTAATACGGTCTATTTATTGAACATATCCATGACCAAGACAAATAAAAGAAAAAAAAAATAAAGTCATCTGCGCACAATTTCAAATAATTCTGTATTACATTCCTCAAGACATTGTGGTTTGTTTACGTTGCCAAGAATCTGAAAAAATAATTAAATAGAAAACACAGAAAGTAAAATGAATGAAAAAATATTGCATGCTGCTTCGATTGTGAAGTGAGAAACTGTCCACTTTGAAAAAGGAAATCAATTCTGACCAAAACATTCCGTTTACATTTTAGACAGTAAGTGATCTTTATTCCTGTTAGTATTATACTTGTTTACTGCTTTAAACTTCTACAGATAGCATTGGAATTCAATTCAAATGTCAAGGTGCTGTTGTCAAAGCTTTGCTGTTTATTTTTTTATTCCCACAAAGTTTAAAAAATGAGATATAAAAGATTATTCATTGACATATGTTCTGCAAAATATAATTCATTTTGTATGTTGTGACGTTGTTTGCAATATTAAATTAAAATATTTGATGAAAAAAAAAAAGAAATCCTATAGGCAACTGAAAACTAAACCAATGAAAATAAAGGTTTAACTCTCCCTTTGTGAGTTATCCATGGGTAGAGTGTGGAGTTTTCAGTGTGTGTTTTTAGAGTGCTGTGTTACAAATTTCCTAGTGATGCTAAAAACATTTACAGGTGTGCATTACGATAATCTCTTAGCTGTAATAATTTCCCAGTTATATGTGAGTGTGTGCGTGTGTAGCATGAACTGTCATTGGTCATGGCCAGTGTGTTGCCATGTCAGACATTGGCTGCTCTGAACTGGACAAGCAAGAAAATGAAAGGATGGGTATGTGTCTGCTGTTGGTGTGTGATTATGTAAATTTATCTCTATCTAAATATGCTGTTACTGTTTGTGTGTGTGTGTGTGTGTATGTGTATGTATATATATATATATATATGTATATACAGCCCAAAATTTTATATATATTCACTCATTATCAATGCTTACTTCATCCATTTCAGTGTTGCAGACATATATAAACTGTATATATTTTCATGCTCTCCGTTTCTGTAGTCACTTTTGAAGTCAGAGTTATGGGTAATTAAGCTCATTTTGACTGTAACAAGAACCAGATCTGTGCCAAACATTTACAGCAGGGTTGTCCAGCACAGTTCCTGGGGAATCACAGTGGCTGCAGTGTTTTTTTGTTTTTTTTTTCTTCCAGTCAATTCCTTAATTAGCAACCAGAAAAAAAGGGAACAATGAAGGACTCTGCATCTTAAAAAGCTAGTAATTTAAATTTGACACAAAAGAAGTGTGTTTTATTAGTAGTAGCAATTGATTAAGGAAGAAAGTGGTTGCAATGAAACCATGCAGCCACAGTGGCCTTCCAGAAATTAAGTTTGACATTCCGGCCTTACAGCATTCCAGTTCGTCACTTGTAAACTCTCATTCAAAAATCCATCCATCAGGGTTTCCAAACAAAACATGCAAAATTATGCTAAATTCATGCAAAAACTACAAAGAAAGCAGGAAGCGGTTTAGGGTTTAAAATTGTTATGAAGCATTGCTGCTCATATATGTAAACTAAAATATAGAGAGCCTTACTGATGGTGTAAAAAGCTGAAATGATTACAAATATGTAATACATATCTGGAATGGGACCCTTTTTACTCTTAACTACTCAAGAGCAGGATACACTGAAGGGAGAATACAAAGGATCATAATAAACCAACACAAAACCACACTTCCCCTCAGGTTTGCCTTCACGGACTAATGCCCTGTCGGCCCAGTAAGATGGCCTCCATTTTTTCTCAGTTTATAACATCAGACAAGTCATCTCTTTACTTCTGCCATTGCCCTGTCACTATATAGATACTAGTTTCTTTCCTTCCTATCAATAGGCCATTTCCTTAACTCTCCTCCCAAGCTCTAAGCTCAAATCTCAATGGTTTTAAACAGCCTGGAAACCCTATCACAGAGTCACATCTGAGCCTTCTTTGGTTACCAAAAGACTTGGCCACTGATCCCTATACAGAATAAATTCCCTAACAGAATAGCTTTTAAGCAATATGGCCCACTATTGCATGGCCCACCTTAAATAGGCAACATGGTTCTCATACATGGTATTCAGGCAGCAAATTATAGAAACTTCAATCAGAGGGCACATCAAACCTAATGCCTCCATATGCCAAAACTACCTTGAGGATGTTAGATAACATGACCAGGAATTGCAGGGGATGACACATCACATGACTGCTGCATGACACAGTTGCAAATTTCCAAAATATTGTGAGCTTGCTGCATTTTTTCAGACAGTTAACATGCTACCTGACTGTTTCAATTGCTATACAATTGTTTTCTAGATGTAGTGAGTTCAGTTCTCACCTTTCAAGGCAGCATTGTATGTATTATATTTCCAGCTGAGCACCCTCGGCTCGTACACATTGGACCCCACCGCTGTGAATTAAGGCAATGAAATGTGGTGAGTAGCAGACTGGTATTACTGAGTCACTGGGGATGTCAGACTAAATGAGTGGGGGTTGTGGACATTTGTCCCCAAGTGTATGGAAATAAAGACAAGGACTATAAATCACTGTAAAAGTTGTGTAGTGTGATAACAGCTTTATTCAACATAATGATGTCATGAAAAAAATACTGGCTTCTTGCCAGTTCTCCCTGTCATTATTTTTAAATGGGAAAGACAAACCCCTGGACACTGTACTGGCCCTTTCAGCCTCTAGCATGGCTTGCATTAACCAGCCATCTTACACCTTACTTTGGTTCAAGGGTCAAGTATCCCAAATAGTTAACAACAGTTAGCTCCACTGGAAGCACCGTTAGACTGGGATGTTAAGTACTGATTCAAATGTAAGGCAGACTATTATATTATATCATCAATGTATAGCTATATAGCTGTCTATTTATATTTCATACATATATATAGGTCAAATCCCATTATAGCGAATACTGAAATAACACAATTTTCAGAATAATGAATACCTTTTGTTGGCTCAGGTAAACGTTCATACAGCATCATGTTTAACGGATATCATCTTAATGAAATGGAAATTACAGTATAACGCATGCTTTTTCAACCAAAAATAGCCACCAAAAATATTAATATGATGAAAAAAATACTTAGTTCTGAATCTCGGAAACCCTCCAACAGCCTGCCTCTTTCTTTTTAGGCCAAAAAGAAAGAGGCAGTCTGTTGCGAAATTTCCGGCCTCAGGCATTCTTGGTGTGAGTGTAGGCACGACATTATAAAGGTAAAGCCGAATTCTGAGTCAGTGCTGCACCAAGTGTCTGCGTGAGTAGTTGTGTCATGTGTAGATACTATACTGTTTCATAGTGCTTCTCAAAGTTTTCTATCCAATGAACAAAAAAAGTGAGAAACGGAAAATACAGGTACTTTACTACTGTATAGAGAAGGCAGGTACAGTCTCAGGACTTCATTCAAAATTGGAGCTCTTACTTCAGCACTCAAGCACATAAAGGAGCAGCAACACAGGCTATCGTCCTGATTTAGTTCCCTTCTTCAAATTAGAAGAACACCAGGAGCTCAGAATCACCACTGTGGCAGACCAGAAGAGTGTGAGGAAGAGAAGGGAAAAGCCCAGTTTTAAATGTCCTAAACATTGTGCGACAAGTATGCTTGTCCAGCAGGGGACGACCAATTTCTTTGCCCTTGTTTACTGTTTACCAGCAAAGCAGCAATGGAACCGTCCTTGTGCCTATATATATGTAATTAATTCCACCCAGTAATGCACTTAGTTATCCTCAGAAGGAATGAACCAACTCAAACTAAATTGAACCTGGAATTAAATTGAAATTCAAAAACATGTTCTTACCCCTTCAAAAGCATCCAATGAAAGTGGTCCATCTGTTGTTTTAATTGGTTCTGTTTAATCCATTGTCACAGTGGATAACTGCCTGTAGTAGCAGCATCGAGTACAAGTCAGGAACCATCTTAGAACAGAAGTTCAGTCTATCCCAGGTAGCATTAATACATCAAGCTACACTCAACTCTTATTGAGCTAATCTAATGTGTTGGGGATGGAGAAGGAAATCAGAGAACCCAAATAAAAACTACACCAACACAAGAAGAATGTGGAAAATAGACCATCTTTATAATTTCAAATGGTAGCAACACCTGGGACTGGGTTGACTAGGCCTCCCTAGCTACAACAAACTTCCCAAGACATTCCTAGGGAATACCCAGATTCTCCCAGGGCAATCAAGACATATAGTCCATCCAGCATGTGTACAGATAAAGTGAAAGGTTACTGCTGTTCCTGAATATCCTAATGGGACATAAGCATTTCATTTTGTTTACCTTAACCAAAAAATATTTGTAAATAATACTGTTTAATAAGAATGCATGAATAATGATAGTGGTTTCTAGCATTTATGTGTTCCATTGGCTGCATCTCACTGACCTAAATGTGTGCAACTGGATGCTGTAGAGATTAAAGTGGAGAGATGAAGCCGGGAGGTAAAAATGCAGTATGTCACATTTAAATAGCTAACACTAAGCCAGTCAAAACAAAGTTTGCCCTTCTCTTGAACTTCATTTTTTTAAAGGTCCAGCAACTATTTTGAGTAACCTCCATATTCATTTAGAAAAATGAAACAGTAATAAAGAAAATCCATAAATATCAACAAACGTGCTTGAATTTAATTTAGCCTAATACTCTGCCCCTGATTAACTGTAATCTTATTATACCAATCCAGAATTGCAGGAAATTAGTTATTGGCAAGAAAATGTTAGGTTTTAGTGTGTTAATTAAGCAAACAGACTGCTTAGATTCTATAAGATAAATTACTGAGCTCTTTGAGTGCATCATCAGTAAATCCCTTCTTGGCCAGCAATGTGATTCTCACTATACAGAGGAAGTGATTTGAAGTGAAAATTAAGGCTTTAACAGAAATATTCAAGAAGTATTGAGAAGAACTACCGAATGGTTGACCCATGATGCTGCTGTGCTAATCACTATGCCAACATTTTAGGAAGCAGAGTGGAAAAAAAAGTTTCCCTTATCCTCTGAAAGACAATATCACAGAAAAAAAATGTCAGTTCTGAATAGGAAATTACATAAGTAGATTGAAGATAAAATAATTAAATTGTACAAGTTGGAAATGAGTGCAGAAGTGATCATCTGTGAACTGGTATCCCACATAATGTTGGCGCTTGACTTGAGCCCATTGCTGTTTGCCAGATGTTGCCTGTCCTTGACTATATAACAGAGAAGTGGGTTTTAAAGATTGTGTCTAAAGATCTGCATTGATATCTGGGAGGTTGCCAGTTCAATTCCCAGAATTCCTTACTCTGCTGGGCCCTTGAACATGACCCTTAACCTGAAAATTGCTCCACGGGTGCTGTACAGTGGCTGACCCTGTGCTCTGACCCTCCAGAAGGTCATGCAAAAAGACAACTTCCTCTTGGAGATTAAAGTTTCATATCAAACAAAAAGAGCTTTCTCAAAAATCGTATTGTAGACATTAAAGAGGATATGAGATATGGTTTTGGTAAAACTAGAGTATGAGTGTTAATGGCTTGTTATAGTGCATCTATTGAGCAAAACATTTGTGAAGACCTACATTTTTGGGCCTCTGAAACTGTTGAACACATCCAGCAACAAGGTCCTGGTGACCACTGTTATCTTCACCAATGGGTTTTTTTTTCCACAATAGATCACCAGAAAAAAATTACCAGTACATTGATTAAGATTACTCTACTGGATCATCTCCCATGTCAAAGTCACTGGCGTAAATAAAAAAAAATCCAATAGTTTTTGAGTTATGAAAGGATTAAAATTAAAATAACTTCTGGGGCCCCTCCAGGATTAGGGGCCCTGAAGCTTAAGCTTCATTAGTTTCATAATAGATCCAAATCCTGGAAGTAAGTGACTAATAGATGCACTATACATAACCCCTATTTTGGTGTTGCCATTAGCAATGTTAATAACTCAAAAAAGGGCTTACTAAGGTGGTTACATTATGTAAAGACCACAGGGACGATACTAACGACACACAGGAATTTAAAGAAACCTAAATTGGGCATTTTGTATCAGAGCAAAAAAATAACAATTCCAGATATGAGCTAAACCTTCCTACTGTTTTGGGCACAGGAAACACCAATAAACTCCTTAACATCTTAACCAATAAGTCTCACCCTACTTCACACCTCTCTCCTTTAGAAGAAGAACATCCTTCTTTTCACCGGCTCCTATTTAACTCCCGCTGTACTCAAGACTTCACCCACCTTCCTTTGTCTTTCTGAAAGTTCCCCAAAAAGTTCACCCTTAGCTTGCATGTCTCACCATTCTCAATCTTGTCTCAGTACCTACCTACCCATCCCATCAGTCAACCGGCTTCTACAATACAGTACCAGTAACTGATTGATTAATGCACCTTGCTAGCTCTTATTCTAAAATGCTACTATTTTTTCTTTGCATGAAATTTGTAGTCAAACTACCTTTTTGATTATAAGTGAGTGACACTATAATGCCCTGGGTCCTTTTAAGCAATGCCTTTTTCTACAACTTTATTCTAAACCACTATCTCAATGTTTTCTTTTGTCCCACATTTGTATTCTTACTTTTGTCATTGCCCATGAAATTTAACCCCAGCTTCAGCATTTAACAAACTTAGTCCATTACTGTATAACTGACATCTCAGTTTCTGATGTTGCTCACCCACTCCTAAATCATATTATACCATGCATACAATGAAGTACTGACATTCAAGAACTGCCAGATGCCTAACAAAAAGTAAATGCTGGGTACTGCAGACAGAAGATGATCAACCTGGAATTTTATAAATATTAACAATTCTACAAAAGTGAAATAAGTATCAGGCACAATAGAGAGAAACAACTGTGGATCTCAAAGAATCCATGTCAGTGTGCCTGGAGTGACAGTTGGGGCTGTTTCCTGCCTAGTGCTTCCAGGATCAAGACACATATACAATACAAATATATACATATACAATACATACTTTTTTTTACCTTCCATCCATTCCATCCATTCTCTTCCGCTTATCCGAGGTCGGGTCGCGGGGGCAGCAGCTTAAGCAGAGAGGCCCAGACTTCCCTCTCCCCGCCACTTCTTCCAGCTCTTCCAGGAGAATCCCAAGGCGTTCCCAGGCCAGCCGGGAGACATAGTCCCTCCAGCGTGTCCTGGGTCTTCCCCGGGCCTCCTCCCGGTTGGGCGTGCCCGGAACACCTCACCAGGGAGGCGTCCAGGAGGCATCCTGATCAGATGCCCGAGCCACCTCATCTGACTCCTCTCGATGCGGAGGAGCAGCGGCTCTACTCTGAGCCCCTCCCGGATGACTGAGCTTCTCACCCTATCTTTAAGGGAAAGCCCAGACACCCTGCGGAGGAAACTCATTTCAGCCGCTTGTATTCGCGATCTCGTTCTTTCGGTCACTACCCATAGCTCATGACCATAGGTGAGGGTAGGAAGGTAGATCGACTGGTAAATTGAGAGCTTTGCCTTACGGCTCAGCTCCTTTTTCACCACGACAGACCATGCAGAGCCCGCATCACTGCGGATGCCGCACTGATCCGCCTGTTGATCTCACGCTCCATTCTTCCCTCACTCGTGAACAAGACCCCGAGATACTTGAACTCCTCCACTTGGGGCAGGATCTCTCCCCCAACCCTGAGAGGGCACTCCACCCTTTTCCGGCTGAGGACCATGCTCTCGGATTTGGAGGTGCTGATTCTCATCCCAGCCGCTTCACACTCAGCTGCGAACCGATCCAGAGAGCTGAAGATCACGGCCTGATGAAGCAAACAGGACAACATCATCTGCAAAAACAGATTTTTACCTTGCTAATATATATATATATATATATATATATATATATATATATATATATATATATATATATATATATATATAAACTGCTCAAAAAAATTAAAGGGAACACTTTGAAAACACATCAGATCTCAATGGGAAAAAGAAATCCTCCTGGATATCTATACTGATATAGACTGGGTAATGTGTTAGGAACGAAAGGATGCCACATCGTTTGATGGAAATGAAAATGATCAACCTACAGAGCCCTGAATTCAAAGACACCTCAAAAATCAGAGTGAAAAAATTATGTGGCAGGCTAGTCCATTTTGCCAAAATTTAATTGCAGCAACTCAAAATTGTACGCAGCACTTTGTATGGCCCCTGTGTTCTTGTATACATGCCTGACAACATCGGTGCATGCTTCTAATGAGATGACAGATGGTGTTGTGGGGGATCTCCTCCCAGATCTGGACCAGGGCATCACTGAGCTCCTGGACAGTCTGAGGTGCAACCTGGTGGCATTGGATGGACCAAAACATAATGTCCCAGAAGTGTTCTATTGGATTTAGGTCAGGAAAGTGTGGTGGCCAGTCAATGGTATCAATTCCTTCATCCTCCAGGAACTGCCTGCATACTCTCACCACATGAGGCCAGGAATTGTCGTGCACCAGGAGCCACTGTACCAGCATAGGGTCTGACAATGGGTCCAAGGATTTCATCCTGATACCTAATGGCAGCCAAGGTGCCTTTGTCAAGCCTGTAGCGGTCTGTGTGACCCTCCATGGATATGCCTCCCCAGACAATCATTAACCCACCACCAAACTGCTCATGCTGAATGATGTTACAGACTGCATAATGTTCTCCATGGCTTCTCCAGACCCTTTCACTTCTGTCACGTGCTCAGGGTGAACCTGCTCTCATCTGTAAAAAGCACAGGGCACCAGTGGTGCATCTGCCAATTCTGGTATTCTATGGCGAATGCCAATCGAGCTGCATGCTGCTGGGCAGTGAGCTCAGGGCCCATTAGAGGACATGGGGCCCTTGGGTCACCCTCATGAAGTCTTTCTGGTTATTTGGTCAGAGACATTCACACCAGTGGCCTGCTGGAGGTCATTTAGTAGGGCTCTGGCAGTGCTCATCCTGTTCCTCCTTGCCCAAAGGAGCAGATACTGGTCCTGCTGATGGACCTTCTATGGCCCTCTCCAGCTCTCCTAGAGTAACTGCTTGTCTCCTAGAATCTCCTCCATGCCCTTGAGACTGTGCAGGGAGACACAGCAAACCTTCTGGCAATGACACGTATTGATGTGCCATCCTGGAGAAGTTGGACTACCTGTGCAACCTCTGTAGGGTCCAGGTTTTGCCTCATGCTACCAGTAGTGACACTGACTGTAGCCAAATGCAAAACTAGTGAAGAAACAGTCAGAAAAGATGAGGAGGGAAAAATGTCAGAGGCCTCCACCTGTTAAACCATTCCTGTTTTAGGGGTCATCTCATTGTTGCCCCTCTAGTGCATCTGTTGTTAATTTCATTAACACCACAGCAGCTGAAACTGATTAACAACCCCCTCTGCTACTTAACTGACCAGATTAATATCCCATAAGTTTCATTGACTTTATGCTATACTCTGATTAAAAAGTGTTCCTTTAATTCTTTTGAGCAGTATATATATATATATATATATATATATATATATATATATATATATATATATATATATATATATATATATATATATATATTCTTTTGAACATTGACTACTGTTGTTAGGCTTTTGAATGCTTTTAGACATTTGATGGTAACTCTGTGACAGATAATTCTCTTAAACATATGTCTCTTAAACTGTATGTTGGTTTAGCTCAAACACATCTGCTACACTAAAAGGCTAAAGTTGAAAAGGGAAATATTTACATACTAGTTGCAATAAATCTTTCATCGTATGACTACAACAAAACTGGTTACTCCCCTAAACTGCAGGTGACTGCATTTTGTAGAGGTGAGTGACACCCCTGGGCTGAATGCAAAGATATTTTCTTTGTACTTTAACCAGTCCAATGTGGAGTTGTTATGTTGCATAATTGTCGACATTTCTGTTTCTGCCAATTCTTGTTTGTATGCTAAAGACAACTGCCTCCACATTGCTTTGAGACTTGCCTGCAGCACAAATACGGCAAACTATCTCTCTTTCCCCATCATTCACTGGAGAAATGTTGTAACAATTCTGAGTCACAGGTCAAGAGGCATAACTGAAAAACAATCATCTTCACACTTAACTGAAATTTTTTTGACATTTAGTGCACTTAATTCCTTCCCAAAAAAGACCAGATAAAAGCAATCATTTTGTTATAGAAAATAGCATATTTTACTGCATAATGATAGTGACCCCTATAAAACTTTCTTGTCTTTCCATGGCCTGCATGTTACACAAAACAAGTTTTAATTTCTCTTTGCTAAGTTATATATATTGTGAGCTGGTGCCCAGCTCGGAAATGTTGCCAGGGACAGTGGCATCACTGGGGTAGCACAGAACAAGACGTGATCCTTACTGAAGCCTTCAGAAAAAAGATGGAGCCAACCACAACACAAGCAGGAAAGGTCCTTTACATGTAATTGTGTGCTCTGTATATGTGTTGTGTGCCCATAAGATGACAGGAGTACAACTATAGTAGATATATGTAATGGTACCCCAGGATGTTAGAGATCAAGTGACTAAGTAGTTGGCAAAGATGCACAGCCCTCTGATTAAAGAGGGCAAGCCCACCTGACTTGGGAACAGCTCTTGGCCACTGTGGTTCCCAGAAGAGCAAGTAAAGAACTGTTTTGTCCCTCCAATAGTCCAGGCAGACAGATAACTACCTTGGAGACTTAGCATTTAAAGGACAACCAAAGTATTGGGGTTAAAGGACACCAGGCCAGCTGAAGCAAGTTCTAGCATTCTGTCTCCAAATAAAATGCAGGGCCATTACAGGCTTTGTCAAAAGTGAACACAAGGTGAGGTTTAAAGCTACCTCAGTTCCTGGGGCCAGACAAGATTAGAGTAGTTAGAGTAGCTAAGGGAGAAAGAGAGGCCATTAACTATAGATAGAAAACTCAGAGAAGAGGTGAGGATACGAGTGCATTGGTTTGGCTTGATGGGTACAAGGGAGTGAATCACTATCATCAATAAGAAGATAGGAATTCAAGAGCACTTTAGGCAGGTCCAGAGATACCCTTAGTTTGTTATTTGGCATGTATTTTATGTTCTCCATGTGTTCATCCCTTCCTGGTTTAAAGAAAAGTGTAATTTTAATGGTCTTTTGCCTTCTAGGTTTTTGCCTGAGTAGAGGAGGCTGCCACAAGTCTCAACACCCCTTTTCTTTTCCCTGATATTCTTGCATCCTGGATATTGTGGTTTAAATTTCTCTCTGCACCACTACACTCAACTGTTCAATTTTAGGTTTAGTAATGGACTTAGGCATTTATACATAACTCAGACCATATTATATCTCTCTTTTAAATTCTAAGTGTACTACTTTTTTAATTAAACTTCTTGCTCTCCCTTAGAATATGACTTTCATTTAAGTGATTCAGTGTTGCATATTCCTTCCCAAAGCAAAAACATTGCAGTCAAGGAATTTGTACTTTTATCTACTGTAGCCCATAGCTAATTATATATTTCCTTAGACTTAATGTCTATAGAACCTTATCCTATATTTATCATTAAATATTAGGAAGTCCTGTTCACAAAAGATTAATTTCAAAAATATCCAAATAATTAGTCTTCCTTGAAAGTCAATGAGATCTTCTTAATTCATGATACCCATCAGAGCACGTTGGTCTATCCAGCATGTTTATTTATGATGGGATATTAATTAATTAATTAATTAATTAATTAATTTCAACTACCAAACTTGGGGAAAAGCTAAAAATGTTTGCTAGACCTTAAACCCAAAGGAGATGGTTACCACTGCAGGAGGTGAAATATACTGACACTTTCCTATTGAGCTATCTGACATTGACAGAATGGTTCAGGATGGTGATGTGGATTTGGCAATAAGGAGAAGGCCAGTGCAGGATAACAGAAATGCCGTCTTCCTACATAAAGTAGGTGGAGCCTGACAGCACAGCACACTGCAAGGTGATCTCCATGCCAGGCAACTGTTACTAAGCACAGCAACTATAAACAAGATTGCTGCACCCATGAATACACCACAAAATGTGGGATCACAGACAACAGAATACTCACCTCTGGCTACCTGCTGGTATCCCTGTTATAAAATCAGAGAAAGAATCAAAAATATGAGAAGCACATTCAAAAATTGCAGAAGTGGCAAAAAACAAATCTATATGTACTCAAACAAAGATCTGTTCTGCAGCTATACTTTAAATTAACATTTGGTCAGTTTGCCTTCCTGGGCCATTACAAGGTTGTCAATGACCCAAATCATAGTTATACTCACACATTAAATCTAATTATTATGCACAGGGTTGATTTAAAAATGTAAATATTACTCCATTGAATTAATTTATTTCTGATCACTACTTAAATACATCTGATTTGTTTTTGCCCTTACCAATTGACTCTCAGATTAAAACAAGGACAGTGCAACATCTATGTATTTGTAAATATTCTGAAAAACTCAAGCATAATTGTGAAAAGCAATTTAGATCAGCTAATATCAAATTAAAATTTGACTTTGAAAGATGTGTTGTTTACAATAGCTCCCTTTAAAACAAAAGAGATTAAAGCACATAGAATCTCACCCTGGTTTAATGAGAGTATTGACACTCTTAAATTAGAATGTCCAAAACTGGAGCAAAGATGGAGAGCAGCAAAGCTGCAGATATTCCAAAATACAAGGACAGAGTGTTTTATAAACTATAAGAAAGCTCTTTATTGATGCACTTAGACTATTATTATATATATAATATATAGATAATGACTAACAATCCTTGAGTACAGTTTAGAACATTGGCTGATCTAAAAAAAGGGGAATTTCTGAATTACAATGCAAAATATCCACTAAAATTAACAGTGCAGACTTTATGAGGTTATTTAATGATAAAATTGGCAATATAAAATCCCAGATTTAGTTTTGCATTGCAAACTAAAAATTATATTGGCAAACCCTGTCTCATGTTCCACTCACCACTTTAGTATTTTTAATTTTATAACAGAAGAGGAAGTCACTTTAATTTCTAAAATGAAACCTACTACATGTTCCTTAGACCCATCAAAACTAGTAAAAAGTTCAATGGATTTTCTGGCAGCACCCATATTTAGCATTATAAATAATTCATTATTATTATTGACTCCTGATGCACTAAAAGTTTCAGTTATCAGACCATTATTTAAAAAGTCAGAACTAGGCCCACATATGCTTAATAATTATAGACCCATTTTATATTTACCTGTTCTTACTAAAATAATTGAAAAATTAGTTGCCATTTGGCTCCAGTATTTCCTTACACATCACAGCTTATTTGAGAAGTTCCAGTCTGTCTTTGTACCGTTCATAGTACAGAATTGACACTAACCCCTGTTGTAAACAACTTTCTAATATCCTGTGATGAAGGAAATTCCACAGTAAATTATGACATTAGATTTAAGTGCAGCTTTTGATACAACTGACAGTTTAATTTTACATTTTTTTTTTATTTTATTGGTTTTATTTGAAGCAAATAACATTCCATACAATCAAGTCAAACTTAACCAAACAAAATTCAACCCCCACCCAACAGAAAGAGATGAGATCCAACAACCAGAGCAAATCTTAAAAGCAGCAGGGAAAGAAGTGTATCCTTTTCCCAGGTTTTTATTTATGAAATCAATTCCAGTATGTACAGAAAAGTGCTGACAGTACTCCGTCATTTTACTCAGAGGTTAAATATGGTGTCTCGCAGGACTTAGTACTCGGACCTTTACTGTTTTTATTTTACATCCTTCCATTGGGAAATATCATTAGAAACATTTATTTTCACTTGTATGCAGATGACATTCAATCATACCTTTCTTTTAGACCAAATGACCTTTCTCAGATAATATCTTTAATCAGTTAAAAGAGTGTAAAAAAGAAAACAAATTGTTTCTGAATGCAGAAAAAACAGAAATGTTTTTTCATTGGAGGGAATGATTCAGACCACATTATTCTGTAATTTTTTAACCCAGCTGAAATCACGACTTGTTTTACTGAATTAGTGCACATTTTAGGTGTTAACTTTGACACTAGTGTGTAATGTAAAACAAATGTTACAAAACTATCTAAAACATGTTTTTTCCATCTTAAAAAAGTAAGATGTTTTCTAAATGTGCAGGATGCTGAGAAATTATTTCATGCATTTATTTCATGTCAGATTGACTACTGCAAGGCATTATTTACTTGAAGTGGTATTTAAGTGGTATAGTGGTAACACTTATACTGGAGTAGGACTATATATATATAGTTTATACTGTCAAATAATGAAAAGAGTGCGCGACACGTGTTTCGCCCTAATTCTGGGCTCATCAGGTGTACACACTCACATATACATATAAATATACTGAATCTATTATAATGTCAAAGATGAGACAACAGAGTCGCAAAACGGTTTGGGGCAGCCAACCATATAATTTTTCCTGGTAGCGAAAGTTACATTGTTAAATTGGGAGTACATTGTGTACAGATACAAGTCCAAAACAGAACTGACATGATGAGGCAAAGATGGCAGTTTTAAGCGTGATCAGAAGAAGTGAGGTTATCAGGCCCGGAACCGGAAATTACATCATTGGACCCAGACAGAATTTCCTGTAATCAGTCTGCAGCGAAAAGAGAGAAATGGTTAGTACACTCTGCCACCCCCTGGTTTGTCATGGAATTACCTTCATTCAGGCCCTTTAGCTGCCTCCCATACACACGTGTGTAACAATATATATATAAATTATATTATATGGGTGGCATGGTGGGGCAGTGGGTAGCACTGCTGCCTCGCAGTTAGGAGGCCGCAGTTCGCTTCCCGGGTCCTCCCTGCATGGAGTTTGCATCTTCTCCCTGTGTCTGCGTGGGTTTCCTCTCACAGTCCAAAGACATGCAGGTTAGGTGCATTGGCGATCCTAAATTGTCCCTAGTGTGTGCTTGGTATGTGAGTGTGTGTGTGTGCCCTGCGGTGGGCTGGCGCCCTGCCTGGGGTTTGCTTCCTGCCTTGTGCCCTGTGTTGACTGGGATTGGCTCCAGCAGACCCCCATGACCCTGTAGTTAGGATATAGCGGGTTGGATAATGAATGGATAGATGGATGGATTATATTATATACTTTTATACTTTTATATCTGAGAGACATGTGGTCACAAATTCAGCAAAAATGTTAAATGACAATTAGTATTAAAAAATACCTGTATACTTTATCTTAATAGTTAATGGATCTGTTTCATAACTATTTAGAAAATCTGGCCCTGAGCAGGGGTGATCCTAAAATGCATCGGCCTGAAGGACATGATAATATTAAAACTTGGGTATTTTTGGTATTGAAGACATTATGAAGTACATTTGAATTGTTAATAATTTGTCTGAGCCCAAAAATTGTAATTACTGTATGGAAGCTAATAAGCTCAAGTAATAAAGATTAGAATCATTGGTGCTTAAATATAATGTTGTTTATATTTGGGGGCTGGTAAATTTAATGAAAGTTTTATGTAACCTATTTGCTGTTTCTTTGGTGTTCTTGCTGTGTTTTTTGTTTTACTCTCCTTTATTGTCATTTGGCCATAGTTCAACATTTAACTAATAGACAAATATTGTTGGTTTACATTCATGTTAATCAGTATCTACTTTGTTTTATGTGTGTTTAAACAAATCTGTGTCTTTATATACTAATTCTTCATTTAGCAATTTGTAAAATCTATACATGCATTTTACCTGACAACTTGTCACAGCACTCTGGGCCTGCACTCAATGAAGAACAAAAATAAACTGAATCAAATTGAATTTCTTCTGATCACCAGAGATTTTAATCAAAAATTATCTGACATGCCTAAAAGAGCATTCATCTCATGTTTGTAACTGCAAGATGAACTCTCATTTCCTTTGATGGTTACACTCATACACTGATAAACAGGTATGGACCTATAACTAAAAGAGGACATGCACCCCTTGGCTTTCATTTGAGCCTGAAAACTCACTGATGCTTTCCTTTGAGGACTGAAAGTACTGCCTTTGGGCCAGGGAGATGTTCTCCTTAAAGCTCCTGGAATTAGAAACCCCAAAATCTTTGTGAACACCCACTAATAGCCAAATCTGAACACTTAACCTCTTTGGCAATGTCTGAACGCATACTGGAAAAAGGAGCTCATTAAACACAGGAATCCTAGTACCTAGACTCTTGCACTTTTCAAAATGAGCTCAGGAAGACAAAGACACAAACAAAGGGCCATGAGGCAAAGAAAACTAATGTACTCTACTGCACCCAAAGTTCTACACTTGAGCCATGGCACACAAGTCCACACAGTGTCAGACTTTATCCTTAAAAGCTTGATATGGTAAAACTGCTATAGCTGTGTTAAAAAAGCTTAGAACTCTAGATAGCTAAAAACCAGCGAGATAAAGACTTCATATCTTTATATTTAATTTTTATTGTATAACAAACTAAGAATAAACTGTGACATGTAAACATTTAGCTTTTACTAGCTTTTATCTAACTTGGAAATAAATTAGCCTTGGGTCACAGCATAACATTTTAGCCCTGTTTTACCTATAGCTGTGCTGTGATGTAAGGGCAAGGCATCATGCTAAAACTTTTTAAAGAGAAATAATAAATAAAACATCTTGTAAAATGGAGAAACACCGGAAAACCTTGGAATGGATAATTGAACCCAAAAAATATTTTTTTATGTTACTTACCCCAGGTAGTTTGTAGTGATGACTGATAAAAATATTGAATCTCATTTTTTCATCTAGAATGAAGATTAGAACATTACATAATTTGAATATTAAAACAATCTAGACGGGAACAGGTCATTCAGCCCAACAATGCCTGTTATCCCATCCTGTTAATTCTTATAAAATACCATGTAGTTTTGAAAGTCCCTAAAGTCCTACTGTCTACCACACTACTTAGTAGCTTTTTCAAAGTGTCTATGGTTCCCTGTGTAAAGAAAATTTTCCTCATCTTTCTGCAAAATTTATCCTTAACAAGTTTCCAACTATGTTCCTGTGTTTTTGTTGAACTCATTTTAAAATAACAGTCTTGATCCACTGTACTAATTCCCTTCATAATTTTAAACATTTCAATCATATATCCTCTTAATCTCTTTTTGCCTAAACTGAAAAGGCTCATCTCTTTTTATCTTTCTTCATAATTCATCCAATGCAGCCCTGGAATCGGCCTAATTGCTCTTCTCTGGACCTTTTCTAGTGCTGCTATGTCCTTTTTGTAGCCTGGAGACCAAAATTGCACACAGTACTCAAGATGAGGCCTCACCAGTGTGTTATAAGCTTGAGCACAACCTCCTTGGACATGTTTTTTACGCATCGTGCTATATAACCTAACATTCTGTTAGCCTTATTAGTGGCTTCTGAACACTACCTGGAAGTTGATAGTGTAGAGACCACTATGACTCCTAAATCCTCCTCATAAGGTGTACTTTTGATTTTCAGATCTCCCACTGTGTATTCAAATCTAACATTTTACTTCCTATGTGTAATACTTTACATTTACTTACATTAAATTTCAACTGCCACAAATCTACCCAAGCCTCTATGCTGTCCAAGTCCCTCTGTAATGATTCAATGGATTCTAGATTATCTTGCAATCCACCTATCTTGGTATCATCTGCAAACATATCCAGCCTGTTACTTACTGTATATTCCTATCCAATTAATTTATATATATTAAAAACAACAGTGGCTCTAGCATTGATTCTTGCGGAACACCACTCTTAACATCGACCAGTTCTGATGAGGTTCCTTGCACCATCACTCTCTGCTGCCTGTGTTTGAGCCAATTCTCCATCCATCCACAAACATCACCCTGAACTCCCACTTCTTTTAACTTGATGCCCAACCTCTCATGTGGCACCTTATGAAATGCTTTCTGAAAGTCAAGGTAAATAATATCATATGCTCCACTTTGATCATATCCTTTTGTTGCTTCCTCATAGAAATCCAGCATGTTGGTAAAACATGACCGTGTTCTGAATCCATGCTGACTGTTCAGAAAAACTTCTGTACTTGCCATGTGCTGGTCAATCTTATTAATAATTCCTCCCATTAATTTATCTTTGATGCATGTTAAGATTACTGGCTTATAGTTGCTTGGAACTGCCCGGTCACCCTTTTTATATAACGGGATAATATTTACCATTTTCCAGTCCTTCAGAATTTCCCTAATGCTCAGTGACTTTCTAAAAATATGTGTCAATGGTTTATATATGTACTCTTTAACCTCCTTAATAACTCAAGGATAAATATTATCTAGTCCTAGTGATTTGTTTGATTTCATCTTGTTTAATCTGAGCAGTACTTCTTCATCTACAATGTCTAAATACTTCAGTACCTCCTGTGGTATAATAAACGACTCAGGAAGTCTCTAAAGGAGTTGGGGAATGAGCCCATATAATGTCCGTGGACAATATGCAAAAAAATAAATGTATTTGATACTGAGCAGTGAAAACAAAATGTTTTTATAACAAAATGGTGGAAGGAAATTAGATTACAGCAAATGACATCAAAAGCGAGTTGACGGAAATTATGTCATTATTGAGGGACTGGAAGTGACATCATCATGTCAGGCCGGAAGTGACATCATCATGGTGGGACCCAGAAGCGACGTCATCATGGTGGAGCCGGAAATGGCATCATAAGGGGGAGCCAGAAGTTACGTCTTCTAGGGAGAGCTGGAAGTGACGTCATCGGCGGGATATGGAGACAAGATTGTGGAATGGTGGCCATTTTGGGTGACCGGAGGTACTGAAGGTGAGTTATTATTTCTCTTTTTTATTTCTGTTGATGAGGATAGGGAGGTATTAGTATATACAATCGACCCTTTATCTCTTGAAACATCACTCACCTTAGGGCTTGTTGGCTGCCTCCTAAATGCATATGTGTGACACTCCTTATTAGTCCTTTTTACCGCTGGGAGGTCATCCAATTCCTCACATGTGAAGACTATGGAAAAATGTGAGTACAGAGTAATTGCTATTTCACTGTCTGCATTTTTTAATTGCCCTTTACTAGCCTTGATGCACTTCACCTCTTCCTTGACTGTTCTTTTACTACCAAATTACTGAAAGAATCTCTTTGGGTCATCTTTCACCTTATTTGCTTTATTCCTCTCTAACTACCTTTTAGCCACCCTAATATGTTTCTTAATGGCTGCCCTCATGTTCTCATACGCCCTATATTTGACGTAGGAGTTTCTAGCCTTATACATCTTATTTGTCTTTTCTTTTCCTTTGCAACTTTTTTTTAAGTCTTTAATAACGCACTGCAAAGTTTTTTTTTAATTTCCTAATTCCAAATTTAGGTATGTACCTGTCCTGCATTTTATGCAGGGCCAACACCACCATTAAGGCGAATTTGGCATTTGCCTAGGGCACAGATCATAAGTGGGTGGGGACCCAGCTGCACGGGTTAGCTACCGAACAGTCGGTTGACACACTAACAAGCTTGGCCTAGGGCGCAAAATAACCTAACATCAGCACTGATTATATGTAAAACATTTTAAAGCTGTTCCATTGCTCGTTGATTGTCTCCACACTTGAAAGCTTATCCTTGCATATCCTCCTTAGGCTTTTTTCAAAATTTGCCCTACCAAAGTTAAACTTAACAGTTTTGGTCTTTGCATCTGTACTCTTCCAAAACCATGAGAACTGTATTATATTATGGTCACTTGACCCTAGTGGTTCAATCACCTCTACACCCTCAATTCTATCCTGATTATTACAAAATACTAAATCTAGACAGGCTTCATCCCATGTCTGTGCTTTAAGATACTGTGTTATAAAACACTTACTAATTACTTCTAAAAACTCTTGTGCTCTGCTGCTTGCAAGATTATCTCAGTTAATATTTTGATAGTTAAAGTCCTTCTTGACCATAAGATACCCCTATAAACATTTTCAATATTACCAAAAATATGTGCTTTGAAATTATGGCCTGCTTTGGGCACTAAGATGTGGCTCATTGTCCAGCTGAAGAGGACTTGTATTTAAATTCCATTTGACATGAACAGAAACTCTACCTCCTTTTCTGTTCTGGCTATCCTTCCAAAAAATGTGTATCCCTCTATGTTATACTCATCCCCACCTCTGTTTAGCCAGGTTTCCGTTATGGCAATAATATCATAATTATGCTCTGCTATATACAATTTTAACTTACTTCTTTTATTTTTGATACTTCTAGCATTAAGGTAAGCTATTTTTATGCGTTGCTCAGTTCACTTTTGCTAAATGTTGGATTAGAATTGACATTACTATGTATTTTTATTTTTACACTATTGTTTGTTCCTCCTAAAGTTCTGAACCTGGCCTGTCCTAAACTTCCTGCAACTAACCCTCCATCGTACCCTAATTTAAACAATCCTCTCCTAACCTACTCATACGTCTCCCCAACATTGGAGCCTCTTCATTTCAGATGTAACCTGTTGTGGTGGAACAGGTCCAATCTGTTCCAAAAAGCTTCCCAAAGCCCCCTAAATCTATACCGTTCTACCCTGCACCAAGATTTGAGTCATACTTTAAGCCTTCTAATCTCTTTTTTTTTAAATGGACTGCCACATTGAGCCAGCAGAACTTCGGAAAAGACTACCTTATCAGACTCTCTGTCTCTGGACCAAACCTGTGCTTCAGTTCCCCTAATGATTGAGTCCGTAACTACCACTACCTTTCTTTTTCTGATAACTAGTTTTGAGGTGGCCCATTGGGGCTCCTCATACTTGCCTTCCACCTCAGAATCTTCAGAGACACCATCCAACTCTGTAAGGACCTGAAAAC
The DNA here is from genome assembly GCF_016835505.1 of Polypterus senegalus. Lineage (NCBI taxonomy): Eukaryota > Metazoa > Chordata > Cladistia > Polypteriformes > Polypteridae > Polypterus > Polypterus senegalus. The sequence continues at coordinate 97,753,401 of NC_053154.1, read as the reverse complement.
GGTTTGATACTTCCAGTTTTGGGGTTGATGCCCCTGGACAGTTTGCACACTTTACCTTGAGCCTGTGACTGTGACCCACCTATCTCTACCTGTCTGGTCTGGTGTGTCCTCCCGCGCCACCTTGGGGGTGCACACTATCTCTCTAATGGACACCTTAGAGAGGTCACCTGGGGCAAGTCCATCAGTTGTATACTACAAGCCACCGCCTCCTACAGTTCAGCAACCCTGAGCTGGAGGTACTGGATCAGCTGGCATCTCCTGCAGATGTATCCCTCATAAAAGATAGGCTTTTCCAAGCTGTTATCTAAAACGTCCAAAATCCAACAGGACTTGTGTTGCACTGACTTCATTATTAAAATCTGATTGTTTTTAAAGTTATTTTTTATTTAAAATTAAACAATTTATCTTAAAAGGTAGAACTAAAAAAATGTAAGCCAAAAAAAATTTGATTAAAGAATTGCTACAGTTATTTTACACCTTCTGACCCCTTAAGCTCCTGTAATATTGTCCCCCTCAACAGCCTGGTGTTTTTTCTTTCAAAGAGGTTAACTTTATTTCTTTATTTATTATTTTTATTTATCTGTTCTCCTAATTTTGCGCTCCTCTTATTCCATACTTAAAAGCTCTCCAGTCGCACAATTTGTTTTCCTTTGTATTAATGAATCCTTACACTGTCGGCCTCTTAACTGCTCTACTTTCTTAAACGCTAAGAGCTGTTCAAACTATAAAAACTTGCTTACTGAATATCCACTGCTAGTTAATTTCTTGCTGTCTTGTCTGCTCCTACAACCTCTTGTTCCTGACTAGTGCCTAAACGCTAGGCACCTACCTATGTACTGTTGAGACCTTTTCTTTACTGTTTTAAAGTCAGCCACTGCCCTTTTTCCCATGAATGAATTGTTGTATCTGTTACTTATTATGGCACCAGCAGTCAACTACTGCTGACTTCTGTCTTGCCTAGCAGACACTAGTTTAAATACAAATAACAATAACAAGTACAAGTAACAAGTAGCTTTTTCTAACCCTCCTCCAAACACTGCTCCTGTGTGGGTGCAAAACAGCAAAACCCTTACAACAGGAAAAAAAAAGCTTTAAAAATGCACGCATGGCTCCTTAGCTGCAACCAAAACACAAAATTTTTAGGAGCAAAATGTATCTTTTAAATTAACTCTCATACCACAGAACACAAAATTCTCAACTGCTTCTCCTTCATTTGCAAAAATGACGTCAGCACGTCAGTACATCTCAGTCTTATTGATCAATTTCTCTCCCCTATATAGAGTTTCACCCTAGATGAAAATTGCTAAATAAGAGAAACACAGATAACCTAGAATGGCATGGCAGCACAATGGTAGCTTGGCTGCCTCGCAGTAGGGAGACCCGGGTCCTACCTGCGTGGAGTTTGCATGTTTTCCCCATGTCTGCGTGGATTTCTTCTGTGTGCTATAGTTTCCTCCCACAGTCCCAAGACATGCATGTTAGGTGAATTGTGGGTGTGTGCTTGCCCTGCAATAGACTGGCATCCTGTCTTGGATTTGTTTCTGCCTTGCTCCCTATGCTAGCTGGGATAGGCTCCAGCCCTCATGTGTCTCTGGTCAGAACAAAGTGGGTCAGAAAATGAAATGACAGATCACCTAAGAAAGGAAATAAGAGTCCAACATCTAATAAAACGATGTGGTCAGTCATACCAACGGCAGGGCTTAACCAGAGCATTTCTTTCAAAAGATGTAACTTAAAGTGCAGAAATTTTTCTGTTTTGGCCATTTATATACAACTACCATTATAGCTCCTTGTTTTTTAAGTTTCTCTAAAGAAAAGTCCATTTCATTTTTTCCATTTGTTGAAACATTTACTTTTCTTCAGTAAAGTATAGTAATAACAGGCACTTTAAAGAAGCAAAATGAAATAAAATAAAGTGTAATTTTGCTTAAATTAGGTTCAATGAGTGATTGAAGTTTTCATCAGTCTGGTTGTAGTTTTTGTCCATTATTTAATGTGATGTCCCTCAAGTTTCGGTTCTTGGATTACCACATTTCAATAAGTGTATAATTCTAAGGTGTCACTTAACTTGTTAATAAAATCTCCTTCTCCACAGATACACTGAGAGGCAGCAGCAGTTTGGTGCAGGTCAGGTTGCTTTCTACATTGTCAGACAGAAACATTTGTGACTTAAAGGTAGTTTGCAGTGTGCCAGGTAATATAACAATGCATGTGTTTATTTTCTTCTTCATTTGAGTAAATGTAGAGTGAACGCACTGATATGATTAATAGAGAAGAATTTCTTAAAGACCATCCTGGTTTTTAAACATCAGTACTTCAATTTCCACTGTAAAGGATGAGAGGAATGAGGATTTAAGAGCTGGGACAGGCACCTTCTCAGTGACCCCATTTGATAAAAAGTAAAGTAAAAGAAAGCAAACATAAATAAGTAGCTTTGCAGTTGCCTTGTTTCTTTCTGTAATGCAGGAGTTCCATCTCCTTCTGGCTCTGGTTCAGTAGTGAATGCCCTATTCTTTAAATGTCGCAGAAGTGATTTCAGATGTCATGCTAACTTTGCTCCTCAGAACAATGAATAGAAAAGAAAGGCAGGTAGCGAAGGCTCATGCTGTTGTCCAGGGGAGCAATCACTTACTTCACAGGAGCTGTGGAGGTAACCCCTAAATGTATGTGTTACACCCCTAAATTTTTGACCAGCAGTCAGAAAATGAATAATGTGATGTAGATGCATTATCTTTTCTATAGCAATAAATATACATTTTGTTGCATGTTGTTTAAGCGTATTAATTACATGTTGACTGAATGTACATGCAATTTGGACAAATTAGATTGAAGACACAAATACAACTTCTTCTTCTTCTATTGGCTGCTCCCATTAGGGGTTGCCACAGCGGATCATCTTCTTCCATATATTTATGTCCTCTGCATCTTGTTTTTTTACACCCATCACCTGCATGTCCTCCCTCACCACATCCATAAACCTTCACTTCAGCCTTCTTCTTTTCCTCTTCCCTGGCAGCTCTATCCTTAGCATCCTTCTCCCAATATATTCAGCATCTCTCCTCTGCACATTTCCAGACCAATGTAATCTTGCCTCTCTGACTTTGTTTCCCAACCGTCCAACTTGGGCTGACCCTCTAATGTACTCATTTCTAATCTTGTCCATCCTCGTCACACCCAGTGCAAATCTTAGCATCTTTAACTCCACCTCCAGCTATGTCTCCTGCTTTCTGGTCAGTGCCACCGTCTCAAACCCATATAACAAAGTTGGGCTCACTACCGTCCTGTAGATCTTCCCTTTCACTCTTGCTGATACCCGTCTGTCAAAAATCACTCCTGACACTCTTCTCCACCCATTCCACCCTGCCTGCACTCTCTTTTTCACCTATCTTCCACAATCCTCATTACTCTGTACTGTTGATTCCAAGTATTTAAACTCATCCACCTTTGCCAGCTCTACTCCCTGCATCCTCACCATTCCACTGACCTCCCTCTCATTTACACACATGTATTCTGTCTTGTTCCTACTGACATTCATTCCTCTCGTCTCTAGGGCATTTTTTCCACCTCTCCAGGGTCTCCTCAACCTGCTCCCTACTATCGCTACAGATCACAATGTCATTAGCAAACATCATAGTCCACCGGGACTCCTGTCTAATCTCGTCTGTCAACCTGTCCATCACCATTGCAAATAAGAAAGGGCTCAGAGATGATTCCTGATGCAATCCCACCTCCAACATTAATGCATCCATCACTCCTACCGCAGACCTCACCACTGTCACACTTCGTACGTACATATCCTGTACAACTCTTATATACTTCTCTGCCACTCCCGAGTTCCTCATACGATACCACAACTCCTTTCGAGGCACCCTGTCATATGCTTTCTCCAGGTCCACAAAGACGCAATGCAACTCCTTCTGGCCTTCTCTAAACTTCTCCATCAACATCCTCAGAGCAAACATTGCATCTGTGGTGCTCTTTCTTGGCATGAAACCATACTGCTGCTCACTAATCATCACCTCACTTCTTAACCTAGCTTCCACTACTCTTTCCCATAACTTCATGCTGTGGCTCATCAATTTTATTCCCCTGTAGTTACTGCAGTCCTGCACATCCCCCTTATTCTTAAATATTGGCACAAGTACACTCCTCAGGCATCCTCTCACTTTCCAAGATTCCATTAAACAATCTGGTTAAAAACTCCACTGCCATCTCTCCTAAACACCTCCATGCTTCCATAGGTATGTCATCTGGACCAACGGCCTTTCCATTTTTCATCCTCTTCATAGCTGTCCTTACTTCCTCCTTGCTAATCCATTGCACTTCCTGATTCACTATCTCCACATCATCCAACCTCTTCTCTCTCTCATTCTCTTTATTCATCAGCCTCTCAAAGTACTCTTTCCATCTGCTCAACACACTCTCCTCGCTTGTGAGTACGTTTCCATCTTTATCCTTTATCACCCTAACCTGCTGCACATCTTTCCCAGCTCGGTCCCTCTGTCTAGCCAATCAGTACAGGTCCTTTTCTCCCTCCTTAGTGTCCAACCTCTCATACAACTCATCATACGCCTTTTCTTTTGCTTTCACCACCTCACTCTTCACCTTGTGCCTTATCTCCTTGTACTCTTGTCTACTTTCTGCATCTCTCTGACTATCCCACTTCGTTTTTGCCATCTTCCTCTGTATACTCTCCTGTATTTCCTCATTCCACCACCAGGTTTCCTTTTCCTCCTTCCTCTATCCAGATGTCATGCCAAGCACCCTTCTTGCTGTCACCCTTACTACATCTGCTGTAGTTTCCCAGCTGTCTGGTAACTCTTCACTGCCACCCAGTGCCTGTCTCACCTCCTCCCTAAACTCAACCTTGCAGTCTTCCTTTTTAACTTCCACCATTTGATCCTTGGCTCTGCCCTCACTCTCTTCTTGATCTCCAACATCATCCTACAGACCACCATCCTATGCTGCTTAACTACACTTTCCCCTGCCACCACTTTGCAGTCTTCAATCTCCTTCAGATCAACTCTTCTGCATAGGATGTAATCTACCTGTGTGCATCTTCCTCCACTCTTGTACGTAACCCTATGTTCCTCCCTCTTCTTAAAATACATATTCACCACAGCCATGTCCATCCTTTTGGCAAAATCCACTATCCTCTGACCTTCTTCATTCCTCTCCTTGACACCATACCTACCCATCACCTCCTCGTCTCCACTATTCTTTTCACCAACATGCCCATTGAAATCTGCTCCAATCACCACTTTCTGTCCCTTGGGTACATTGTTCATCACTTCACCCAGCTCACTCCAAAATCTTCTTTCTCACCCATTGCACACCCAACTTGCAGTGCATATGTACTAACAACATTCATCATCACACCTCCAATTTCCAGCTTCATAATCATTACTCTGCCTGACACTCTTTTCACCTCCAAAACACTCTTGACATACTCTTCCTTCAGAATAACTCTTACCCCATTTCTCCTCCCATCCACACCATGATAGAACAATTTGAATCCACCTCTAATCCACCTGGTCTTACTCCCCTTCCATTTAGTCTCTTGCACGCACAATATATCAACCTCCCTTCTCTCCATCATATCTGCTAACTCTCTCCCCTTACCAGTCATACTGCCAACATTCAAAGTTCCTACCCTCAATTCCACTCTCTTTACTTTTCTCCTATCCTCCTGCCCCCAGACACGTCTCCCCGGAGAGGAAAATTTGTATTGTCCGCATATTGATTTGGCAAAATTTTACATTGGATGCCCTTCCTGATGTAACCCTCCCCATTTATCCGGGCTTGGGACCGGCACGTAGGAACACACCGGTTTGTGCATCCCCTGTGGCTGGGTTTGAAGACACAAAAACACTTGTTTCATTGTTTGAAATAATAAAAATGAATGAATAAGAATAAAAGAAAAAACAGAACAAAACAACAACAAAAACAAAAGGAAACACTAACAACTTTGAACATTAACAACTGTCTTCTTTCTTTACTGTGGTATCTTGAACAACGGCCTCTGGTAGCCAGCACTGCTTGACACACAGCCAAATATGCTGCTTTGTGATATTTTCTCCTTCCTGTAAAGGGGTCTGATGAAGTTGTCACAATGCCAGACGATGCAATTAAGGACAATCCCTAAGGTGCTTTGTTGGGATAAGATCAGAGATGGTAGACATAAGCAGCACCAGCATTTGTTCTTCATGACAGCTTTATGTAGCCTGGCATTGTCCTGTTGTAGGTCAGTAGTTGCAGGTAGAGAGCAGATCATTTGTTCTAAGGTCAGCAAATATTACCCCCCTCTCCCCCACCCCCCACTATCCTGAGGGAACTGTATCTGCCTACAGTCTGAGCAGCAGTACAAACCACAGATCTAAACTGATCTCTTAGATGGACCTGTCTGATACATCAGTCTTGCTCTGGTGAGGTTACTTGAAGTTGACAAGGTGTTGAATGGCCATCTGTCCTGCAGTTGGGACATGTCAGCCCACAGCATGCCAACAACCCTTTCCCTTGGTTATGGTGACATTTAGGCATTATGGAATATACAGAAAACTGACAAAGTGTGGCTTTTGTCTTGCTGTGACCTAAGTGTTTAATTAAGGTCTTTTTAAAGCTGACCTGATAAAGTATTTTTCCACCATGGACTTCACTAAGTAAAAGTGCTCCTAACAAGCTTGCATTACTTCATTGCCTGCACAAGCTGTATTCTTGGTCAGAGGCTTTTAAGAAACTTTTTGTGAAATTATACAAGTTATACATATAGTTTATCCAGAAAAATTTTCACTTCTTTTATTTGTTAGTTTATAAAAAGAAGAAATGATATACAGTGGTGTGAAAAACTATTTGCCCCTTCCTGATTTCTTATTCTTTTGCATGTTTGTCACACAAAATGTTTCTGATCATCAAACACATTTAACCATTAGTCAAATATAACACAAGTAAACACAAAATGCAGTTTTTAAATTATGTTTTTATTATTTAGGGAGAAAAAAAATCCAAACCTACATGGCCCTGTGTGAAAAAGTAATTGCCCCCTGAACCTAATAACTGGTTGGGCCACCCTTAGCAGCAATAACTGCAATCAAGCGTTTGCGATAACTTGCAATGAGTCTTTTACAGCTCTGGAGGAATTTTGGCCCACTCATCTTTGTAGAATTGTTATAATTTAGCTTTATTTGAGGGTTTTCTAGCATGAACCGCCTTTTTAAGGTCATGCCATAGCATCTCAATTGGATTCAGGTCAGGACTTTGACTAGGCCACTCCAAAGTCTTCATTTTGTTTTTCTTCAGCCATTCAGAGGTGGATTTGCTGGTGTCTTTTGGGTCATTGTCCTGTTGCAGCACCCAAGATCGCTTCAGCTTGAGTTGACGAACAGATGGCCGGACATTCTCCTTCAGGATTTTTTGGTAGACAGTAGAATTCATGGTTCCATCTGTAACAGCAAGCCTTCCAGGTCCTGAAGCAGCAAAACAACCCCAGACCATCACACTACCACCACCATATTTTACTGTTGGTATGATGTTCTTTTTCTGAAATGCTGTGTTCCTTTTACGCCAGATTTAACGGGACATTTGCCTTCCAAAAAGTTCAACTTTTGTCTCATCAGTCCACAAGGTATTTTCCCAAAAGTCTTGGCAATCATTGAGATGTTTCTTAGCAAAATTGAGACGAGCCCCAATGTTCTTTTTGCTTAACAGTGGTTTGCGTCTTGGAAATCTGCCATGCAGGCCGTTTTGCCCAGTCTCTTTCTTATGGTGGAGTCGTGAACACTGACCTTAATTGAGGCAAGTGAGGCCTGCAGTTCTTTAGACGTTGTCCTGGGGTCTTTTGTGACCTCTCGGATGAGTCGTCTCTGCGCTCTTGGGGTAATTTTGGTCGGCCGGCCACTCCTGGGAAGGTTCACCACTGTTCCATGTTTTTGCCATTTGTGGATAATGGCTCTCACTGTGGTTCGTTGGAGTCCCAAAGCTTTATAAATGGCTTTATAACCTTTACCAGACTAATAGATCTCAATTACTTCTGTTCTCATTTGTTCCTGAATTTCTTTGGATCTTGGCATGATGTCTAGCTTTTGAGGTGCTTTTGGTCTACTTCTCTGTGTCAGGCAGCTCCTATTTAAGTGATTTCTTGATTGAAACAGGTGTGGCAGTAATCAGGCCTGGGGGTGGCTACGGAAATTGGACTCAGGTGTGATACACCACAGTTAGGTTATTTTTGAACAAGGGGGCAATTACTTTTTCACACAGGGCCATATAGGTTTGGATTTTTTTCTCCCTAAATAATAAAAACCATCATTTAAAAACTACATCTATCTATCTATCTATTTTGTGTTTACTTGCGTTATATTTGACTAATGGTTAAATGTGTTTGATGATCAGAAACATTTTGTGTGACAAACATGCAAAAGAATAAGAAATCAGGAAGGGGGCAAATAGTTTTTCACACCACTGTATACATTCACCTTATGGAAGAGAAAAAGTTTTTTTTTTTTTGTTATGGCCACCAGTGGTACTCTTAATTGCTAGCATACCACCAATATACCAACACTTCCAGGAATTGCTATTACTGTAACACACCTAGACACAAGGAAAAATGAAAAGGTATGTAGTGTACTTGTTTTCATCCATCCATCCATTATCCAACCCGCTATATCCTAACTACAGGGCCACTAATCTTGTAGTCATCCAAAAATTCAATGTTAAGATTTTGATGAATCTCGACGTTTTAGTCCTCCCTGACTTTCTCGTATATGAAGTATAGGGAAAGTACTAGAATCCTCCAAAAATTCCATTTCGAGGAATCTCAATGTTTTAGATCTCCCCGTGTCCAAAAATTAATTTTGGAATTATGTGTGTGTGTGTGTATGTAAACATGATAACTTGAGTATTCTTTCACTTAGGCCAACCAAATTTTGCATACAAGTATTAGAAACAAAATGTAGATTTTGATCAACTTTTGGGCTATTTTTGCTAACCAGAAGTGGTACCTTACCTTTTATTCATTCAGCTGCAGAGTCCGATTTTTTTTAACTTTACTTTTATAATAATTGTTCAATATATTATTAATTTGATTTGATTTGTAGTTGATGGTGCTTTAATGTACATAATGTAAAAATATAATCATTTTCTTGTGGTTTACTCCTCAAATATCTATCCCCATATCTGAGTACATGAGAAAGTCTAGGGGAGACCACTCCCAATTTTTAGATTTCGTAAGCAAATGGAGGTTAACACAAGGCACTGCAGGAGTGTTCAAAATTAGGAAGGGAATTATCACAATGGATCGCAGCTTTCACTTTTAAATGAGCTCAGCAACAAGAATACAGGGACACAGTAGGTTGCTGGTTAAAAGTAAATTTTGCACAAATGTTAGAAAGTTGTTCTTCACTCAGAGAACCATAGATTTGTGGAATATAAAACAAAGTATTGTTTTGGATAGTAGTAGCATGGTGTCCTTCAAAACTGGACAGGATGATGTCTTGCAGTTATATTATGTTAATAGAGATTGATGGCGTATTCTTATCAAAACTAATAACTTCAACAAGAAGAAGGAATTACATACTGTAGATTGTTTTAATAACCATAATTCATCCATCAGTTCACTCGATTTTCTGTCCTGTCCTGTTTAAACCAATTAACTGTTGTGGACTTTGGGCCTATGACAGCAGGTTGTTCAAGCTAGAAAACATCCCAGAATGGAACTCTAGTTTTTCACATGGCATCTGTAAGCTTACCCCCTAACAAGGATGACTGGAGAAATCGAAAAACATAAAAATGGGTCCAAATGTTCTACCACAAGAGAACTCATATAGTCTAGGACCAGCCTCTGAAAGGTCTTCATGAAGTGAGACATAAGTGTCAGTGGTCTGTAGTCATTAGGTGAAGAGGTGCCTGCGTTTTTTGAAACAGGAACAATGCAGGATATTTTCCATCGCAGCAACACTTTCTGGTGCCTTAGGGACAAACTGAACAGATGACAAAGGACAGCAGAAAGTTGGTCAACAGGGGCCTTAAAATCTTGAGGATTGACTCCATCTTGACCCGTAGCTTTTCCTGCGTGTAGCTTCTTCAGTTGTCTTTTTATTTGGTCTTCAGTTATGAACAGCCCATGCTGATGCTCAGAGGTGGACTCATTGCTGGTCATTTCTGTTGACGTGGTAGGAGTTGTTAATGTAGTAGGGATGATGTGGGGAGACTAGCCATTGGAAGAATGTGACGGTATGAGGGAAAAATCTATTAAAAAATTGGTTCAGGATGTTATCTTTGTCCACATCTCATTCTAGCACCTGAGTCCTGTATTTCTTCAGAACTTAAGATGTTCTATTAAAGTGCAATATTTTCAACCATATAGAGGCTGAATTTAAAATCACCAATCTATCAAAAATATTTCATGATAAATACAGAAGCATAACTTATCTTAAGCAAGTTATTTTTCATATAATAATTTTTAAACTTTTCCCAATATTTTGTTATAGAAATGTAATGCTGAAATGTCATTAGTCTCCCTGACTATCTTACTGACTTTCTGCATCATTTTTTAGTAAGTTTTTGCATAAAAAATACAGACTGCAACAGCAAACATCTCAGCCAGAAAAAAATAAATCTAAGAATGTCTCACCAGTTTTAGCATCATTACATTGGTTACTTGTGTCCTAAAGAATCAACTTTAATTTACTACTAACAGACGAAGCTTGGAGTAGAGGAGTGGAGGCGGTGAAGGAAGGCTGGTTATTGAAGAGGCCCGGAGTTTGAGTGATTGGTGCAGGGGCACTGGATTGTGTGCGGGACTTTACTCACTGTAAATAGTGTAAGTAAAATGTGTTGTGGGTTTGAACATTGGTATCTGCCTGTCTGTGCCAGGGCTGGTCTTTCCACTATATACTATATATATATATATATATAGTAATCCCTCCTCGATCGCGGGGGTTGCATTCCAGAACCCCCCGTGATAGACGAAAATCCGCGAAGTAGAAACCATATGTTTGTGTAGTTATTTTTATATATTTTAAGCCCTTATAAACTCTCCCACACTGTTAACATTATTAGAGCCCTCTAGACATGAAATAACACCCTTTAGTCAAAAGTTTAAACTGTCCTCCATGACAAGACAGAGATGACAGTTCTTTCTCACAATTAAAAGAATGCAAATAGATCTTCTTCTCTTCAGGAGCAGAGAATTTCAGAGGTAGAGAGCGCTTGCAAAGAAAAGCAAACAATCAAAAAATCAATACGTGTGCTTTTAAGTTTGCCGGCATTTTTTAGAGGAGCGTCAGTATCTTCTAAGCAAACAGCCCCTCTGCTCACATCTCCTCCGTCAGGCGCAGAGAACGTCAGAGAGAGAGAGCGAGATTAAAGCAACAATCAAAAAATCAATAATTGTGCTTTTAAATATGCCGAGTACCGCAATAAAGCGGCATTTTTAGAGGAGCGTCAGGATCTTTTAAGCAAACAGCCTCTGTGCAAACAGCCCCTCCGTCAGGCGCAGAGAATGTCAAAGAGGGTGAGAGAGGCAGAGACAAGCAAACAATCAAGCTCCGCGAGGATGCATATCTTATAGCATTGAGGAGTTTTAGTTAATATGTAATACATGCTCTGATTGGGTAGCTTCTAAGCCATCCGCCAATAGCGTCCCTTGTATGAAATCAACAGGGCAAACAAACTGAGGAAGCGTGTAGCATAAATTAAAAGACCCATTGTCCGCAGAAAGCGGCGAACCAGCGAAAAATCTGTGATATATATTTAGATGTGCTTACATTTAAAATCCAGCGATAGAGTGAAACCACGAAAGTCAAAGCGATATAGCGAGGATTACTGTATATATATATATATATATATATATATATATATATATATATATATAATATATCAATGTATTTAATTAAGGAATGACCATTATTCAACAGAGAATGGTCAATTATATCTTTATTAGTTAACACAGACAAAATGTGAGAATCAATTTGGCCTTAAGAGTGTAAGGTATTGATTTTCAGTCCGTTGCCATATTATGGGTCAGCAGTATAAAGAAATTTCTTGAGTACCGTATGGGTGGCATGTTCAAAAGAGCTATTAGTTTCATTCATTGCTCATTGGCAGTGTTTTCATATTCAGTTCATAAAGATAAATGACAGTCTGAAGGTGCAATTTCAACTTTCCGCACACCTTTGCCAATTTTGTAAATATTATAAATCTTAAAGCCAAAGCTTCCTCTGCTAAATACATTTTTACACGCAATTCTTAAACTTGTAATTTTCATTCCTAAACCACTTTCTTTTTCCATAGTTGGTATTTTGGCAATATGTCAAAGATTGTGTAACTTTCAGAGCTACAGTGTAAATAAAATGCCTGTTTAATCTCTGATCTGTGAGCCTTTGTATAAATTATTTGCCATTGTAATTGTACAGTACATGGCTGACTAAGTTAAGTGTAAAAATATTTTATCAGCATCACCAATAATGAGTGGCAATATACATATTTGATCCAATTCAATGTATCCTTCTATAGTGCAGCTCACTGAGTACAGTGTCAGTGCACTTGCACATATTTACAACTATAATCCAGTAACATTAAATTATTAAACCACACTAACAAAACAGTCTACATACTGTCACGCTTGGGTCACAGATTTGCACAGAGATACTCGGGATCGTGGAAAAAAAGATGGAATTTTATTCAAGAACTGCAAACAAACATTTGTCACGTCAAACTTGCTCCTTGACAAAGATGGCTGTTTCGTCTTTCAATTAAGGGTTTCGTAAGTTTCTTCTTCTTCAAATGTAAACGCATCAGGAGCAGAGGCAGTCTGAGAGAGAGAGAAAGCAAAAGAAATCAATACCAAATCTGACAGGTGCTGCGCACGGCTTTTTAAGTCGGCGGAGTACCGCGCAAGGCTTGTATTGCGCGTTATAGTGCAAGGATAAGGAGCAATGCGAGGGTAGTCTGTGTTTCGGGCTCTGTGGTTTTCCCAGGGGCGTCTGTATCTTCTTGGGGTGCGATCAGCCCTCCAGCTCACAATACAGACAATCTAAATACTTTTCAATTATACAGCTTTCTAAAATAAAGTGGAAGTTTACATGTTGATAAAATATTTTTTACATCCTATATCTATGCAAAAGGCAGAAGGTCCAAGTCTTTAGAGTCCTGGTGCTTCCTGTCTTGCTATATGGTTGTAAGACATGGACGCTATCCAGAGACCTGAGATAAAGACTGGACTCCTTCAGTACCGTGTCTTTTTGGAGAATCCTTGCGTACCGCTAGTTTGACTTTGTGTCGAATGAGTAGTTGCCCTCAGAGTCCCGAACTTTACCTATATTGAGAGTGATCATCAGTTACAGAATTACGGCCATGTGATGCGATTCCCCGAGGGTGAACTGGCTTGCAGGATCCTCATTGTTGAGAAACTGAGCGTCTGGACCAAGCCAAGGGCATGCCCATGTAACACGTGGCTGCAGCAGATAGAGGGTTATTTCTGGAGGGTGGGACTGGATCGCATGTCTGCCTGGGGGGCTGCTAACCAGGATTCATGAGCTGTTTCGTCTTGTGGGGGGGTGCAACAACATGCTGTACCAGTGCATGCTCCCCAACCTGAATTGACCTGATCCAGTGGTTTCAGATAGATAGATAGATAGATAGATAGATATACTTACCACTGAAATCCTTATACCATCAGATCTCATGTTAGTGTCATAAGCATGTTCAAGAAGGTTTTATTAAAGGGGTGCATTTGAATGTGGGATATAAAGGACTGAAGCTGAATCTGCTTGCTGCTCAGTGGACCTTGGAGGAATAGCCTTTCCCTGTATGCACACCGTAAATTTGGGGCCTCACACATTCAAAAGATGTAAAAAATAAGAGAGAGATGAAGAGGACCACAAGAACACAAAGACATACCTACTTCACTAGATGAGCTGCTTATCATCGTGAGCTCCCTGCAACAGTTGGATTCTGACCATCTCTTGGCATGATACTCCTCCATCATGGAAATTATATGGAAATAAAGATGCTTTTTGGGTTAAGGCATTTACTCACTGCACCTTATAAAATTCTCCACTTCTTCCAGTGGCTACAGTAGCCTTTGTTAAATAATTTTAAAAATAAATAAACAATTTCTTCTCATAAATTACTTTATCAGCAAGCCTTTATTTCCTTGTAGTTTAATGCAGAAAAATGTGTTTTTTTTTCCTTCTTATTTTCTATCTCGAAAGCGAATAGTAAAAGATGTTACTTAATCCTACCCCTATGATGATAAAAAAGTAAATAAATAAATATAGAAGATACCAATCATGTTAGATAAGAAGATATAATATTTGGGTTAAAAAGGGGTGTGGGGAACTGGAAGCTATCCTGGTGTAATGGGCTTCATTTAACACAATTAATTTCACACTATCTCCCTCTTTTGTGTATTTCAATTAGAGCTATTTAAAATTGTTACCCTTTTATAGCATGTAATTCAACTTATGTGTTTTTTTATTGTTGACCTTTGCCCCAACTGTAAGGTAACTGTAAATTTTGCGCACCTTCTCCTCAGTTTACACTAAATTCAGTTGAGGAGAGGTATGTAAATCACAAGTCCTTGCCTGGATTATGTAAAAGGTTACTTCCAAATAAATTTATATAACATAATTTGTCTAACACATGAAGATATTTTGTCTTTTACATATATAGATTAAAGTTTTCTATTGTAACTTCATCCTTAGTTTTTCTTTTCTATGTCCTATGTCCAAAGCTTTTTTGTCCTTCTATGTCCAGCACAGTTGACAGGAGACTGTCTGTTTTTGCTTGTTTTTTTTTTCTTTTTTTGCTTATCATTTATTTCAGGTAGGTTTTCTGTATTGTTCAAATGTATTATCATTTATTATTATTATTATTATTATTATTACTGTAGCCACCACCCTATAACATGTTCAGACGGAAGACACGGCAGGACAAAGAAGTGATTGCAGAGCAGTTTTCTCATAACTGTGTAAAACAAATACACAAATACAGAACAAAAATGAAGGAAAAATGCATTAATAATTAATATTATTGGCTGCTTTATGTTCATTGGGTTTGCTAAGCATTCTCCAACCAGCACCACAGACTATGACTGAGGTGAAAGGAAGAGAAGAGAGCAAAAGTCAACTGTGTGTGCTCTGGCCCTGAAGCTTGTCTATTTTAATGCAAGGCGGTGTTACCATTTCACAAATTTCATCATTTCACAAATTTGCTTCAGCTTCCCTTCATTTCATGTAGCAGGCCAGATGAAAGTTTATTCAATTTGATGCATAGAGTGGCATCTGCCATCTGCTGTCCAGCTCAGGCACTAATTTACTATATACAGTATGTCGGAAAATGTGTTCTTTTAGCTTCTTCTGCGCTGACACCGTATTGTGTTATTCTGATTTTGTATTACTTTGTCTACAGTAGAAGGCTGAGATTGTAAATGGCTGGGTGAATATGCTGGTAACATTCAGAAAATGTTATTTATGAAGTATTAGCATGCATACAGCATATTTTCCTTTTAAGTGTGCACCTTCTGAATACTCAGCCCTCTTAGAGTTGTGTAAGAGCCAAATCTATCTTGCCAGCACCAGGGGTGCCATAGGTGTTAACTGTAGTTGGGCTGATAGACCATTGCACAGTACGGTCATGCACACAGCCACTCACTCATATGGGACCAGTTTTGAGATAAAAGTTAACCTAAATGTGGAGAGAAATCAGAATACTTACAAAAATCCTACAGTATCTTGGCTGCAGTCAAATCCTTGTCCCTGGAGTAGTGATGTACCATTGTGGCACATTCGGACTAAACTCTCCATCCATTTTCTGAATCCTGCTTAATCCTGCTCAGGGAGGTAAGGAGTTGGAACCTATTTCATTAATGTTGGACGTAAAACAGAATGCATCTCTGGATGAAAACTCCATTAAAATGCACATTCACATTCCTATCCATGTTCTCTAAGACCAGGCCAGTTTAGAGACACTAATAAATCCAGGCTACATGTACATCAGATGCTGAAAGACACCAAAGAACAGCGAAAGTCCACACAGACATGAAAAGTACATGCAAATGCCATAGAGTCAGTCAATGGGCTGGGAAAATGCAACCAGTTACTTGAAAGTGTAAGGACTCCATTACTTTGCAGGCATATAAAGTGTATGTAATCACTAACTCAGTAGCCTACACTGTCCTTGAACACTGAAAAATGAGTGTGAGGGTCTAAGTTAGTGTAATAGGAAAAACTGTACAGAAAATACAAGAAGGAATTGTTTATTTAGCACAAACCTAAAATATTTTTAGACACTCTCAGCATGGTGCTATTCCAAATCAAGTTCCACTTAGATGAATGGTAAGTCGGAGATCTGCACGGTTTGTTTAATGTGCCCAAATTTGTCAAGCAGCATAAAAATTGACTGTAGCAAAAGCAGAGATGTGAATATTCTGTTGGTCTTTGGATGGGCCTGCAAAAAGATAATGCAATTCATTACTGAGCCCTTGACAGCTGGTAGAAGAGCTAAGGTGAAAGGAATATAATCCATCAACACCTTTCAGCAAGTAAAAACATAACTTTCATTGTTTGAAAGGGATCATTGCAAAGTATGTTTCCTGGAGCCAAACAAGTGAAGCCCTAATGGACTCAGTAGGGAATCGCACTGAGAAGATGTGAGGTTAATCCAGGTGACAAAGACAGAACTCCGAGTACTCACTTTCCATCTCATTGGGTGTTCTGTTGATACCTAGTACATGAATAACTGGTGTGAAAAGAACAAGCTTGATCACAAGGAAAAATAAATCAGATTTTGTTGCTTGCGTGTTTCACTTATTACCCAGAGTACATTCAGTTAACATAGCAGAGATTGCAGTGTTTAAATATTCAGTGCATAAAGGTAAGTGCAAATTTCAAGGGTGAATGATTATACATACAACCTACTTCTTGGAATGGATGGATTGCTTATTTTTACAAGCCATCTATTGTTTACATACCTAC
This sequence comes from Polypterus senegalus, assembly GCF_016835505.1. NCBI lineage: Eukaryota > Metazoa > Chordata > Cladistia > Polypteriformes > Polypteridae > Polypterus > Polypterus senegalus. The sequence goes on along the minus strand of NC_053154.1, from coordinate 97,736,431 downwards.
CAGTGGCGGACCGTGCATTTCACACCTAGGCCTTCAGTAGTGCTCCGTCTGAATCAGCCTGCCCCTCAAAAACTTAATTATGGTTATAGAAACCATCTTAATATGCAGAAATACAGTATAAAGAGCCATTGCATCGCAGAGAGATAAATAATAAATGCCTTTATTGAATAGACAAACCAAGGGTGAACAAGTTCCTTTCTACTGAAGCTACAGCCGCGACACACATAAAAAACATCAATAATAACTCATAAACTTGAAATATTATTTAGGAAAATCGCAACATTTCAAAATTCGGATTATTTGTAAACAAAATCCATCCTCCTCTCAAAAACAGTTCAATAACTCTGTCGTGCAGATTATCCGTGCGCTTCAGTACCATCAAAAGTCCCTTTCTATCGCCATCGAAGGTAATGCTGAAAATCAAACCTGCCCTGTCGTATTTCTGGCATAAGTTTTAATTCGCTTTAGGGCTGAAAATGTCCGCTCGACAGAAGCAGTGGACACGGGAATGGTCACCGCCAAACATACCAATGTGAACAGCTGCCCCATGCTCTCATTCAGATTTTTCTGATGAAGGAAGTCAAGGAGATCAGTGGGAGATTTTCCTGCAAAATCATCCATAGCATACATTACAGTCAGTTCTGTTTTTAGGCCGAGACAGATCAAAAAGTGCTCTGTGGCTCTGTGTTAAACTGGAGAAGGCTGCATGCGGGAAATTTTTATTGTATTCCCGAAACTTCTGGGGGTTGAGGAGTGTGACAAACATCAGTTTTTCATGGTCTTGAAGTCTGGTCTGTGTCTGGCAAATAATATTGTCCAGAATCCTGCCATGGAGTTGGTGGTAGTGCATGCGAGGATCTTGCACTTGACCTCTTTGTGCACTCGGAGCGCCTGCGGTGCGTTCAGTGGCCTCGTAGAGTTCCTCATATCGGCTTCTATCTCGCTCAACGGTGTTACAGAACTTCTTTACCCTAGCCAGACAAAACTGCACATCCACTTTTTTGTCCTGTAGTATTGAAAACAGCGCGTCTGAATACTCAAAAATGCTATTGAATGTGTGAAGCAAAAAACAAAACTCAAAATCATCCAGATGTGCTTTAAATCCATCAGCTCAGTGCACTGTGTCCTCATCATACTCGTCATGATGCTCCAGAATGTGATGAAACAGTTCAGTTTGAGAAGAGAGATTTAGAGCATCTCTCTTCTCAAAGACCGTATTGACCACTCTGGATGTGTACTGCCACCGTGTTGGTGCCACACGAGGGAGACACCGCTGGCAGATTTTGTCGTAGTTGCGTCTAGAAAAAAATGCAGCAAGGCGATTGAGGTGGCCGCAAAAAGATCTTTCATTCTTTAAGCTTTGAGGCCCCTTGAGTCAGTACTAAATTGAGCCGATGTGCATAGCAGTGTATGAATAAAGCCAAAGGTGCTCTCTCTTTAACTTTAGCCTGTACCCCATTTAATCCAGAAGATATGACCGCTGCGCCGTCAAAACACTGTGCCACAAGTTTACCCAGACATTCATTTTCCAAGAAAAATCTGATGATAAGACCTGCAATGTCATCGGCTCACTTCCCACTGGTAACATCTTCAAATCTGATAAATTTCTCCTTGACACCTGTGCCCGTTACGTAACGCAGGACCAGTGATAGCTGCGCTGCGTTACTCACGTCTGTCGTCTCATCCACCATAACAGAGACAAATGGTGCTTTTTTAACATCACTTCTTATCTCTTCTCCCATCACTTCAGCAATAGCAGTGATCAGGTCCTTTTGTATTTTACCCAATGTCCCACTAAACACTTTATTGGTGGACAGGTGGTAATGTGAATCCGTGTTGCTCTCAGCAATGAGAGAAAGAAGCTCCACATAGTTCCCTCTATTATTGGATCCCGCGCTTTCATCGTGTCCCCGAAATGAAAGTTCCTGTTTGCCCAAAAAAATGACACAGTCTATCAGTCTTTTTAAGATTTCTCTGTTTTTCTTCACCTTTTCGTTGTGGAGCTCCGTTTCCCTGCACACTTGCTCGTTCAGCTGTAGATCCTCTCTGGTTTCCCCAAAAGTTTTGGAAAGCACCGTTGCTTGTAAGTGTCCGACAGTGTTTTGATGTCTCGTTGCTGCCTTGGTTAGGCAAGTCAAATTTACAAACCCAGTGTGGCTCCAAACACCATGTTGATCAGTGGCAAATAACAAGCACTCCCAGCAATACAATTTGCAGTGTTCCTCGGACCCTGTGAGCCAGGGGTACTGCTCATAGTTGGTAACCTGAAAGTGGCGGACAAATCCTCTTCCTGGTTGTGACAGGCTAGCTAGCTTTGGAATTGTCCAACCTTTCTTAACAATGTCCAGCTTTTTTTGAAAAGTCCATCTTGAAAATGGCCTTGAAAGTAAATCTGTCACCAAATATATTTCTTCTCCTCCTTCAGCCATTGGGGGGTGACAAAATAGCTATTACACCATCCTATCCAATCAATGGGTCTGAATACGGTGACATTGCCGTACATGTGCTAGAGGGCCCTACTGACACCAACTCAAAATCTGATTGGTTGAAGCAACAGTTTAATCAACATTTATTTTGTGTTAGAGGGCCTGCAGAACGGATTGTGAAGGCCTCCGGGCAGACTTCTTTGACTTTGACTCTGCCTGGCAACAAATGATGGCTGAAATGTGATTGGTTAAATGCTTTAATACGAAAATACATGTCTGGAAGCAGCACAACCATCAGAAAAGCTATGAAAGGAAGCGGACAGACTATTTGGAATTATTTAATAAGTATTCATGGACAAAGTATAATTAACATCAGTTTGTGATTCAGATATTTTTTTAGGCCAGCAGAGAAGGCCTTGCAGGCCCTGATGGCCCACCACTGATACCTACTGTACTCAATCTGGGCTTTATCATTCCTCTGTCCAATCTCATTAAAATAGAATTTATTATGATAAACAGTTAATTTGTACACAGTAATCCCTCCTCGATCGCGGGGGTTGTGTTCCAGACCCCTCCGCGATAGGTGAAAATCCGCGAAGTAGAAACCATATGTTTGTGTGGTTATTTTTATATATTTTAAGCCCTTATAAACTCTCCCACACTGTTTATAAATATTCCCTGCATAGGTATACAGCATAAACTTTGTATTCTCTTAGATATTAGGTAAGATTTATTGAAATTATGTATGTAAACACACTGTTTATATACAGTAAAACCTAAATATTATTTTAAAGATATCGAGTGTCTCCGATATCACATATGTTACAGCCATTACAATAGACAGGCCACCAGCAATAAATACGTACAATGCAAGAAAAATTGTATACAGTAAATGTGTGTACAGTGACACTAAACGTATGTACATGTACTAAGTACTGAAAGTAGAAAATTAATTATAGTTACTCACCAACAATGACACGATGACTTGTCCAATAACGATGAGTTTAGTTTTACTGCACAACAAAGGAGAGCGTTACAGCCCTTCTAAAGGAGCCACTTCAGGCAACTGTATATCACCGCCGTTGTTCTTCTTCCGGCAGTCTTCAATCCAAATCCCTAAAGCAGTAAATTGAAGCAGTAGCAGGAGCAGATCGTTTTGAAGCCATAATGAAGGGCTTGACTATGCACAAAGATAAACACAAAAGTTAACTCTTTACACAGCGAAACATGTTGATGCTGAATGAGCGAGATGAGACTTCCTGGTTAACATCGCATTCAGCACACAGGAACTTAACTGCGTGCTCTGATTGGTTAGATTCTCAGTCATCCGCCAATAGCGTCCCTTGTAAGAAATCAACTGGGCAAACCAACTGAGGAAGCATGTACAGGAAGTAAAAAGACCCATTGTCCGCAGAACCCGTGAAGCAGCGAAAAATCCGCGTTATATATTTAGTTATGCTTACATATAAAATCCGCGATAGAGTGAAGCCACAAAAGTCGAAGCGCGATATAGCGAGGGATTACTGTACAAGCTTTTACACTTGTCCATGGCTTAGAATCATCAGATAGCCACCAAATAGTTCATAAGAACAACTTTGGCAGTTGTCCTAATGCCTAAACACATTTTTCGATTACAGATTCACTGAAAGTCCATGCCACTCCAATACAGCGAGCCATCACACTTATTTATATCAGGCTAATTTTGGAGTAATGTAATTTTGGTAATTGGAGTATTTGTACAACCACAGAGGAAACATGCAGACTTCACACAAACAGTGACTGGAGTAGGTAAATAAACTGACATTTCTTTTTCAGGTGCTAACTGCTGTGTCACCCTACACTCTTAATAAAAGGGGCCAAATGGTTCTTCAGAGCAATGTCAAGGGCAAACAGTTCCCAAAAGACCCATCCACATGAACGTTCCAGAAAGAACATTTATTTATTTAGATGTGTAACAGGCTCTGTACAGAAAAAAGCCATAAATAGATGGTAATAGATTTGTAAATATCCATGAACCATTATTTTAAAAGGACTCTTACTGCTTACTATACCACAAGCTAAGTCTAGGTTTTCTTAATCTGTTAATGTACTACTAGCTAGCCTACCATATATTAAAGATTTCATTTTTTCACATATTAAAAACCATGAAGAACCAACTTCATATTTAAAGAGCCCTTCCCAGAATAAAACGGTGCTTTATCAAACAATAGTTCTACAAGGTATTATACAACCTAGCAAAGAACCATATAGTGCCATTAAAGAACCATAATTTTAAGAGTGTATGTACAGATTGATATTTAGAAATTAGAGCAAATTAGAGCATTGATGTTCTGGGTTGCAACAAGTGTCATGACAATGAGAATGGACATGCTAATGTCATATGTGACCCTCTGCAGCAAGCAATATTATGCAAACTTACCCAGACAAATGAAGCACAGAACTTTTGCTTGGGTGATTACCCAAAGGACCAGAAAATGTGTCTACAGCAAACTACTAAACTCCAAAACAACAGTCAAACAGTCACTCTATTCATGGACTACCACCCTGTTAGCAAATAGCACATGTTAAAAGGTTGTTAAAGTATGGAAGAAAATTTTTGCAAATCTTGCTGGGCTCATGGCTTACACATAACATCAAAGTCTACTGACTTCCCACTCGCCCTTTGTAATGACGTCCCACATTAAATGCTTAGTTTTACTGACAAAACACATTCTTCTGTTTTTGCAGATGATGGATGTTTTTTTTTTCCCACACATTTATGAATGAGATTGATTAACTTTCATTTATGAGTCATAAAGACATTTACAAGGTAAGACTCATAGCTCGAGCTCAGACAGACGTAGTGACTCGTCAGTTTCATGGTGAGAGCCATAAGTAGACGTGACTCTAGTAAGTAGCTTCAACCCCACTCATTACTCACTAGTCTTCACTACCGCCTCCCTTTCTAAAGTGAAACATGCCACAAATGTTCTGTTCACCTACTTCACTTCAGTAACTAAAAAGGAAAATGAGTAACTGCAACTCAGAAAGAAAGTATCCTTAATTCCCCAGAGTTGCAGGGCATACATCTGTATGTTCAAGCTAATTTCCTGAATGTGAATCACTGAAACAGTGAAACAGATTCTGAATGGCGGAGAAGTACCAGCTATGGATTTGGAGCAGCCAAGTCCTTAAAGACTCATGGAGCACATAATTCCATGCATTCATTTCCTTCTTCCATGACCTTGGAGCCTGCAACCAACAACTTCTTCCAAGCTATTAATTGTTTCTTTCACTTTCCGCATATCACGCTACAACTTCTTAGTACTATTCAGAACCTTTGCTGTTGTGAGGGACTAAGTTTTACCTTGTGCAATTGTTCAGTATTTGTTTCAGATTCTTTATATTTTTTTTTTAGAATATGATGTTTCAGTATAGGTTTGTTAAAGTAAAATCACTGTTACTAAAATGTGATGTCATTTTGCTGTTTTTTATCTGATGCCAGCCTTATAGTACTGGTTTCCTTAATAGGAGTAGGTGATACCTAATTTTACACTCTTTCAATTCCATCTGCTTATTTGTATGTTTCATTTAAATCATCCTTTCTTAGAAGGTTCACCCCACACTAATTTTGCTTGTCTAAGGTGTGCTGTATTGATTCAACAGTAAATTGTCTTTTTTTTTTTTGATAAACCAAAAGCAGGGTGAGGGTAACCTCACCTACCCATCAAGAATGCTGCAAAGTCCTAAAAGAAGACTAACATATTCACTGTATTTCATTCCAAAACCTTCCCTCCCTTTACCAAAAATCAACTTATGTTATTAATCAGCAATGAAAGAAACTGATTAACATATAAACACAAAATGAATTATTGTGGAACTATTAACAAAAATATAGGCAATACACTCTCAAATAACTCACCCCACAGATCACAAAAATCCAGAATTTACTATATTTCCTATTACTCTAACAAATCACACACACACGTATAAGCAGCAAATTAAGAGATGATCTATAAATGCATTGTTTGAACATTCTTAATCTATAAAACAAAGACTCCATCTTAAACACAACTGCAGTGAAAAATGACATATGCTATGGACTGGCAAAGCAGGTCGATAGGATGAAACCTACACTAATCCTGATGAATAAAACTGCATCAGTCTCACTAGAGAAATGTAGAGCAGCTCCCACCTCCTGCCAATCAGGATGTCCCTGATCATATACCCAGCTGCTCCAGTTAACCCCTAGATTTACTGTTTGAGGTGGCCTGATCCCCTGGTAATGGATTTCCAAGCTGATGATCTCCCCATTTTACAGTCAGTTATTGCATACCAACTACCACTCTAAAGCCACTGAGTTTCAACAGTGGACTGCTGTATTTTAAAAGGCCTCTGGTGGCACCAAAACTTGTGTCCATAGCAACTTGCAACATCCACCTAGAAACATGTCAAAAGGCCACCATGAGACAACCACCCCATTGTTCTGAAGTTCACAGGCAGGGAATTCATTAGATTCTAATTCAGAACCTGGAAAATACAACAGCATGGATAGACAGAAAATATTACACTATGTGGTATCTTTACATTTTATATTTCTGATCTAGACAGAAAATGTTACTGATATTCCTCTATTTATCCATCTGTTTCCACTCCTTTCTCCTAGTCAGAATTGGAGCCAATCCCTGCAGAAACAGGAAAAAGTAATGCTCAGAATGGACAGGACACCATCCCAGTGCTGGCAAACTCACTCATTCCAACTCACACTTACATTGGGGCAGTTGACAACCTGTCTTTGGACTATGCAAGGAGCATGTGGGGAAAATTCTGTCTGCACAAAGGTTCCCTCATCAGTAACTGAATGAAAATCCCAGCAATGTGATTTCTCCTGTGCCCCTGTACTGTGCTCTATCTGAGTACTGTTCTATTAGTGTTATATTATTTATTTTAACTGTTGGAAGAAAAAAAACTTTTTTAACCTTTTAGAAGGGTGTTCTTAAATGTATGCTTTTAATGCATCAGTTTCTCACATACTACTACATAACATAGAGACATTGTGAGGGTTTTATTACATATCAGTAAGTTACTAACAGGTACATTATAGGTCGCTCCTAGTCCCAGTTTGTGAAGATCTTCTCACAATAACTGACTAACAGATGCACCTAGTGTTACCAAAACTAATTTAACTAAGGTTAACTCAAACCACACATAGCACAGAGGAGGCCTTTTTTCAGTAGTCTGTATTCTATGCCAGCAGTATCCTTCCCCAAAATGAGTCTCTATTGCATTGAGAGACATAATTAGTTAGGGGTTTCCGTGAGGTGAGGTGAAGGCACAGGTTAAGGGTCAAAGAAAAAAGAGAGAGTGAGAGAAAGAGATAATCCAATTTGAGCTGTCTCTCTATAATTTCCCAAGGATACTTTAGTGAGGCCATGGAGGAAAAGCATTCGATTAATAAAATATCTCCTGGCTAAGATTAGGCAGCACAAGTATTCCACATGACCCTACTTCCCAAAACAAAGAGCCCACTGTAAGGTGTGGCCAGGGCTGCAGTGTTACTGGGGACAGTAAAGGGCAGTGTATGCTGGTATCCCTGAAACTTGAGATAGATTCATCAACCCAGGAGGTTTGAAAAGGTCCATTTTATTTTACTTGGCAAGAAGGCTCTTTGGTACGGCAGAAAAAAAGTTCTAAGAAGACAGGTAGAAAGAGAGGAACAGGAGATGAATGGAAGACAACCTAGTTGTATTTTTAAGAGTTGCGAAAACTGAGATGATACCTCACAAGTTAGACAGAAGCCAGCTTGTACTCATTAAGGCTAATTGTTCTTTGATTTCTCCTCTTGTTTATTTGTTATTGTTATTTTTAAAACCTTATGGCTATTTGGAATTATTATTATTATTATCACAAACCATTTTTGTGATATTTTAACTTTAAACTAATGTGTATGGAAGATTACTCCTTTCATTCAAAAATATATCTAATTGCAGTATTTTGCAAAAACGTTGCGTCATTTTGCAGTTCTGATTGCACTATTTAAAAAAAGATATTTCATGCTTGTTGGCGATATAGTGACAAGTAGGGATGTCATAAGAACTGATACTTTGGCACCAAGTCGATACGAAAATGCTGAAAACATAACAGTAATAGCGTTTTTAAAGTATTGGGACCAAAGTGAAAGTTGGTAGCACACTGATACTGTAAGTGACTGCAAGTAGACGTTTAACTTCAGAAGGTGCAATAATACATGATAAAAAAAACTACATATGAAAAAATGCTCATAGTGTTACAGCACCTTATTAACTAACACTTGTTAAAAAGAAAAATAGCAGAAATCATGTCTGGAAATGTTTTATGTTTGAGGTAGGAGAATTTCAACACATGATTGCCAAAGTGATGCTTATTATTGAAAAATGAAGGGGCAAAATATATATTATGGACTTAGTTCAGAAATAGATTTGTGCATGTTTTGAGAGAGCTTGAAATCAAGTAGATATGAATATTAATCTATACTAATAAAAGGCAAAGCCCTCACTGACTTACTCACTCACTGACTCATCACTAATTCTCCAACTTCCCGTGTAGGTAGAAGGCTGAAATTTGGCAGGCTCATTCCTTACAGCTTCCTTACAAAACTTTCATTTCGAAATTATATGCATAATGGTCATAACTGGAAGCTATTTTTCTCCATATACTGTAATGGAGTTGAGCTCGAAAGCTGTGGGGGGCGGAGTTTCGTGTGACATCATCACGCCTCCCATGTAATCACATGAACTGACTGTCAACGCAGTATGTAGAAACCCAGGAAGAGCTCCAAAAAGCGCTGAAGAAAACATGCATTATATAATTGAGAAGGCAGCGAAACAATAACAAGCGAGCGAGTGACATATACAACCATATTCATGAGTGCTGCTACTTTGGAAACAAAGCACAGTGTACACCTAAAGTTTAAATTAAGTTCATAGACAGGCTGCCGCTGGCGTTTGTCATGCCCACGGGTAATGCGGGATACAAGTTTAATGAGAGGACGCAGGATATAAACGAGAGTTTTGATCACTTTGTAACTAAGTTAAAATTGCAGGTGAAGGGCTGTGCTTATGCAAATTCCGAGAGACTGTGTTTGTGGGGGATTGACAATTAAGGCGGGTGGGGGAGTCACGTCATCAACTCCCCTCCCATTCACCTCATTTCGCACTGAGCTGAGCTCCGCAGCTAACGCAGTGTTACGGAAGCGACTTTGTTACGCTGTCACCAAATACTCACTGAAAAATCCACAAGTTAATACACACGCTGTCTCTACAGTTTCTCCACATTGAATCCTCCAGGCACTACTTACAAAAGGTTACATTGACAATCATGTTATGTTATTTTTAAAATGTTTCCTTTTCTTAGCACAAGCACAGCTGAGAAGCTTGATGCATGTGCTCCATAACGCGTTAAAAAATCACGCATTTAATCACACTTTGCATTCCGAGCAAAGGGGAACTTCTGTCAATGCATGATTTCCTGATACACCGATTACATTGATCAGCGCTTCCCAATTCATTTTACCCTCGCACCCCCTTGGTTTGAGAAGAAGTATGAAAAAATATGCGGTTAACACAGAAAACCAGTTCACCAATTGAAGCTTTATGAATAATCGATTCACCATCAATAATTGTTTTGGTAAAGCCATACTCAGTGTAATCCTCCTTCCATTTTATAATTTTTCCGCCACTAGCCATGATTAAATGAACGGTAAAAAAGTAAGAGCGAAGCGAGGGTGACTTATTCAGGCAGGCAGGCGAAAGCTCAATAGCTCGAATTTGGATATAAGTAGGTTCTATTTAGTAGCCAGAAATATCTTTGGTAGGAATGGAAGTTGAATTTAGTCTTTAAATTTCTATGGTAAAGAAAAAGTTATTCAATGATGACTAAATGTAACTATATAAAGTCAAAACTTGTATATATTAAGTCATTCCCGAATATATAAAGTCAAAACTTGATTATATAAAGTCACTGTCGGAATAAATAAAGTCAAAACTTGAATATATAAAGTCATTCCCAAATATATAAAGTCAAAACCTAAGTATATAAAGACGGCGTTGGAATATTTCAGAATATATAAAGTAAGTGCTGGAATATATAAAGTCAAAACTTGAAAATATAAAGTCAGCGTCGGAATATATAAAGTAAGCGCTGGAATATATAAAGTCAAAACTTCAATATATTAAGTCAGCGTCGATATGAGTGTTGTCATATCTATATATATATGTATATCTATATGTATACATGTATAACTATATATATATATATATATATAGCAAAATACCCGCTCTTCACAGCGGAGAAGTAGTGTGTTAAAGAAGTAATGAAAAAGAAAAGGAAACATTTTGAAAATAACGTAACATGATTGTCAATGTAATTGTGTTGTCATTGTCATGAGTGTTGCTGGCATATATATATATATATATATACATATACATACATATATACATATATACACATATATATATACATATATACAGTACATATACATATCTACATATATACTGTATATACACATATATATACAAATCTACATATATATATCTACATATATATATTAGGGGTGGGACTCGATTAAAAAAATTAATCTAATTAATTAGAAGCTGTGTAATAATTAATCTTGATTAATCGTATGTAATCACACATGAAAATTTCCCCCAAATCGCAAATTTTTTTTTTTAATTTAAAAGGGTTTTAGTGGGCGACAGAATCAAATAATAGACATGGACATGAATATTGTAAACTCTAGCTCTTTTAATTTCTGGAAAAAAAATGCTTTTAAACTGCATTTCAATTTAAAACAGAAACAAAAATATCATCCCTGGCTAAAATTGGGCAGACTTAAAAATAAAGTGGTATTTTAATTACTTTAAGTACATTTTCAGAATGGTATTGTCTTTAAATAATAAAAACCAAAATTCCAACATAAAGTGCAGTTTTTCTTCTTAAAAAAATAAGTCAGAAACATGAAAGTTAATTTGACCAGCTTAATCTTTAAACTCTGAGTAACCTTAGCCAAAATTATTTTGTATATTAGGCTAAAACAGTGTGATCATTGAACATTTTGTAATTAGATGTAATTAGAATTACTAACGGTCACGGAAGTCCAATGATCCCCAGTAAGAGCCACAAAGTCCGCTTTCTGTAATGCATTTAATTTTGCTTGCTTTTCAGTGTGCACAAAACCATGCTTTTATCAAGGCTTCGCTCGGGTAGTCTTTTGAAATGAAATTTTCCTCCGATCAGTCGTAGGAACGCGCTTTATTCCGACTCTAACATTTTTGTAGCTCTGATGTGTGCATCAATGTCATCGATGTACCAGGAAATCATGCATTGACAAAAGTTCCCCTTTGCTTGGAATTGAAAGTATGATTAAATGCGTTATTTTTTTTAACGCGTTATGGAGTACATGCATGGAAGCTTCTCAGCTGTGCTTGCGCTAAGAAAAGGAAACATTTTAAAAATAACGTAACATGATTCTGCTTTAACCGCATATTTTTTCATACGTCTCAAACCAAGGGGATGCGAGGGTAAAATGAATTGGGAAGCACGCATACATACTCAGTGCATCCCCTGTCGGGAATCGAACCTCGGATGTCAGCACTAGAGGCGAAGCCTCTACAATTGCACCATGGCGTGTGGCTTGTCTATTTGAGAGTATGTAGATCGGGGTATATATAAACATATATATATATATATATATATATACAGGTATACCCGCGTATCGCAGCGGAGAAGTAGTAAGAAGTTATGAAAAAGAAAAGGGAACATTTTAAAAATAACGTAACATGATTGTCAATATACAGTAATTGTTTTGTGAGTGTTATTGAGTGTTGCTGTCATCAAGGATTTGATTATCATTATTTCTTTCAATCAGGTTCGTATTTGTAGGATGTGTTGTGTTCAAGTTACATTCCGTGTTTGTCAATCGTTGTAAAGATAAGAGGTTTCATTCATCGATTCGTTTCTTACTGCATCAATAAACAGCTTGTCTTCCTCTTTATCTGAGACGTGACACACTGCATGCATGGGTTTTTTTTATACTGTCTTCCTTTAGCGGGACATTGACTTATTCCACCGTGTGCTTTGTTTCTGCAGTAGCTGCACTTATGAATATGCTTGTATGTATCAGACGCTTCATATTTTTTTGCTGCCTTCTCAATTGTGTAATTCGGAACTGTTGCTTTTTGTCTGTGCATTGCGTCAGTTCACGTGAGCCACTCTGTATACATGCATCGAAGTTTCCCAGCTGTGCTGGTGCCATGTTGTGCTATGTCCATGGCTGTATTTAATGTTAGCCAAGACCTGGCACTTAAAACTTTCTCTCGCAGTTTCGCTGAGTTTGTGCCAAACACCACCCTGACCATCTCATCTTCCTCTGCATAAGCACAGTCCTTCACCCGTGAATATTTAGCGGCAGTGTTTCTATTGGATTGCCACTGACGGACGGCCTTATATGGGCAGGCACTAAATTACAAACGCCAGCGGCATCTATGAACTTAATTTAAACTTTAGTTTTACACCGTGCTTCGTTTCCGAAGTAGCAGCACTCATGAATATGGTTGTATATGTCACTCGCTCGCTTCTTATTGTTTCGCTGCCTTCTCAATTATATAATGCATGTTTTCTTCAGTGCTTTTTGGAGCTCTTCCTGGTTTTCTACGTACTGCGTGATTACATGGGAGGCGTGATGATGTCACACAAAACTCCGCCCCCCACGGCTTTTGAGCTCAACTCCATTACAGTAAATGGAGAAAAATAGCTTCCAGTTAGGACCATTACGCGTAGAATTTCGACATGAAACCTGCCCAACTTTTGTAAGGAAGCTGTAAGGAATGAACCTGCCAAATTTCAGCCTTCCACCCACACGGGAAGTTGGAGAATTGGTGATGAGTCAGTGAGTGAGTGAGTGAGTGAGTGAGTGAGTGAGTCAGTGAGGGCTTTGCCTTTTATTAGTATAGATATAGATATGACAACAACACTCTTATCAATGACAAAACAATTACATTAACAATCATGTTACGTTATTTTTAAAATTTTTCCTTTTCTTTTTTATAACTTCTTTAACACACTACTTCTCCGTTGCGAACCGCGGGTATTCTGCTAGTTAACTTATATATGTTAGAATAAATCACCTTTTAATACCATGTTCTACACTTTCCCGATGAAGGAACACAAGCTTTGCATTCATTCTCTGATTGTTTGGCTACAGATACCTATCTAAACTTCCATCCATTTTCTAAGTAGACTCAGGGTTATATTGGATTGTTGTAGCAAGTAAAAATCCAGGGGAGTTTCAAACGAAGTGGCTATTTGTTTTATCTTTACCAGTAATGAAATTAACTGCTCTACATGTCAAGCCAAAATAAAATGCAGTGTAATGTTTAAGTACTTTGAAGTACAAGCTTATCAATCTGGTAATATGACAGGCACTGTGCTAACAGAAGTGCATCACGCAGTTATTGTAATGCAGACACAGTCTATTGAATACAAACCTATAAAATTTCTCTGATACTGGTACTAAATAAAAAAAAATTGGGTACTGCAACATCCATAGTAGAGGGAGAGATTCAACACATGTATAGCATGTAATCAATGAACTGAATGGATATTATATGTGTGGCTTTAGTTTTAATCAGCTTATTTAATACATGTGTTTTATGAGGGTGCATAGTGGCACAGAACTTGTGTTCTTGTCTCACAGTACCAGGGGCTCACCTTGATTGCTAGTCTGGTCAGAGTCAGCATAAAGGGAATTCTGCCCATTTGTGCAGAGAATGACTGGTATTGGTGTAAGTATCTGTAGCCAATTACCTGTTTTACAAGTGAACGCTGGAAATGTCTCCTAAGACTAAATTGGATAAAGAAGGTTAAAAAAAATGCATTCATAGATCATTCAAATGTGAAGTGCACAAAAACTAGAGTGAGTCAGCACATATTGTTGTAGTGTTATAATTTGGAGTCTTCCACAAAGGCAAAATGGTATGAGGTCTCCAAAGGCTGCCACTCAAGCATGGCAGAATTTGCCTTGCTCTGTCCTGGCCTCACTTTAATCCAGCTAGGCCCCAGGTACTGCCCAAATATGGGGAGTTGGCAAAACAACTAGAAATACATAAAAATATAACAAAAGCTCTACTAGAAAAGAGACCACCATTAACCCTCAGGTTGAATGAAAAGGAAAAACATGAAATTCTTTGTAAATCAATAAATTTTCCTATGTTAATGAACAGAGAAAAATACAAATAAAAGCTCAATAGTGCAAAAAGATGAACAAGGGTTACCTCAAAAAGCAATCTTAAGCCAACAAGAACCCAAAATGAATTCTTAAAACTTGAGCAAGAATATTCAGAAAACCGGAAAATCCAACCATAATAAATAACAGTACTCATGTGCCCAAAGTAAATGAATGATCTCTTGCTCCCGAGCCTTCTCAGCTTACTTATTTAGCTAGAGTGAGGGCAGAGGCACAGCAACATCAAGGTGGAACCATCTTCTGTGGCTCCATCTGCAACGAACAAGGACCGGCAGAACATTTAAAGAAAAAACCACATAACTCAAAAACAACAAACATAACCGTGACCCTGTGTTAGGATATAGCGGGTTGGAAAATGACTGACTGACTTAACTTCATGATATGTAGAAGACTTCATTATCTGGTACTGTTTTTTAATTGGAATACAAACAAAAGAAAACAAAAGGAAAAAAATTTTTTTTTACTCTACTTTTGACAACCCATCTTTGAGAGGTCCGCCATTCTGACCACTGTAATCTCGTCATGCCTATCACAGAGATAGAAATATAAATCTGCCAATTTGGATTGTAGTGGTAGTTTCTGTTGAATGAATGTTTCATTCTGTATGGTTTGGTACTAGAAGTATTAACTATAAATATCAGACAGGAAACAGCAGAGTGGAATGAATAATTGATTTCATCAGACTACTTTGATTCAGTATGCCAGCAGCTAGTGTGGTTAGAAGCATGAAGGCTCAAGGGAAATTGTGGTTAGTGGCTAGAACCGACTGCATTTTGTTTAAAAGAAAAAAATTGTGTCATTTTAAGAACAAAAGTAAAATAAATAAATTGTGCTTTTGATATTATCACACAATTAATTCACATTTTGTTTTATTGCATTTTTGGAAGCTTTAATCCCTTATAGGATATAAAAGCCTTATGATGCATACAGCTCTATATGACTTACTAGCAAAATACCCGCGCTTCGCAGTGGAGAAGTAGTGTGTTAAAGCAGTTATGAAAAAGAAAAGGAAACATTTTAAAAATAACGTAACATGATTGTCAATGTAATTGTTTTGTCACTGTTATGAGTGTTGCTGTCATATATATATATATATATATATATACACACAAACACAGACACACTCACATATAAACATATATACATTGTAAAAGGCGCTATATAGCGCCCGACCCGGCACAGACCACGCAGAGGCATGTGTATAAAACACACAGGCTTTATTCTTCTCTTCAGCCGTGGGGCACATCTTCCCCGTGTCCCACAGGCCCAACACAGTCCCAAACACAAACTATAAACAAGCCTTTCTGACACCACCTCTCCTCCCAGGCAACCTCGTCCTCTTCCTCCCGATTCTGGCCAAGAATGAAGGGAGGTTGGCCCATTTTATAGCCCACCCGGAAGTGCTCCAGGTGCCTGACCAGCTGGTCTTAATTGCACCTCCGGGTTGGGCTGGTAAGTCGTCCAATGTGGCGGCTGGCTCTCCGGCTCTCCCTAGCGGCCTCCCCATCTCCCAACCGGGCTGTGGTGGACTCCATGTCCCATGGAGCCACGGGGAAGACTGAGGAAGGACCCACGGCCAGGGAGGCTGCCCCCACATATACACATCTACATATATATACATATATATACACATATCAACATATACAGTATATACACATACATATACATACATACATACATACACACACACATATACATGTATATACAGATCTACATATATATACATAGCTGAACATATACACACACACATATATATATACATATCCACATATATATACACATATATATATACATATATATATACACATACATACATACATACATACATATACTGTATATCTACATATATATACTGTATATAGCAAAATCCCCGTGCTTCGCAGCGACGAAGAACTGCTTTTAAATTTTTATTAAGAAGAAATGAAAACCTTTTTCAACTGAGGGAAAATATACCAATAACTATCTGTTAAGGATCTCTTTGTATACCACGTTGTCAGTTCAGCAGTCCGGTTGTAATATGACCAAGCTGTGCACTGAGATTACTTTTGAGAATGCAACATATAGTTTTGTCCAGGAGGAAAGCAATGTTGCCTCAAATCAATGGCAACCTTTTGTAGGGTGTGTCCCTGAGACTTATTAATTGTCATCGCGAAGCAGAGCCTTACTGGAAATTTGAGGCATTTGAATTGAAATGGGAGATCAGAGGGTATAACGGTGATGCGAGGAATACATTCAGAGTGTGGTGCTCTGCAGTTTTTTTGTGTAGCTGCCTTCACACAGCTTTATAAACGAACGCCATATAAGGCTGTCGTTTCTCCTTGCTTCATGGTTCTGTACTGTTTTATTGTTCGTTTATTACAATTGTTATAGTTATTGTGTAGCTATTTGAGACTTACTTTACTGTTCAGGTACCCATTTCCTTAATTTAATCTGTGGCTTGTACGCTATTTTTTGTTCATTTATTACGATTATAGATATTTATTGATTCCCTTCTTTAGCTGACTGCCTGCTCATATAAGGCGCTCTGCTGGTTTTTTGTGAAGCAGCCTTTTTCCTTGCTTTGTGAAGGAAACTGCCTTTTTTATTTAATCCACGGGTTCTCCGCTGTTTTATTGTTCGTTTATTACGATTATTATAGTTCTCTTTATATATCACATTGTCAGTTCAGCACTCTGGTTGTAATATGACAAAGCTGTGAATTCAACAAAGACAGTGATCAGGTGTGCGATCAAAGAGCACAACTTTAGAGCTATAAGACAGCAGCACTAACCATAGTGACACTGTGATGTCCAAGTTTATGAAAAGAGAACAATTTATATTCACTTCAGCATCACCAATAAAAAGAAAAAATATTTCATATCTAAAGCACTACACTGCGACTGTCAGAAGTTTTTTTTCCTTTTTAGTTATTCTGGTGTACATGTAGTATATTTAATTATTTAGCTTCTGCAAAAAGTCAAATTTCCTCCAGGGGACAAATAAAGCTCTTTCTATTGTGAATAAAGCACAAACAAAAGCATAAAAGGTTGGGTCCTCGTAAAACTGGTGGAAAAACAAAACCAATGAGTTTAACAAGAAATTAAGGTGATGTCTTTCTAGGCACAGTGCCAGTGCTAGACTGAATCAAGATGGTAGCTGAGCGCAATTATGAGGCAGAAGAGGTGGGAAGGGTGACTAGAAGCTGGAAGGGACACCTGAAATTGTTAAGCCTTCAGTCTTCAGTTCTGAAAATAGAAGAGGAAGAGAGGCATTAGGTGACAGCGCTAACCCTTGACTTGGGGAGGAATTACCATTTGAGGAGTGTGGAAGTTGTCTCCCAAGTGCATGTGACAGATCTATCTATCTATGTATCTATCTATCTATCTATTGCCACATACGTGTGAGTAGGAGGAAGCTACAGTATATGGACCAAGTGAGGGTAATTCCACTCCAGGCCAGGGGGTGGAGGGGTGTGCTAAACCTTCTTCTGTTGTCTCTGCAGACTAAACATGGGAAAACCTGCCTGATTCAATCTTGAAAACATCACTTCCAGTTCCGGCACCCAGAAGCATGTCACTTCTGCTTCAAGCGCCCAAAAACACGTTACTTCCGGTTTCGTGATATCACTTCTGGATCTGGCCTTTAAAGCCGCTATATTGTCAACAGTAACTCAGTTTCAGTTTGGAACTCGACCAGAGCACACAAGTGCTATTCTGCAAATACCCTATTGCAGCCAGGGACAATATATGGGTGACTGTCCCAAACCTTATTTTTGTGTTGAGGCTGATTATTTTCACACTATCTATCTATCTATCTATCTATCTATCTATCTATCTATCTATCTATCTATCTAAAAAAAGTGTCAATTACAACACAGATTAATAGTGTAATGAAAATTGTTATGAATAGGAGTGCAAGCTAATTCAAACAACTGTGTTTTATATTGTTTGCAACATAAATTGTTAGCAACATACTTTGTAGGTGATAAGAAGCGTGCCCATAGCCGGTATTCCTGCACACACATTAAATAGACAATTGTCACTTTAAGCAAACAAAATACAGTTACATTCACAGCTTTCCTCAGAAAACCCCCTTTGACATTACTGTATATACAGTATTTCAGTATGTACACTGATAGATAGATAGAACTTTATTTGTCCTCAGGGAGAAATTTAGCTTATTACAGAAGCCCTTTAAATAAATAGATACATAAATAGATAAGTAAGTAAGTAAATAAATAACTATAAAGCAATACACTTTGAAAGAAAGAAAAGTTTTCACTTGTCACAGCACCAGTGAGGTATTATGCATACATGTTGCTGTTGATATAAAGGAGACCCAGTAACATTTCCTTAGATACTTCTGCTAAATAATTAATTAACTGAAAGTACTCTGTGTTAGTGTATCAGAGAGATGATGTGCAGCATTGTTCATAATAACACTAAGGTGATCCAGAGTGTGTCCTATAACTAAGCCATCCCTTTTAAATAGATTGTTGAATCAGTGGACCTCACTTGAAGTGGTGTTACCAGCCTGGCACACCATGTACAAAATCACACTGGCCATCACAGAGTTATAGAAGATGTGAAGGATGTCACTTCACATATTTAAGGAATGCAACCTCCTAAGGAAAAAGAGACTGCTCAGCCCTGTCTTATATAGTTCCTCTGTGTTCTGTAACCAGTCCAACCTGTCATTAATATGGACCCCCAAGTACTTGAAGGACTGCACCACCTCTATATCTATTCCCTCAATAGTGACCAGACATAGAGGTTGTTTGGTGCACCAAAGTCAATAACCAATTCCTTGGTTTTGTTGATGTTAGGTTGCTGGCAATTCTTTCTGTACCAAGAACCAGACTTCTCCACCTGACTCCTACACTCAGTCTCACCCCCTTAATAAAACACCTCATAAGTGCAGAATTATTTAAGACTTTCTGTAAGTGACATGACCTGGTGTTATATTTATAGTCTGAAATGTACATAGTGAAGGGAAAAAGAGACAAGCCTGTTCCTTGTGGTGCCCCTGTGTTGCTCACATCTGTATCAGAGACACAGTCCTTGAGTCCCACAACTGCAGTGTGCCTAACAGATAGTCCATTTACCCAGGATACCATAGACTCATCCACCTGCAAATTTCTGAGTTTACCCCTTAACAGGGTTGGCTGAAGAGTATTGAAGGTGCTGGAGAAATCAAAAAACACAAGTGTCTTAAAAAGATAAAGAAAAACAGAAGAATAATAATTTAAAAGGAAAGACAAGGCTAGCCAAAATAACTTACTGGACTGGCCTGCAATCAGTGGTGTTTTAGGCATGAAAATTCTGATGGGGCCATACCAGAATTGTCTTTTATGTGTGGGAACATATCTAAAATTAACATTAAGTTACCTACAGTTCTGTAATATTTCAATAACCAGTCAGAAAAATTCCTAAGTTGTAAATTTATTTCGAACTTATTTGAAACAACAGGTGTTACATAACGTCACTCCTACAACTCCTGAGTTGACTTAACACCCAGGAACTTTCCAGCACAAACGCACCAGGGGCCTTGTGCATAACGCCGTGCATAGAATTCACACTAAAACATGGTGCAAGGACAAAAGCGGAAATGTGCGTATGCACAAAAAAATCCAGATGCATAAATCTGTGCATTCGCCAACTTCCACGTTCTTCCGCTCCATAAGTCGTGGTCAGCGTGAAAAGTAACGCACATGCACGCACCTGCTGTCCCACCCCGTCTCCGCCCAGAATTTACACCTCTTTGAATATGCAAATCAATACAAATAACCCATAAGCTCAGCGTTCTGTGAAAAGACAATGGCAAAAGCACGAGGGAAAATAGAAGAATTTTAGCGAATACCAAGTGGAGGCAAGGAAAAACATACTATTTGGTGGTTTAAATAGTGATATAAACAACAAAAGGAAGTTGATCGAGTAACATAGAGTGTCAGACAAACTCGAAAGCTCAAGTTCACAAAGTCACACAGTGCCCGAAATAAAAACATTGTCAGATATCAAAGTTGCTGTGAAAAGGCGAGTCGTAGCCCACCATCTGACTGTTATATCTTATTAGGGTACAGAGAAAAAAAAAACCCATAAGGACACAGTGGGAAAAAAGCTCGAAATGTCAACTTTAATCTTGAAATCTCCACTTTAATCACGTACTTTATTTTGTCATTAAAGTAGAACATCATAAACTTCATCTTAAAATCATTTAATTTACTAGTTTCTCAAATCCCATCGTAACTAAAGTAGCACATTAAATGCTTTGTTTTGTATTTGATCTTCTATGTGCTCTATGTGTATGAATCACTATGTGCTTCTTAAACGGGCTTTCTCTACCTCCGACAGGACACAGAATCCATTGCATTTGTGATATTACGGCTCTCTGAATAATTAAAATACTGAGATGTATACTTGATATCATTTTCATGATGATAGGAAATAAAGCATGTATTAAACATGGGAACACAGTGGCACAGCAATTGGTCATGCCTCATGCAAGATGCCTGCTGTGCCGTGCACGACCTACGATGAAATAATTTATTGCAGTAGTACTGTTTCTTTCAAACGTACTAACCTCCAATTCTTGTCCTTCCTTTTCTTTCTCCAAATACCCAATCGCCACACTATCAGCTCTGTAATAGACGTTAAGCCATCTGTAAGCTGAGAATCTTCAAAGTTTCTTCAAAACTTTTAAGGAACATTGAAATATCTTCATACTACATGTTTAATTATTCTATCCATCTATGCTTCCAGTGTTGTGCCAGCCTGAGCAAACATACAGCACGAGGCAGGAACAATCCGTGAATGGAGCGCCAGCTCCTTGCTAGCGCTGCGACACCGTGTCCTCACATGTTTAATTATTAACAATATAGATTATTTAAATGAAGTTAAAGCTTTATCTGTATAATATAGCTATCTATCTATCTAAACATATTTTGCTGCATTTCATCTTAAAAATTATATCGGTATCATATGTAAACACACGCTTTATAAAGTGGTTCAGGTTGTGCAATATTGTAATTGTATCGCAAGTTTACAGTGAGCTAATTGTACTTATAAGTACAAACAGTTCTACAAGGAACACTTGATGGACTGATTGATTGCGTTTATAGTTCTTGGGATGAAACTGTTTCTGAACCGCGAGGTCAGTACAGAAAAGGCTCTGAAGCGTTTGCTACATGAGGGCAGTTCAATAGACAGCATGGCTGAGGCAGCGTGTGCTTGATGCTGTATACCGATAATTCTCTTTCCGATCAGCTGCTGTAGATCTGTGATTCCACATTCAGAAACAATGACATAAATACTCCGAGTGGTGCAGTGAGAGTAATATGGAAAAAGATGATCTGCTGTGGCAACCCCTAACGGGAGCAGCTGAAAGAAGAAGAAGGTGTAGTGAGAGTAACAATGCTAAAGATGCTGTGGTATTTAGAATAGTTTGGTTATTGCCTGGACCATTATATTGTTACAGGTTAATTACAATCAGATGCCTTAAACTAATAAACAATATGCAGTTAATGTCAGTGTATATGATAAAGCCGCGTCAGGAATGTGGATCTAAAAAAGAAAGGGAAACCACACTGGAACAAAAGCACTGCTTTGACGCTGGGTGCCGCCAGTTTGCAAAATCGAGCGGAGAACTTGCGTACACCAGGGTTTTAGCTAGCAAGTTTAGGTTTTATACATCACGATTTGAGCATGGAAATGGGTGTACCATTTATACATGAGACCCTAGGTCCCTTGCTGCCTGGTCTGCCTGATTAACTGCCTGATCAATAATCCAACAATAATTTAATCAAACAATAGGATACTGTTGCCTGGTCTGTCTTGAATGTCATCAGGTCAGTATGATGCTTTCTGATATCATCATTATCTGATAAAATACAGCAATATAGATTTAAAGTAAATAAAACTGAGCCTATGCCAAGTAAAATATATTGGTTATGAACTGCCTAAATGAAAACAGCAACGCTTCAAGATTCGAATTAAAATGTTTTAAGGTGAAAAAGGACACCTCAAAATAACACGGAAAGAACACAAATACTTAAAACATACTACACAGCTTTGGAGCTGTCTGGTAGCATCCCTAACCATCAGTAAATAATTGGAATACTGTAAAACAATTTTCTATATACCTATTCTTTCTGCATCAGGACTGTGTGGTTCTTTGAAACAGGGGCATCATACTGCTAGCTTCTTTTCTAAGAAGGGAAAGCAGCAAATATAAGGCTTCCCTGTTGGCTTTTACAAATATACTGCCATTACATAATTTTCATCAGCAGGGCATGAAGATCAAGCAACAACAGCAACCCTCCTCAAACACATGCAACAAATTATGAAAAGCAAGAAAACTTCTAACTCGGCTACAGATAAGACAGCAGTCACAGTGAACCATTATACAGGCTTACTGCCATTTTTATAAAGGAGTACCCATGATGTCTTTTTGACACCCTTCTGCTGAATAATTCATTGGCTCAAGTACTCAAACATAGTGTGTCAGAGAAAGGATATGTAGCATTGTTCATAATGGCCATCAATTTGCCTTCATTCTTTCCTCCTCTACTACCACCAGTGAGTCAAAAGTGTGTCCCATAACTGAGTCTTTTTAATCAGGTACAGTAGTTGATTTGGTGGGCTTCTCTTGAAGTGACGGTGCTGGCCCAGCACATCACAACATAGAAAATTGCATTGACCATCACAGAGTTAAAAATAATTTAAAGTCACATACATACCGCATTAAAGGAAAAGTCTCCAGAGAAAAAAATGGGTCTGAAGTTCTTATCTGTGCACAATTTAAATACAGAGCTGCCACTTTAAGTAAACAAAATACAATTTAAAAGGGCAAATACTTGATCTCATCACTCTTTTCAATACATTCCATTAGTGCAGAATCTTAGGAGAACATGTGCAAGTGACATGACTTGCTGTTATATTTATAGTATGAAGTGAACATGATGAGCAGAAAAGGAGACAGCACTGTTCCCTGTGGTGGCCTAGTGATGCTCACACCACCCTAGACACACAGTCCTTGAGCTTCAGAAACTGTGGTCTTATTCGGGACATCATAGGTTCATCCACCTGCATATCTCTGAGCTTACTCCTTAGCAAGAATGGGTGGTGGTATTGAAGGCACCGGCAAAATAATAAAAAATAATCCTAACAATGCTGCCAGCTTTATCCAGATGGGAATAAGCCTTGTGGAACAGACAGAAAATTGCATTATCGATTCAAATTTTTCCAAAATATTCATACTGTACTGGGTGCTAATGGTCTTTCACAAGGGAACTCTTATAATCATAGATCAGCCTCTTGAAAGTCTTCATGATGTGGGACATAATAGCCACTAGTCTGTTATAAATTGAAGAGGTACCTGTCTGCTTTGGAACAATACAGAATGTTCTCCACAGTGGTAGAGCCTCACTGACAGACTGAAAATGCAGCAGCAGATACCAAAAGGTTGGTGAGCACAACCCTCAAGAACTTGATTTAATATTGATTTTTCCTGAATTGTATTTATTTGTTGTTGTATTATTTTTTATGTTATTATGTCATTTATGCACTGTTATTTTAATTATGCTGACATTCCCTGTACTTTGTGGGTGGAGCCCCAGGAGGTGTGGCTATGCTGATGTCACTGCTTCTGGGTTCTCCTTCAGGTTTTATCAACTAAGTCAGAAGTATGTTGTGTGTCTTGATTATCCTGGTTTATTTGGATTCTTTCTTGCTTTGCTTCATTGACTGGCTTCTGGATTTGTAGTTTTGGTCCTTTCCACCTCAGATTGCCTTTATTAGGCAGGTCCTTTTTTGCTTTTTTGTATCTTTTTGCTCCTTTTACTCTACTCTTGATGTTGGTTAATAAACTCTTTATTTATGATGATTCTTTGTTGTCCTTTTTTTCTATATGTCAGACATTTACTTTCTCTCTTGTTGATCTTTTTGAAATATTTTAGGTCAGTTCTTTTATTTTGAACATATAAAGCTAGCTTCCCCTTTTGGGTATGTGTAAGCTGAAGCCAGCAGGTAGAGGCTGGGAGATGAGCTGGATTGGCATCAGCTCCTTCTGAAAATTCTTTATTTTCTTAATTACTTGGCTGACACTTCTGTTCAAGGTAATTTACAGCATTGCAAAGTCCACGTCCTTAACCACTACACCTTAATGCCTACTGGCAAGGTTCTGTTGCAAAAAATGTTTCCAAGATTCAGTTGCTCTGGTTTTTCAGTTAAGTTTCAGAGATAGATGTTGGAACCAAGGAATATCTAAAATTAACTTCAGCTTCTAAAAGAAACCCTGCGTCTATATTAAATATTTTGTCCAGAAAGTATTTTATCTCAGTGTATGTCTCCGTGTTTTAACCTTTGGATAATATGCCACTTATTGCTGAGCCAAAACTGGCAATATGTAAGAATGCTTTGAAAAGCATATAACATACATTTCAATGTAAGCAAGCTGCCTTAATAGGGGGTTATGATTTATTGTTTAGTATTATCTAATGCAATGCTTCTCCTGTTAATGTGTAAAAAGGACCCAGTCACACTGACTTGTGCAGACCTCACTGTTACTTTGCCATGTTGAATGTTACCCAAGGCTCCAACTATTGCCCCCTCTTACAAGCTGCCTTCTTTTCATCATGCCCATCTAGCCAAGTTGCTACATAATATGACTAATAACCAAGAACAATCATGAGATGGATGTATTGTACATGTATACATAAATTATTTTTTTTTCTCAAACTGTATGCTTCTCAGTCGAAGTTGGTTGAAACATTCGAAATTAAAAATGTAATTCCAGGACCCTACAATGGAAAATGGGGCTGAGGAAAAAAAAAAGTTGACAAAATGTAACCCTCAAGAATATGTAAGTGATAAAAGATAAAGAAATTCTTCAGTATTCATGTCAATCATTTAATAATAAAGATCAGCAGTTTATGTGTAGTTGAAGTGTTAAATGTGAAACCAATTCTTAATTTCGGAACAGCCCTTACACTTTGGTCTCCATCTACTTTGCTCCCATTCATTTTCTATTTTTTGCTTCAGTTTAATTTTAGAACTGGACATTGTATTCTGTAACTAAAGATTGTTTTTCTTTTCATCTCTGTAAACTATCTGCCACATTTAACGGTGTGGGCTACTTGCTAGAGGCTTGGTGTGGGGGCTGAAGACCAAATGTCCGTTTATATCACCCACTAGCATCTTCATTAAAAGCCTTGTTCTCACAACTCATAACCACCTGCTCTGACTCTTTAAATAAACCCTTCCTGAGTTAACTTGGTAGATTTGTGTTTTTATAAATGTCATTACCTCTTTATAAAACACCCACTCTAGTAAATTTTATAACTAGAATTTTCTTATTACACATCTAAAGAATTTAAAAATCACACAGCTCTTACTAAGCATTATAAACAGCAGGGAACAGAAAAATGTCAGCTTTTCCATCTGTATGAGTGGTAGACTATCAACTTTCAGAACAATCACGGCAATCTGTTTAATGTATTTCAGGGTTGGGGGTCTCTATACTAACAGCATTGAAAGCAAGGCAGAAACCATGTTTGGATATTATGCCAGCCTTTGAAAGAAAGGTTCAGACACACACTTCCACTCATTCATACAGGGACAATTTATTTCATGTGAGAGCAACACAGACCAAGGAGATCAGGCAAATTCCAAACATGCAGTGCCCCAAAATAAAGTATAATACTGTAAGGTGCACACCTGGGTGTCTCAGACTCTTTTACCATGAGTTAAACAGACGCCTATGGTGAATTTGTGCAATGCAAACTGTAAATACAGTAGACACAGAAATTAAACACATCCATCTTGAAGACATTTACCATACACATGTAAAAGTAATACAAATGAATTGATTGTCTACTGTTTAAATATGTAAAAAATTATGAAAGAAAATTTGACTCATTATAAATTATGCTCATTAAACAGTATCAGAAAGGCATGGAGTTTTATTGGTTAGTGCTGCCATGTCAGATCTTCAAAGACTTGGATTTCAATCCTGGTCCATGCATTACCTGTGTGGAGTTTGTATGTTCACCCCAAGCCTCTATGGGTTTGCCACTTGGAATATGGCTTTTCCACCCACATCCCAAAGATGTGCAGGTTTGGTTATCTGGTAACTTTATGTTAGTCCAGTATGAGCGAGTGACATTGTGTGAGTGAGTGTGACTTGTCATGGATTGACACTTTTGCTGGATTGGTTCCCACCTTTTGCTCACTATTGCTAGAACATGCTCCAGCTCCCCATAATCCTATAGTGGATTAAAGGTTTATAAAGTACCTACCATTACATTAAGATGAATGTTTTATACTTTTAGCTTTCTTGAATAATACATAATCAAGGCAAGACTTACAATACTCAGTTACTGAGCCGTTGAGATCCAGTTAAAATAATATTATATATTTCAAAGTCATTCTTGCAAACTGGATACTGGATTCCTTATGTGGTTGCACAGTTAACATGGTACTTTTATAAATCAGATAGAGTAATATTATCTCTTGCTTTCCTCACCGCCACATCAAAAGAGTAGACATGTTTCTTAGCAGCCAAGATCTCTACTGACTGACAAATGGTGCCAGCCCAGTCCTGTTCCTAGGTATGCTGAATATGATTAAACACACAGCCATTCCAAATGAGTTGCTTCAGGTATAAATACATTCTTGACTAGAGTAGAGAGTACATCATTCTCTAGGAGATACTATGCTTCAAGTAAGGATGATTATTCTTTAAGCTTTGACAATGAAGACACCTCAAGGAAGCACATGATGAAAGGTATAATGGGCCAAATGTTGACTACACTTGAATATGGGTCCCAGTGTACTGAACCATTAGGTTCAAGTGACACTCACGCATCTTATTGTGTTTGTTGCTATTGAAAATTGTGCAATTCAGGCTTTTTTTGAAATATGTCAAAAATTTCCTTAATTAGTGAGGGAATGAGAATATCCAGAACCTCTCTCATGAAAAGGCCAATTCAAAGTCTTTTATAATGGAAACAGTAGTAATTGGTGAATATCTTGACACTCTGGACATGTTGTCCATCACTATATGTGTAGGTGAAGAAGTTTTCACACTCAGTCTAAAGGTGATTAGAAATGCTACTCAGTCTGTCATCCTTGGCTGAGATTTTCTTTGTAAATATCATACATCTGAAACTGTGGAACTGGTTAGTTACTGTTTTCTAAACAAACTGCATGCCCAGATCAACCCTCCATTATGAAGTGTTCTGACTACTGCTAAAGTACTCATTTCAGCTTTGTCACAGATGAATATGAAACAAGGTTCCAGCCTACTTCAGATCTGATTGGTGACATACAGTACACAAACCTTGAAAGAATCCGAACTTTATTATGTACAGTGTTGTCTGGTAGTACTGACTGTGAACATAACACTATACACAGATGTATGTCTTACAAGACTGAATAGGCTCTCCACTTGCTCAACTGCAATATAACATATTAGAACATTAGAACAATCTAGACGAACACAGGCCATTCAGCCCAACAAAGTTATATCCACTTATTTCTTCTAAAAAAACATCGCCTAGTTTTTCAAAATTTATTTTTGATACTTCTTAAGGTCTTATTGTCTATAACACTACTTGCTAGCTTATTCTAAGTGTCTTTGGTTTTCTGTGTAAAAAAATTTACCCTTAACAAGTTTTCAACTGTGTCCCCATGTCCTTGATGAACTCATTTTAAAATAACAGTCTCAATCCGCTGTGCTAATTCCCCTCATAATTTTAAACACTTCAATCATGTCACCTCTTAATCTCTGCTTAAGATGAAAAGGCTCAGTTCTTTTAATCTTTCTTCATAATTCATCCCCTGTAACACTGGATCTTTTCTAGCGCTGCTATGTCCTTTTTGTAGCCTGGAGACAAAAACTGCACACAGTATTCCAGATGAGGCCTCACCAGTGCGTTATAAAGCTTGAGCTTAACCTCCTTGGACTTAGACCTAACATTCTGCTTGCCTTCTTAGTAGCTTCGGAACACTTTTGGGAAGTTGATAGCATAGATTCCATTATGACTCCTAAATCCTTCTCATATGGTGCATTCTTGATTTTCAGACTGTTTTGCTTTTTACTTCCTATGTGTAATACTTTACATTTTCTGACATTAAATTTTATCTGTCACAAATCTGTCTAATCCTGTATGCTGTCCAAGTCCTTCTGTAATGATTCAACAGATTCCAGATTATCTGCCAATCCACCTATCTTGGTATCATCTGCAAACTTAACCAGCTTGTTACTTTTACTCCAATCTAAATCATTTATATATATTTAAAATAGCAGTGGCCCTAGCTCTGACCCCTGTGGAACACCACAGTTAACATCAGCCGATTCTGATGAGATTCCTTGCACCATCACACTCCGTTACCTGTGTCTGAGCCTTTTCTGCACCCATCTAAAAACATCACCCTCAATTCCCACTTCTTTTAGTTTGATGCCCAACCTCTCATGTGGCACCTTGTCAAATGTTTTCTGAAAGTCAAGATAAATCTATTTTTTATTTTTTTAAAAATCGTGCGACGATATGAGATTTTTTTCCTGCGACAAGACGTGATCTTTTCAAGAGAGATTTTTTGAAGAGAGATCTTTTGAAGAGAAACAGAGAGAGACAGAGAGACACTTCACTTTCCACGAGACAGACAAGTCATGTCATACTTACAACCTTTGGAAGAAAGTCCCGTGATACGCATGCAGAGCAGGTTAGAGATAATGGAAGTAGGAAAATTCAAAAGTCTCAAAAAATGAAAGTAAAGATCTCTTTAGTGCTAACAAACTGAAAATATTAATTGGTGAAATAATGGAACAGCAAAAATAGATTGAATATTCAGATGCTGTACAGGCTGATCATGCGGCACAGCAGCAGCAGCAAGTCAGCAGCTGATTGAGCAAAGATGAGTTTAAAAAAAAACTATTTGTTTCCCATTGTATCACCGCTTAAGAGGGGTTGGGGTATGTTCAGCCCCCTCTTCACAAAGGCGCATAGCGCTGGCAGGGAGGGAAAGGGGTTATGATCTCTCTGTTCTGAACCCATGCTGACTATTTAGGAAAACCACTATACTTGCCATGTGCTGCTTAATTGTCTCTCTATTATAAAAAAAATCCTGAGAGAGAAAGACAGGAGATGAGACATGATCTTCACGTTAAGAGCACAGAAGACACTTAAAAGACCCGCGAGGTGAAAGAGATTGGCCATTGAGCGTCTTGTGGGGACCTTAAACATGAGAGTTTGTGCCAAGAGATTGACCCAGGACCGTCTCACAATGATGTAGAACATGAGATTCCTGCAAGACACACCCTACTTACAACCAATATCAAATAAGACCATGGGCAACAAAACACTCAGTCGTGTAAAGGCTTTGAGCACACACAGATCCAGGGCCCTCAGCGCATATAAAGCATACTGTATAAGGACAATACATTATAAATGAAACGTCTGCGACTAAGCGAGGAAGAAAGCAGTGCAGAGAAAAGAGACTCAAAATCGTTGGAGAGAAAAAAGAGCAAAAAAGAAAAAGAATAATCTAGGTGCAAATTCAGAAAATAAGGAAAGCAATTATCAGCCCAGAACAAGTGGAATTGAAAAAAAGCACATCCAATCAGGCTCAGAATTAAAAGACAGAGAAAAAGAAAAAGAAGAACTTCAAAAAGACTATACAGATGCAGAGCAAGTTAGAGATTATGAAAGCAGTGGAATTCAAAAGGCTCAAAAAAAAAAAGTTGGCGTGATACACATGTGGAGAAAGTTAAAGAATATGAAAGTAGGAAAATTAAAAAGTATAAAAAAAGAAAGTAAAGATTGTAGTAGCGCAAACAAACGGAAATTATTACTTGAAAAAGGGAAAATAATCACCACGGACCAGGGGCCTCATGCATAAACAGTGCGTACGCACAGAAATGTTGAGTAAGAACGTTTCCACGTTCAAATTGCGATTTGTAAAACCTAAACTTGGCATAAAGCCACGCACATTTCCATGGTACCTCATAACCCGGTCGTACGCAAGTTCTCCGCTCAGTTTTGCAGACTGGCAGCACCCAACGTCAAAGCAGTGCTACTGTTCCTGTGTGGTTATACTTTCATTTCCTGACGTGGCTTTATAAATACAATTAAATTAATCGCATATTGTTTATTAGTGTAATGCATCTGATTGTAATCAACCTGTAACAATATAGTGGTCCAGGGAATAGCCATAGTATTCCAAATACAGTACCATAACTGCTCCTATTCCAAATAACAATAACAATAACGCACATAGTACTCATCTCTGCACCTCCGAAACATTAAATATGGCACTATTAAATGTTAGAGCTTTAACTAACAAAACGTTTTTTATCAACGATCTTATTAGTGATAAAAAAATAGATCTTATTGCACTAAATGAAACATGGCTGAATTCAGATGCCGCGGCAGTTTTAATCGAATCTGCGCCTCCGGATTACAGTTTTACTCATGCAAACCGCCAGGGAAAAAGGGGGGGCGGATTGGCTAACATTTACTCGAGCCGATTAAAATGTAAAGATGTCAGTTTTGGTAAGTTCAAGTCCTTTGAGTATCTCGCCGTTGTTATCCATGGAGATTCTCAAGTTCTAGTACTATCCGTGTATAGACCTCCTAAATATAACGCATCGTTTTTTGAGGAATTCTCTGACTTAATGTCAATTTTAATTACTAACTATGACACACTCCTAATAGTTGGCGACTTTAATTTTCATATAGATAATCAGTGTGATCTAAAAGTAAAAGAATTTATGAACCTCCTGGATTCTTTTGATTTGAGACAACTCATAAATCAGCCTACACATAAAGCAGGTCATACATTAGACTTAGTGATTACTAAAGGACTGAAAGTTGATATAAAACAGATCATTGATATTGGTCTATCAGACCATTTTCTTCTACTTTTTAATATAGAAATAATGATAAAAACACTCATGAGAAGCATATTGTTAAAAACGCTTCTTTGATTCGCAGCAGCTTTAAAACTTACAAACATTTTAAGCAATCAGTCCGTTTATAGTGCCAGCTATAATAGCGAGGACAATGTAAATAGTAAGGTGGAAAGATTTAATTCTAAAGTGAGAGCTGCTGTTGACATAGTTGCACCTGAAAAGACAGTGAAAAAATCTTCTAGCATTGGTATACCATGGAAGACCCAAAGAGTGTCTGATTTAAAGAGAACATGCCGTAGAGCTGAGCGTCAATGGAGGAAGAGTAAACTTACTATCCACCACGAAATATTAAAAGTCAAAATAACAGAATACAATAACACTGTCCGTCTTGAGAGACGCTGCTATTTCTCAAGATTATAAATAACAATGCTAGTAATCCCAGAGTCTTATTTTCAACAATTGATCGCCTACTAAACCCAGGTAGCTCAAAGGAATGCCTCCTAAGTGCTTCCAGTGAAACCTGTGAGGCTGTCGCTGTATTTTCAATCAAAAATTAATGATATTAGAAATAACATAGTATATCTCCCCAACACTAAGGATCCCCTAAACCCCAACATCCTGTTATAAACAAATTAAACTCTTTCACTAGGATAGATTTACCTGATTTAAAAAAATAATCTCTCAATTAAAACCCTCCACCTGCGTCCTTGACCCGATACCAACAAGGTTTTTCAAAGAAGTATCAGGCGTGCTAATTGATAATGTTCTGACATAGTAAATTCGTCACTAGATACTGGGGTCTTCCCAGACTGTCTTAAGACTGCTGTAGTTAAACCCCTACTTAAGAAACATAATCTTGACCCTCAGCTCTTGAAAATTTTAGACCCATCTCTAACCTGCCTTCTTAAGTAAAGTTCTAGAGAAGGCAGTCATTATGCAGTTAAATGACCACCTAAATAAACATGCTATTCTTGATAAATTTCAGTCAGGTTTTAGAACAAATCACAGCACAGAAACTGCACTCGTTAAAGTAGTAAATGACTTGCGGTAAATGCAGACAGAGGCCATTTATCTGTTCTCATCCTCTTAGATCTGAGTGCTGCATTTGACACCATTGATCACAACATTCTTAGAAATCGCCTTAGTCAATGGGTGGGCCTCTCTGGCAGTGTCTTAAATTGGTTTGAATCCTACCTGACAGGGAGAAAATATTTTGTTAGTTGTGGGAATTACAACTCAAGACACATGATATCCAATATGGTGTTCCACAAGGCTCTATCCTGGGTCCGCTGTTATTCTCAATCTACATGCTTCCGTTAGGTCAGATTATCTCAGGGCACAACGTGAGCTACCACAGCTATGCTGATGACACACAGCTGTACTTATCAATAGCACCTGATGACCCTGATTCTATTGATTCACTAACACAATGTCTGACTAGTATCTCAGAATGGATGAATAGTAATTTTCTCAAGTTAAATAAAGAGAAAACTGAAATTTTAGTGATCAGCAATAATGGATACAATGAGGCTATTAGAAATAAACTGGATACATTAGGATTAAAAGTCAAGACGGAGGTAAAAAGCTTAGGGGTGATTGTTGACTGTAATCTGAATTTTAAATCACATATTAATCAGATCATTAGGACAGCATTTTTCACTTAAGAAACATAAGTAAAGTTAGACCTCTTATATCACTGAAAGATGCTGAGAAATTAGTTCACGCGTTTGTTTTCAGTCGACTAGATTACTGTAATGCACTCCTCTCAGGACTACCCAAAAAAGATATAAATCGTTTGCAACTAGTGCAGAATGCAGCTGCTAGAATCCTAACTAGGAAAAGAAAATCAGAACACATCACACCAGTTTTATGTCACTACACTGGTTACCTGTGTCATTCAGAATTGACTTTAAAATTCTGCTTATGGTTTATAAAGCCTTAAATAATCTCGCCCCATCTTATATATCGGAATGTCTGACACCTTATATTCCAAATCGTAACCTCAGATCCTCAAATGAGTGTCTCCTGAGAATTCCAAGAACAAAACTTAAAAGAAGTGGTGAGGCGGCCTTCTGCTGTTATGCACCTAAAATCTGGAATAGCCTGCCAATAGGAATTCGCCAGGCTGATACAGTAGAGCAGTTTAAAACACTGCTGAAAACACATTCACGTCTGGAGTTTTTTTGTTTTTTCTGTCCCCCCTGGCCATTGAACCTTACTCTTATTTGATGTTAATGTTGATTTATTTTGTTTTATAATTGTGTCTTTCATTTTTCTATTCTTTAATATGTAAAGCACTTTGAGCTACTGTTTGTATGAAAATGTGCTATATAAAATAAATGTTGTTGTTGTTAGCGTTGTTACTCTCACTGCACCTTCTTTTTCTTCTTCTTCTTCTTTCAGCTGCTCCCGTTAGGAGTTGCCACAGTGGATCATCTTTTTCCATATTACTCTCACTGCACAACTCGGAGTATTAATATCACTATCTGAGTGTGAATCACAGCAGCAGCTGATCAGAAAGAGAATTATCGGTATACAGCATCAAGCACACGCTGCCTCAGCCATGCTGTCTATTGAACTGCCCTCATGTAGCAAACGCTTCAGAGCCTTTTCTGTACTGACCTGGCGGTTCAGAAACAGTTTCATCTATAAGAACTATAAATGCACTCAGTCAATTGCTCCTTGTAGAACTATCTTTACTTATAAGTAGAACTACCTCACTGTAAACTTGCACTACAGTTATACTATTGCACAACCTGAGCCACTTTATAAAGCGCGTATTTACATATGATGACAATATCATTTTTAAGATTAAATGCAGCAAAATATGTTTATTATATTATACAGATAAAACTTTAACTTCATTTAAATAATCTATATCCTTCACTGGGGCTGGCGTGAAGGATAGAATAATTAAACATGTACTACGAAGATATTTCAATGTTCCATAAACGTTTCGAAGAATTGGCGCTCAAAGTTTACAGATGGCTTAACATCTATTACAGAGCTGATTGTGTGGTGATCGGTTACTTGGAGAAAGAAAAGCAAGGACTGCAGTGGCGGCCATGCCAATATACAGTAATCCCTCGCTATATCTCGCTTCGACTTTCGCGGTTTCACTCTATCGCGGATTTTAAATGTAAGCACATCTAAATATATATCACAGATTTTTCGCTGGTTCGCGGATTTCTGCAGACAGTGGGTCTTTTAATTTATGCTACACGCTTCCTCAGTTTGTTTGCCCTGTTGATTTCATACAAGGGACGCTATTGGCAGATGGCTTAGAAGCTACCCAATCAGAACATGTATTACATATTAACTAAAACTCCTCAATGCTATAAGATATGCATCCCACGCTGAGCTTGATTGTTTGCTTGTCTCTGCCTCTCTCTCACCCTCTCTGACATTCTCTGCACCTGACGGAGAGGGTGTGAGCAGAGGGGCTGTTTGCACAGAGGCTGTTTGCTTAAAAGATACTGACGCTCCTCTAAAAAAATGCCGCTTTATTGCGGTGCTCGGCATATTTAAAAGCACAAAAGCACATGGATTGATTTTTTGATTGTTGCTTTAATCTCGCTCTCTCTCTGACGTTCTCTGC
Organism: Polypterus senegalus; assembly: GCF_016835505.1. Classification (NCBI taxonomy): domain Eukaryota; kingdom Metazoa; phylum Chordata; class Cladistia; order Polypteriformes; family Polypteridae; genus Polypterus; species Polypterus senegalus. The sequence continues at coordinate 97,701,261 of NC_053154.1, read as the reverse complement.
GCCTGACGGAGGAGATGTGAGCAGAGGGGCTGTTTGCACAGAGGCTGTTTGCTTAGAAGATACTAACGCTCCTCTAAAAAATGCCGCGGCAAACTTAAAAGCACAAGTATTGATTTTTTGATTGTTTGCTTTTCTTTGCGAGAGCCGCTCTCTCTCTCCCTCTGAAATTCTCTGCTCCTGAAGAGAAGAAGATCTATTTGCATTCTTTTAATTGTGAGAAAGAACTGTCATCTCTGTCTTGTCATGGAGGACAGTTTAAACTTTTGACTAAAGGGTGTTATTTCATGTCTAGAGGGCTCTAATAATGTTAACAGTGTGGGAGAGTTTATAAGGGCTTAAAATATATAAAAATAACTACACAAACATATGGTTTCTACTTCGCGGATTTTCGTCTAACGCGGGGGGTTCTGGAACGCAACCCCCGTGATCGAGGAGGGATTACTGTATACTGAATATAAAACAGAAAGAGAAAATTACAACACAGCTAAAAATGCAGCGGCAAATTTCGACAAAAGTTAAACGCTTGTGTCATGAGCACGAGGCGGCTATGCAGTTTTTGCAACAGACATGGCCATCCACCGTGCATAAGATACCATAATGACATTGGCGGGCAAAGTGGCCACCGATTCTTTCTCTGCCCAGGGCTGCCATGAGCCTAGAGCCGCCCATGAGTACTGCTGCAATAAATTATTTCATCGAAGGTCGCACACAATCACTGCGCCGTGAAACCCATGCTTTACACTAGAATTACCAGAGCCTACGAAAAAACTCGTAATTCCGTCCCACCTTAAATTGCTTCTTAAATCCCTTCACACCTCTCCGCCAGCGTCCTTTGTCTTCTAAATGTGCTGATAAAGAGAAGCTAGGAGCAGCCAGCTATTCCATTCCCCCACCAATTTAGAATGTGCACGAACTTCTCCCAGCTCATGCCTTGATTGAGTATCTGGGAGTGAAGTGGAGTTTTAGAGTGGAAATAATAGATCGTTATTTGGAACACACGCATTTCATGTCTGTTCCGTTTCTACAGTAATCTGTGTAAACACATTGTTAAAACAGAAACGTTTTTTATATTCTAGTAGTAGATGACAAAATGTAGGCATAAACTATATAATGTATGAAGCCTGAAGTCCAAATAGCAAAGAAACATTTTCACAAGAATAACACAACAATTGCACTTTTATTCAAAAATATAACTGCAGAAACAAAAAGCCGCCTTAACATGCGACATTGACAGCCATTTATTGTAACTTCCTCTCTGGTTCAGTAGAATCAATTCCCGCTTGGGAATCAAAAGGTCATGAGTTCAATCCTGCGCCACTCCATTTTGAGAAGTAAACTGCTCTTAGTCTTACTATTTTAGAATAAAAGTATACATTTGATTTTAGTCTGTAACAGCCAGTGCTATTTATGATCCTTGTAAAGGTTAGCTTTTTTTTTTTTTTAATTCACTTTTCATTCTCTCAGTCGCGTTCAGAATCAATCCATACAACCCCATCTGACACGGCTGTTTTCACTAAAGACGCGCTATAGCTCTGCAGTGTACCACGATGCATACTAACGCCCCACGACCCACCAACCGTGTTCTGACACACAAACGCTGGCGAAGCTGCCTTCTTCGTATCTCACTGTCACTTGATTTTCTTTTTATTCAGTTTTATTGAGTGTTCCTGCCAGTCCCCGCATGTTGCTGTATGCTGTTTCTTTTGTACTCCAGGACATGCAGAGGAAAGAATGGTAAAGAGCAGTAACTTCGGCACTATATGCAATCATCAGACACTCCCCATCTGCCCGTGTCGTTCAAACACAGGAACATATATTGGTGTAAAAGTATAACAAAAGTGCACTTTTACTCAAGTGCACTTTTTCCATCGCCTTTTCCTGTAAGAAGCAATGTACACACTTCTCTCTATACTGTGGTTTCTATTACAAACCTGAAAGAAAGAGGCAATATATGTGAAAATATCATCGCACTAATCCAATATTATTTGAAAACGAACAGCGTCAGATCGGGTGTGAATTTATGCAGCAACTGGAAATTCTCTGATGCGGGACCTTCCCCCAGGGAAGAAAGTTCAGTGTCAGGTGCTCATTCAGTGTAATAGGAACCATAGCACAGAGAGTTGTGTGCACTGCAACAAGTACACGTGTCGTAAATGTAAGAGGGACGGTCCTTGGGTGTGTGGGAACTGTTAATATTTGAATGTGATGATTTTATATAGCACGGAATGAAAATCAGCACTTCTTAGCATTGCACCATGCAAGCTGTCGTATCAATCGCCTACTGTAACTTGCTTTCTTTTTTCTTCGGTTCTACAGGTAGTCTTGAATAAAAGTGCAGTGGTTGTGTTTGCGAAATAAAGTGTCTGCGTGCACTTTTCGTGGCATTACACGTGTATTTTTTGAGCATGCCTGTTTGAGCAGTATAAAAAGTATTGAAAAGTATAACAAAACAACGGGCAGATGGGGAGTGTCTGATGATTGCATATAGCGCCGAACTTACTGCTCTTTACCATTCTCTCTTCTGCATGCCCTGGAGTACAAAAGAAACATAATACAGACGCGCTATAGCTCTGCGTTGTACCACGATGCATACTAACGCACCCCCCCCCCCAAAGGGTTCTGACACACAGACACTGGCGAAGCTGCCTTCTTCGTATCTCACTGTCACTTGATTTTCTTTTTATTCAGTTTTATTGAGTGTTCCTGCCAGTCCCCGCATGTTGCTGTATGCTGTTTCTTTTGTACTCCAGGACATGCAGAGGAGAGAATGGTAAAGAGCAGTAACTTCGGCGCTATATGCAATCATCAGACACTCCCCATCTGCCCGTTGTTTTGTTATACTTTTCAATACTTTTATACTGCTCAAACGGGCATGCTCAAAAATACACGTGTAATGCCACGAAAAGTGCACGCAGACACTTCATTTCGCAAACAAAACAAGTGCACTTTTATTCAAGACTACCTGTATAATCGAAGAAAAAAGAAAGCAAGATACAGTAGGCGATTGATACGACAGCTTGCACGGTGCAATGCTAAGAAGTGCTGATTTTCATTCCGTGCTATATAAAATCATCACATTCAAATATCAATAGTTCCCACACACCCAAGGACCGTCCTTCCTACATTTACGACACGTGTACTTGTTGCCGTGTACACACCTCTCTGTGCTATGGTTTCTATTACACTGAATGAGCACCTGACACCGTACTTTCTTCCCTGGGGAAGGTCCCACATCAGAGAATTTCCAGTTCCTGCATAAATTCACACCTGATCTGATGCTGTTCGTTTTCAAATAATATTGCATTAGTGCGATTATATTTTCATATATATTGTCTCTTTCTTTCAGGTGTGTAATAGAAACCACAGCATAGAGAGAAGTGTGTACATTGCTTCTTACAGGAAAAGGCGATGGAAAAAGTGCACTTGAATAAAAGTGCACTTTTGTTATACTTTTACACCAATATATGTTCCTGTGTTTGAATGACACAGGCAGATGGGGAGTTTCTGATGATTGCATATAGCGCCGAAGTTACTGCTCTTTACCATTCTTTCCTCTGCATGTCCTGGAGTACAAAAGAAAAAGCATACAGCAACATGCGGGGACTGGCAGGAACACTCAATAAAACTGAATAAAAAGAAAGTGACAAGTGGCAGTGAGATACGAAGAAGGCAGCTTCGCCAGCGTTTGTGTGTCAGAACCCGGTTTGGGGGCTTCGTTAGTATGCATCGTGGTACACTGCAGAGCTATAGCGCGTCTTTAGTGAAAACAGCCGTGTCAGATGGGGTTGTATGAATTGATTCTAAACGCGACTGAGAGAATGAAAAGTGAATTTAAAAAAAAAAAAGCTAACCTTTACAAGGAAATTGCACCGGCTGTTACAGACTGAAATCAAATGTATACTTTTATTCTAAAATAGTAAGACTAAGAGCAGTTTACTTCTCAAAACGGAGTGGCTCAGGATCAAACTCAGGACCTTTTGATTCCCAAGTGGGAACTGATTCTATTGAACCAGAGAGGAAGTTACAATAAACAGCTGTCAATGTCGCATGTTAAGGCGGCTTTTTGTTTCTGCAGTTATATTTTTAAATAAAAGTGCAATTGTTGTGTTATTCTTGTGAAAATGTTTCTTTGCTATTTGGACTTCAGGCTTCATACATTATATAGTTTATGCCTACATTTTGTCATCTACTACTAGAATATAAAAAACGTTTCTGTTTTAACAATGTGTTGACACAGATTACTGTAGAAACGGAACACACATGAAATGCGTGTGTTCCAAATAACGATCTATTATTTCCACTCTAAAACTCCACTTCACTCCCAGATACTCAATCAAGGCATGAGCTGGGAGAAGTTTGTGCACGTTCTAAATTGGTGGGGGGATGGAATAGCCGGCTGCTCCTAGCTTCTCTTTATCAGCACATTTAGAAGACAAAGGACGCATGGAGAGGTGTGAAGGGATTTAAGAAGCAGTTTAAGGTGGGACGGAATTACGAGTTTTTTCGTAGGCTCTGGTAGTTCTAGTGTTAATAACATGCTTTAACTCCTATCATCATGAAAATGATATCACGTATATGTCTCAGTATTTCAGTTATTCAGAGAGCTGTAATATCATGAATGTAATGGATTCTGTGTCCAGTTGGAGGAAGAGAGCTGGTTTAAGAAGCACTAGTGATTCACACACATAGGCACATAGAAGATCAAATACAAAACAAAGCATTTAACGTGCTACTTTTATTACAATGTGATTTGAGAAACTGGTTAATTAAACAATTTTAAGGTGAAGTTTATGATCTACTTTAATGACAAAATAAACTACATGATTAAAGTGAAAATTTCGAGACTGAAGTTGACATTTCGTGCTTTTTCCCACTTTGTGCCTTTTTTTTTCTCTGTACTCTAATAAACTTTCATATGACACTCAGATGGTGGGCTACGACTCGGCTTTTCACGGCGACTTTGATATGTGACTTCTTTTTTATTTCCGGCACTGTGCGATTTTGTGAACGTGAGCTTTCAAGTTTCTGCAACACGCTATGTCACTCGATCAACTTCCCTTTGTTGATTATACCACGATTTAATTAAACAAATAGTATGTTTTTCTTTGCCTCCACTTGGTATTCACTGAAATTCTTATATTTTTCCCCCATGCTTTTCCCATTGTCTTTTCACAGAAGGCTGAGCTTAAGGGCTATTTACATTGATTTGCATATTCAAAGAGGCATAATTCTGGGATGAACTGGGGCAAGACAGCACGTGCGTGCACGAGTGTTACTTTTCACACTGACTGGGATTTATGTAGTGGAAGAGCGCGGAAGGTGTACACACAGATTCCTGCATCTAGATTTTTCTGTGCTTAAGCACATTTCGGCTTTTGTGCTTACGTCATGTTATATTGTGAATTCTACGCACGGCGTTATGCATGAGGCCCCAGGTTTCATTGAAAAAAAGCAGGACAAAGCAAGGTCAGAAATAAAAGACAGAGTACAAAACAAAGTAATATGTCATAAAGAGGTTAAAAAACAAGGGGACCAAACACATGTAGAGCAGGTTAGAGATAAAGAAAACTGGAATTCAAAAGACTCAAAAAAAACGTAGGCGCAAAACACATGCAGATCAAGAAACAGAATATGAAAGCAGAAAAAAACGACTTTTAAAACAAAGAAAGTAAACATCGCATTAGTGCAAAGAAAGAGAAATTATTACTCGGAGAAATAACGAAAAGGCGAATAGAGATTGAATATATGGACAGAGGTGATATGTCAGAAGTATGTAAATATTGTAAGGCTTTGAAGTTTAAAACGGAGTTTACCTCACATGCATTTATTGGTTACTTTGCAAAAAAAAATTATTAACTGCTGATGATGTAAATCGTTTTGTCTGTGCTGAAATTCCAAACAGAGAAACCTATCCTGAATTATGGTACATGTCTCACTGACCTCATTTAAAAGATTCAGCATATTGTGACTCGAAAGATTCAAAATATTGTTTTTACAGAAGTTCTGAAATAAAAATGAAACTAATGAAATAGCAACAATTCAAAGAAAAAAATCTTAAAAGTGTGTATCCGGAAAACCAAACACGGGGGTTGGCGAGCGAAGCATGCAGGGGGCAAAGCCCCCTAGTATCATTAATAATTCTTTCCATTAATTTACCTGTGATGCACATTAAGCTTACTGGCCTATGGTTGCTTGGATGTGCCCGGTCACTCTTTTTATATAACAAGATAATATTTGCTATTTTCCTGTTCCTTCGTAATCGCCACACTGCCAAGTGACCCCCTCTAAATTTTCCAAATCCTTCAGTACCGCCTTAGTAGTCCCTTTTAATGGATTAAAGGCCAGAAGTCCACATGACCGTCATCATCAAATTCTTCCATGAGAACCCTGAATACAATGATTACTGATTGAGGTCACTTATGTTAGGTAGAATTCCTAGAGGTCGCTGGGCAGTCTCATGGCCTTGGAACCCCTGCAGATTTTATTTTTTTCTCCAGCCGTCTGGAGTTTTTTGTTTGTTTTTTCTGTCCTGCCTGGCCATCAGACCTTACTTTTATTCTATGTTAATTACTGTTCCCCAATTTTAATTATTTATTTTGTCTTTTTTCTCTTTCTTCATTATGTAAATCACTTTGAGCTACATTGTTTGTATGAAAATGTGCTATAGAAATAAATGTTGTTTTTTTACCACTGAGAGGTTATTCACTTCCTCACTTGTGAAAACCTCAGAAAAATGCAAGTTTAGAGCATCCACTATTTCACTGTCTGTATCTTTTAATTCCCCTTTACTAACATCTGTCAGAACATCTATAAGAAAATGGTCTACTTTTAATTAGGAGCTTTGGGCAGTCGTGTGTTCAGTACATTTTAAATACTTTTTAATCTAGTGATGTCATTCACTGTTATCATAGACCATCAGAGTTTGTTGAGTCTGAAAAACTCCCTTGTAGTCAATGACCCTACAGGCAGATGGAGACTCTAGATGAGTAAGGCAGATGTGTACAATTAAACTATTATTCAGAGTGAACGTAAACAGCATTCCAATGACAATGTAGTGTCTAGACCAGGGGTTCATAAACATTTTAATCCAAGTACCCCCGATATATGTTGTACCATCTGCTCAGGGCTCCCTACTAATGTAAACCTAATGCTGTAATGCGGAGTAGGATCTTGGGTCTTGGTTAATGCTAACGGCAGTCACACAGCTTGAGTTTGGATAATAGAAGACCTATTAATCAAATCAAATGCCTAAAAAAGCAGAGTATTGCTATATATGTGAAGAAGTGTTTGATATCTCAAGTCCGGGAGTTCTCAAACTTTTTTTCTTTCCCCTCCAGGAATTGAAATGTTTTCAAGTGCCATCAATGTATGGTTTTAAATTGTCAAGTACTGAATCCTCACTAGGCATAATTAAAGGTGATAGTTCTTTAAACGCCCATCTTTCCCAGTATTGCATTTGGGACTTTTAACAATGGATTACAGATAGTTTTTTTATGTGTGGGTCTGTGTCTTTTGATTTTTATTATGCACATTAAATGCTTTTTAATCAATGAAATATATATATTTTTTAATTAAGAGTAGTGTGGCTTAATATGAAAAAAATAGAAAGTCTAAATGTCCATACTTTTAATTTATAAAAATTATACACTGTGGACTGTGGCCGGCCAGTCACCCCGGCCAGTATCCCCAGGCCGCCAGGTGGAGCTCTCCCTGCAGCAGGGAGGTGCCCCGAATGCCAGCAGGAAATCATGGACAGTGGATTTTTCCTTTACAGCCCTGCTGGATATGGTGGGGGCCACCAAAGGACGCTGCAGGGAGACCCAGAGACTCGTACGTGCCCTATAACACGGAAGTACGTCTTAGTCACAGTGACAGGAGGAATGACATGAAGACTTTGGATCTGACCACTGACTATAAAGGACTCTGGGAGATCCCAGACGAGTGAGCTGAGCTGGGTGGCAGGGTAGCAACGCGTCTGGGAGTGGAGGATTATTGATTATTGTGTATTTTGTAGTGTTTACGAGTATTGTGGAGAGGAGGGTGCTTTGTGCACTGTATATTAATAATAAAGTCAATATTTGGACTTTTACCTGGTGTCTGGCGACTGATCTGAGGGTTCAAGGGGACGACAGCACCCCCTATCTGTCACAACACTTAGACATGAATTCATATTAAAAGAAGTATAAAAATTACCCACAAGTTACATAGTACTTAAGGTAAAAAAAAAGAAAATAAGTTCATGTCAAAGTTAAGCCTACATCATGGCTGTGTGGTTCTTCTTCCGTGTTCAGTCTGTTACTTTTTTAAGAAATGCCGAAGGTTACTGAACATTGTTGGTTAATATTAATGAACACTAAAATTAAATATTTCATATGTTAATTATATTGTTAATAATTGTTAACATTTGTCTTTGTTGCTTAATGTATATTCTTCTGCATTTGTCTGACAATCTCTAAAACTGTTCTAAAAATGAAAGTATATGAAAAAAGTTAACAAAACAAAAATATTATATGGTTGGCAGAGCAGACCTGAAGAGACAGGGAGAGATACTGCAATGAGCAGGGCCGGCGCCACTATTAAGGTGAATTAGGCATTCACCTAGGGTGCAGGTCATAAGGGGGGGTGGGGGGCAACTAGCTCCACAGGTTAGCTACCAAACAGCCATTTGGTGCGATTATAAGCCTGGCCTGGGTAGCAAAATAAACTAGCACCGGCAATGAGGGAGTGAGAAAGAGCACTTAACTATTAAGATTATCTTTTTCACAAAATTCCATTCTTCTTGGTGCATTCTTCCCTGCAAGATCTGATCTTGGCATGGATCAGCTGAAAGAAGCAGGGAATGATGGGGAGCTGCTACTTCAGATTTCATGTGAACAGAGACACTTTGAATAATCTGGGTAGAGGTAGAGGGTAGAATCTCACAGCAGGAACAATGGAATTGAAGCACAGCCAAACATGGTGTCTTGGGTTCAGTCGCTGTGTAGCCAATAATCCTTTGAGGGCCCGTTTTTCCTCAGTTATCTATTCACTTCCCTTGTAAATTACCTAACAGCTGCTGCTGTACTGCACTACATTTCTAGTCAATAAGTATACTATTTTAACTCAACAGTTGAAAGACATCTTGAGTTATTGTTTTATGTAAAACCTATGTGAGTCAATTTAAAGACAATATTTAAATCTGAAATCATTTAAATATGAGAACATCAATTTCACCAGGACTGTTGTGGCTCCTAAGAATAATAATGTCAGTTATCCCCCAGTTTGAAAAATATTGGTCTAGATGGCCCCATCCTGAGCCTAGTATAGATCTGGTTCAATGTGTTATTATTGGTGACAGTGAAACAGTCATACCTGTCATAGTTTAGCACCAAAATATCTTTACCATTTGTCCTCCTGTTACACAGCTTACCTTGTCTATTGATGTAGAGGAGCTTTAGGAACAAAAACATACTGATAAATGTCTCAATACTGTCATCTCCCGGAAAGGCAAGCATCAGCCATCTTTGCATTGCATTAAAGGTTCCTCTGCTATTATACAAAAATGATGGCACAAGTTCTCCAAATTAGCACTCAACAATATAATACTTTGCCAGGCTGTCAAACTGATGCCACCTTCAAGTTCTTCCTGTTAGATTGTTTTACATGGGAGCTTTATTCCCACAACTTTGAGTTTATTGGACACCTGAGGAAAAGGACCTACTGTATCTTGCAGAGAGCCAGGAGACTTTGTTATTGGCCATTTATGTTTCAAGAGATAAGCAGGTTTTGTTATGTGTTTGCTCTGCCAGACTCACAGCTCTTCTATACAACTCAAGATAGAACTCTCCTGCTGTCAATTCGTACAGTTTCCTGTGGCCACCTGAGGGAATAGGTCTGTGAAGGCTGTGATGGAGTGTTGTATACACACTATGTTAGTTTGTCCAATTTGAAAGATCAGCAGGAGATCACAGTAGGTTATTGTATTTTTGGCCATTACATCAGGCAACATGGTATTCCTGAATCTCTCCAGAATGAACAAGGGTGGCGGTTTGAGTCAGACATGATTAAATGCCTTTACAGATTACTAGGCATTAGGAAAACTCACACTTCCCCATGTCATGCTCAGTCACATAGTATGCTGGAGAGACTAAATAGGACCCAAAAAAGAACAACCTACAAAATGCACATGTAGGTGGTGGTGACTGGGCCTTATATTTGCCACAAATTGAATCTTTATAAAATTCTAGTATCCTATGCAGTAAAGGATTTTCACTTTTCTTTCTTGTTCATGACAGAGAGACTCACTTGCTAGTGGATATATTACAGCAACAACAATTTATTTCTTGAATAGCCTGAAATCACACAAGGAATTCCTCAATGGGATTTAACAGTTGACAGCCCTCCAGCCTTGACTCTCTAAGAAGACAAGAAATATCTCTCACACCTGTACCTTATGTCAAGGAGTTGACCACACATCCATTATATACACTCACCTAAAGGATTATTAGGAACACCTGTTCAATTTCTCATTAATGCAATTATCTAATCAACCAATCACATGGCAGTTGCTTCAATGCATTTAGGGGTGTGGTCCTGGTCAAGACAATCTCCTGAACTCCAAACTGAATGTCAGAATGGGAAAGAAAGGTGATTTAAGCAATTTTGAGCGTGGCATGGTTGTTGGTGCCAGACAGGCCGGTCTGAGTATTTCACAACCTGCTCAGTTACTGGGATTTTCACGTACAACCATTTCTAGGGTTTACAAAGAATGGTGTGAAAAGGGAAAAACATCCAGTATGCGGCAGTCCTGTGGGCGAAAATGCCTTGTTGATGCTAGAGGTCAGAGGAGAATGGGCCGACTGATTCAAGCTGATAGAAGAGCAACTTTGACTGAAATAACCACTCGTTACAACCGAGGTATGCAGCAAAGCATTTGTGAAGCCACAACACGCACAACCTTGAGGCGGATGGGCTACAACAGCAGAAGACCCCACCAGTTACCACTCATCTCCGCTACAAATAGGAAAAAGAGGCTATAATTTGCACAAGCTCACCAAAATTGGACAGTTGAAGACTGGAAAAATGTTGCCTGGTCTGATGAGTCTTGATTTCTGTTGAGACATTCAAATGGTAGAGTCAGAATTTGGCGTAAACAGAATGAGAACATGGATCCATCATGCCTTGTTACCACTGTGCAGGCTGGTGGTGGTGGTGTAATGGTGTGGGGGATGTTTTCTTGGCACACTTTAGGCCCCTTAGTGCCAATTGTGCATTGTTTAAATGGCTACCTGAGCATTGTTTCTGACCATGTCCATCCCTTCATGACCACCATGTACCCATCCTCTGATGGCTACTTCCAGCAGGATAATGCACCATGTCACAAAGCTCGAATCATTTCAAATTGGTTTCTTGAACAGGACAATGAGTTCACTGTACTAAAATGGCCCCCACAGTCACCAGATCTCAACCCAATAGAGCATCTTTGGGATGTGGTGGAATGGGAGCTTCGTGCCCTGGATGTGCATCCCACAAATCTCCATCAACTGCAAGATGCTATCCTATCAATATGGGAAAACATTTCTAAAGAATGCTATCAGCACCTTGTTGAATCAATGCCACGTAGAATTAAGGCAGTTCTGAATGCAAAAGGGGGTCAAACACCGTATTAGTATGGTGTTCCTAATAATCCTTTAGGTGAGTGTATTTTGTGACAGACTGTCCCACAGTCTGCAATAGCTAAACTTTTCCATAAGCACAATTGTGACAAAAAGGCATTATGTTAGAACCCTTACAAAGAAGGAGACCATGTGCTCTTACATGCTACAGCAGAGCAATTGAACACGCTGGAACCTAGATGAAAAGGACCTTGTGTGGTTCTGAAACATTTACACAATGGCTGCCAGCCATTGGGAGCAATTAGAGTGTCTTCTGAGATTGGGATTGATAACTTTCAAATCCCATTCGTCCTAACTGTGTTGTCAGGGGCCTCTTCCTATTTATCTCCATCCCTGCTTACTCCCAAGGTTCCTGTATCATGTCCCACCAGCCCCTTCCAAACCTATTTTGGCCCTTTTTGATACGTCCCTGCCATCTTCTATACCCACCACATCTGGTAGGCCTTCCTTCCTAGCTCAGGATGTTCCCTTTATAACTCCTCATCTGAACTATATGGTTAAAAAGGTCTTAACATTCAAGGCTTTTGTCTTCTGATAAGTGATTAGAATAATAAACCTTCAGTCCTATTCTTTAGGTACTTTGTGTTTGACAGCAAAGCATTATTGGAAGCAGTATTTTGTGTTCATAATTTAATATTTTTCAGATACTCTTTTTCTACTTAAATTTTTAGTTACGAAATAAGGACATGTTAATTTGGTAAGGATGAACTGTAAACCTTGTTTTATTTACTTTAAATAATACAAGATTCTTAGTCAGGCTCGTTTCTAAATGGGATCATTTTGGCGAGGGAAGGCATGTAATTGGTAAGAGGTTTAGTACAAAGGGGAGGCGGCTCAGGGTGGTGATTGTTGGGTAGCTGTTCTGTTTTGTGGCATGCTGTTTTTGACTGTTGTTTTTCCTGTTGGAAGGCTAGAGAAACAAGGAATAAAGTCACCCACCCTTTTATAACTCAATTGTGTTTCTTTCATCATATTGTGAGCCTTGGAGGTGCAGGTCCACGGAGAGAGTACAACTTAAACTATAAGAAGCAGGGATACGCACATGTAGACAGTACTTAGGCAGAATTGGTAAGAACACAGACAACAAGCAGTTTCCCAAACACCCGACGCATATACTTGGACACAATTCACAATAACCAAAAGGGATGTATTTGGTACAAAACTCTTACAGAAATAGTTTCCCACACCAACCACAATCCAATTCAGCATAAAGCAATGTTCTGTTCCTCTTCCAGTCTCTGTCTCTTTCTCCTCCATTCTTCAGAGCAAGCTTTGTCCACCTTCTCCCGACTCTGGCTCCTTTAATATAAACCCCAGAAATACTTCCGGTGTTCCCAAACCATGGTCTGGGAGCACTTCACAGTGTGGCTAGAGCCCAATGGAGTATGGCTCACTAATCCCTTCTGCACCCTCTGGTGACACCCATGGAACCCAACAAGGCCATGGCAAAGAACTCCAGTTCCCAAGATGCCCTGTGGGAATTTGTAGTGTCGCCATAATGGAGAGAGGCTCCCATCTAGTGTTCCAGGGGAGACAATGCCCTGTGAAATTTATCATCCCCAGTCAATCCAGACTCTGGATATCCCTGCTGAGTAAGGTTTCTGGGTGGCGCCATACACAAGTGTGAAGGTCTGTTTCTGATTTGGATGAAGCCAAATGTGAGGTGCACAAGTCACAGGTAAAAACAAACGAAACACAAGGATTCATTTGTAAAACTACAGATTAGGTGGATTAGTAGATCCAATAAACTTAGGTTAAGAGAGGTTTAACAGTTTGAAGGAAATGAGCATGACGTTTTGCATTAAGAGAAATGAAAAAATCAAAAATGTGTCTTATGAGGAAGACATGAAAGAACCAATGGGCTCTCCACAAAACTGTTCTGAAGGTGAGAACACAGGCATAATGAAAAGCCTATTATGGTGTTGGGTTACACATAACATTGTGTTGAATACAAATCCAGAGGGCTTTACTTAAGCAGTACAATGTACTCATAAGACCTCATCTGGAAGAGTGGGCAGTTCTGATCTCCAAAAAGACAAAAAGACAAGAGGTTTTTAATTAATTCCACTGCTTTGTGACGAGGGGAGTTTTCTTTTTTGTTTCAAGAGATGACTGCAGCCTTTAAAATTATGAAGGAATAATTAAAGTATCCTTCAGCCGTTATCTGAAATTAAACTCTTCAGCAAGAAGACAACGACAGAACTAAATGCTGATTAAATTGCGCAAGCATAAGAGAAAATGTTTCCTCACATGGTGAAATATATACTGTAGATATATGGAGCAAGTAAGCAAGTAGAGCAGTTTAAAAAAACACCTTAAGGACCATAATTATCAAATTATCATTTTTTAAATCATTAGGTGAATAGAAATTGACAAGAGATGTGAGGCTGAATAGATTGTTCTCATTAAAAAATATTCTGCTGTTTTGAAAACAAAAGTATCTTTTGTCAGATTTGCCATTGGATGAGTGAAGGTGTATTAATTTGCACATATTTTATTTCATTTCTCTTCAGAACTAAATTATAACTTCTAACTTCCTGTCGTTTAAAAGATTTATTACAAAACTGGGTAAATTCCAAAGGGGGGGGGTGTCGGTGGGCAGCAATTTAAAGATTTTAGTAGTAGAATTGATGCCAAAAAATATCTCTGCTACAAATAGAAATAATTTGTGTCAAACTTAATGTTCTTTGATGAGAAACTAACTACATCTCCATCTATGATTTAAGCATGTGCAGGCATGAGCCTATGGAGATCTTGAGCAACATAGTATTTTAAAAAATCAAGAAAAAAAATCTGTTTTTCTGTCATTGCCGTGCAGCTCTAAAATTGAAGAACCTCCCTCATTAAAAACAAGATTACTAAGGCCCATAAGGAGAACCAGAAAAGTTGGATCTATGGTGATGTTTGGAAGGGTCAAAATCAGTGTGTGGTGAGAATGCAATGGAGGTTGCCAGCTATGAAAAGAAGACATCTTCATAGTAGGAAGCTTGATTGGTTGTTACTACTGACCAGTTCTTACAAAGAACTTAAATTCAGTGTTTTGCTTCACAGAAGACGTGGTGAAATAAATTGTGTTTTGCTTCCAGCAAAACTGGTGCCATTGACACAACAAGAAAGATGTGTGTTTTCTGTATGGATGCATTTAAATGCATTAATCCTGCATGTGCCTGTCTGTCATTTAGTAATTAAATAAAATCTTTAATGAAAAAAAGATAACTAGATTAATTTCCTGTCATACATCGTGTCACACACGTGCGCATGGGAGGCAGCTAAAGGGCTTGAATGAAGGCAGTTCTGAGGCATGCCGGGATGTGGCAGAGTGCACTGACTCTTTGTCTTCCTTTCCTGTAGACCATCCCTGGGAGATTCCACCTGGCTCTCTTGACGTCACTTCCGGGACCGAACCAATGGAAGTAGACCTTACCAGCTCTGGCCCCTCTGATGTCACGTCCGGGTGTGATCCAATGATTGAAGACCACGTGCCTGATCCTTATGAACTCACTTCCTGTCTTCCTCTTTAAAAGCCTGCCCCTTTTCCCTCAGTTCTGTATTGGACTCGGTTTTGAGCACAACAGTGCTACCATTTAAAAAAGACGATTTGCAGCCAGGATACCACATTATACGGGTGGCTGCCCCAAACCTTGATATGTCTCATTGTGTGCTTTGTGACAATAGACATATTTGTTCTGGTAGTACAATCCCCACTTTGTCAGTTATGATGACAATCTTGGGGATCTTAATCTTAAAGTTGTATGGGAAGCAGAAAAGAAAGTCAAAGCTCCACGGTACTTGAACACGGAATACCCTCAACTTCTTATGCAGGAACTGACAAACAGCAAAGGGCAGTTGCAAAGTAATAGTGTTGGAGATCAACATAAGCTTCCAGTGTAGTAAAATGTTCTTATAACATGCAAGAAATCAGACAGACCACAATGAGCAGTTGGGGCACCACCCTGGTGACACCACATAATTGAAGCTAGAAAAGCAAGGAAAAACACACAAGAATTGCAGAGATATCTTCTCAAATGTGAGTTCTCAATTCAACTGATTTCAAAGATGGCGGATCTTCCAGTTTTGCATCCTTCCAGTAGGAAGAGATGGGTACAGGTGGACAGACACCGGAAGTAACATCCATGCTATTATAGCTATCAAGTCTTCTGGTCTGCAGACGGAGGAA
This sequence comes from Polypterus senegalus, assembly GCF_016835505.1. NCBI lineage: Eukaryota > Metazoa > Chordata > Cladistia > Polypteriformes > Polypteridae > Polypterus > Polypterus senegalus. Next base: position 97,685,430 of record NC_053154.1, on the reverse strand, counting down.
TAAAAAAGGTATTAGCACACAGTGGTAACACCTGGAGCAGTGGGGAATTATAATCACCATAGTCCTTAAGCTGTCCCCTATGCACATGCATGAGCATGACAACCAATAAAATGCTAATGTGCACAATGCAATGTTATACAGCCTGTCAGATTTATAGGAAATGCACTTCACCTACGTGGTGATGAGAATGAGTGGCATAATTAGAATTGGTTGACCGATGTCCGACAGATTACCTGCGCTGCACAGCTGAAGAAAAGAAGTGTGGACGAAGCTTTATGTGGCAATATTCTTTGTTTTTCACCTGAAAAAAACTTTCAAAAATATATTTTGAGCCAATTTAGCCTGTTTTTCCTCATCACTACTCACTAGAAAGATGTGAGTTCTCCTTTAGCTCTCTTCACTAAGATAATTGTATTGTGCACTCTAAAACCAGTGGTTTGAGGACACGTAATCAAGAGGGGTGCCTCCTCAAAGAATTTCTTATGGGTGACACAGGCTTAATGTGGGGTAATATCCACTTTGCCATCTGTCCTTCCATCCACTAGTATATCCATACATCCATTCATCCACTTTGTGAAAATCAGCAGTCGATAGAATAGATGTATTTTAATTTGTAGACATGGAGCATGATTGTGTACATCAAAGCCCAGGACTGTTTTACTGCTTGTGAATGGTACAGTGGATCCATTAAGTGAGGCTTTGGAAATGATCATGCACAGATCAAGAATGTACTTTCTGAAATTCCGTTAGAGGGTGTAAACAGTTTATTGCTTTTTAGTCATCTTGTTGCAGATTACAATCCACAAAGCATTACAGTAAATGATAATATAGTGGCCTAGATTATTTTCTAAATTGCCTAAACAGTTCAGGGTTCCAGGGGAGTAGGTGCATATTCCAAAAGCACTGAGAGTAAAATAGGAGCCATCCCTGGATAGAATGCCAGTTCATCTCAGGACTATCTATTATAGATTACAGAGAAATGTTCTGAACACACATTTACATTACTTTACCAGGTATTGTCTTCTTGGTCTGTCACTTTGATCTGTGTATTGAAAAGAAATGTGGCTATTTATATAATAATTTATTTTCGGTGGCAATGCTGTCACACAGGTACGAAATTTTGTGTTCGTATTCCATGGTCAGTCTGTGTGGAGCCGCACCTTCTCCCCGTGTCTCCATGTGATTTCTTTCCACATCCCAAAGACCAACACGTCAGGTTTATTGATTGTGTGTGAGTGGGCCCTTTGATCCACTGGTACCTTGTCCAAGACTGCTTAGTACCTTGCAGCTAGTCGTACCAGAATAAGCTCTGGTGGCCCTTAACTGCATTAAGTATGGGAGGTATTTTCTACAAAAAAGGAAATGAAAATTATAAAATGAAAATGCAATCCCTCTTTCACTATTTCATTTTCAAAGTGTATATGCAGGAATGCAAAAATTAAAGATAAAATGACATACTGTAACACTATTCACAATTTCACTTTTGACTGGAACTTTACTTTAAACGTTAACTTTAAACACATTCCACACCCATTCTTGTATCACTCTCCTAAACAATCAAGTCACCAAAACAACAGATGATTCCATCAAGAAAAATTACTTTAATGATTTCATCATTTTGACACTTAAAAGAAGTTAAATGACTGTAATCATTATATACACAAAGTAACACTTCTAAAACAATTCCTGTAGAAACTTAAATTTAATTTCATATACTGCATACAGCTCTTAATATCTTAATTATAATGATACGATTACTAAGATTGATGAGCTATAGACATCAAAGGAGATTCCAATCACAGTGAAGGGAATTTCTTCACATAAACATACAAATATAAAGATAATATAAAACAACGATATAAAAATAATGCAATTCAAAAATATTTTGGAATTAAATTTTTGGAATGATATGATCAATACTTTCTGGAATGGTCAGAAAATTCATTCCAGTTTGTTTAAATTTCATTCTTTTTGTTTATAAACATGAAATTAATTGATAGATAATATAGTTCATATTCATCATTCATCCATTTCTTAACGAGGTGGATTAAAAAATATTATAAATGATGGAAAAAGAATTATGAATTAAACAGAAATTACAGATTATGGAAGGTCTTCATAGTGAATAAAATAATCACTACCGTATCACCTTATTTTGAAAAGTTATAACAATAAAGAGTCTGATCAGTTCATCAATCAACTACAGGGGAATGGGATGGAAGAGGAGGTGGTGAAAACTGTAGAGGGGTAAATTATAAGATAATACAAAAAACACAAAGCATCCCATTTCCACTTCAGTATAAATACATGTAAATTATGACGTAATAATGGCTAATTCTGTTAAATACTGTAATTAAATAACACATTAATTACTTCAGAACTACAATTATGTGTGGTCTTTGAATTTTGTGAGATGGTTTTGCTGTGAAGCTTTCACCAAAAAGATCAAAATCACTTGAAGTGCAAAGATTAAAATCACGTGAATTTAAACATAGTTGGAGTGAGACAAAGAATTGTTGGAAATTGAGGTGTAAAGCCCCGCCCATTGACCCTCAATATTTGCATATTGAGAACTTATAAATGAAAATATAATGAACAGCAGGCGGTGCTTATTTGTGCTTTACTTTTCATTTTTGCTGTTCAGGCTGAAAATGAAATTGCAAGCAGTCTTATTTCAATTTACTTTTCATTTTTACTTCATTCTTGTGCATAGACTTTGAAAATTAAATTGCAAAAGAGAAATTATATTTTCATTTTATAATTTTATTTTTAAGTTCCTTTTTGCAGAAAATACCTACCCTATATTAAGCGGGTTTGAGAATTTAAGGTTTTTTTTTTCTGATCATTTATAACCAGAATCAAAAAGATGTATCTTCCAAACCACAGAAATGATCATCACTTTGCACTGACGTTTATTATGCTGCCATCTGCCAGTACAGTGAAGATAATCACTTGAATCTACAATTTGTTTTGATGCCAAAATTGCACAAGAAATTCCTGTCACGACAACACCAAAAGCTAATCTTCCATTTGTTTGCTTAACTAATAAGAACTGCTAGACAAGTACTTCAGAGTAGACATCAACACCCTCAGATTTGTAAGTGCTGCAGATTACTGAGGTTAAGACAAGGTTATCTCCAAAATCTTTTCTTTTCAGCTTTCCATTGTACTCAGGATGAGCATGGAAGAATTATGACCGGAGAAGATAAATATAATAAACTAAACAGTGAAAGGTGATGAACAAATTTACATTGGAAATGAGGGCTTTAAACTGCTGATGGAATAAAACAGGCATTGCTAGGATTCAGATTTTAAAAGGTGATTAAGAGGTTCTTCACAAACAATCCTGATATCTCAAATTTAATAAAGTGTAAAAATAACAGCTTGCTTTGGGAAGTGATGAAATTGGCCTATTTGGGTCATGGTACTACAAACTGAGTCAGCAGAACTGGTCTAGACTTACAAGTCTCCATCCATTTCTTCAAATGTTTTCTGTACTCATATGATTATGTCAGCATCTTTTGGTGATAGATAGATAGATAGATAGATAGATACTCTATTTATTATAGATACCATCAAAGTAAAACAAAATTGCACTTGGTGAGATGTTTTAATTGAACTGTTGTCCTCTGCTCCAGCTTTCATTGCTCTACCTGAGTCTGCATGCATCCAATGGAGTGGATGGTCCTGTGCTAATGTCAGTCTCATTGCTGAAGAGCCATGAGGAATTTTCTTCAAAAACTCACCTCTTGGTTTATGGTTTCCAGACCAACCATCCTCACTGTGGAGTGGTGGTCCTGCTGCTAATGTTTCATGCATACCTGGAGGTGGTCTCCCTGCTGCTACTACGGTTTCATCCAGTCCTAGGCAAAGTCTTCTCACCTCACCAGTCCTGCTGGGCCAAATTCTTTCTACCTGCTTGACCCGGCCAAAAGGCAAGCTCTAACAAACTGCTCTCATGAACATTAGAACACTAGAACGCTCTAGACGAGAACAGGCCATTCAGCCCAAAAAAGCTCCCCAGTCCTATCCACTTATTTCTTCCAAGAAAACATCAAGTCGAGTTTTGAAAGTCTTTAACGTCTTATTGTCTACAACACTACTTGGTAGCTTATTCCAAGTGTCTATCGTTTTTTGTGTAAAGAAAAACTTCCTAATGTTTGTATGAAATTTACCCTTAACACGTTTCCAATTGTGTCCCCGTGTTCTTGATGAGCTCATTTTAAAATACCAGTCTCCATCCACTGTACTAATTTCCTTCATAATTTTAAACACTTCAATCATGTCACCTCTTAATCTTCTTTTGCTTAAACTGTATAGGCTCATCTCTTTTAATCTTTCCTCATAATTCAACCCCTGTAGACCTGGAATCAGCCTAGTCGCTCTTCTCTGGACCTTTTCTAGTGCTGCTATGTCCTTTTTGTAGCCTGGAGACCAAAACTGCACACAGTACTCAAGATGAGGCCTCACCAGTGCATTATAAAGGTTGAGCATAACCTCCTTGGACTTGTACTCCACAGATCGTGCTATATAACCTAACATTCTGTTAGCCTTCTTAATGGCTTCTGAACACTGTTGGGAAGTTGATAGCTTAGAGTCCACTATGACTCCTAAATCCTTCTCATAAGGTGTACTCTCGATTTTCCGACCACCCATTTTGTATTCAAACCTAATATTTTTACCTCCTATGTGTAATATTTTACATTTACTGACATTAAATTTCATCTGCCACAAATCTGCCCAAGCCTGTATGCTATCCAAGTCCTTCTGCGATGATATAACGAATTCCAAATTATCTGCTAATGCACCTATCTTGGTATCATCTGCAAACTTAACCAGCTTGTTACTTATATTTCTATCTAAATCATTTATATATATTAAAAATAGCAGTGGCCCTAGCACTGACCCCTGTGGAACACCACTCTTAACATCGGCCAGTTCTGATGAGGTTCCTCGCACCATCACCCTCTGCTTCCTGTGTTTGAGCCAATTCTGCTCCCATCTACAAACATCACCCTGAACTCCCACTTCTTTTAACTTGATGCCCAACCTCTCATGTGGCACCTTATCAAATGCTTTCTGAAAGTCCAGATAAATAATATTATAAGCTCCACTTTGATCGTATCCTTTTGTTGTCTCCTCATAGAATTCCAGCATGTTAGTAAAACACGACCTCCCTCTTCTGAACCCATGCTGACTGTTCAGAATAACTCCTGTCCTTTCCTTGTGTTGCTCAATCTAATCCTTAATAATTCCTTCCATTAATTTTCCTGTGATGCATGTTAAGCTTACTGGCCTATAGTTGCTTGGATCTGCCCTGTCACCCTTTTAATATAATGGGATGATATTTGCCATTTTCCAGTCCTTTGGAATCTCTCCACTGCGCAGTGACTTCCTGGACTGTTTGTATATATTTTTTAAAGTCTTTTAAGTGTTTTGTTTGTAGGTAGGGGTGTGTGGTAGCCATTCCTTAAAGAGGTTATGTTAGGTAATGTATGTATTTAGGCATATTTTATGTTTTATTGTTATTTTTCAAGTATTTTTTATATTATTATATGTTATCTGTTGTGTTTGTAATCACATACCATCCTGTTTAATGTTCCTCCATTCCATATGATTTGATGGGTGGAGCCCCAAGAGGCAGGGCCATCCTAACATCACAGCTGCTGCGTCCTCCTTCTGGCTTTATATTCCCAGCTGGAAGAAGGATACAGGAGTCAAGCATTCAGTTTCTTGTGAGTATTTTTTGTTGAATTTACTTGTTTCTTTGACTTACTTTGCTTACTGTCTCAGGTTCTCTCTTATAGTTGTGGATTTGGATTTGTTTGCTCATGTGCCTTATATGCAACTCTTTTCTTGATCATTTTGTGTATTTTCTTTTTTGTTAGTCAATCTTCTATTTATAAAGATGTTCTGCTGTACTTTCATCTACAAGCCAAGGGTTTACAGTAAACCCCTCTCTTATATGACATTTTGTATATTTGGGACTTTTATAGTGTTTTTGAAGTTTCAAAGCCAGCTCCAGTTTTTAGGGGCTTCTAAGCTGGAAGCCAGCAGATGGTAGTTCTAAATAAGTTGGACTGGGCAAGCTTATATTGGGCTGGCCGGTGAAGTTCCTGTCCTGCTTTGTGGATGTAAATTTGGACACCTCACACCCACCCGTTATGTTTGAAATTTCATATCACAGCACAAAGCAGCTTTGACATATTTGAAACTCATCACTGCCTGCAACAAAATACTGAAGAACAAAAAAGATGTTACAAAGACAAAAAAGATCTTACGTTTTAGCAATCTGCATGTGGAGTTTTAGTCAAAAGAGACTGCACTTTAGCTTTATAAAGTACTTGTGAGGCCACATCTGGAATGCTATATGTGTCTGTGTATAAAGACATGACAGTGAACAGGAAGGCTGCCAAACACATTCCAGAATTGAAGGACTGAATATTTTTATCATATGCAAATGGACATTAAGTGGAGACATAAGAGTATTTACATTACGAAAAGATCAGGAGTCATTATAAGTTGTCTTCTACTTGCTTTCATTTAGGGTGTGGGAACACAGTTGGAAGCTGTTTAACAGAAAATTTCCCACAAATATTAGATCACAATTTTCACACAGAGATAGAGAAGTAAAGGTAATAATTACATGCAGTTTTAAATTACTGTATTAGGAAAAAGTACAGGGCAGAGTCAACTGAATAATTTGAGGAGTTAAATAAAGACATAAAGGAAACTAAGTGGAAAATGTGTGATACAATATACGTAATATAGAGAAATAATTGTGCTGCCAGCTCAGCCCATGAAAACATAGAAATGGTGACATGAATCTTAGATACATAATTCAGTACATTAAAATGATTATGCAAAAATTTCACAAAACTATTAAAAACTCTGTTGATAAAAGCTATAAGTTTTTTGTGCTACTTATAAATGTCTACAGGTAAAAACAATTTCCCTTTGTTACATCACTGAATTAAAAATAAAAATAGTTGATCTGCAGCTAATGAGTGAGGAGGACACTCATGCTTCCTGCACTAATAAGTGTAGTACTAGCCAACAGCCAATGAATCACAAAACAATAACACTTGTTCTTTAAACTATGTTTGTTCAGAGAAGCCTTCAAAATGTAGACTTAGAATCGTTAATTAACTTAACAACGCATGTGTCTTTGGGATGTGGAAAGAAAACCGTGGTACCCAGAGAAAAGCCCACAGACTTTAGGAGGCCAGTCAAACTCCATACTGACAGCAACCAGCCACAGGATTTGAAATCAGGGCACTGAACATGTGAATCATAGCATTAGCCACTGCACAACTATGAGGAGGGAAGAAAAAAACAAAAACCTGACTGGCCTTTTAAACAAAGGTACCATGTACAACAAGGGGATCACAGAATTCTGTCTTCTTCTCTCATAACTAACAGGTTCTCAGATGGAAAAGGCTGGCTGACTCTATCTTCTTCTTATCTGTGACTTATTATTTGGGAAACGGTTCACTCATTTCAAAGGTTCCATCACATCAACAAAGCAGAATCCATCAAAATTACACTTTCCTTCTCAAAACAATACACATTTCTAGTTTTCCCTTACAAACAATTGGTCACAGAATAATATAAAATATATATGTGAATCATGTTATAATTTAAGCAACTCAAGGGAGGCAACGTTTCTGAAATACAAGCCATTTTGACATTGCATATAATAAGTCCAAAGTGTTTTCATTTTATGTTGGGCAAGTGACGTATTGTTTAAAAAGAGTGAAATATCAGTGCCACTTGAATAATGACTTCTGAATTATGGCTTGATACAGCAGCTACTCAGCCTCAGAAAGGAGAGCACTGCAACGGTTGGTTATGTCTGCACAGTGGATCTTCGGCAGCTGCCTACTCATGAGGACATTTACATCAGCAGGTGCAAAAGTAAAAAGAGTTGTCCATTATGATAGATGTCACTTACCCTGCACATAGATTGTTTGCTGCCCTCCTGTCAGGCAGGACATTGGGCAGCTTACAGGCTAGCACTACTAGGCTGAGGAACAGCTTTTTGTTAGATGTTATAACACTAAGGAATACAACTGGCTGTACACTCTGTGTGATTTATACTACACTTTGCATTTTGTTTCAGTAGTCTTGTGTACTAAACTATTGCTACTACCTTTTTTGCTTGTTGCTGATTACAGGGTGTACTGCAATAATATTTATTTTAGCCATAGTTATTTTATTTATGTATTAATATAATTTCATTCTATTTATCATTTATCTGTGATAACTTTATCACAAAGTATACGGGCTTAAGGGACTACTTTTTTACTATTCATTTTTTAATGGGATTACTGTGGGCACTTTTTAATTACCTGAACCTGAGTACTGAATTTTGTTTCTGCACATGGATGTTGGAATGACAATAACAGATCTTTCATCCCATTTTATTTATTAAAATAATGGTTAATTACAAGTGCTGTTTCTTGATTTACTACATTATTCCCGGTCTAGGAATTTCTTATGACCTCAATCCCAAGACTCATATATCTATAGAAGATGTTTACAAACAAAAGTGCGGTCAGGTAGCAAAACAAAGGTTGGAGGTCCATAAAATTTTTCTCATTCTCTTTCTTTAATTTTGTTGTTAACATTTTTTGTTCTTGTTTCAGTCATAATGACAGGTTCAAAAAGCAAGCACAAAATACTCCATACTCTCCTCTAGATACATAGTGCTGATAATCAAGGGAAGCTATTAGCTACCAAGGAGGTCCAGTAGCTAAGGGCCAGATTCAGATAACCTATATAATAGTGTGATTTAAATAATTATCTGTTATAAATACACGGTGGATGGCCAAAAGAAATTTTAAAGGGAATTTGGGCTCTGGTTGATGCTTAAATCTCATATTCCATGTCATGAACATAAGCAATTAAAAATACAAATAAGATGTTAGATTATGAAGTTAAATGTATTGAATATCAATCAAATGAATGTTAGCTCAACTGTCTAATTAGCTGAGGAGACCACACCTAGCTTAATATGTGCAATGCTTACTGCAAACAAAGTACAAATAGCAATAAAGCAGCAAATATAACGCCTGCAGATGTATGTGGTCTCAGTGCCACAATAATTATCCATACATACCAGTAAAGAGCCAGGTCTATGCTTCTGCTTTAATCAATATAAAATAAAAAGCAATGAAAAACAGAACTGCTATTTTTGTTTTATCTTTGCCTTGCTTCATACATGCATACTTTCATGAGGTGTCTCAATCATAAGACCTGTGGACAAAATAGGATGTCCAGGGGATTCATGTATAAATGGTGTGTTCACACAAAAATATTGCGTTTCAACACTCCCATCACTATGTATAAAAACCAAACTTGGCGTAAAGCCACACACATTCTCACCGCAGCTTCCCCCCGCATTTTTCAGCTCAGTTTTGCAAACTGGTGGAACCCAGTGTCAAAGCAGTGCTACTGTTCCTGGGTAGTTTCCCTTTATTTTTTAGATTCACATCCCGCTTTATCAAATACACTGAAATTAACCGCATAGCATTTATTAATTTAAGGCACCTGATTGTAATCAACCTGTAACAATATAATGGTGAACGGAATGGCCAAGCTATTCCAAATGCCGTAGCTGCTTTAGCATTGTTACTCTCAGTGAACCACTCAGAGTATTTTAACCCATTGTATGTGTGTGCATGGTATCATAGCTTCACAGCAGCTGATCGGAAAGCTCTATGACGGGTTGTGTTGAGTGCACAGAGGATTATTGGGGTTCAGCTTCCATCCCTGGAGAAAATTTATAGCACACCCTGCCTCAGGAAAGCCAAGAGTATCTGCATGGATTCCACTCAGTCATACTAACAGTCTATTTTAACTACTTCCATCTGGCAAACTTTGGAGCCTTTCCTGCATGGACATTGAGCCTCAGAAACAGTTTCATCCCATGAGCTTTAAACACACTTAATCGATCCATCAAGTGCTCCAGGTAGAACTATTTATACTTATAATTACAATTACCTCACTGTAAACTTGCACTACAACGGTATTATTGCACAGCCTGAGCCACTTTATGAAACATTTGCACTATCTGTACTATATGTACAAATATATTGTACTTATGCTTTCAAATTGTATATTTTTATTTTAAGTATATTATTATTATTATTGTTATTATTATTATTTAATCATTTTGTTTCTTTGTGCCGGTCCCAAGTCTGGATAAATGGGGAGGGTTATGTCAGGAAGGGCATCCAGTGTAAAATTTTGCCAAATCAATATGCAGACAATACAAATTTCCATACCGGATCAGTCGAGCCCCAGGTTAGCAACGAACATGTCCAAAGGCAGGAGGAGAGGAATAAAGTAAAGAGAGTAGAACTGAGGGTAGGAACTTTGAATGTGGGCAGTATGACTGGTAAGGGGAGAGAGTAAGCTGATATGATGGAGAGAAGGAAGGTTGATATATTATGTGTGCAAGAGACTAAATGGAAGGGGAGTAAGGCCAGGTGGATCGGAGGTGAATTCAAATTGTTCTAACATGGTATGGATGGGAGGAGAAATGAAGTAGGGGTTATTCTGAAGGAACAGTATGTGAAGAGTGTTTTGGAGGTGGAAAGAGTGTCAGGCAGAGTAATGATTATGAAACTGGAAATTGGAGATGTGATGATGAATGTTGTTAGTGCATATGCACCGCAAGTTGGGTGTGCAATGGGTGAGAAAGAAGATTTTTGGAGTGAGTTGGATAGAGTGATGAACAGTGTACTCAAGGGACAGAAAGTGGTGATTGGAGCGGATTTCAAAGGACATGTTGGTGAAGGGAACAGAGGAGACGAGGAGGTGATGGGTAGGTATGGTGTCAAGGAGAGGAATGAAGAAGGTCAGAGGATAGTGGATTTTGCCAAAAGGATGGTCTTGGCTGTGGTGAATATGTATTTCAAGAACAGGGAGGAACATTAGGGTGACGTACAAGAGTGGAGCAAGATGCACACAGGTAGATTACATCCTATGCAAAAGAGTCGAACTGAAGGAGATTGAAGAATGCAAAGTGGTGGCAGGGGAAAGTGTAGTTAAGCAGCATAGGATGTTGGTCTGTAGGATGATGTTGGAGATCAAGAAGAGGAAGAGAGTGAGGGCAGAGCCAAGGATCAAAAGGTGGAAGTTGAAAAAGGAAGACTGCAAGGTTGACTTTAGGGTGGAGGTGAGACAGACACTGTGTGGCAGTGAAGAGTTACCAGACAGCTGGGAAACTACAGCAGATGTAGTAAGGGTGACAGCAAGAAGGGCGTTTGGTGTGACATCTGGAAAGAGGAAGGAGGAAAAGGAAACCTGGTGGTGGAAAGAGTAAATAAAGGAGAGTATACCGAGAAAGAGGATGGCAAAGAAGAAGTGGGATAGTCAGAGAGATGCAGAAAGTAGACAAGAGTACAAAGAGATAAGGCGCAAGGTGAAGAGAGAGGTGGCGAAAGCTAAACAAAAGTCATATGATGAGTTGTATGAGAGGTTGGACACTAAGGAGGGAGAAAAGGACCTGTACCGATTGGCTAGACAGAGAGACCAAGCTGGGAAGATGTGCAGCAGATTAGGGTGATAAAGGATAAAGATGGAAACATACTCACAAGCGAGGAGAGTGTGTTGAGTAGATGGAAAAAGTACTTTGAGAGGCTGATGAATAAAGAGAACGAGAGAGAGAAGAGGTTGGATGATGTGGAGATATTGAATCAGGAAGTGCAGCGTATTAGCAAGGAGGAAGTAAGGAGAGCTATGAAGAGGATGAAAAATGGAAAGATTTCCAAGCATCAACTTCTTGGAATTGTGTGCTATTAAAATATTAGTATATATACCTGATATTTTTATCATGAAATCCATTAAAGTATGCATTATACAGATAAATTGTTAATTTAAATAATTTATACTGTTAATAATTAAACATGTGGGGGCACAGTGGGGCAGTGGTAGCGATGAGTTGGCCCCCCATACTGGGATTGTTCCTGCCTCGCACTGTATGTTTGCTGGGACTGGCGTGACCCTGAATGGATAGATGAATGGAATAATTAAATGTGTATTACAAAGATTTTTCAATGTTCCTTATAAATGTTGAAGAATCTGCATTCAAAGCTTACAGCTGGTTTGACATTTATTACACAGTGTATTGCGTGGCGATTGGTTACATGGGAAAAGGAAACGAAAGGAATTAGGGGTTAGTACGTTTGACAGACACAGACTCCTGCAATAGATTATTTCATCCAGGGTCATGCACATCCCAGTAAACATCTTGTAAGAGGCAGGAACAATCCCTGGATCCTAAATGCTTTAATGCATTTCACCATGAAAATAATATCACGTATACATCTTAGTATTCTAAAATGTTCAGAGAACTGTAATATCATGAATGTAATGTATTCTGTGAGGAGATCAGTGCCTGTGTGCTCCTGTCTATGAAAGAGAAAGCTCGTTTAAGAACCACGTAGTGATTCACACACATAGAACACATAGAATATAAAGAATTTGACATTTTACTTTAGTTACGATAGTATTTGAGAAACTAGTAAATTAAACATCAATTTTAAGATAAAGTTTATGATGTTTTACTTTAATGACGAAATAAACTATGAGATAAAATTAGAAATTTTGAGATTAAAGTCGACATTTTGACCTTTTTTTCCTTCACTGTGTTCCTTTGTTTTCTCTGTACACTAATACAGTTCCGTATAACTCTCAGATGACAGGCTATGACTCGCCTTTTCACGGTGACTTTGATATTTGACCATTTCTTTTTTGTTTTGGGCACTGTGCAGAACTTTCTGAATTTAAACTTTCAAGTGCCTCCGCCACTCTGTATCACTCAATCAACTTCCTTTTGCTGTTTATACCACTGCTTAAGCCAACAAATAGTATATTTTGCCTTGTCTCCATTTCTCATTCACTGAAAATCTTTTTTCCCCATGCTTTTGCCATTGTCCTTTCACAAAATGCTGAATTTAAGGGACTGTTTATATTGATTTGCATGTTCAAAGGGATGAAATTCTGGGAGGAGTTGGGGTGGAACAAGGGCACGTGCACAAGCGTTACACTTCACGCTGACTGGGATTTATGGATCTGAAGTGCGTGGAAGTTGGCTAATGCACGGTTTTGTACATCTGAATTTTTTTGTGCATATGCACATTTCCACTTTTGTCTGTACACCATGAATTCTATGCATGATGTTACATATGAGGCCCCTGGTCTGAAGGAAAGTCTAATCTAAATAAACTGAACCTAATCCAGGTCTACAGAATCCTAAAGAAAACAATATATGTAATATGTATTGCAAAAGACTGACATTCAATATTCTATGTGATAATAGGTAAAGCAGTTAGACAATTATGGTTCTTTAACTGTTCATGACAATTAGCACTGGAGGGTAAAAACTGTTTGCAGTTCTGCCTGCTAAAACAGCTTGTGAATTGGAAAGATTTATTGAAACAGAAACTTAATTAGTGGCCAGAAATGTGTTTTGTCTCTTTTTTTATTCTACTTGGGTTTAACTATAACTTGCTGAAAATGAAATAATCTTGATGCAGGAAAATTGGCAAAAAATCTGTCAGTCTATGGGTCCAAGCATAGTCTTTTAATTCCCATTTACTTTTACATTTATTTGCTTTTATTTTTATTTTATTCAAGGCGACATACAAAAGAGGTAAACAATCAAGTAACATTAGGGTAGGGCCTGTTTGTTCACAAGTGTAATAGGACAAGTAACAAAAGTGATTGCCACAAGTGAAAAGATGTAATAACTCATACATTTATCATCATAGATTATTATTATTATTATTGATTTAAATCAATAATGCAATTAAACTTCACACAGAGCAAAGTTTTGGATGAAATGGATTTCACATAGCAAAAAAAATCTGAATTAAATGTGGGTGGAGGGCACATGAACTATTAATTGGAACTTTATTATTTATAACTATTTATAACTATAATAAGAATCAATTGTTTATAAATGCCTGATTCATATTTTCTTACTTGTTGCCTGATATTCATCTTTAGATTTATTTTGCTGCTTGTTCTTGATGGGGTATGTGCTGGGAAATTAAGTCTCTGACTCACCTTGTTCATAAATCTTATTATTGCATTTTATTAATACTCTGGTTTTGCATTATTTGTGTTCCACTCTATGAAGATGATGTCAGCCTGTCATGGCCATTTAGAGGATCCGTGTTCTAGTTCACATTACTATTTTGCAAGCGGCAATGGTTGTTTGCTTTGCCTGTCACTAGGCTGGTTGGGTCATGTCACAGTCATTTATGAGTGACTACTTGGGACAACAATGAAGGATGCTTGTTATCCTAGTCTTGGGAAAATTTAGGAGAATCAAACTTTGCAGAATAACTTTGACTTTATTTTTGTTGGCGCTCTGCTCTTGGTAGTTTGCCTTCTGGAATGGTGATAGAATTTTTTGACTTCGACGATCTCTTGTTCTGAAAAATTTGATTCACTAGGTTTGTCTACTTTCTGGTTCATGATTCCAGCAGATTTTTTGACCCTGAGGTTGTATATCCCTCTAAAATGCCTTTTTTTTTTCTTGATTCTTTCCTTCCATTGCAATCAAATGAAGGCTTTCATTCTGTACGTAACAGTAATTTGCTTATGGATGTCTGCAGGTTATTTTGTTGTTAATTACAGTTGTGTGTTAACTTAAACCATCACATAGGAGAAGTTGTGAGATGGGGAGAAAGATTCCATCTCAAAGCACCCAGAATGAACAAGTCGGCAGCAAGACTTTGGGATGTGTGTGGGAGGATATTTACAAAGTATTACAAACACACAAACAACTGAGCCTAACTGATGTAAATAAATAGAATGAATAATGCCACATAAAGAAATACATTTTTTTTAGTTCTGTCCACTGCTAGCATATCAAACTTTTAAGTCACCAAGTGATTAACTTTTACCATAACTTGTTATTCAGCAAGTTTGCTTCCTCACAGTGGTACCTTCTAACAAGCAAGCATAGTTCAGTCTTTACAGCTGTGCTTCTATAAGCCCGCTGAGCCCTTGGGAACCATGCTACACACCTTATGTATTTTCAGACAACTGCACTCTGACTGGTTTCTCCTAAATCCTTCCCACTCAGATTAGGAGAACTGAGAAGAAGGTGCCCTAAACCACTCCTCCAGCTTCACTGTGAATACCAACTAAGGTTTGCAGCTTTTGAGCATCACTGCTTTTAAGAAGATTACTGTTTTCTCATCCCCATGAAGAACCTGCAATACTTTATTAGTCATTCTGGAAAATATCTGTGATCCTGCTGGACTACGGTAAATGGTGAAGAAGGCACACATTGCAAATCATCCAGAATGAGAAGACAGGCAACAATGTTTAACAGGGTTACTTATTAAAAACATATTGACTAAAGAAACAGCTGCTGTAAAGTTTAAGATAATAAACAGAACCAATCTGACTTCATGAAGTAAAACAATCTCTTAGAACAACCTGTTCTGCTTCTTAACTTCAATGAAACAAGAAAAGTCTTTCTTATTATAAAACCATCCTTATCAATATTTCCACACAAATACAAAAACACATTTTGTATACTCCTTATCATACTTATTTCCTGTAAAATATGCAAATCCACAGCAGAACCATAAAAGAAAATAGGTCTCTCCATGCAACTTCTGACTTGTGAAATTTTAAGGTTCAAATAAAGAGTGAGTACTGTTGACGTTGTGTTTGCAGATGCCATCTCAGCTGCTTCATTCATAGGTGAGAGCACTGAACTACTGCACAGACTTGTTAATTCATTCTCAAGGTTGGTTGTGAACATGCGCTGATAGCAAGTTGCTGCACCTACCACATGACAAACCACCTGGATTGGGACCATGCACAGCGGGTGACACCTCTGCACCACACTGGAATGGTGTGAGGTTTTTACAGTGACTGAAATGCCATTCCTGCCAGTTTTCCCTGAAAGTTGGAGGACCTGCTTGCAGGGCTGGATGCAGATTAAAGTCACACCAGGGACGAAGCAATTGCAGGTTAAGGGCCTTGCTCAAGTGCCCGACGGAGTCACTTCTGGCATTTATGGGATTCAAACTGGCAACCTTCTGATGGCTGATGCAGATTAAGATTATCAGTCATTTAATATTCATTTCACTGCCTGCTAGTTCACAGGCATGACGCTAGAGTGAGGGAATCACAACTTAGTGCTTACGTACATGCGTTGATCTTCCTGGTGTGAAAGTTTTTCAAATTGTTCAATGGTAGTTGACTGAAAAGCACAGGTAATTCAATCTGCATACAGTAAGTCACAATAAAATGTGCCATTTTGTTGCTAGAACAATGCATTTGTGCAGAAGAAATGAGCCTAGGAATTAGGAAACTAGCATAGAAAATTACACTGTTTGTAAAAAAGTACACAAAAAGAAACATTGGTTCTGTACCCCCAAATATAACAGTTTTCAGTAAATGTTTAAGCTTTTATTTTCCGGTGGTGCTCTGTGCTCCTTAACTTCCATTATAAAATGCCGGGATGGGCAAGATATTTTTTAAAAGTTTAAAAACAATAGATTACAATTTCACATGTACAGTCATATATGCCATATCTGTGAAAAATTCAGGGTTTCAATTTGAAAAATATCCAATATTTCCCTTGTTTGGTATCATCTGCAATATTTACTTTAAGTTTACAGATGATACCAAACAAGTGGGAATGGCAGATAATCTCGAATGACAATAAGCATTACAGGGGGACCTGGACAGAAAACTGGCTTGTGCAAATTTCTTGTGGGTGAAATGAAACGCATGTGACATAAAAATGTTAGATCTAATTGTACAATAGGAGGTTTGAAACTTGAAATTACCCCTTATGAGAAGAGCCTAGGGGTCATAGTGGACTCATTCCTATCTATATAGAGATAATGTACAGAAGCTATAATGTTCTATGACTTTTTGAACATGTGTTCTAACTCTTTGTATGGCTTTTCTGACTTGTACAGTCGTGTTGTCATTGCACAAGGATATTCCACCAGCTAATGGTAAAAATGTAGTATTCATCTGTCATTTTCTTTAGCATGTTAGAAGCTAAAGGTCCTCGTATATCCTTTTCAAACTACAATATTGCGGTTGTAGCCAAGACCACTGAGAGCTGCAACCAAGGAGATCTTAAGTAGACGACATTTACAACTGTTCAGTCATTGCAGATCACAGTCTGACTCTGAGAATCTGCAATGTTCAATCCACAGTGAGCATTTCTGTCAAGGGGAAGTCCAACATCAGCTTTAGGTGTTGACACAACTCCATCACATGCGCATCCTCCCTATAGCCGTTACCATTGCTGAGCAGGATAGACACTGTGGCACAATCAGTAATGCTATCATTATTATTGTATTTGGACATACATAGAGTGACTTCTACAAGAAAAGTGGAATCAGAGAAAAGTAAACTATTTCCTTGAAGTCTGTATTTCATGATATGACCCCAGGTTTAATGTTCTTGGTTATCTCAAATATCATTTTCTATTGTATATATGACAGAATTTCGAAAGCTTAAGATGATTTACCCCAGATACTTGCATAATAGAATTCATGCCTGTTTAATCTCATTTCTCTGCACTCTAGTCAAAGTAGGGAGTTTTGTGTTTTGTTTTGCACTGTCCTGAAACTTCAGAAAAGCAATGAAATCTTGGATAGTGTATTTTTATAGATCATCCCTGCTGCATTTAATTTGGAGACCTGCCCAAATTATTCTAGAACTTGCAGGCAATCATGCCTTCTAGGCTTAACTTTGGGCTAGAGAGATGCCAGTCGATTGAATGTTATTGTTTTGATGGCTCAGCAATAAATCCTTTATTTGTGGAGTTGTTCTGCAGGCACCAAATGAGGTATGCCAGAAAAGAAGCACCAATGCCTGAAGCTGGTCTCCAGCAATATAAGCTGAAAAAGCTTACAGTTTGAGACATGTTACGTTGCAGGGCACTTTGGGCCATGGCAAACTTCAGGCCGGCTGTGTGAAACTCTAATGCATTTATCTTCACTGAAATTTCAGAAGTATCCGGAATATTAGTGCCAAATGATTAAAAAAATAATCTGTTAATTTCATAGTTTTCTGTAAATAATAATTATGTGCGTCCATATGGCAAGCCAGAGCAGGATTACGCAATGCGGGAAACTTCCATGGATTGAGAGAACCACAGCGGTAGTTGGAGACATCCAGGATATGTGTTGTAAGCCACTTCTGTAACAGGAAAAATGTATTCTGATGTGGGGACAAAGGGGTCATCAGGAGCAGTATAGTATGTCTGTGTCCATAGCAAGCAACAAAGAGTTCATTGCCTCCTGAGCTGAACTGAGCACAGGCAGTCATAAGATTACCAAGACAGACGATAACAGAACAAAGTCGCTAACTGGAGAATTCCAGACCATACTGCTAAATCAAGGGTGAACTCAGGCGGGACTGTCAGGAAGGCACTACTCTCCTGCCTTAAAGCCAAGAGGCCACACATACAGCCCTGACTTGAAACAGAGGAACTATGTTATAAGCAGATAGGAGACTTCCTGACAAGCTCAGCTCTTTAAGGGCTAATGAGGGCAGGGGTATTAGCTAAAGGCTGTTAGAAGGACTTACAGACTGCTGTCTTTGTATGGGCTTGGCTGTTTGCGACAAGGGTTGTAAGACCTTCTTAATGTTACAGACATTTTATGTCTGGAAACAAGTGAAGAATATGGGGAGAAGGTTCAACTGATGAGAAAAAAGATCAGAGTCAGGGTCAAGAGAGGATAAGAGAGAGACAGAGCGAGGAGAAGAGACCACTCCACCAAGCAGATACAAAACAGGATTTGTAAAGACAGGTCCAGAGTAGGTATAGCGTTGCTGTTTTCAGTTCTGTTTGCTTTTAATTTTTCATTCTGTTTATGTATTTCACTCTTTAGTGTTTTATTAATAAAGGGGCAGTTTTTCTACACTTTTGGCCTCTTTGAAATTACTCTGAATCTGAAGGGACATCACTTGCTGCTCTAATGATTTACAGTTGCTACAGTTTTGTCATGTGTGGATAACCAGAAGTAAGGAAGGTGTGATGTCATTATCGTGACACTCTGAAGACCAGTATTATGCACTTACTGGTTGTCCAAGACTGTTAATAATCAAACAAACCTTTTTGTGTGCCTTTTTGGGATTTTGTTTTCAGTTTCTTGATCTTTCTGCTTTTAGCTTCTGAAAACAATTTAGTGTTTTGGCTTTGGTGTATTGATCTACTGATTTCCCAGTTTAGAACTCAGACTTGTTTCTCAATTACATTTCATCTCCTGGTCTCTTATTTTTTAATCTTTCCAGATATATCTGATTTATTAGAATAATAGTGGCTAATTTGGCCAAGCTTGCACCTGTATATGCTTAATAAAATAAAACAGCTGTTTGAATATAATAAATATATTTACAAATTATGGTAAAAGTTGAGGGGTTCAGAGGTACTGTACTAATCCATTCCAGTTTACAAAACATGCTCTGTTTTTTCTCCAAAAAGTAAAATATACCCAGAGAAACTTTCTGATGTGTGAGAAAGAGAGCAGAAACATTAAAATTTCTATTAACAACAACAAGGGGCTTGCTTTTAAGAACATCTGCATCCACTATTGCTTTCCAGAAACTGAGCTTTTGACCTCTGGCCTATGCACTTCTTTATGTAATGGAGTGAGCTGTAAATGTAAAGCTTTCACAGCAGTCATCTTAACTGGCAAAATCATCAGTTATTCTCTCTTGAGAACCTAAAAATATTTCTTTAGAAGAGCAATGAGCCAGGACAATTGCAATTATTATGTACTATAGGAAATGTTATGATTGTTTTGAATCAAACACCACAGAAAAAGGTAGGATGCCTGGCAAGAAAATAAGGCATTTGTCCCAAAAAGAACAGTTCAAAAACTGATCAAGACATGAAAAAAAAAGACAAACAGGGATTCCTTAACGCAAGTTGCACTTTGAGAATGTCATACTCTGATAATGATCTCCAAACTAGGGATGTCAAATATTCTATAGTAGGTATTCATAGAACCATTGGAAAGTGTTTTCAAGTTTAATCTCAGATTCACAGTACTGTATGCCTCCATAACTAGTAATGAGCAAGTGAGTCATGCAAAATGGAATTTGCAGTGAAATGTAGAATTCTGTTTTGCAAAAACTTTTGTGACCAGCCAAATGCATGCCATTGAAACAAGAAGAAATATGTTGAGACCCATTCTGGAAGTGTTCTCCTGCACTAATTCCACATTAAGTGTTTAAATACAGTTCTCTAATTATAAAACACATTGTGAGACCCATTTCCTTTCAGTTGTAAACATTTTGGTGAGCTGTGAAATGTGTGTTATGATTGCTCTGGTAGTTTGATATCTGCTTTGCCAGTTGTGATTGGTGATGGCAATCCTAAAGATCTCTGTTCTCAGAGACAGAAATGATACTCCATATTTTTCTCCCCACCATTTTTTGAATAAATAAAAGGTGGTTGACAGGTAGTGGCAAGGGACCAGTTCCTGTGTAGTGTGTTATCCTGTGAAGGAAACACAACAACGTGCACGTTCGTTCACCTTTGTGTGGAAAATAAGCTTAGGTGTACAATAACGAAGTATAGTTTATTCCTTGTTTTACTTAAGTACATTTTCAGCTATTTTTACTTTGAGTAAATTTTAATACAGGGGTACTTTCATTTCTATCTCAATGCATTTATTGGTCAGATAGCATACTTTCTACATCACTACATTTTCCAGCAAGTCCTTGTTACTTGTTATACACACCAAACTATTGTAAAGTCATAAAAAAGACTAATCAAGTGTGTTGTCAATTTAGGTTATAGTTATAGTTCAGCATTGCTCAGACACATCCAATAGAATGTTGCATTTTATTCCACTGCTCATTTGTTCCCATGCTTCCAACTCATTATTAAGACATGGAAACTGATAGCATTCAAATATGACCATGGGAAAAATGCACAATGTTCAAATCTGTTAAATGCAAAAGTCATATATATTGCAGGGTCCTCTGTGCCTGCCAGTACCAAAAGAAATCTCTACTTTTGAGAATTCACCTTCAATTTTTTTATTAAAATCAAACAACATTCCATACAAGCAATTTTAACAAAACTAGGTTTGAAACAAATCAACTCCCACCCATGAGAGAGCTAGGCCAACAAAACCAGAGAATTCACCCTTAGATTTGAATAAGCATGTTGAGGTAAGTGCTTTTTCCTCTTCTTAAGCAGTCTTAAATGAAGTTCCAAGAAGGTGGTGTCTTTTTAATCTTGTGTAAACAAGATTTTATGGGCACAAGTAATATCTTGAGTAATATCATAAGTTACATATTGTCTAAAGAATATTTGCAAACTATATGCACAAGATATTGTGGTGAATTCTTCCAAGCCATAGAGTGAGGCTTGACGTAAAATTCGCTGGTTAATTGAAGATGAAAAGCTTGTGGTTCAAGTAAGATCTTGTGGCTTGTGAGGGGCCTTACTGTTATGTGAGTGCCAACAAAAAGGGGGTGGGGGGGACAGCTTTCCTTTAAGCAGATATACATATTTTAGTTGCTACCTTATGGAATTTAAGCTTATAAAATGCTAAAAAAAACACTACCCTGCTGGCTAAAATCTGGTAGGGCAAAAATGACTAAGAAAAGTATAGGTAACTTATAAATTGAAGATTCTAGTTTTGTGTGCAAGGGTGAACTTTAAGCAGTTGTATAAGTTATCTTGATAAATTTTGGAGAATTACTGTACATCTGTTATTCTGTCTTCCACTGAACTGCAAAGTGTGTCACTTATGTTTTCTCTGAGCTGTCCTTATTATTCGTCCTTTCACAGTTCACAAAAGTGCATTTAAATTTAACAGAATGGACATGTGTAGAGCATTCTCTAGTTGAAAATTGCCTCTTAAATTCATGCCATTTTTTTTATTATGTAAGTTGAATTATTGCCATGCAATGTCAATGCAGGTTGGTTTGCACTGCTCTGACATCCTCAACTAACAATCCATTCCACTGGCCATCTTTCTCCTTTTTATCTCAGTTTTAATAGTTTTAATTAAAGGAATGCATCACCAAAAAATTACAAATATTTTTTATATGTTACTTACCCCATGAGCTTTGTAATGATAGCTGACAAAAAATGTTAATTTCATGTTTTCAAGGAGAACGGAGATAATAGCCTTTTTGATAGTCTGTGGTGATCGATGCTGTACAACAGCAAACAACATCAAAAACATCTATGAAAAAAATCTTAAATTTACATGTCCAGTCATCCAGTCACATACTACAACTTATAAAATGCATGCATTTTTTGCTAAAATATTCTTAAAGAAATACCTCTGTAAAATGAAAGCAGTCCACAAATAGTCAGTCTACTCTCACAGGTTCATACATTTGAATTAAAAACTTGCCTCTTCCCTTCATTCATCGGCCAAAGAGTCCTGTCTTCAGTTCAAAAGCACAGTATAATTGCAGCCTTTGAGCTGTTCGTTCTGTAATATTTTCCTTGTAAATTCCAAAGAGCACCTCATTATATTCTAGCAGATTTCCTTACTAATTAAAACACAAGCGCATATACAGTAAGTCTGAAGTAGCTGTTCCCCTTTAGCATTCCAATGTTATTTGCACCTGTTCATGTATTATTCATCACTAATGGTCAGTATTTCAATACAATTAAGTAATTAATTAATGAATAAAAAAAAAGAATTAAGATAATACAAAAATTCTGAAGTTTCCATGTGGTATGCCAGGATAGAAATTCAGAACCCCTGTTATGGAGTATACTTTGTCTATGAAAAAATCATTGTATTAGTCACAGGAGTAATTGCAGCCTGTAGAGAGTGATATATTATGAATTGTTCAAGTGGAAGTGGAAATTAGGGACATGAACATAAACCCTGAAATGCCCTTCTCCCTGGTATTGGAATATAACTATCCTAAAAACCTAAGTTAAGTAGCTCCATAAACAGTTAACTGATGTTAACTGCATGCACTAAGTACAAACATTTTCAAATGAGAGAAATGCCAGAGAGGGTGGAGTCTGGCAATTCCAATAATCCCATGTTAGAATTTTTACTGCAGGTTAAGTTTTGACAGATACCATTAAGAAAAACCAGAAAATTTAATGAGCTCACTGCTAACCTGGTGAACATTCTCCTAGTGCCCTCATCATGAAATCTGAAACGTTTCAGGACAAAAACATGTGCGATAAAGAGAAGGAAGACATACTATACAAGATATGTTTCTCCAGACATTTCTCCAATAATGGTGCAGAGGAGAGCCATTACAATACAATACAATACAAGTTATTTTTGTATAGCCCAAAATCACACAAGAAGTGCCGCAATGGGCTTTAACAGGCCCTGCCTCTTGCCAGGCCCCCAGCCTTGACTCTCTAAGAAGACAAGAAAAACCTCCAAAAAAAAACCTTGTAGGGAAAAAATTGGAAGAAACATTGGGAAAGGCAGTTCAAAAAGAGACCTACTTCCAGGTGGGTTGGGCGTGCAGTGGGTGTCAAAAAGAAGGGGGTTATTACAATACAGTACAATACACAGATCAGAACAAATCCTCAATACAGTATAAAAATAAAAATTTTACAAGTACGTAAAAGTAAATACAATTTAACAGTAAATGATATCACATAATATGATTTGGATTTGTTTAGAGTCCTTGAGACCTCAGCCATCAAGCTACCTCCCCCATTTGGCCATTCCACAGCTGAAACATTGCTTGCCCCGCCAATCCGATGAAAGGACCCCTCTACCCCATGATTCCTGTGATCCTCCATCAGGGATGACTTTGCCTTAGGCAGGCAAAACAACTTTGCAGATGATCCGTGGCTATGAGTGCCATATTTGAGTACCGAGAAGAGAAACAGAATAGGTGAGGGTTAGTAACAAATTATAATTATCATATTACTTATGTTTTAGTGCTAATGACTAACAACAGAGATGCAGTCTGTACAGTTAATCAGCAGCTCTAGACCAAAGGGGCATCTCTTATAGTAACAGGGAGACCATTCCACAGCTTAGGGGGCCTGTAACTAAAAGCTCGACCTCCCACTGCTATTTTATTAATCCATGAAATCATAAGCAGACCGGCATCTTGAGATCTTAATGTGCGCTTTGGTTTGTAAGTCATGATAAGTTTAGACAAGTAAGCCAGACCTTGGCCATTTAATGCTGTATATGTTAAAAGGAGGATTTTGAAATCTGCCATAAACTTAACTGGGAGACAGTGTAAGGATTTAAGAACTTTAAGAGTTATATGTTTGTACTTTCTTGTTCTTGTGATAATTCTTGCAGCAGCATTTTGGTTTAACTGGAGGCTGTATAAGGAACAGTTTGAACATCCAGTGAACACCACATTGCAGTAGTCAAATCTTCTAGAAATAAATGCATGAATTAATTTCTCACAATCATGTTTATTTAGAAAGCACATTAATTTCCCAACATTTTTAAGATGGAATAAACATGATTTGGACAACTTAGCAATATGTGCTTTAAATGAATTGCTAGAATCAAAGATAACTCCAAGATTGCGGGTTGATTCAGTAAAATTAATGGTGATTCCAACTGAGTTAAATGACAAAATATTGTTGTGATCAGCGTGATTCCCTCCAACAAATAACATCTGTTTTATCTGTGTTTAAAGACATTCGTTCTCATCCATCCACCCCTTTAATTCACTAACACAACTAATTAAAGACAACATCGAAGAAACTTCATTTGATGTAAATGAAAGGTATAACTGGGTGTCATCTGAATACGAGTGAAAATTAACATTATGTTCCCTAATGATAGCTCTCAGTGGAAGCATGTAAAGTGAAAACAGTAAAGGTCCCAGTACTGAGCCCTGTGAGGCACCATATCTCACTTCTGTGTATAATGATGGGGTACTGTCAGCACATTTCTGTACATATTGGAATCGATTTGATAAAAAAGAACTAAACCAAGCGAGCACAGTGCCTTTAAGCCCAACATCATTTTCTAGTCTGTGCAGTAAAACAGAATGGTCAATGGTGTCAAATGCTGCACTTAAGTCTAACAACATAATTACAGTGGAGTTTCCTTCATCAGAGGATATTAGAATGTCGTTTACAACCCGCGCTAGTGCCGTTTCTGTACTATGACCAGTGCGGAAACCAGACGAATTTCTCAAATAAATTGTAATGCGTAAGATGTGACTGAAACTGATTGGCAACTACTTTTTTTTTGTATTTTAGACAGAAAGGGTAAATTTGAAATAGACCTATAATTATTTAGTATGTGTGGGTTTAGGTCTGACTTTTTAAGTAATAGTTTAATGACTGACACTTTTAGTGCATCAGGTTCTGTGTCATGCAATAATGAACTTTTGATAATGGTAAGAATAGGCACTGCACGAACATCCATTGCACTTTTTACTAGTTTTGTTGGCACTGGATCTAGGGAACAAGTAGTGAGTTTCATTTTAGAAATTAAAGTTAAGACTTCCTGCTCAGTTACAGGATTAAAATTACTAAAGTGCTAAATGCAATGTGAGGCAGGGTCTGCTAAGCTAGTATGCGGTTTGTACTGTGATGCTGAGATCTGTGATCTTAAGAACAGAGTTAGGCAGTGATTATGCATGTCAGTAATTATGATCTGATATATCAAGGAAGTTGAAACTGGTGATACAAAGTCTGATATACAGATCTAACATGGCTGAAGAGGTCTTTAAAATACTTGCGTCAGATTTATTTGATGCCTGAATTTGACATATAAGGAGAGGAAAGGAGGGAAGAAGAAGTAAATAAAGAAAAGAAGGAATAGCATGGTGCTCACCACTAGATGATCTTAGGCAAAGCTAGGAAAGAGATCTCTTTATCAGTATCTCAGATAGGGAGTAGAATTACCATATATACTTGTGTGTTAGTTCTCCCGCGGATAAGTCGGCGCTTGATTTTAGTGTATAATTTCCTGTATTTTATAATGTCGGTCATATAAGTCGAATGCAGAAAATTCACGCTGTTGGTCCAAGAGATTATGATATGCTAACGTTCACCTGAACGAATAAGTAACCACGGAGCAAACTTTTAGCCAGCAGGGCAGTGTTTTTTTTAGCATTTTATAAGCTTAAATTCCATATGGTAGCAACTAAAATATGTATCGCTGCTTGAAGGAAAGCTGTCCCCCCAACCCCCTTTTTGTTGGCACTCACATAACACTAAGGCCTTTTTTTATGTATTGTGCCTACGTGACCACACGTTAATACCCAAACTATTCCAAAGCAATGTTTGCACTGATTTGTGTATTTTGTATCTCACACCCTCATACACCTGTATCGTAAGAGCATTCCTTATATACAATGGTGCGTTTGTTCAGAAGAAAATATGAAGCTGGTTTTAGATTAAAAGTCGCTGAAGTGACAAAAGAAATTGGTAACTGCGCTGCTGCAACAAAATTCGATGTGTCTGAGAAACTGGTGCGTGATTGGAGGAAGCAAGTAGATGTAAAAAAAAAATTAAGTGTCGCATATAGAATGGGCATATAAGTCAAGGTCTAATTTTATGATCGATTTTCTGGGTTTCAAGACCCGACTTATACACGAGTATATACGGTAAATTACTTATAAAATAATTTCCTCATCATATATGCAAAACATGATGTAATTCAGGTTAAAAGTGTACAGTGGACCAAGGTTATTTCAGTCCAGTTTTTTAAATTCATTTATTTATACACTGTTTTCATCTGTCATTTTATTTTCAATATTCAGTTTAGTTTTATGAAATTTTGACCATTTTTACTTTAGCTGGTATTTTTGGTGCCATGACTCAATTAGTTTTTATTTTTAGAGAATCATTTCAGTTTAGTTTCTATTTTAGCTTAGAAAATTTGCTGTTTGATGAAGATGAAGAAAAGCACAATGTTCCTTAATAGCAAAGGGACTGTAAAAACATGTATGCAATGTTAAATAAAAAGCTGTACCAGGACAATAATCTTCTTTTTAAATTCAGCTGACTGAAGTGAGCATATGGCAGCTATCTGTAGAAAGAAAGTTTGTTGAATAATGTAACCGGTTATTTTACACTTTTGGTATGTTTGTGTTTTTTCACTATGTCACGGTCCGTAACCTTTTTATAGACTTCTTTATGAAAGCAGTTTAAAAGTGTTTTTACATCTGTCAGGTTCATGCACTTTGTTGAGTTCTACAAACCAGACAGCCATGTCATTGATTACACACTTTCTCTTGTTAATGTCAGTTTCATACTCAATGTGCTCCCAGCCAGAATCTTCCCATTTACAATCAATTCTTTGCTGTGTGTCCATGTTCACACATATTCTCTATGGTAACTAACAAATATCATGCTCTTTAGGCTATATGAGCATAGTGTGCATAGCAATTAGTGAAAAAGAAGGTACAGTCAATTGCAGTGTTCACTTTAAGGACTGAGTTGGTGTGATTAAAAATATTTGGGTACATTTCAATTTGAGTATTATAGTATTTACTTTTTATGCTTATAATTACCAATGTAATTATATATATAGATGTACTTCATCTGTCCCTGAAAGTAAATAAAAACTTTACGGAAGTTCAAGAAAAAAAAAAAATTATATTTATTGTGGCGGATCGCTGGGGCCCTTGCCCAGCCGGGACGCCCCGTGATGGAAGGACAAGGGGAAAAGACAGGTTCACAGCAATGCCTTCCCTGGAATATGAGAGAGCAACCCCCCTGGATTGCGTCGGGGTTTAGGAAGCTCAACCCTGCTGGGGCTCGTGGCCACCACCAGCAGGCTCTTGGACAGTCCTGGAGCCCTGGTCTATAACACTTCTTTCACACCGGAAGAGAATCCGGGAACACATGGAATACTTCCGGGAGCCCTTACAGCACTTCCGCCTCACCTGAGAGTGCTGCCGGAACAGGATGAGAATGCACCTGGAGCACTTCCAGGTGCACTATAAAGGAGACTGCCTCACTCCATTTGAGGAGCCCGAGTCAGGAGGTGGTGGACAAAGCTTGCGTGAAGAGGAGTGGAGGCAGCGGAGTAGAGAAAAAGAGAGAGAGAAAGAGAAAGAAAGAAGAATAAAGAGAAGGAAATGAGCATTGTTGATTGTTTGTCGTGTACTGTGCTTTGAAGTGAGGAGCTGGAGAATAGAGCTGCCCCACAAGGAAATAAACTGTGTTTCTTTTGGACTTGTGTCTCTGTGTCTGTCTGTGTCCAGGTTTCAGGAGCTGTACGTCCCCATGGCTTTCACTATATATATATATATATATATATATATATATATATATATATATATATATATACAGTAATCCCTAATCCCTCGCTATATCGCGCTTCGACTTTTGCGGATTCACTCTATCGCGGATTTTAAATGTAAGCATATCTAAATATATATCATGGATTTTCCGCTGGTTCACGGATTTCTGCAGACAATGGGTCTTTTAATTTATGGTACATGCTTCCTCAGTTTGTTTGCCCAGTTGATTTCATACAAGGGACGCTATTGGCGGATGACTTAGAAGCTACCCAATCAGAGCATGTATTACATATTAACTAAAACTCTTCAATGATATAAGATAAGCATCCCGCGCGGTGCTTGATTGTTTGC
This sequence comes from Polypterus senegalus, assembly GCF_016835505.1. NCBI lineage: Eukaryota > Metazoa > Chordata > Cladistia > Polypteriformes > Polypteridae > Polypterus > Polypterus senegalus. The sequence goes on along the minus strand of NC_053154.1, from coordinate 97,656,876 downwards.
TTGTCTCTGCCTCTATCTCACCCTCTCTGACATTCTATATACACAGAAGTTCAATATGGTGTCCCGCAGGGCTCAGTACTGGGACCTTTACTGTTTTCACTTTACATGCTTCCACTGGGATCTCTCATTAGGAAACATAATGTTAATTTTCACTCGTATGCAGATGACACCCAGTTATACATATATATATATATATAATTAGTTGTGTTAGTGAATTAAAGTAATGGATGAATGAGAACTACTTGTCTTTAAATACAGATAAAACAGAGATGTTAATTGTTGGAGGGAATGACGCTGATCACAGCAATATTTTGTCGTCATTTAACTCAGTTGGAATCCCAATTAATTTTACTGAATCAGCCCGCAATCTAGGAGTTATCTTTGATTCTAGCATGTCATTTAAAGCGCATATTACAAAGTCGTCCAAAACATGTTTTTTCCATCTTAAAAATGTTAGGAAATTAAGGCGCTTTCTAAATAAACAGGATTGTGAGAAATTAATTCATGCATTTATCTCTAGTAGGATTGACTACTGCAATGCGGTGTTCACTGGCTGTTCAAACTGTTCTCTATACAGCCTCCAGTTAATCCAAAATGCCGCTGCAAGAATTATTACAAGAACAAGAAAATATGAACACATAACCCCAGTTCTTAAATCTTTACACTGGCTCCTAGTTAAGTTTAGGGCAGATTTCAAAATCCTCTTTTTAACATATAAAGCATTAAATGGCCAAGGTCCGGCTTACTTGTCTGAACTTATCATGACTTACAAACCTGAGCACACATTAAGATCTCAAGATGCCGGTCTGCTTAGGATTCCAAGGATTAATAAAATAACAGTGGGAGGTCGAGCTTTTAGTTACAGGGCCCCTAAACTGTGGAATGGTCTTCCTGCTTCCATAAGAGATGCCCCTTCAGTCTCAGCCTTTAAATCCCGGCTGAAGACTCACTACTTCAGTTTAGCATATCCTGACTAGAGCTGCTGATTAACTGTACATACTGCATCTCTGTTGTTAGTCATTAGCACTATAACATAAGTAACATGATAATTATATTTGAATACTAACCCTCACCTATTCTGTTTCTTTTCTCGGTACCCAAATGTGGCCATTGGTGCCACGGCCCACCTGCCAAGTTGTTTGCCTGCCTATGGTAAAGTCATCCCTGATGGAGGATCACAGGAATCATGGGAAAGAGGGGTCCTTTCATCGAGCAACGTTTCAGCCGTGGCATGACCAAATGGGGAGGCAGCTAGATGGATGAGGTCTCCAGGACTCTAAAAATATCCAAACCTAATTATGTCATATCATCTACTGTTAAACCGTACTTCTAAAATTTTATTATTATGCTGTCTTAAGGAATTGTTCTGTTGTGTATATTGTATTGTATTGACCCCCTACTTTTGACACCCACTGCACGCCCAACCTACCTGGAAAGGGGTCTCTTTGAACTGCCTTTCCGAGGTTTCTTCCATTTTTCCCTACAAGGTTTTTATTGGGAGTTTTTCCTTGTCTTCTCAGAGAGTCAAGGCTGGGGGGCTATCAAAAGGCAGGGCCTGTTAAAGCCCATTGCGGCACTTCCTGTGTGATTTTGGGCTATACAAAAATAAACTGTATTGTATTGTATTGTATTGTATTCTCTGCGCCTGACAGAGGGGGTGTGAGCAGAGGGGCTGTTTGCACAGAGGACACGGACGCTCTTCTACAAAATGCCGCTTTATGCGGTGCTTCTGTATACTTAAAAGCATGTATTGATTTTTTGATTGTTTGCTTTTCTTTGCGAGCTCTCTCTCTCTGACATTTTCTGCTCCTGACGGCGCTCCTTTAAAGATAAGATATATTTGCTTTCTTTTAATTGTGAGAAAGAACTGTCATCTCTGTCTTGTAATGGAGCACAGTTTAAACGTTTGACTAAAGGGTGTTATTTCATGGGCTCTAATAATGTTAACAGTGTGGGAGAGTTTATAAGGGCTTAAAATATATAAAAATAACCATACAAACATATGGTTTCTACTTCACGGATTTTCATCTATTGCGGGGGGTTCTGGAATGCAATCCCCGCGATCGAGGAGTGATTACTGTATATATATACATATACATATATATATACATATATATATTGTAATATAATAACATCACAAGACAAAGATAAAGTGTTGGGGAATATACCCCGTATATTGCTGGTGCAATTTCTTTGGTCAAAGTATTGTAAGAAAACATTCAACATTGGACATTGTGTTGTTTTTGCAATGGCTTTTTATATCATAACAAAACGGCGGGAAATGAATCATAGCGGAAGTGACGTCATCTGGATGGAACCGGAAGTGACGTCATCACGAAAGAGCCGAAAGTGGTGTCATCTGAATGGGACCGGACAAGGCGTCAACACAAAAAGTGACGTTGTAGAGGAAGTGGATGAGTCGCCATTTTCATAATTCTGGATTGGTGCAGGTATTGTTGTACTATTTATCGTCTTTATTTCTGAAAGGTCAGAGAGAGAGGCATCATTACCACAGTACAACCCATCTGTTAGTTCTTCACTCACCTGAGGACATGTTGACTGCCTCCTAAGCGCACGTGTGTGACAATATATATATTATTATATATATTTGTAGCTGGAGATCCACAAAGGGAGAAAATTAATCACGTATCATAAAGTAATTTTTATTCCTGAGCTTTCAGAGTTGATGAAGGCCCCTGGCAGGGGCTGAAAGCTCAGGAATAAAACCTACTTTATGATACGTGATTCATTCTCTCCCTTTGTGGATCTCCAGCAGCAAATATGCCAACCGTATCACAAACCTTCTCTTCCATATATATATATCTATACTAATAAAAGGCAAAGCCCTCACTCACTCACTCACTCACTCACTGACTCACTCACTCACTGACTCATCACTAATTCTCCAACTTCCCGTGTGGGTGGAAGGCTGAAATTTGGCAGGTTCATTCCTTACAGCTTCCTTACAAAAGTTGGGCAGGTTTTATATCGAAATTCTACCGTAATGGTCATAACTGGAAGCAGTTTTTCTCCATTTACTGTGACATCATCACGCCTCCCACGTAATCACGCAGTACATAGAAAACCAGGAAGACCTCAAAAAAGCGCTCAAGAAAACATGCATTATATAATTGAGAAGGCAGCGAAACAATAAGAAGCGAAAGTGACATATACAACCATATTCATGAGTTCTGCTACTTGAAACAAAGCACGATGTAAACCTACACTTTAAATTAAGTTCATAGACAGGCTGCCGCTGGCGTTTGTAATTTAGTGCCTGCCCATATAAGGCCGTCCATCAGCGGCAATCCAATAGCAAACTGCCACTAAATATTCACGGGTGAAGGACTGTGCTTATGGAGAGGAAGATGAGATGGTCAGGGTGGTGTTTGACACAAACTCAGCGAAACTGTGAGAGAAAGTTTTAAGTGCCAGGACTAAGGTAACATTAAATACAGCCATGGACATAGCACGAGATGGCACCAGCACAGCTGGGAACCTTCGATGCATGTACACCGAGCGGCTCACGTGAACTGATGCAGTGCACAGATAAAAGCAACAGTTCCAAAGAGCTGAACAAAACCGAATTACACAATTGAAAAGGCAGCAAAAATATGAAGCGCCTGATACATATAAGCATATTCATAAATCCAACTACTGCGGAAACAAAGCACACGTTGGAAAAAGTCAATGTCCCGCTAAAGGAAGACAGTGTAAAAAAAACTGTGCATGCAGTGTGTCAGGTCTCAGATAAAGAAGAAGACGAGCTGTTTATTGATGCAGTAAGAAACGAATCGATGAATGAAACCTGTCATCTTTACAACGATTGACAAACACGGAATGTAACTTGAACACAACACATCCTACAAATACGAACCTGATTGAAAGAAATAATGATAATCAAATCCTTGATGACAGCAACACTCAGTAACACTCACAAAACAAATACTGTATATTGACAGTCATGTTACGTTATTTTTAAAATGTTCCCTTTTCTTTTTCTAGCTTTTTAACACACTACTTCTCGCTGCGATACGCTGGTATATATATATATATATATGTATATATATAAACCCGATCTACATACTCGAATAATGGATACTTTATTCGCCATCAATGATTGTTTTGGTAAAGCCATACTCAGTGTATTCATTAGATGAACGGTAAAAAGTAAGAGCGAGGGAGGATGACTCATTGAGGCATGCAGGCTGTAGCGCGTCAACTCTATCTGAATTGCGATCACATTTGAAAAATATATCTTTTCAAGTTCTATTTAGTCCATATGTGTCAAACTCAAGGGCAGCGGGCCACATCCGGCCCGGCGTGTAATTATATCCGCCCGAGATCATTTTATATACTGTATTATTGTTATTAAAGCCCGGGTATATGAAGCGCTGGTAACACAATAAACTACAGATCCCATAATGCAGCGCTTCAGCTGCCTTGCCGAACACTTTCCGCGTTAATCAAGTCTACCTTATGATGCTGCAAGTTATTGCGAAGCTAGCTCACACGATGCTGAAGAGAAAAGTTGATTCTGAAAATAGAGCCTTTAAAAACCGATGGGAGGCTGAGTATATGTTTACTGAACCCGTGTGTCTCATTTGTGGAGCTAATGTGGCTGTAATTACAGAATTTAATCTAAGACGGCACTATGAGACAAAACATCAGGGTAACCTGAATGCAATTCAGAAGATACAGAAAGCAGCATAATTAAATAAGAATCTGACACTTCAGCGGACGTTTTAACCCGTGCACAATCACAAAGTGATTTCAAGTGAAGCTGCTTTTATGGGAGACACAAATGCACCATTTCACCTTGCCACACTTTCCCTGTTGCCAAGTAATGTTAAACCAAGTCGTCACTACGGTGTTCCCAAATACGCACTTTGCTGATAAACTGAGCACACGTTTATTATGTACAATATTTACAATTAAATGGTCACTCAGACCCAGTTCAAATAAGTGCACAAACCCCAAACACAGTCCTGGCCACACAATGCCTTCTCTTCGGGCCGCCTCCACAATCTCTTCTGCCTCATCCTGCTTCCGCCCGACTCCAGCGCTGAATGAATGGAGACGGCCCCTTTTAAACAGTCCCTGGATTCCCCCTGGTGTGGCGAAAGTGCTGGGGTAACAGGTCCCCAAGGCATTGGGGTGCCTCCTGGCGGTGACCATGGGCCCCTACAGGGTGGAGCTTCCATGCCCTGTACCCGTGGCCCCCAGAGCAACCAGAAAGGCGGCCCCCATGTGATCCAGGGTGGGCTCTGACCCTCTTCCAGTCTCTCACGGCATCCCGGCCGGGTCGTTGCCCTGGCATCCCTGACAATATATATATATATATATATATATATATATATATATATATTTATATATTTATCTCTATATATAATCTTCATTTGGATCTTGATCTTTGTTTGTCCGGGAATGAATTAGAAGAGGAAGCACTAGATGGCAGTAGAGAGACAGCTAAAACATAGGCATTGCATTGAGAATCTCCTCCAGGCTTATACTATTGAAGACTGTAGTACTCCAGTCACACCTCAAAACAGACATTCAAACTAAACAAATTGTTGTGCTTTAAATTAACTAAGATCTTAATTTAGATCTTGATCTTTGTCCGCGAATTCCACGCATGCGTAGACCGCCTTCCAGTTTAGTACGTGTTTACTCACGGATGTCAACAATGTGCAGGAAAAACAAAAGGGGTGGTGGATAGTGTTACGCTGGTTAACTCCTGAGGCCTGGTTAGAGAATGAAAGATAAAAGGTATGTGTCTATGTAACATATGAATGAAAGAAAGACTGTGGGTAAAATAAATGGCAACGTAACAGCACGTTCCGGAAATCATTATTTTTACGTTGTAGCCAGCAAGTGCTGTGCATCTCACAGTTGTACTGTGGCTTGCTATTTATGCTTTAAAGAGCCTGGATACCTATTTGTCCCCCTTTTATAACCATTGCTCCGTGTATATTGCCTTACACTTTGGATTGCCACAAAGCAACCTGCGAGATTGGAAAAAGGTTGAGAAGAGATCGTGAGAGGAAACCGCGTCGTGAAAACGAGACGGACTGTGAATGGACAGAAGCAGAAATGCTCCTACAACACCACATAATTACGATTCGGACAGTGATTCCGAGTAGGCCGTTCCTATCGAATCAATATCCAAGGGTTTTCTTTTGTAATTTTGTTTCCCTTATAAAAAAATCATAATGCTTTTCGACGAAGGGCCCAGTTCACACCTGGCAGCAGCGTTTAAACAGGGAGCCTTTAACACGCGCAACGTAGTTGAGCGCACATGGCTAGTATATATATATATATATATATTGACCAGTAGGGAGCATTGCAGCACCCCAAACACAACCACACCTACACAAGTCCCAGGTTCAAACAAGCGATTTATTTTCACAAATATCTGTCACAGGCTTCTTCAAAAGTTTGCATAAGCACAATTATCAGCAGACTTCTTCTCTTTTTCTTCCCTCTCCTTCACACCTCCTGAGTGAGCTTCATCCTCCTCCACCCAACTCTAACTCCACTCAAGTGAGGAGGAGTGGCTTCTTTTATACCAGACACGGAAGTACTTCCAGTGCCACCACATTGCATCCAGGAAGCACTTCTGAATCAGGTGGAACTTAAAAGGAGGCCATTTTTTCCCTTCACCGCTTGTTCTGTCCTTGTGGCAGAACATACCAAGGTGAGTATGCCCTCTCCAACAGTGACTTCTAGGACATTCAATCTAATAAATCGCCCATCAATATGGATGGGGCAGCCTCCCCCATCCATGGCAAAGACGCCTTTATGTTGTAATAGAATAATACTTCACACTTGACAAAACAAAGTTGTGGGGACCGTCCCCGTATATTGTCTCCCAGACAATTTAAAGAAAAAAACTGATTCAAAGTCTTTTACACAGTGAATCCCATTTACTGAACAAGATGGCGTTTATATACAGGAAACCAAAGACATGTGACAGGAAATGGTTGGCAATGTTGACATGGAGGCGGAACTGGAAATTGCGTCATTGGAGATGAGCCGGAAGTGATGTGATTGTTGATGGCCGGAAGTGACGTTATCACGGCCATCTTGGAACCCAGAAGTGGCTTTCTTATTTTTCTCCTTGATGTCTGTTGGCAAAAAAGAGAGTTCAGGTAAGCACCATGTGACAACCCCTTATCTCGCGATGTTTCACTCACCTTTAGGCTCTTTGACTGCCTCCTAATCGCACATGTGTGACAATGTCCATGTCCCTAAGACAATTATGAGTGTGACTATTCCCCGAAGAATTTCCTCCTCATTTGGACATTTTCTTCGGCATAATCACTTATATCAATGGCACGTTTCCATTATAAAGGCATCCTGGCCTGGTAAAGAGCCATCCATCTCATTCAGGAAGCCAGTAAACCCCTGTTGTCTATGACTATATATACTGTATATTGTCACAAAAGACTCCTGACAATCACAAAGGTTTAGGGCAGCCACCCGTATAATATGATCCTGACTGCAAAAGGTTTGTAAAGAGTGAGTTATTTACAAGACTGAGACCAAAACAGAACTGAATATGCGGAGGTAAGATGGCGGTTTTAGGGGCTAGCAGAGGAAATAATGTCATCTATGCCAGAAGTGACGTTTCCAGGACCAGAAGTGACATCCTCAGATGCGCCAGTACTGGAAGTGACGCTATCAAAGGCACCAGAACTGGAAGTGATGTCATCAAAGGCACCGGAACCTAGCGGGATTACCCAGGAATGGTCTGCAAGAGACTGAGAGAGACAGTCAGCACACTGTCATCATCAGAGGAAAATGATTAGTTATACAGGTATATAAAACAATATATAGCAATTGGGGGGGTACATGTGGGGATCACTTAGGTGGGGTTCGGAGGGTGTTGGTCATAAAGTCTTTTTTTATTATTTAGATGTTATTCTTTTTAAGTCTGCATATGCTAGGGTGAAGTCCAAGTGTCTGTTAATGGTGTTTTCATTTGAGAGCCATGATTCAGCCAGCTCTCTGGCACTTTTACTATTAGCCCTGAATTTTGCTTACACAGTGTTTTCCAGTGAAACGTGTATCTGATTGAGCTTGAATTTGCATATATCAGAGATTGTGGGTCCTTCCTTCTAATTACATTGCGATGTTCTTGTATTGTATGTGTGTTGTGAGTGTTTTAGATGTTTGTTCCATGTGTACAGTTGGGTATGAACTGCATGACATACTGTATACTGTGTTTCATGTCTCTGATGCAGATGTCCTGCTTTTGGCATTAAAAAGAGTTGTCCATAGAGAGTTTGCCGGTTTATGTGCTACTTTGATGCTTGATTTGGAAAGGATGGCCACTGTACTTTCTAATACACCACTGTGATAGGAAAAGGTGTGCCAAGGAGATGAGATCAGGTTGGAGTTGATTGTTTGCTGAGTTCTTTGTGTGTCGCCTATGTAAGCATTGATTGATAAAAGTCTTAGGGTAGCCATCTGATGTGAATAGATAGAAAAGATAATGTCTTTCATTCTTTTTAGTATTTTTGAATTAAAGTAAATCTTTCTGAACAGAGTCTTAATATAAAGTTGGTCTCCAGACTACAAAAAAGACATAGCAGCACTAGAAAAGGTCCAGTTAAGAGTGACTAGGCTGATTCTAGGGCTACCAGGGATGAATTATGAAGAAAGATTACACGAGCTAAGCCTTTTCAGTTTAAGCAAAAGAAGACTTAAAGGAAACATAATTGAAGTTTAAAATAATGAATTGAATTAGTACAGTGGATCGAGACTGATACTATAAAACGAGCTCAACAAGAGTACAGGGTCACAGTTGGCAGCTTTTTAAGGGTAAATTTTGCACAAACAAAAGACAGTTTTTCTTTGCATAGAGAACCAGAGACACATGGAATAAGCTACCAGTAGTGTTATAGGCAGTAAGAATTTAGGGACTTTCAAAACTAGACTTGAAGTTAATTTGGAAGATTTAATTGGACAGGATTGTCAAGCTTTGTTGGGTGGAATGGCCTGTTCTCATCTAGATTTTTCTGATGTTCTAATGTTCATTTGTAAAATGGTCTTTAGTTGGTTGTGAATCTGCATTTTAGGATTTCACAAAGATGTCAGCCATCATAATATAATGCACTAAATATTAATTTGCCTGTTGTGCGCAAATGCTGGAAATTAAGAGCTCATATGACGGTTGTAGTAATAATTATAATGGTAGCAGTAGTAGTAGGGAAGTGTCACATGTTCAAATACAATGAGACTCTCGCCTGCATTTCAGACTTGCATGTAACACATCCACTGGTAATGAAGAATGTATTAAAATATATGACTTCATTGTAATTACTAGAAAACACAATCAACTTACCTGATGTACTCCTTACTGCTGTTTCTGTTCTCCCATTACTATCGTATTGCTGCCGTAATATCTGATCACAGTTTCATATAGAACAGACTGTTGATTTTCCCAATTAGTGTTCATAAGCTTGCTTTTACTTTTTGGCATTGTTCAAATATTAGGAAAATCATCTACATTTTCTCAATATTATACAAAAAATGTAAACATCTAGAACCTCAATTTAGTTAGAAAACAGTGCAGATACACTCCTCTGCATTTGTTTCAGATTTACTTAATGCCTTTATATTCAAAGTCTCCACTTGGTGGTTTGCACAGCTGGAAGCATTTCAGTAAGTTCCCATTTCTCACATGAATTTCAAAAGAAGATACTTGTTAACGTCAATAGAATGCTTTTAAAATCCTTTATGACAGTCAAAGATTTTGTAGTAAAGTCATTGGACAACTCATAAATTATCTTTTGTATTTTTGATTTTTGAAGTCGAATAAAGGTTGGAAATTGAGCCTTCCTAATGCTTGAAGTGCTCTTTGGAAGATTGAAAAGCGTCCAAATGTTTCATAGAAGAATATTATTTCCTATATTCAGAGAATATCCTTAAGAGGATCCTATGTCTCATACAGGTTCAAATGAAGCCCTTCTTCAATGTCATAAGGTTCTAAAAATTTTAAAAATAACAGTGGACTTTTTGTTTTGTGCAATACGAAAATCATAAATCGTCCAGTGTCATAATCTTCAAATGAGCCTAAGGGTCAAAGGCCATTCATCTCAAATGGATTATCTCAGATTAAGAAGAAATATACAGCTACAGGAGTGGACTTGCCAAGCAAGGCAGACACATGGTGACGACTGCTGGCAACCTTGTATTCAATGTGACATTTCCCATTAGAGTGTTTTAAATTCCTGAAAGTATTTTAACACTTTAATTATGATTCTAACCTCTGATCCCTGTGGCAACACTCTAGATAACAGGCAGAAAACAGAGAGTTATGTTAACAAACCCTTACAACGTTATACATACATACATATATCTGTGTGTGAATAGATAGATAGATAGATAGATAGATAGATAGATAGATAGATAGATAGATAGATAGATAGATAGATAGATAGATAGATAGATAGGAGACTTGAATTTGAAATAATGACACTAATTAAAAACATGCAAAGACCCATAACTAACTCACATAGCTAAAAAAATATCTAAATGTGGTTTCATTGATGTAAGGACAAACACTTAGTAAGGTAGTATTTTTTTACAATACAATGCACATTAATTACATGACTAATTAGTCAAAGGATGAATGAATAGACAGTGTGCCCACCAGGGAGCATACCAGCTCCTCAAACCCAATACAAACAGACCCAAGGCACAAGTCCAGCACACACTAAGGCTTTTTATTTGGCAGTGGGAAAACTCTTCCCAATAATTCCCACTGGGTGGCACAATATAAAGCATAGTTAAGCACCAATACAGCGCAATTTAACAACACACAGCACTTCTCTCCATTCTCTTCCTCTCTCAGTCTCCACCTCCACTACTTCTCTGGCAAGCTTCGTCCTCCACCTCCTGACTCTGGCAAGTGACTGCTTTTAAGAGATGCCCAGTGTCCCGAAAGCTTGGCCTGGGAGCTCTTCTGGGTAAGGCCTCTAAGTAGGGCATCCCAGTCCCTGCAGCAACCCTACTGGCAGCACCTAACAGGACTGAGTCACAGAACTTAATTTCCCATGAAGCCCTTTGGGAAACTGTGATGCCACTGCAGCCCAGGGAGACTGTCATCTAGCATTCTGGGGTTGATAATGCCCTGTGAATGTTATTTTCACTGTTCCTTCCAGTGCAGAGGTGTCCCAGCCAGGCAAGGGTTTCAGTCGTCTGACACAAAATATATGCAGTAAATAATGTTTACATGTATATACGTCCATTATTGGGCACGTTCACAATCTGTCTCAACCTAAAAGATGTGGAAACAAACTTACACTTACAAAAGGAAAATGTGCAAAATCCTTCTGTCTCATGTTATTTTTTTTATTAAGATGCAAATTTTGCAGTTATTATAATGTTAAACATACTTCACCTATGCATCCTTTTCTAAATGCACTGAAGCACTGGAGTCTATATAGGTAGCATTGGCTTCATGGCAAAAATCAGCTGTGGATGGGCAGTAAATGCTTAAATTTAATGTAATTTGTGTAAAATAATTAAGCAGACAAAAGACAAACAGGCCAAAATACTTTAATATGCACATATGAACTTAAAGCATTCTGACAAATAAAATGCCAGATTCCACTCACTTGCTGAAACACACAGACTGTACTGTTAAATACAAACATGTACCAACAATTTTACTTAAATAAAGAGGCACTTAAAATTAACATGCTTGCATTCTTGCAAAGGCCGACAGAAACACCAACATACATATACTTGTAGGGTATGAGCAAAGAGACATGTATGTACATGCATACACATTTGGTTTTACTGTACAAGGGTCACAACAGTTTTCTAAATGTCACTGTCAACATTTACTATAGCTATTACACACATAAAAATATGAATTAGTCTCTTTATTTTGTACAGTGTCTTTCAAAAGTATTTAATGTTACAAATTAAATTCCAGTGATCCCAATGACTTCAAACCAATTGCTCTTACTTCATACATCATGAAAAAAGAGGCTGGTCCTAAAACAGCTACGACCCCTGGTTTCATAACATCTGGATCCAACGCAGTTTGTTTAGCAGACACATATAAGTGTGGAGTATGCTCTGATGTACATTCTTCCACACAGCCTACTTCCACTTGACAAAGTCAGCTCCACAGTAAGAGTAATGTTCTTTGATTTTTCCAGTGCCTTTAACACCATTCTGTCTCATTGACTGGGGAAAAAGCTCAAGGCTTTGAATCTTCATCCTCTCACATTCTCCTGGATCATGGACTACCTGATCAGCAGACAGCAGTTTGTGAGGCTGACGGACTATATGTCAGAAATGGTGGTGTATAATACTGGAGCACCTCAGGGAACTGTCCTGTCTCCCTTCCTGTTTACCCTCTACACCAGGCATGTCAAACAGAAATCTGTGCGGCCCGTATGACAGATCCTAGTTAGCACTAAACTTGTACAAAATGATTACTATCGTTTGTGATTGAATCATTCTGCATCTTCGGCGTTACATATTGACCTTTCTTGTTTCTGCCTTCTGACAAAAGCACATTTTCCCATGGCATTACAGTACCGGAAACGTCATCTGCAAGTATAGTTACAGCCGCGAAGTCGCAATTGAAGTGCTAGGCTGAGGTCCACGGCCCTGAGAGAACTGCCAGCAACGGAGACTCACTCAGTGAAGGGCTACAGCAAAAAAAACAATATAAACTTTGAAGTAAACTTAGTAAAGTAAAATTTGATTTTTGGAGGATTTGTTTTCCAACATGAATTACTGAGCAATAAATTCAGTGAGCGTTTTCGCGATTTCAGTTCACACGAACAGGACTTTGTGGTGTTTATGTCACCATACTCTTACAACGTTGAGAATGCGCCCGAGAATATCCAAATGGATTTGATTGAACTGCAATAAGATTCTATTCTGATGGCAAAATACAACGAAGTTGGTGTGCCAGGCTTGTATGCTTACCTGCCACCCTCGTATGTGCAGATCCATAAGTTGGCATCTAGAGTACTCTCTATGTTTGAAAGCACTTACCTTTGTGAGCAATTGTTTTCGTTAATGAAAGCTACCAAAACCCCACATCGCTCAAGACTTACTGTCGAGCACCTTTCATCCCTCATAAAAGTTGCAGCTGCACAGGATTGCAAGCCTGAGATTGACGAACTGGTTACTAACAAGAGATGCCAAGTGTCAGGACAAAAGAAATAAATCTCACACTGTAAAACTCCCATCTAAAGACCTAGCTAAGAGGCTGAGACTCTAATTGTATGTTGTTGCACAGAGATTGTATGGAAATAAATTGCTTTTCTTTAAACTTTAAACTTTAAGTGTTACATTTTTTTAAGTTTTCAGTATTGGAAAGAAAGCTACAGCAACTTTGTATAATAGTATAATAGTATTTGTTACAGTGCAGCCCACTGACGCACGTATGGCAGTCGAAGTGGCCCACCAATGGTAGTGAGTTTGACATGCCTGCTCTACACAATAGACTTCCAGCACAATACCAGCACTTGACATCTACAGAAATGTTCAGATGACTCTTCCATCATAGGCTTCATTAATAATGGAGATGAGTACCGGAAGGTTGAGGAGGACCTTTTCTAGTGGTGCAGGGACAACAACTCGATATCAACAAGACAAATGAGCTGGTGGTAGACCTCTGAGACCAGTCAACATTCAGGGGGAGGAGCTACAAATACCTGTGGGTTCACATAAACAACAAACTAGACTGATCTGACAATACAGTGGTGCAGTACAAGAAGTACTTCCTAAGGTGACTCAGGTCTTTTAATGTGTGCAGCAGTTCATTGAAGCCAGTGTGGTGTCCTATGTTGCTGTCTCCTAGGGAAGCAGCTTGAGCTCAAAAGAAGCACAATGTCTGACCAAACTTACCAGGAAAGCCTGCTCCATCACAGGATGAACCCTGAACACACTGGAAGCTGCTTTGGAAAAGAGAATGGTAGCATCATGGGTGCCATCATGAAAAATCCCCTCCATTCTCTGCAGGAGGCACTCTCTTGGAGCACTTTTAGCCACATGTTCATTCCAACATGGTGTGTTAAGAAGCACCTCAGGGGGTCTTTTCTACCCATTGCTCTCAGGTAATTCAATGCTTCCACCAAAAGTTTATTTTGAAATATCTACAATATATATTTCTTTATTATTTAATTATTCATTGACTGATTGGCTCTATTATTTGTCCTGTGAATCTGTATCTTTGTTTTTATGTTTCTGCTGTTGTATGCATCTGAATTTCCCTATGGGATTAATAGCAGACCCCCGTGACCCTGTAGTTAGGATCTAGCGGGTTGGATAATGGATGGATGGATGGATTAATAAAATGTATCTAATGTAATCTCGTCTAATCTGATCTAATCTAATCTAATCAAATGGTGATAGTAATATTTGCTTAGAATACCAATTAAAACACATTATATCACTGCTGACATATGGTTTGAAAAAGTGTTATTTCCAAGATGGGATCTGATCCAATGATAATAACTGATTTTATGCACAGGTTTAGGGAGAGGATGAAGTTAAAAGTAAAATTAGTTGCACGATATAGACCCTTACACACAGCATATCCCCAGGAGAATAATCTCTGAAAACAAATGTGTTACAACATCTGTGTCATCTGAGACATTCTATGAACACTATGGAGAGACTATGTTGGTGCTCTCATCCAGGTGAAAAAGAAATTTCTGATTTCTGAGAAAAAGACAAACTACTGATAAATCTTATGAAAAGTCTAATTTTGATTTATCTTGCTTGTGTTTTACATAACAGTTAACTTTTTAAATAATAATAAATAATAAATGATACATTTTATTTATATAGCACCTTTCCCTTTAGTAAGGAACCACACAAAGTTAAGAAGTCAATAAGTATTAAAAGAAAGTCTGAACAAAGGTGCTTTGGAGTAGAACTCACTGACTGCCACCACAAGCTCCAGATTGCATCATCATTGAGTCGGGCGGATGTATATAATAAAATCTCTTGACAAAATAATTGGGTGCATTGTGAGTCCCTTTTATGTGAGTAATATTACACCAGTACAGAGTCAGACACAGTGCTGAATGTATCTGGTCTTATGGGAGAAAGTTTTCACGCAGGGACAGATCAAATAAGTCGAGCACAGTCTCGCAGCACATGTCTAATGGCGTTAAGGGACTGTTTTTTTTAATGTCCTGTAGCTGTTTCACAGTCATGGGTATGGAATTCACAAATGATTTTTCTTTTCTATTGCAACATGTTTTATACTTCAGTAGTTTAGGATTTCTTTGGTTGACTAGAGGCATGAATGAATGACTACCTGATGGGGCAATTCAAACCTAGAGCTTACCCTTTCCAAGTACTGTATGCTAGTGTTTATGTTAAATGCAAATAGATCAAATTCAAATAATAGTTAAAATAATGCAGGCCAGTTGACTGGTAGCCTCAGCCCAGCTGACATAACTCATCTTTGAGCATTGCCGGAGATATTATACAAAGCCACTTCATCACAACATGAAATGTTGAATAAGGAGAAGATCCATGGTGGGACAAGTTTTTATAAAACAGTGCATTATGCTCGGGGTGTGGCATAGACGAACAGTAGCATGGTAGAGCGGCTCCAGGATGTATGTGAGGCATTGGCTAAGCATTTACATGCGGAGGTGAGGGGCAGCCGATTGCCTCATTAGTGCCCTGGAGTTCTTGATTGTGGCACCTGTGCCTACAAATTTACCTTAAAAAGAGCCTGTGCTGGGAAAAGGAGGGGACACTTTAAAAGGGAAACCAGGGAGGCAAGATCAGAAGAGCGAAAGAGCGAGGAATTGAAGAGGCAGTGTGGTGGGGCCCATCTATTGAAGCAAATTATGCAAGTTTTGATGGGCGTCAACACTGAGCAATGGTGTTACAGTGGGGGAGTGTGTGGGATAACGGAGGTATGGCTCTGTGAGTCTGTGCTGATGTCTGTAGTGGCAGACAAGACAGAAGTCGAGAGAAAGGGTCCACAACTGTCATATCTCTGCCGGCTGGGAAGGTCCACCTGGGTGAGCTGGGGAGGCAAAGTAACAGAGTCACTTTGACCAGGCTGGTGACTTCCTCCTGGTTTAATATATGAATTTTAAATTATTTATGGATTGTTTTTATCCAGCATGTGAGCACTGTTTATAGTATGGGTATAATTATTGACTTATTTATTGGGATTATGCACTGCACTCTATTCATTGTTTGGAATAAAGCCATTTTGCACAGTTATGAACTATTGCTCCTGTTCTGTGTGCCCTCATATGCCCAAGTCATCCTTGATTAACATTTTTAATAGATCAGGGTTCAAGCTGACAAGGAGTTTGGAGCCAAATCAGGCCATCACAAAATGGTACCTCATGAAAAGAATAGCATAGCATCCTTTCAGTTAGTACATACAGCTCCTCTGGCACCTAAGGTCCAGTCGGGCGCAGACCACTGCAGATGCGGTTGTTCACATAAGATGCACACCCTGATCTGTTAATGATACTAGCTCACTTCAGAATCCCCCAGCTTTTCGTCCAATTTTTTTTTTGTTGCCTTTACATTTCAAACTCGACATTCATTTGTTCACATGTAGCTATCTCTGTTTGCTTTTAATGCTGGATAATACAGATGCAGGCAGTGATATATTACTTCACTACTGTTGCCTGAGTCAGCTTACGTTTTCTTGTAGCACATGTGCAGTCGACGCATACAGGCACACACAGGATTGCATGGTCACAAAATACCGGAGGCACGCTCCAACATCCAGCCACCACCAGGACTGCTGACGGAATTTAGGTCACACAAATTTGGCGGATCCTCATTGAGACGCAGTCACTCCACATATAAATGGGTCTTTAGGTGTTAACTTTATCAATTACTTGTAAGTTAACTTTGATTTTTTGGGATACTTTTTAGTTTTTTGATGTGAACATTTTTAGACATTTTAAAATGGACAGTATATAGAAACTTTCTTTGACTGTAATATTTCAGGTAAATATTTTGTTTCTTAATGCATTAAAAACATTATGATTCTGTGTACTTATTATTATTATCGTTGTTGTTTTCAGTAATTAATAAAAATAATTGTGCCATTTCTGTCACAGCTTTTTTTTTTTCTCATGTCCGATGCCATGTTGAGCTGTGGCACGATGTCAATTGCTATAAAAATGCGTAATTAACGTAAGTGGCACAACAATATAAAAAGCAGCACATCAGACGCACTTTTATCCGGATCTGTGGATATTCAAATAAAAAAATGATCTTCATGAGTGGATTACTTTTGCTATTCTGACTTTCCAGTTTATGATTTGGCTTTGATTTTCTTCACTATGATTTCTTGATTTCTTAATAATTTGAAAGTTAAAAGATAGAACTGCTTCTCTGGTTTCGATACTCAATTTGTCTCAGATTTCCTGGTCATCCATTTAAACCTTGGTAGCCTTTCCTGTAAGGCTTAACACTAAATGAAAATTACAATAATATGCCATACCAAAACCTCTCAACATGTCATTTAATAAAGTTTATCTAATCTAATCTAATGCCACTAGTGTTATAACTGTAGAATAATCATTTGATCACTTGTGGCAGAAATATTATAGTACGTACTGTATCTCTTTTGATAACTCATTTATAGTTTAATATAAAGTGCCAAAGTTTTATAACCCAAACTACCACGTGTGTCATTATATTTACTTTGCCTATTAACTGCTCACTTCAGATTAAGATTCAGGGAAAATCTTTATTTATGTGCTGATATCTTCAGTGGGGTACAGTTTAGAAAATTAGAGTAAGGTCTGTTTTGTAGTTTAACATTCCAATGAAGGCAAAGGGAAGAGAAATAACTCAAAAGTGAAGGTAAAGAATATACCGTAATTCATAACTGTCATGATTTTTGAGAACTCCACTCTCTATGCCCTCTGCGTCCAGATATCTCTGAGCTTTAATTTAAAAACCAATAAAACAACTCATCAGACATTCATCCCTTTGAATAAGTTTAATTCTTTTAATATGTAGGTAGTTCCACTGTACAGTACAGTGTTATTAAATATTACAAGTCACAATCAACTGCAATTCATTAATAATGAAATAAACTTATAGAAATTTATAAACATAAGGTGCCGGATTTTGACACATCAAGTGTGAGCGAGAGCATGAAGATGCAAAAATTAATAGTTTTGTTTATTTTCCTTTAACCAAAGCAACTTACAGAAAAATGTGCATGCACAGCATACAAGAAAAACAGCATGTTTAGTTTTTTTTTTGCATTGATGGCAAGGGTAAGAATCCAAATACTGAAATCCTAATCATAAAAAAGACAATGGTTTATTGTATAGGCAAGTTTTCTTTTATTGGGCAAAAGTAGAAAACAAAGAATTAATGCCAGAAGTGCTAAAACAAGCAATCTGCTTGTATTCTTTTATACTGTGAGTATCCTCTATCCTGCAGCCTTTTGATCTGAAGTATGATGATGTCTGACATTTAATCAGCTAATACCTGCATAACAACAATTCTGCAATGGTAAAACGACCCTTGAGACAAAATGTTAGGGGAGTACAGAAGAGTCTTAGAAAGGAAAATAACAAGGACTCTATCCATCCATCCATTATCCAACCCACTATATCCTAACTACATGGTCACGGGGGTCTGCTAGAGCCAATCCCAACCAACACAGGGTGCAAGGCAGGAAACAAACCCCGGGCAGGGCGCCAGCCCACCACAGACAAGGACTCTACATAAAGCTAATTTTCGTAAAAATAAAGCATTGTAAAATTATCCAGAAACAACAGATAAACATAAATTGCAGATAATCCTGGCAAAGACATGTCCTCCCTTAGAAGAGACAAGAAACCTTTTCAGAGAAGAACCTGGAGATACACATAAAAGTACAACAAAACTATTAAAAATAAACCCAGACAAGAGATGAGAATTGAAGTCAAAAACCAGGCTAGAATTCAAAACCAAAAAAAAAGAAAGACAGAAAGAAAACAGTAGCAATTTGAGCTTTTTGTAGAGGTATAGTATCTGCAAATCAGATAAAGAAGTCTCGTCAGTGAACTGGAGGTCATGACCTCATAAGCCACACCCCTAGAAACGACAGATCCAAACTTTGGCCTAAAAATGGCATTGAAGACAGTAAAATATATCAGCTTTAATTAGAAGTGAGCACAACCTCAAAAATTAAACACAATCATGACACAATACATATAAGTGATTAGCAACAAACCCATAAAAAAAACATAACATAGAACAAAGGAAGCCTCAAGACCACATAAAAACAGGTAATATTCTATGTACTAATATTTTAAAATGCAGATAACAAATA
The DNA here is from genome assembly GCF_016835505.1 of Polypterus senegalus. Classification (NCBI taxonomy): domain Eukaryota; kingdom Metazoa; phylum Chordata; class Cladistia; order Polypteriformes; family Polypteridae; genus Polypterus; species Polypterus senegalus. The sequence continues at coordinate 97,637,561 of NC_053154.1, read as the reverse complement.
AAATCAAAAGATACTGCATGGCATGTAAGAAGCCATGAGAGATAGTATCGCTAGCCTAGTAAATAAAAAGTGTATTTCACTTAACTGTCCACAAATGTGAGTGAGTGCCTGTCTGCAATAATCTGGTTCTTATGGAGTAGACACCACCAAGCAGCAGAAGACAAAGTGTTACAGAAATAAAGGAATGTTAAAAAAAAAGTACAGGATGACAAAAAGAAAAGGTAAATGGAAAATAGATAACATTTTGCTCTGTAATAGAATTAGAAAAGCTGACTGCTCTAATGACACATTCACACTTTCATGGCATTTTTGTTAGATTTTTTGTTATTTATTTGCTTTACATTTAGAACCGTGATGTCTCAGTTGGTGCTATTTTATTTATTTGTTCTTCATGGGAACCACTATACTAGGATGTTTTAGTCACTATGACTCTGTGTGTTGCTAAGCATATGATCCACAGGGTGTGTTATGTGTGATGGAATGGTGACTATGTTGTTTAAAACATTATGAACATTGTAAAAATAAAGGGAAGATTTTGCAGGTAACTCAGTGCTTGAGCAAATGATTTAATGTAGAATATGCTTATGATAAAAGCTTTGAGGTAACTGTTGCCCTAGCTATCAATTTCAGCTTTAATTGTACAGAATGTTGCTATGTCTGACAAACCTTCTAATATGTATTTAATTGAAAACTAAACGACAGGTTGCTAGGATTTCATAGAAAGTTTTTGGTGGTCAAAACACACAAAACAGTCAATGTGCACTTACAAATCCCTGGACAATGACAAGCTCAAGCAGAATGACTAGTATGATGGCGTGAACTCTGCAACTGCCTTGGGATATATAGCACTGGTGGCTTGGATAATCAAAATGGTTAAACAATAAAAGAAACATCATTTAACAATAAGTCTAAATGGCTGTTAATCTGACAAAAGCTAGTAGAGTGGTAGAAAGTCTACGTAGTCTCAAGATGCTTCCTGAATGTATGTTTCTCCAGTAGTTGCATGAACATTAGTGTAGCAGAAGCAATTCGTACTGTCATGGGATGGTCATTTTACAACTTAGAAGCAAGACTCCCTAAGGAACAGGGTATCTGGTAAAAAGCGCCACAGTTAGTGGTCCAGTTGAAGTAGAATGGAAACTTCTTGGAGATCAGTATGGAGAGACCAGAAAATGAAGATAGAGAGGAACAGAACAGTGAAGGAACTTGCAGGTCAAGAAAGGAGTTTTGAAATTGATCCTATCAGCAAAAGGCAGACAGTGGAAAGAACGAAGCAACAGGATTAGCATGGATGAAACATAAGAGACGTCTTTCCCATCCACCTCTCACTCATGTATGCTGACGTATCCCTACTTGAACTCCCTTAGATCATACAATACGTGACACGATGTAATCCTATACAACCAGACCCTGGGCTGTGTAACACAACTATTGTAGTTGTTGTAAAACATGTTTTCTGATATGGGAGGCACACAGTCGTCTTCTTGCCTACTGTTAAATATGATATTGCAAAACACTGAGCCTTTTCTATACCATGCTCTCCATATTCTACCTTTTATTATTCACAGTGTTTTAATCATTCACAATGAATCAGGGTTTTAATGTTACAAATTATGATTTTGAAGTTGTTTGATGCAGTGAGATTAGTTGCATAGGAGCACACTACAAAACATATTGAGCTCCCAGTGTTCTTATCTACTTGACAGGGGATTAGAGTTTCATAATGAAAATCCAATGACTCCGCAGAGGATGTTTGACAATGGCAATTTAAAATAAAATAAATGCACCCAAAGATAGCATCAGTGGATTTGTATAAATGCCAGTAACAACCCCTTTCAAGAATTAATCAAGTTAAGCTAAATTTCTACATGTGGTTTCTGACACTTGCTTTAAACAGCCATTCAGAAATTGTCATTTAGCTCAGAAGAATTTTTACAGCCAGTGGAGACGGAAAGACAGCAGTATCATTACTCCAAGTTGTATATTTATACAGCATACGAGTCCTCAACAAGGATCTCTGGGATTTTAAACAGTATCATCTCAGAATCATTTCTTTAAACACGAGTTCAGAACTGCTGCCTCACAGATTTAGAGTTCTGGATTCAAATCCAAGCTCAGTCACTCTCGGTGGAATTTGCATGTCCTCCAGTTTCCTTTCTTGTCCCAAGCACATTAATGTCAGACTGGTTAACAATTCTAAATTATCCAAGGGTCTTTATGTGCCTGTCTAGTATGTAAATCAACACCTTTGAACCTAGCAGTACCAAATGTTTTCACAGATCCCCCATCTGTAGTGGGGTAGACCGTAAGTTATGTTTTGCTCTGAACTTTTTCTTTCCAGGATGCTTAATTTAGTGACTGCATTTGCTCTTTATTATAGAAGTGGAGGCATTTCTGAGACTTGATACAGGTATACAAAGTTGCTCCACAAGGAACAGTCACATTTTGCTTTGAGGCCAAACTTTTCTCCCTGGGGAATTTATTTAGTGACTGCGTTTGCTTTTAAATAAACCCCAGGTAACTTTGCTACTATATAAAAAGAACTCAGTTAGGTTTTTCACAACATGCACAAAGAATCATAGCATTTAATGGCGTACTGTAGCTTAGTAGGTCTTGGTGACAACATTCATTAGGTGCTGTACAAGCACTGGAGTTGGTAGACTCTCAACACAGTTGTTCCCTCTTCTTGGAGTTGCAACCATGCTATTGACCAGAATGTAAGTGGCGTCATTTCTGTAAACTATTTTTGAAAGGAAAGTCACTTCTTTTTCCCCTGCTAAAAAGCTTTAAAAAAAAAAACTGTCTGCCACGACTCCCCACTGCTAACTCTGTATGACAGGGGTCTCCAACTCCAGTCCTGGAAGGGTTACAGTGGCTGCAGGTTTTCACTCTAACCCTTAATTAGTAACCTGCTAATTAAGTTCTTTTGAATTAATTTTAATTGACTTGTGTTTTTAAGATTTGTTTCTCTGAATTTCTTCATTTCTTTCCTTAAGTGGCACCCAAATAGAAATGAAATGTGAAGTGAGTCAACTAACAGAAGGCCAACTAAGTCAGAGCATCAGACTCCAACCAATTTCACTCCAACCGGTTGCTTAATTAGGGGCAGATTCTTGTTGTTAATTAAACCCGATTGTTTAATTCCATGGCTTGTTGCTGCTCTCATTATGCAATAGCAGACATTTACAAAATTGTAAGAGCGCTGTCAAAATGTTTTGGGGACCTGAGCAGATCAGCATTCCTGAGACCTTCACCTTTCTTTATTTTCAGATATTGTATGATGGGCACAGTTTGCTGGTCCTGTTTTGTATCTCACTATTGCTTGGCTGCTAATTAAGGAAAAGGAAACAACTTTCAAGAGCAAGTCAAATAAAATTAATTTAAAAGACGGTAATTAGGAGCAAAAACGGGTCACTTATTAAGAAAAGGGTTAGAATGAAAACCTTCAGCCATTTCGGCCCTCCAGGACCGGAGTTGGGGACCCCTTCTGTATGATATACCTGTGAGAACAACAAATACCTGTGTTTAATGTTCCAGTATGTTTTTAGCCTTAGTCCTTTAATTGTGCCCTAATGGAAGTGGTAGGAAGGCAAACAGCCTAGCAATGTCGCTCTCTTGCTCTCTGTTTCCTCACGGTGTGACAGGGCTCTCTTTTCGAGACGGAGAAATGTCCTCTAGCATGCTGCTAATGATACATAAGAACAGTCAGGGTGACATTTTGCAGGGCCACTGCTTTTAAAGCTGCACATATGATAGGTCAGGGGTGCCCAGCTGTAATCCTGGAGGGCCACAATTGATGCAGTTTTTAATTCTACACTTTTTTTAATTAGTAACCAGTTTCTGTTGCCAATTAAATTAATAGATTTGTTATTTATTTATTTATTTATTAAATTAGGGGAGAACAATGTTGATCCTGGTGGGCTGCAGTGGCGGTACGTTTTTGTTCCAACCCAATTGCTTTAGGAGAATTCATTTATCACTGATGAAGCACTTATTGCTCAAGTGACATTTCTCTGCTTCATTTTAATTGTCTTGCTAGTTAAGATTTTGAACCCTTTATTGCTTATTTTAGTGTTAAAAGAGCAGCATTCACTGTTTGTAATTGCTCCTTATCAGCAATAAGATCCAATTGATAAAGGAACAGCAGTTCCCCATCTAGCTTGTCTCCATTTAAACCTGTGTGTGTTCATCGTGCACTATTTGGTTTAATAAAATACTCAGAAGGAAACTGAAAAAAAAGTAAAGAACTGAAAATTACTCATCTGTTTTATGCTTTAAGTATCATTAGAAAGGAAAAAAAAAACTTTGATTTAAGAATGACCAGACATTGCAGAGTTAAAACACTAAAAAGTAATGAAATCAGATAAGACCTGTTATTGACAAGGATTGCTTTCTCATTAAGCAACCGGGTTTGACCAAAAATCTGCAGCCACTGTGGCCCTCCAGGACGAACGATTCTGTTGGTACTCACAATGAGATATTTCAAAATAGACAGTAAATGTGATGATCAAATTTAAAAACATAACATACTTGGGCATCTTTTTTTAATATGTAAGATGTAACAACGTCTATATGGAGACTGAGAAATTTTGACAATGCAATAGAGAACGATTATAAACAACACAAATATTAAAATACGTGCTTACGTTTAAGTGCAAGTCTAGTAACAGGAAGGCTGCCATAATTTAGGTTTTGTTAATGTGCCTTTACATTCAAGGGATCTGAACAAAACACTTAATAATAAGAATTCTTTGATTTATATAGCGGTTTTCTCACAACTTAAAGCGCTCACCAATTGCAGGTTAAGGGCCTTGCTCAAGGGCCCAACAGAGCAGAGTCCCTATTGGCATTTACAGGATTTGAACCGGCAACCTTCCGATTGCCAGTGCAGATACTTACGTTTATTCTAGAAAATGTTAACCAAAAACACACTAATACAAACAAACACTGATAGTGATAGCCATGGTGAAGAATATGAAAGCTTTTTTGGGAGGCTGAGTATAGTGTAAATGGTAACACTCCTGAAACTCATTTTAATGAGTAGTTCTGGTCCAAACCAAATAGCATTGGGCACAAGTTGGGGACCAAAGCCAAAAATGAGGCTTACCCAATGCACAGCACACTTAAGCACGTCTCCATGCTCCTAAGCTAATTTAGAATCACATATTACACTTCCTTGCTCTCTTAAAGCTGAAGACCTGTGCCCATTGGATATGAATGTTAACCATGTTATCACATTATGAACTAAGGACTTTCTTTTAAATCGATCACAGACAGTCAAGGTACAGGATGCTTTTTCAAGAGTCATTCATTCAAACACAGAAAGTCCGCAGGGCTGTGTTCTTAACACCATTACTATTAACTCTGTACACAAGTGACCTGAGACAGAACAACACCGCTTCATTCTCAAATATGCAGATAACACTATTCTCATAGGACGCTTATCTGGGGAGGATGAAAGCCACTATCTAAATCAAGCAGACTGTATGGTAAACTGCTGTAATAAAAACTTTATCACTCTGAATATAAAAAAGTCCAAAGAAATTATATTTGATTTTAAGAGACAGAAATCAGTATGTTCACCCATTGTAGTTCTGGAAGAGGAGGTAGAAACAGTGACTGAATATAAATACTTAGGAACTAACTTAGATAACAATCTTAACTGTAATGTAAATACAAAAAAAATATTCTCTAAATGCAATCAGCATTTATTTATCCTCTGTAAACTCAAACTATTTAAAGTAGACAAGGACCTCATGTTGTCCTTTTATTGCAGTATGATTCGGTCTGTTGTAACTTTCAATTTCATTGCCTAGTATCTGTGCATTAATATTGTCATTGAAATTTGGATAGCGATCAAGCCGATATGGCCATCCCTAAGCACAATATAAGGACTACTGAGACTAAAAACATGCAAAAATAGTGGATCTGTTATAAAACTAAAACCAACAGGGCAGCTATAAAGCCAAAAATACCTCAAAATGAGGGAAATGCGTAAACCTGACAGCCCCTCAAGGACCCACCAAGGCCTATATTACCAAACAGGTGTGTCTAGCAGAGAGCGCTGGCTCCTTTGGAATGAGTTCTTTTGTTATTGCAGCATGTTACATAAGACAAAACTATATAGATATATTATAAAAAGGCGATACCCCTCCCTTAGTGATACGGTGGTAAGAAATCACTTAGGCGAAATAACAGCTTTTTTATAATGATAGCTTACGCTGCATAACAGAAGAAGGAAGCCAATGGCAAAACCCAGTTCCGGAGTGGGGGGCCCAATGTGTAGAGTTTGCAATTTTTGCCATTGCAGTGGAAGAATTTTCAGGATCGGATGATGTTATCTCCCATCCGTCCGTCGGCTTCAAAGATGTGTTGGGCAATGTTCCAAGGCTTTATACTCTTTCTTCATGTGCAGGCCAACACTCAGGTGAATCATGCAATTCCAAACAAGGCAAAAGAGGATACAGTTTCATGCTGATTTTGACAAAAATGGTATACAACATTCCTCAGTCTGATTGCCTGTTTCCCAGTTGTGTCTATCTGTCTTGTCTTATCATACTGCTTGCCTAGCAGTTCTGTATGGTGAATCCCTGTGCCTAGAAAAAGGCAGATTTATAAAATATATTTGCACAGAGTACAGTGACATATTAAACTTATACTCTTATTACAGTGGGATACCTAATGCATCTATCCACAGTAATCCACAGGCACTTCTTTACACCACTGCTCCCACCCACCTCCTCTGACCTTCTTCTTGCTAATGGAGCTCAAACAATTTCACACCCAACTCTAAACTCAGCCACCTCACTCTGTAAGTCTTCCTGTGGTCCATTCTAGTGCCATCTAAATTTCTTGAATTCAAATACTGATCGAATTTTGTAGCATTAGGATTTTAAAGGGCTCCATGAATAAGATTATGAATGGTTTTCCACTGATCCCATTAGGCAGAACCACCCAGCTTTCAGTTCGGCGTTGACTTTTTGCTTTTAATTCATGTGTATTATTTTTTGTTTGAATTGTATTATTGTTTGTTAATGCAATGTTTTCAGTTGTATTAGATAGATAGATAGATAGATAGATAGATAGATAGATAGATAGATAGATAGATAGATAGATAGATAGATAGATAGATAGATAGATAGATAGATACTTTATTAATCCCAAGGGGAAATTCACATAATCCAGCAGCAGTATACTGATACAAAGAAACAAAAGAAAGTGTTAGAAGTGATCAGTGAAATAGAGAATATTAGGTGCACTCTGTGAAAGAGGCTACGTAAAATAAAGACTGATGATGGCAGGATATTGATGATTCCAACTTGACAAACTGACATATATGGCCCCTTCTTGCAAAATGAAACAAAAACAAATATTGGTGCAAATCAGAAAAAGAAGGAAACAAAGAAAGAGCAGGAAACAAACAGCATGTGCTAAGCTACAGAGAAGGACAAAATGAAGAGAAAAGTGGATTGAGGTAGAGGAGCAAAATATACAGAAAAAGATGCATGGTGGGTTAGGCAGAGCTGAAGACAAGACTGAATGACTTGCCCATTAAGCGTCCTGATTTCACATCTTGAGAAAAGCAGAGTATGAATATCATTTAATGTATTTAATCGTTAATATTATCAGAGTCAATGAGGCACTTTACAAATACAGTAATCATGTAGAACACCTGTGGTGGGTTGGCACCCTGCCCAGGATTGGTTCCTGCCTTGTGCCCTGTGTTGGCTGGGATTGGCCCCAGCAGACCCCCGTGACCCTGTGTTTGGATTCAGCGGGTTGGCAAATGGATGGATGGATGTAGAACACAGGCAGGTCCAGTGCTCAGCTCAGGGTCACACAGTCATGGACTGAATCAGCAATCTTTTTTTATTAAAGTCCAGTGGCACAGCCACTACACTACTGTCTGCTCATATGTTCATTTTCTGACCCCCACATACTCCAGCGCAGGTTTGTAGAAGTGGTATAGTCTATCACAGCAACATTAGTGGGAAATCAGGAATCAACTCTGGACAGGATGCCATGTACTATATATTGTAATCTATCCTGAACTGGATTAATCAGTTTTGACAATGTTAGGTTATTTTTATTAGCTCTTTCATTCATTTTTCTTCTTTAATAACTTGAATAATTTTAAATTGGTCCTGTTTGAATGGGAGTGTCTGAATGAATTATCCTTACAACGGACTGGTGTTCTGTCCTCAGCTGTCTTGCACCAATGCTGATGGGATAGCCACTGTTCCTCTATCACCTTGAATTTGAATTAACACTATTTTTTAGAAAGTTATTGTATGCTCTGATTATCCCAGGTTCTCCAGTTTTTCTTCACACCCATATGGATGCATGTGTGTGTGTGTGTGTATGAGAGTGAGTGAGCCCTGCGAAAGACATACACCTCATTAAGGGCTGATTCCTGCCTTGCCTCCAGTACTGTAGAGATAGTCTCCAGCACTCCTCTGACTGAAGACCCTGGATTAGATTAGGTAAGTTTGAAAACATGACATTATGATATGTTACTTATGATAATTAGAAAACATCCAAGAACAGCAACTTTTTAAGCAGCATTGCCACCTTAGAACGCTAACAAGAAATCAATAAGGGAAAAAGTATATAAGAGGAAAGCAGCTCTAGGGATGAGAGAGACAGAAAGATCTGCACATTCCTTCTTCATTCTGGTGTCTAATGGGCATTTCATACTGACATGAAAAGACTTGTTACTCGCCACGTTTTCAGCTCTTGAAGTGGGTGCTTTGCAAAAAGGCAGTGAAGGAGGGAACAAGCTGAGAAATTTGAACAGCCTCCCCACTCCAGTGCGCCACACTGACTCACAAGAGACATGAAAGAAATGATCAGTCATAGGAATCACCAAGAAAACATGTGTCCTTCAGAGCCAAAATGATTTTTTACTTGCAATATTAAATGAGGTGAGAAAGCTTGTTACTGTCTAATGACATATTGTGTCGTGTAATTAGGGCTAAGAAAAACAGTTTTCTGTTGACAAGAGCATGGTTTTTTAATTTATTTTTTTTTGTGACTGTTTGCTCAGACGGAGAAAGGTAGGAGTACAGTCTGTCTAATCAACGATCTGGGCTCCCTCCTCGTCCCTTTTAACTTCAGCCTAATCTGTGCACAGCATGGCCTGAGGTCAACAAAAGCAAGATCTCTTGTGTAAATGAGCTTCGGCAATTAAGTAATCTGGATCACCGCGGTCATGGCAGAAATAATTTGCAGTCACAGGCTTGTCTTTAGAAAACAGGGAAGATGGCTGGTACACAGATAAGTATTAATTGCATCTTTTTGATGATTCTTCTAAATGGAGGAATGCAATCAAGATGATGCAAACATTTTTGTGAAGTATGCAGAGAGTACATTCCTAAGGTATCATGATATCATGTCCTTAGTAATGTGAGGTCGACTTTAATTAAAACACTGTTGTAACAATTTCAGCAGTATGGTACTTCAAGTGCTTCTGTTCAATATTAATAAATCAGTGTAAAATAATAATAAGGAAGCAAATATACTGCATATGTATTTATAGTAATGACTTCAAATATGATTATAAAAATAACTTTATTAATAGAGATATATACACAGCAGTGAAGAATATTTTCAAGCATATAGCAGCTGGATTTTATCATCAATTTGACATATTAGTTAAAAAAAAAAAAAAACATGAGCATCCAAGACACATAAACAAAAGGAAACCCTATTAACTAGACTTCTTGCCTAATCTAAAATCCTCAAATAGAAGTGACCTTCTTGTGCCATCTTTTCCTTGGGGACCAATTTATCTACGTAAAATGAACACAAACAACAAACCTTCATGGGCCCCAGTTAAATGGTCAGGCTGGATTCATCCACTTAGGTTTATTCCCCCAAGTATGTGCCATCATATAACTCGAAATGACAATACGTGCGTTCAATTCCTTATTATCCCAATGCCTAATAAGTGACACCTAAATACAATTACAAACTAATGCAAACACCATCACCCCACCCCTGTTCAGGCATGTGAAACACGATGCTGCCCTCTGCTGCCAAGAAAGGAAAAGTTAGACACAAGGTGCCTGTTTTAAACTTTGCACAACAACATTTTAGTTCACACCCAATTCCATGCTGCATGTTGTCACACAGCATATATGTTGTGTCTGAGAGAATGAACTTCTTTTTGGGACTTTAATAAATCAGATAAAATGTATTTTAATTGACTTCTGCCTATTTTTTCATATTTTTTACCTCTGGCTGCCATAGCGTCCTCCCTTATCCCCAGAGAGGTACATTTTAAGTTAATTGGCAGTTCCAAATTGGCTCAGTGTGAATGTGGATGTGAGTGAGTGGACTCTGCAATGAGTTAATGTCCTCTCCAGGGTTGCTTTCAGCCTTGTACCCTGCGCTACCAGGGTTGACCCATATATCACCCGCAATGGGATTTAGTGGGTTTAATAATGTTATATCAGAATGTACGCATCATTAATAGGGCACAATTCTTTCTGAAAAAAGGGGATGACTCTTTGGAGAAGCAGGGGGAGTGAACCAAAAGATGGTTGACACGTAAGAATTTCTGGGTGCCAACCTGACGATTCCCTATTGAATTCAGAACAAAAAAAGGTAACAGAACATAAACTTCTCATGTGCAATTCAATTAGTGTCAATGAGAAGACCTCCATCTCTCTCTCTCTCTCTGTCCAAATGACATCCACGTTCTGTAATCACTCCATTTGAATCTCCCTGCTCTTATCAGGGGTGGCGCCTCCAATGCTTGTTGGGGATGTTGTCAGGTGTCGTTTTCTGCCAATGGTTCCAAGCTGTAGAGGAAACCAGAGATATGGTTAGTGGCAGCACCCCTTTCTGCCCACCAGTGGTACCACTGGGATTAACTGAGCCCTTCAGACATTCACACTGTTGATAGACGTGACAGCTCTAAAGAATACAACCAAACAAATAGAGCCTTCAAAGCCACTAATTTAACAAAGATACTTTAATACCTGTGCACTTTAAACAACAGCTCATGCTATTGCTATGTTACAATGCTATCTACAACCACTTTGACACTGCTTCTACATACAATAATTAAAATAAGTCCTATATAGCCACTTAGATTGTATTTTATTTATGTGATAAAACTGAATGGTACATAAATTTTGTCTGCTTTGAGTCCTGGCCTACCTGGCACATTAACTCTTTTCAGCTTCATTATGTATTTTGGTATTGATATGCTAAGTAGTAGCTCTGTGCCCTCCACAGGAAATGAAACATCTGCTTCCACATGTTTGGCATTATCAGTTTGTTATTCTCCAAAACCAAATACATAATTTTCAGAAATTTAAATTTAAAGAGTCAGCCATATTCACAGAATAATCACATGGCTAAAGTAAACTGCTCAGAACTGCAGTTCCTTGTTTGTAAGCTTCACTTCATAAACACTGAATATCTGATGGGTCTGATATTGCCTGTTTTGAATAGAATTGATAAGATTGGTGATTTTTAATGCACTGAAGGATGCACGCTCCAAAGTGTTCTTTCTACAATGACTTGCACACTGTTCTGTCGATGAACTGAGAAATGAGTCATGTTCAAAATACAGAGCAGATGACGAGACATGCCGATTAGGTGGATTGGCGATTCTAAATTGGCCCTAGTGTGTACTTGGTGTGTGGGTGTGTTTGTGTGTGTCCTGCGGTGGGTTGGCACCCTGCCCAGGATTGGTTCCTGCCTTGTGCCCTGTGTTGGCTGGGATTGGCTCCAGCAGATCCCCGTGACCCTGTGTTCGGATTCAGTGGGTTAGAAAATGGATGGATGGATGGATGACGAGTTCAAAAAAGACATCAAAATGGGCAAGAAATAGATGACTGCACAAGGAAATATGGATTACCTGGTAACCCTATTCATGAATCCAAATTTATGTTCTATACCGCCCTTGAAATCTATCAACATGTTTGGTTTATCTACATGTCAAATTTATTACATGTTCAAGTACACCTTGACAGATATTCTAGTTCTGCTGATAGAAGCGTTGGATATTTCTTCAGTGATCTGTCATCACTAAAGCTAAATGAAGATGATCATTTTTCATGCAACTCTGTGTCTGTTTCCTGAGCACACTCTTTTGGTTGTATGGGTTTTTTTTTAAAGTAATGCCATTGACTAACAATACAGTTTTCAAAACAATCTGTCCATTCTTTGGGCACAAGCCAGAAAACAACAGTTCATTGCAGGAGTAACTCACTCACAAAGTGCACACTCACTCATACCAGGCTAGTTTAGTGTTTCTATTTAGCTGAACACTAATGCCTTTGACAAGCAAAAGAAAAACCCACAGAGACATGGGGAGAACATCCCACACTACTGTGATTTAACTTCAACTGTTATTTAAATTGGGGGTCTGGTGGTACATTGCTAGGCACTACTGCCTCCCAGCTGGGTTTGAATCCCAGGCCTGATCACTGTCTGTACAGAGTTTGTGTCATGTCTGTGTGTTTTTCCTCCCATATCCCATAGACATACAAGTTAAATTGTGACTCAAAATAGGCCCAGTGTGATGGTGTGTTTCTTGCAATAAATCTCTGTTTCATCTGGGGTTTGTTTCTAACTTGCAGCCAGGGCTGATACAGATAAAGATGCTATTTAAAACTTCTTTCTAACAGCTAATGGAAATACAAACAAAAAGAAATGAACAAAGACATTGTTGTGGCCATTATTCCCCAATTATGACATTTCCCTGCTGTCAAAGCAAAGCTAGTGCTGTCTTGATGAAAAGCATTATTATCATTTTTTCTTTTGACTGTGTGTCCTTGTCTAAATGATCTGCATGTTGAGAGCATCTTTTATAGGTTATACACACAATTAAACTGATGTTTTGTTGGTGTGGATAAGGGGGCTGAGGTCAGCATGTGGCTTTTTCTAGAATGGCTTCTTCAAAAAAAAATGAGGAACCCATATCAATTCTACTTGATGAGTGCTGACATTTTGTTGACACTTTTATTAGGCCTGACAAATGTGTGGTATGCCCTGGAATTCCTCCTGTATATGTATTTGAGGAGAATGTTAACAGATGTCACTGATCTGCCAACTGGTTGGATAGAATCAGACCTGACGAGTCTGACCACCTTGCAGGCAATAATAAGCCAGGGGTTGAGAAAATAAATAGTTCCTAATTTGAGGTTGAGCCTAAAAATGTTCAAGCACTGCTTGCAGTGGCTTCGATTAGCAGGTGTCAGAGACTCAGCTTGTGTGTCTTATAGGAGCAGCAGAAAACAGCTGGTTAAAGTCTTGAAAGAGCAGCATCTGTAAGAAATAAAGGCTTAGTAGTAATGCAGTAAAGCAGTCCTGATTGTATGTGCCGCCTTTCATCAAGAGACAAATAACAAGACTACAAAGAAAGATCCTCTCCTAAGATGATTATCTTCATGTGCTGCAGTGTGTGTCCCAGTTATCCTATGTTGTCCGGGGCTTTGTGCTCCTGGTTGGGTGACTCTTTGTGGCCCTGGGCAGAATATTCTAACAAGAACAAATACACAAGTGAAATCCTAAATTTGCCCACCCCAAATGGTTCTAAATAAAGTGAAGTATAAAACACCAGGAATTGCTGAGCTGAGGAATAGTTAGCTTCAAAACCCACAGGGTTCACCTTCCACAGAAAAGGGAATAACGAAGGAAGAATCTGGTGGGAGTGACTGAATTTGTGAGCCTGGTAATAAAAAATAACTCCATAGGTGCAAAGCTACATTATTAGATGAGATTTAGCTATAAATTTGAAAAACTCTGCATGTTTTATGGATCAACAAGCTTCTTCAATATTGTGTAGAAGGCAAAAAGAGTGTCTCGGGACTGTCAGGCTGGAGTTTTGATCCCTATCTATTGTTAAAAAGGATGACAAAAGGTTGTAAATCCCGTCTTATTCCTCACTCCTCTCTGGTAAAGCCCATGTTGCAGACCCTGACCAGTAATTGTTGCTCAGAAATATTTTGCCCCATCCAATATTAAAAAGGAGGCCACGAGGTTGTGTTCCAGTTACTCTATTTCTCAGGCCTCTCAATGCAAGAGACCATAAACAGGAACTGATGTTACTGTCCAGAAGGAAAAATATGGATTCCATTTGGCATCAGCTCTGTATCCCTGCACATATGTTTAGGGGGTTAAGATCTTTTGCCAGTCCACTGTACATGTGCTTTATATACCTGGGAAAACTTATAATCGTATAAACTATGGTACCTTGTAGAACATCTATAGAAGAATACAGTTCTGGGTTCTCAGTATGCCATTACTTGCTATATTTGTGGAGCAAAAGCTGCATTTTCATGCTTGGCTTTAAGATGATTTAATTTAATGTGGGTGGAAGACTCAATGGGGCATCATATCTACTCCCCAATTTAGGGGGTTTTATGGACAGGATATCAAGATGTGGCTAACACTTGAACAGTATCCAGTCTAAATAAACGAGGACTGCATCCTTAGTGTTTGTAGATGATCTTTTCCTCTTGGCCTCCTCAGACTGCAGTCATTGTTGCACATTGGTACAATTCTCAGCTGACTGTGATATGCTATGGATTCAAATTATCATCTCTAAATCTGAGATCATGGCCTTATAATGGAAAAGAGTGGATTGCCGTGTTCCATTCATAGGGAGGTAACTTCTGCTCCAAATGGAGCCCTCACTTGTTTTCTTTACAAGTGCAGGTAGAAGTGATTTACTGAATAGCTCATTGGCCACATTTATGTGAATATAGTAAGAGGCTGTAATAATAAAGCTGGAATTAACCCTTCACATGGAGCTTTTTACCATTCATATTTGTGGTCACAAGTCTGATAATGACTAGAAAAATTAGATTACAGCTACAAGTGGCCAAAGTGAATAACCAGCACAGGGTGGCTGAACTCTGTTTCTGTCACAGAGTGAGTTACTCAACAAAATGGGAAGACGTCATAGGAGAACCACTGCTTCTCTGGATCAAGGTTAGCCAGATGAGCTTCATGAATTGTTTTCACAATATACTATTGTACTTGCTAAGTTATTTCTTCTGTTTGTTTGATTAAGTTGTGTTCTGTTATATTGTTATATTTTAAAATAAAAAGCAGTGTATCAGATACAGCTTAGTGGGTGAATACCTAGGGCAACATCCAGTATGTGATGAGAGCACTACAGGAGAAAATGATAGCTTTCTCTGGATGTCTCTAACAAGTTGGCATGGGATCAACTCATGAAAGATATACCAGAGGCAGCGAGAAAGGTAAAGGAGGTGTATGCAGAGTTGTGAGTAGTTGCTCTAAGCATTCCTTGTATCAGTCAGGAACAAATTCCATGCAGGAATAAGTTTTATTGGACCATCAGATCACTAATGGTATGGACCTAATACAAAAGGTCCCAATTAACCTTTTTGGTTCTTTTCTAGACAAGGGATAGGAAGAGATGTCAAAAACAACCATGTAACTGTTACCTGTGACATCTTACCTATCTCACTGTCCTGGCGTATTTGACCCTCGAGACCTCTACGGCAGGCTGCTTGCTGACTGGGTCTGTCTTTACATTCAGTTTAACACCGCCTTTCTTAACACCATTGTCTTAAATTTATGAAAATCTGCATTTATTAGAGACAATATGATATTACTGCCACAATACAATTGAGTTAAATACATAAATTATTTGTTTCACAAACTCCTGCTGGGAAGCTTATTTCCAAGACCATTGTTTAAACATTTGCTTTCTATTTCATTGCTTCTGGTGTTTTCGTTCAGTTTACTGCCAGCGGACTATAAGGGTATTTTTATAATCATCCTTTCCACTGCTGTTAATAGAATATTAGATGGTGAATTCCAGTCTGTAAACTACATACAGAGCATTTCTCTTTTTTAAGATAAGAAAAATTGCGCACATTTTACACATATACATGGCTACAGCAGAGGAGTTTAGTTTTTACATACCATATATGTAGATGGAGCAATACAAATTATTTGAGTGTTTTGTCTTGAAAGACAAGAAACCTTATCATTTAGGGTTACTGAATAAAGCTAGTATAGAAAAATTCTAAGGAAAGTTCTTTTTAAATGTTGGCTCATATATGGTTCACATAATTTCGCAACCACCAGTCATATATATTAGTTAGTCAGTCAGTCATTATCCAACCCGCTATATCCTAACACAGGGTCATGGGGGTCTGCTGGAGCCAATCCCAGTCAACACAGAGCATAAGGCAGGAAACAAACCCCGGGCAGGGCGCCAGCCCACCACAGGGCACATGCACACACACACTAGGGACAATTTAGGATCACCAATGCATCTAACCTGCATGTCTTTGGACTGCTGGAGGAAACCCACGCAGGCACAGGGAGAACATGCAAACTCCATGCAGGAAGGACCCGGGAAGCAATCCCAGGTCTCCTTACTGCAAGGTCCACTGCACCACCATTGCGCCCGTCATACCTAATATCTCACATGTAAATAGGCTGGCCACAAAGCCGAATTTATACACAGTAAAAAAGTTAAATGAAAATGCAGTCTGCTCCGCATTTTAAATCGAGTCTTTAAACCAAAGAGTCACACTAAGTGTGTGTGAGAACAATGCTCTGTAACAGAATTATTGTAAGTCATAAGTCGTGTTGGTAAAACATCTACTGTATTATTAGTTAATTGGCTGCTTTAAAAGACCTCATTGAAACAATAAAAAGAACAACATCTTAACAAAAGCATAAATAAAAATGAATAATAAAATGAAGCAACTGCTGTGTACTTTGACAATAAATATCTTTCTAAAATTTCACAAAAAATTAAGGAAGGTTGGAGAGTATAAACAGTGAATTATATTAGGATAAACAGAAGCAGCAATAAGCTTTTGATCATGAGGTTGGCTGTAATGAAAACCTACGACCACACATACACCCCCAGGACTTTTAGAAACCACTGTTATAATACAAAGTACAAAGTCAGAACAGAGGAATGAAAGAAGGTCAGTGGTGAAAGTGATCAAAGAGATTTGTGGGCTAGTAAAGGAGCAGACTGGATCAGAAGAGTTTGGGGTAAAACAACAGAATAGTCAGAAAAACAGGCCAAGCTCTGAAGCTAAAAGAGTTACAACAGTGGCAGTGACCAAAGCCTAAACAAAAATCGAAAAATCAAAGTTAAATGTCTTAACAGATACTCGGTAGCAACTGTTTGTTGGTTGTTCACTATCCAAATGTTTCAATGTTGAGCACTCAGTGCCATCATCTTTTATAATGGTGGCACACTGGCATCCCCGGCCATGTTCATATGACATCACACACTACACCCAATTGACTGGCAGTAGGCGTCATAACCATAAATGGCACAACTGTCAATGTGACATCATTTAAATAAAGTGAAAACGAATCATTGATATGAAATACTGCCAATAATAAAAAAGATGCTAAGTGAAAGAAAATAACTTTATCAGTATAATAATGTAAATGACAGATACTTATGTTCGATTATTGGAAATTAAAGTTTTATTTTTGAAATGTTTAAGAGGAACCCTCAGTTACTGAAACAGAACAGCATGAATTCATCCATTTATCTGTTTTCAGAGCCGCCTACCCCCTGCACATTTGGTGTGTAGTTCAGTGTGTCAATCATTAAAGTCAAGACTTGTAACAATGATTTTTATTTTAGACAATGGAATGACTTTGCAAGTTTGATTCCCCAGTATTCACAAACAATTCTGGTTTTAAAGTGATTACTTATGAGCGCCTGACAAGCAGTGGTAGAGGAGACAGAGGTGATTGTCTTGGGTGTGACTCCTTTCTGTGTGAATGGTAAGTGTAGCCACCAAGTGCCAAACCACAGACATTTTGAATGAGAAGGGGACTTTCTGAGCTCAGTGTAGATGTAAGAAATTCCCTAGGAGTGTTGCATTGAGAAAAATGTCTTGGGTGACAGGTGAGCAACAGCCTGCCCACATTAAAAATTAAAATGGGATGTAATGATGCATATTGTACGTCATAATCTACTTCTTCTCAACCTAGTCTAGCACTAACAACAGTGCTTATAAAGCAACAAAAGGTGACACCTTTAAGTCGTGTTTTTTTTACATTTTCCAAAGATAACTAAGCTGTTAAAGAGATGCTAATTTTGATAAAGTACCACTATTTACATTTAACAGAATACAGAGAAGACCTGACTGGCACAGCAAAATGTTTGAATAGTTTTCTGATGCTGATTATTAATAAATGGTGGCATGAATACTTAAAAGTAGCCATTGCTACTCCAAATTTGATGACCTGTTAATCTGATGGCATCATTAAGGAGTTTGTAAAATGTTGGTTTCCGCAACTGAACCCATGAATTCATGCTCAACAAAAATGTTCAAAATGAAACACAGAAGACAGAAAAAGGACAAGAAAAGTGACAATGATGGCTTAGAGAGCTCCATAGATGATAAAATAGCACCCTGGATGTCTTTTAAAGGAAAAGATATGCACTCATGATGTCCTAAGTTTGTGTAAACACTGCGATATACCCGCTAAGTGTTCTGTGAAAAGGACAAAGCAGAAAGAAAAACAAATCTCATAGGTAAACCCACCTGCTCCTTTAATCCCAAACTTCCCTGCTACAAAATATTGGAAAAAAAGTTAAAAACTGGAAAAGCAAAACACAGGCAGCAAAACCCTACATCAAAGTCAAAAGTCAGAGCCAGAGTTCAGAAACAAAGAAGATCGCAAGACGTTTTAAGCAGCTTTTTTGGATGGCCCAGGAGAAGCACAGTGCTGATTTTTATCTCATCACAGTGATGACATCAGAGGTGGTGCACACCTGGGCTATTCCCATGGCAACACTATGGCAACCCCAAACAAATGGTGGTGCCAGTGAAAAACAAAATGGTGTCAAAACAAGATGCATAAATCCCTTAGCTAGATTAAATTAATTATTAATCAAAAAACCGCATCACCATTTATTACTGGAAGCTAATTAGAAAGGAAAAGACTACAAAACACAATGTTAAAAAGGAAAGAAGAGTCATAATTGACTCATTCATAACATTAAGCACATGCATATCCATTCAACAGTCATTGTAGGCAGGTTGATGATGATGTCAAAGTGGTACACTTGGCTGGGATCACATGAAGCAAGTAAAATGCCAGTGAGAACAAAAAGAATCAAAATTTGGAGATTTCAGAATCAGATGATGCATGGCTTTTCTTTGGCATTTATTTTTATATCCGAGCCAGTAGCAGAGGAATCAAAAGACAAAAGCAGTGCTGAATAATGCATCATTTTGGATTGTTGGCACAATTTTTTAAGCACAAAATGATTAAAATCATTTTATTTTTCAGATGTATTGGGAATCAAAGCAGCAATTGCTAGTGTTACCGAAGACTATACTTTTAAAATACTCTTCTCTACGGTATACACAGTAGGTGTCCTTTAGATGCCTCTGACCTCCTTGATGAAATTGATCCTGTGTTTATAATATTTTATCCCACTGAAAGCTGAAGCAAGTATTTCATAATCCTGTGGTGACGCTTCACTGATATGTCATCATAACTGTGTAGTAAAGGTAGTCATGGACTACAACCTAACCTCCTTTTGAGGCATGCAATATTTGCTGGAAAACTGTTTTCTGGACTTTATTCTTTATGCCCACTACACTTTAGAAAACAATCATGACATAAATGAAATAAATTGACTTAATAAAATTATTTTATATTCAAAATAATGATTATTTGAGAACTTAAAAAATGCATTAAATGTCATCTTGGCATCATGGGATGTAATTTATTTTCTTCTGGCTGTTGTTGCGGGTGGCCACGGCATTTACCCAGCTGGGACGCCTCTATAGTGGAAGGACCCGTGGAGAGAACATATTCAGGGCATTGATGTCCCTGGAGCACTAGATGGCAGTCCTCCTGGGTTGCAGCAGTGCCTTCGACTCCCACAGGACTCCATGGGAGTTGGAGATTGGCACAGCCCTGTTGGGTTCTATGGGCATCGCCAAGGTGTGCTGAAGGAACTACTGAGCCCTATGTTGCAGCACTTCCACCACACCTAGAACTGCTGGATCATGGGTCACCTGGAGCTTTTCCAGGGGCTCTATAAAAGGAGCCACTCACTCTATTTGGGGGGCCTGTGTCATGAGGAAGGGAGACAAAGCTTGCGGGGAGGAGAGTAAGTGGAAGGAAGACAAAGAGAGAGGGGGAAAAAACAAAGTGCTATGTGCTTTGTTTATTGTGCTTGCTGTACTGTGCTGAGCAGGTGGGAAATGAGGGAAAGTGTTTCCCACAATAACAAAATTTTTAAAAAGTGTGTGCTGTACTTCTATCCTGCTGTGCACCCTCTGCAGACCACACTGTTTAGAATAAACTTAATATTCTTGAAATAAAGCTAATGTACCAGGATGCTGCATTCATTTTTACATACTGCTCTCAAATTCAGTAAGATTATATAAAGGCCATTAATGAATATTGCATGTCATCTATAGAAAGATTAGAAGTGTTTGTAAATACATCATCTATTTTAGAGTGGCAGAATTAATTCTGAAGTAGTGCCACACGTTTCTTTCCAGGCAAGTACTGCTTTCAAAATCTTTCAAAAGGTTTCAAGATTCAGTGCCACCATAATTTTTTGAATATATGCTACTACTCCAGAACATAGAATAATAATGTGAAGAACAACTCAGTAGCAAATTGATTACAGAAAGCCAAATCAGCAAATACATTTTTAGAGCATAGCATAGTTGTAAGCACAATTTGAGCAACAGAATTTTTTTCTGTGTCCCAAAATTTGTTAAGTGCTTCTTAGAATAACCCATATGCTAACTAATCCACTTTACTTGTAACTGTTGTGTCCATCCAGTTGCTCTTGTTTCTGTCATTCCAAAAGATGGCACATCAGAAACATTTTTAATAATAAAATGCAGTGCATTTGCCATTCTAATAGATGGCGCATCACAAACTTTTTTTATAAAATGCACTCCATTTGTCATTTTAAGAGATGGTGCATCACAAACATTTTTTGTAATAACATGTATTGCATTTTTCATTCCAATAGATAACATATCATAAACATTAACACTGCTTTTGGGAATCTCATACCAAATGGCATATAAGAGAGACATGTGCATTGATTGGTGCACTCTAACCGTTAATGCAGAGGTCTGTATTGATTACTTTGACTTCAACCCATCTTAGATGGGTAGCACAGCTAGTCAAAAATAATAAGTTAATTGGCAAACACTAGCCAAGATCAGCCAGTCTTCAGAGTGATTATATTTCTAGGAGATTCTCCCAAGTTCATGGTATCACCTAGTAGGACTTGGGTTGATATCCCCAAAAGTTTTTATTTTTTGTTTTAATGTTGTAATCTTATTTTTAAAATGCTATTTTTCTAAAACTGTTATCCATGTAAGATCCTATTACAGCAGCACAGTGACACAGTGGAGCCAGTCACTGTCTGGCTGGAGCCTGCATGGGTGTTTCCCTGGGTATTCAGGTTTTCTTCCTACACCACAAAGATTTGTATTTTAAATGTACTGGTGATTCTAATTTGAGCCCATGTGGATGTATGAGTGCTTAGGTGCTGCCATTCACTGCTGCCCTGTCCAGAAAGAATGTCTGCCTTCAATCTGATGCTGCTGGAGAATGTTAAGCTAAGCCACCCCACTGCTAATTGTAGATCTTAACATGAAATTTAAATTTCTCATTTTAATTTTTGGAACAAAAGACATTCTTCTTATTTAATTCAACATGCCCGGATGCATCTGACCACATTCCATTTTTGTTCATGGGACCATTTTTTTTTCAGAAGTGGTTTATTTAACAATATTTTAATAAAAATAAAGCCTTTTGCCCATTGTGAGCTGGATAACCTGACGTGAATTATTTGACATTAGTAAAGTGAATTTTTTTACATGGATTATTTTGTATTAATTGCTATTGTCCATCATTGGTCACCATAGACATTCATTCTGTCAGAAACTTTTTTTTTACCTCTGCTCTACATTAATACATGAGATTAAACTTTTTGCTCTGCCATCACTACAGACTACAAAAGTAACATACAGATCAGCGGTTCTGAAACGGATTTCTGCGGACAATGGGTCTTTTAATTTATGGTACACGCTTCCTCAGTTTGTTTGCCCAGTTGATTTCATACAATGGACGCTATTGGCAGATGGCTTAGAAGCTACCCAATCAGAGCATGTATTACATATTAACTAAAACTCCTCAATGCTATAAGATATGCTTGATTATTCTTTTGACTGCTTGATTGTTTGCTTGTCTCTGCTTCTCTCTCACCCTCTCTGACATTCTCTGCACCTGACGGAGAGGGTGTGAGCAGAGGGGCTGTTTGCACAGAGGCTGTTTGCTTAAAAGATACTGACGCTCCTCTAAAAAATGCCGCTTTATTGCTGTGCTCGGCATATTTAAAAGCACAAAAGCACACGTATTGATTTTTTGATTGTTGCTTTAATCTCGCTCTCTCTCTCTGACATTCTCTGCGGCTGACGGAGGGGATGTGAGCAGAGGGGTTGTTTGCTTAGAAGATATCGACGCTCCTCTAAAAATGCAGCTTTATCGTGGTGCTTCGGCATACTTAAAAGCATGTATTGATTTTTTGATTGCTTGCTTTTATCTCGCTCTCTCTCTCTGACATTCTCTGCCTTTGACGGAGCTTCTTTGAAGAGAAGATATGTTTGCATTCTTTTAATTGTGAGAAAGAACTGTCATCTCTGTCTTGTCATGGAGCACAGTTTAAACTTTTGACTAAAGGGTGTTATTTCATGTCTAGAGGGCTCTAATGATGTTAACAGTATGGGAGAGTTTATAAGGGCTTAAAATATATAAAAATAACTATACAAACATATGGTTTCTATTTCGCGGATTTTCGTCTATCGCGGGGGGTTCTGGAACGCAAACCCCCGCGATCGAGGAGGGATTACTGTAATTCTACGCCCCCTGCATAATATAAGATGATGAGAATAACCCATGATACAACTATTGAAGGTATAATACTCGTGCAGTGTCGTGGTATCCTATCATTTTTACTTCCATAAGATTTGCATGTGTTCAGCTAACTTTGAAGAAATATTTGCAATTTATTTTTTTTAAGTGCTTTAATAACTGTTAAAATGCCTTGTGTGGTTTTTGGTAATAATTCTAATCCCAAAAACAAAGAATAAATTATTATTATTATTTAATTATTTTTTTATGTAAAGAAACGATTAAATATGTTTTAATTTTTTTTAAATCTCGTAAACGAGGACATCGATGAAGTCAGCCTGCGCGAGACGAATGTATTTTTGTCCGACAAATATTATACCGCTGTTAGTTATATCATGAAAATAACCCAATACGCAGTAAATTATTTACCTCAATTCGGCAAAATTGGCTTCACTGCCAATGTGGTGCAGTCACGCCGCATTATCACCTGATCTACTGTTACCCGAATGTTCGCAACAGATACCGACACGTCTCGAACTTTCTGGATTGAAAATACGCGACTATAAAAGCCATAGCAGCAGTGCCGCTCGTCATAGAAACAAACTTCAAATAGAAAAGGAGCTCAGGAGTGTCTATTTCGAATATCAAACCAAACCTGGATAGGCTGTGTACTTTAAAGCAGGCACATATTAGTCATTAGATCTATTCCTTAAAAATGTTTTATTTCAATTTTAGTTATAATGCATTCGTGCAGTGGTAGCACTGCTGCCTCGCAGTTAGGAGACCCAGGTTTGCTTCCCGGGTCCTCCCTGCGTGGAGTCAAAATACATTCAAGCCACCTGCAATGCTGAGAGAATGAAGAATGCTCCACAAGAGTCCTCAAAATGGTGACATATTTGCGTACTGCTAAATGCCCCAGTTGCTGAGCAGTCTTTTTGGCTTATAGTCATGGAGGATGGCAGCACCTTGGCACAGTGATAGCACTGCTACCTCACAGTAAGGAAACCTGGGATCACTTCCTGGGTCCTCCCTGCGTGGAGCTGGCATGTCCTCCCTGTGTCTGCATGGATTTCCTACGGGCGCTCCGGTTTCCTCCCACAGTCACAGACATGCTGGTTAGGTGGATTGGCAATTCTCAATTGGCCCTAGTGTGTGCTTGGTCTGTGGGTGTGTTTGTGTGTGTCCTGTGGTGGGTTGGCACCCTGCCCGGGATTGGTTTCTGCCTTGTGCCCTGTGTTGGCTGGGATTGGCTCTGGCAGACCCCCGTGACCCTGTGTTCGGATTCAGCAGGTTGGAAAATGGATGGATGGTTGTGATTATATGCTTGCAAATTTAAATTTGAAATAAAAATGTAAAAAATTAATTTTGATGTCTTGTTCATTTATTCGACGCCCCCCCTTATACAGCTTCAGCGCACCCCACAGTTTGAGAACCGCTGATATAGATACCTTAACTTCTGTCCAGTAAATCTTATTCTGTCTGGGTACCATCTCTGCTAAGATTATGGCCTCCTAACTCACACTCTACAAATTTCTGGAAATCATCTTTCTTTAATCTTTATTTAAACTTTTGTACAGCACGGATCAATGGATCATCGGTCTCAAAGAGAGGCAAACTGTAATTCGCTTGGTTCAGAGCTGGCAGGCAAGAGACCCATGCCACTCCATTAATCTTAACCCTTAATTTTCCCTTTTTCTTATTCCTTTTCTTGTCTGTCTGGCCTCTCTCACTTATCAGTAGTTTTTAATATGATATGGATACCTTTATACTGGATGATCAGGCACTGAAATGGGCAACTGATGATAAATTGTTCCTCTTTCAAATATTCCTAAATGTGATTTTTTTGTGATTACAAAAAAAAGAATTATGCAAATAAACTGGAAAGCCTTCAAAGGGCCGTGTACAGGACACAAAATGTGACACTACTGTGCCACTCTTCCAGTTTCTCTATTACAATAATAAACAGAGATACAGCCATCTTCAAAAAACATTTAAAGTTTACTTTGTTTTCACCATGTGCTGTTGCAAACTTTCTGCTGAAATGCAGCCAAAAAAATAAGCACAGGGGCCACTGGGCGGTTTGCGCTGTTTATTTCCGTCATGAGAGGCTGCAGACCTGTTAGTCATGATGAGGCAAGTGACATTAAGAGACGTGATTAATACTGTGCATTTTACTGTCTGCTTAAAAGCTATGGTCACGCAGCAATGAACCTTAATTAATCTGACTCAAACATCATTTCGGCAATGTATTTCTTTTTCAAAACATTGGTATTAAAAGGAAAAAAGCGTTTTTTTTTTTTTTTATTGCCTTCAGGGAATGTGAAACTTTTTTTATGCCGCAATGTGAGAAATACTGGCGTATGGTTCATAGAGTTTTCAAGTGTTCTGTGTGGTTCTGATAGACGACTTAACCATAAAGAAATGTCTCCTTTCCTGTCTGGAGTTTTTCTTTTGGTGTAGTTCCCTTTGAAGATTCGAGTCTGGTCACTTTGCCTTTTTTTTCAGTTTTGAAGTTGTTTTAAAATCTTTCAAATAGTTTGTTTTCTTTTTTAACTGCCTGCTTTGAAGGACCACAACTGTTATGCAGTGTAGCCCCCTTAGTCTGAGAATTACCAGTCCAGAAGAGTCCACGATGGAGGCCTTCATCCAAAATCAAAGAACTTCCCCCGAAAAGTTTTCATAAACAATGAACCCTTGATAGGCCAGGATCGCAGTGGCACAGTACAAAAAGGAAACACCTAAAGTTTTTCATTTGTAATCATCACTCTTTCTCTGTACTGATTATTTAGCCCAGTACATTATAAGTACAGCCATTAAAGAAATATTACGTTCTTTGTTTGCTTTTCTAAGCAAAAGAAAAAAGCTTCTATGCCTCTGACAAAGTGCAGTTTTCAAAAAGCAGCATCCACATCTACTCCTCAGTGTGCCAGGTCACTGCTTAGCGCCTCGGATGAGTAACAGTGTGTTTCCATGGGGATATTCGACACCTTGGAGACAGTATACTTGGAAAATGGCCCCTGGGGTTTTAACCTCAAACAGCATCTTTATTTTGGAATGCAGGAGGCATGTAGTACCCCTTTTTAAAATAAGAGTTTACTTTGAATGACATTGCATTCAATTCCCCGTCTTTATTTTTCGTACCAGTTTTTTTATATATACGTGTGTGGAGTGCATATAGTTGTGCATGTGTGTGTTTATACAGTATGTATATAAATAATATATATCATAGGCATTATATATACAATGTTTAAACTGTATGTGCTGATGTGGGAACGTGTGTATTTATATATATATATATATATATGTGTGTGTGTGTGTGCACAAAAAAAATATATTTTAGCAGTGCCATACTTGCCAGTTCAATGCAAACCATAGCCATAAACCCTAAGGCAATTTAGAGATGGCAATCAAGCTGAAAACATGCATAATATATACAAATATTTTTTCTTCTTTTCAATACCCATGAATGGCGAGGAACACACACTTGTGTATTAGGTTTCAGCCAAATTCCTTCTGTTCTTCTTTGGCAAGGAGTATTGTATTTGTTATGTTGAGCTCTCGTGGTCCGTTTACTTCTCAACAATAGGTCTCTGGCGCTAATGAGTGCTGCCAGTCTAACCTGAGCCTAATTGCTTTACCTTCCTGCCGTTGCAGTCTTTTTATTCATTATTATTATTATTTTTTTTTTTTAATGACGATTGCACAATCAGTTTAATGACACCTCTCTCCAACATACCCTGTAAAGGTTTGTCAACCAACTCCATACTCATTAACCAATCTGGCTGTTTCCTGTCATTGCTGCCACAATTAGGAGCAACTCAATGAACTATTCTGTTTGTACGCACAGGGTAATCATGATGCAACGAGACTGCAAGAACAGTCCCGAGAGGCAGCCATTGAAAACTTTTTAAACAGTACATTTCATATAGCTGCCAAAAGTTTGCAGATCAAAACACCTGCTTACATATGGTGTGTTTCTGTCAAATTGGAAAAGTACAGATGTTCATAGTCTGGTAAATCACTTACTTTTTTGTTCAGTGTTATTTGTTTTTCATTTAAATTCTTTAGTTTAGTTTCAGTGTTGTATATAAAGGCAAGGGGTGAGAGGCAGCAGACAGGGGAAAGGAGTCTTGAGTATGTAAAGCACAAATATTTTTATTTGTTATTAACAAGCTAATGCAGATAAAATATGCTATAAACATGCCCTACCCTACAAAAGTATTGTTTCCTTTCTGTTAATGTCACATTTTTTGAGTTGGCAGATAAACATTGTTTAATGGAGATATTTTTAATCAAAACATGAGTGTTCAGACATGGCTAAATGTCAGTAAGGGCTGCAAAAATAAATATATTGAGAATAAGAGTCAAAAGCTTCAAGTCTGAATGAGGAGAAGTAGCATTATTTATGCTTTGTGCCGGGGTCCTTGCACCTCCATGCTGGGAGGACCGAGATAGCAAGTGGGGCCAGAACGTTACCTCCCCCAGAACACTAGATGGCAGCCCCCTTGGGTTGCAGCACTGCCTTGGACTCCTGCAGGGCTTCATGGGAGGTGCAGCCCTGTTGAGATCTGTAGGCACCGCTAGGGGGTTCTACAACTGCGGATGAGCCCTGGGGAACAGTTCTTAAGCTACACTGCCGGAAATACACCATCAAGCACCTGGAGCACTTCTGGGGGCGTTATAAACACTACTCAAAAGCCAGAGTCAGGAGGAGGAGGACAAAGCTTTCTGAGGAGGAGAGGAGGAGAAAAGAAAAGGACCGAGAGATAAAGAAAGAGAATAAGAAAGTAACGAAAGAAAAGGGTGTGTTTGGGCTGTTGGGGACACTGTATATAAGTAAAATCACGTGTGCTTTTTGGATTTGTGCCTTTAGCATTTGTCTGTGTTAGGTTTAGCACGTTATAGTGCCATCTGTCTTCCACAGCTATTACAATCCATTTCTTTTGCATATTTTTATTATGGTGGTGAGGTTAACATCGGACCACTTTATTATTTATTTATTTACTTATTTATTTAGCAGCTGCCTTAATCCAAGGAGATTTACAAAGCAACTTATAACACAAGAATGATAAGAAGGTGCAAGCAACAAAAGCAACAGAGAACTAGACAAAGATAAAACAAGAGGGAGTAGTATAACTACATACTGAAATTTTACATGCAACTAGACTAAGACAAAAATTAGATATCTTAAGGTGCTAGTCGGTGCAACAGGAGCTCTGCAGTTCCATTTTAATGAAAAGGTCAGTCATTAACCAACCCGCTATATCCTAACACAGGGTCACGGGGGTCTGCTGGAGCCAAATCCAGCCAACACAAGGCGCAAGGCAGGAACAAACCCCGGGCAGTGAGCCAGCCCACCGCAGGTCACACACACCCCCACACCAAGCACACACTAGGGACAATTTAGGATTGCCAATGCACCTAACCTGCATGTCTTTGCACTGTGGGAGGAAACCCACACAGACATGGGGAGAACATGCAGACTCCACATAGGGAGGACCCGGGAAGCGAACCCAGGTCTCCTTACTGCGATCCCACAGCACTGCCACTGCACCACCCTTAATGAAAAGATACATTTTCAAAAGATGCCTAAACAGGAGTAAATTGGGAACCATTCAAATAGACAAACAGAGCATGAACGGCAAAGCATTGTCCAGTCTTGGCACATCTGGCATGAGGAGGGACAGTCAGTAGACAGGCAGAGGCAGAATGGAGCCATTTTTAAAGGACATACAAAGAGACCAAAGACTGGAGACAGTAAGAAGTAGAACCATTCATGTCAAGACAAGAGTTTTGAACTGGATCCTTGCAGCAACATTAAACCAATGAAGAGACAAAAGCAAAACAGTAGCAGAAGTGATATAAAAAATAGGGAACATCAGTCAAGAAGTTTCATTCTGGTGGAAATGTAGAAGTCTGATAGCAGCTGAGGGAAATCCCACCAGGCAACAGCTACAATAATCCTGCATCTAAACAAGGAGTTGTGTGGCACAGTTAGTGAAGAAAGAAACAACGCAATTGCATGATTGAAGAGATATATTCAATAAATGATAACGAGGAATCTAAAGTCATGCAAAGATTTATGACCATAACTGATAGTGAAAGGGTGACATCTTCAAGAACAATGCTTAGGGATAAATTTGAGGAAGGAGAATCAGAAAAGAGAGGTGGCACCATCACTGATTACCTCTCCTTTTCTCACTTGCAGTTCCATGGCTTGCTCACCGTAGGACCATTGACTCAATTCTGCTTCTGCCCAGCAACTCCGCCCTTCTCATTCACCAGCATATAATTGGAAACTGGACAGGAAGTCCATGTTCAGACTGGAACATACCTTGGAACACAACAGAGTGCTTTTGTCAGCAGCCTAACTCTGCTGTCTCTTTATGCACCCTTGTGCCCTCATTTGTGATTGCGTTTAAACAGGGCTTTCCAACTGGAATCCAAACCCTCTTTAAGTCTAATGCTTCTTCCACAAAGTCTAAAAGTGGCAAATATCTATATGTAAATATTAGCTGCCAAAAGTCCATTTTAAGTTATAATTCAAAATTTAGATGGTTTTCATAGATACCAGCATGATGTATTTGTATATCCTTTTAAGACTGAAATGTGCTTTTTTAATAAATATTTGTAAAGACGATATAATTGTACACACATAAGCACTTCTTTATCCACTGAGACACTTGTTAATGCTCAGCTACTCAAACACATTCAATACCTATCTCTCTTCCTGCTTCAAATCACACACTCTGGGCAATATCCACAAAGGGGTAAGATCACTTATTACTTACAGCACATATTCAAGTATATACACAAAAACATTACCTTCACAATGTTAATATCCCAACATAAAATTACCTTTCTAGTTTCTTTGTGATGTAGCACTCATTACATCTAAAGACAACTTCCATCCATCCATCATCCAATCCGCTATATCCTAACTACAGGGTCACGGGGGTCTGCTGGAGCCA
Organism: Polypterus senegalus; assembly: GCF_016835505.1. Taxonomy (NCBI): domain Eukaryota; kingdom Metazoa; phylum Chordata; class Cladistia; order Polypteriformes; family Polypteridae; genus Polypterus; species Polypterus senegalus. The sequence continues at coordinate 97,607,703 of NC_053154.1, read as the reverse complement.
ATCCCAGCCAACACAGGGCGCAAGGCAGGAAACAAACCCTGGGCAGTGCGCCAGTCCACCGCCGTGAAGACAACTTGATTTTAACTAATTATTGCAGTTTATCAAATGTTACTATAAACCAATTGTTGTCCATTGTCCATCTGCATCTTTTCAGATGTTTAGGGATTTGTTCCTATTTTGCCTGCAGAAACATATAACCTCCTGTGTACAAAATGCAATACCTTACAACATAAATTAGAAGAGACTTTGTATATCAGGGTAGTTCGTCATCTGTCGCTTGTCTCTCATGGCAGTGGTTTTGTTTATGTTTGCAGTATGTCATAACTAAGTTTGACAAAAGACCTTTTGTTAGTAACATATGACCTGTGCTATGCTCAGAAATGCTGTCTTGTGTGGAGTAGTGGTGATGGAGAGTTTCATTGAGGTGACAGCTACCAAACTGGCCTACACAGTTGTTGCTATCTGTGTAATAATATTAGTTTTTATGCATGTGTTTTTGTGTATTTTGCCATTTTTGTTTTTACAGTCCTTGTTTTTGTGGTTTATTTTTCCTTGTTCTGAATTGTTGATTTTCGCTAACATTTTTTACTATTTATGCAAAGCCATTGGCATCGTATTACGCATCATAATAATGATGTTGTGGTGATAACACTACAATTATGCAACAATTTCGGTATAACAAAATCCCTGAGTGGATAAAACAATATTCAGTTTAAATTAATTAAATCATTTACAAGCAGGCCCTACTGCTAAGTTGATTTCTGATTTCCTGATATTCACATACAGTAAGTCCTTGACTTTTGATTTTTGTCATGCCCCTTGGCTTGTTAATTTTTAGTCCATTTCAACTTCTTGGTTATGAGTTTCTTCTCACCACCAACGATGTCTTGTTTCCATTACCATCTTCCGGGGCCTCATTTCCACGCAAATGTCGGGATTTATAAATTGTGTTTATGTTTACGGCAACTGATCCTTACATACGCAACATTTCAGACACACTGGTAAATGAGGACACCCTCGATCAAGTAGGGGTATGCCGTCAAACCAGCTAAATGACGACTTGCATGCATTATTATAATATATTATAATAATTGGCTCAGTGATGTGACTTTTAACAATTCATATCACCAAGCCATTATTATAATGAGTGTTATTTTGACAAACATATTAAACTTCAAAAGTGCTAAATACAATGTGCAGACTCTATTTTAGTTCCCATTTAATAGAGCCACTGCTGTGCATTTCCACTGAAGACCTTTTTTGGTTTTTTGTTGGTTTATATTGGCTACCTGTTGTCACTTCTCAGGGAACTGGCCGGCAGGTCAGGAGTATCTCAGTTAAGCTTCACTCCATCATGCCCAATGTGCTGAAAGCCATAAGCTGAATGAGGAGGTACTAGTATGGGAGGTATTTCCTGCAAAAAATTAAATGAAAATTAAAATTATAAAATGCAGCTTCTCTTTGGAAATTTCATTGTTAAAGTCTGCACACAAAACTACTGCAAAGATTAAAATGAAATACCATTTGCAATTTCATTTTTAGCCTGAATGAAGCTGCAAAAATAAAAAGTAAAATGCATTTCTACTTCGCATTTTCATTTTCAGGTTCTTAACATGCAAATAGTGTAGGTCAATCGGCGGGGGTCAGTGTACTTTTTGGTATTTGAAATTTCATTTCAGAAGCACAAATGAAAAAACGAAAATGAAAGGAATTTTCAGATTTTGATTTTTGATTAAAGAATAAAATGAGGAAAAATAAGGTATTTTTTAACTCTATGGTAACAAATAGCAGTCATAAACTTAAAATTACGCATACTTTTCTGGATTTACTTGTGATTCAAATAATAAAGGTGTAATAGCTCAAAAACAACAAAACAGATGCATTTTCGTTGTAACACATGTTAAGAAAATTTTCTGTAAATCACGTTGCCCTCCTAACTTGTGTTACACTTGTGCGCACTGTTAATACTCAAAACATTTACTAATTAACCAGTAACTAGTAGCTGGTAAAAGTTAATGAGCAGCCATTCACACATTTACACACATTCAAAATGCTAGCACTATACAAATTTCAAGACTTAGTGAAATCACCAAATGTTAGCTGTTTCACAGTAAGTAACAACAATAACGTTCATAAAAGAACTGCAACATCAATGAAGCAAAGTTTGCAAAGCTTGTATTTTTACCTGAGAGATGCGACTCGTCTCGGAGTGTCACTCTTTGACTGTTCCGAAAAACAGCGTAATGTTTCATCCTCTGCTGATGCCAGTGTAACTTCAAGGCCGTCGGTCAATGTGTTGTGAGGAGAACAGTCCGCATGTGTTAAAGAAAATCACACAGAAGAAGTACCTCCAGTTTCAGACAATGAAAACGCGTCTGTTTTGTTGTTTTTGAGCTATTACACTTTAATTATTTGAATCACAAATAAATCCAGAAAAGTATGTGTAATTGTAAGTTTATGACTGCTATTTGTTACCATAGAATTAACAAATACCCTATTTACCCTCATTTTATTCTTTAATCGAAAATCAAAATCTGAAAATTTCTTTCATTTTCATTTTTTCGTTGTTGCTTCTAAAATGAAATTTCAAATACCAAAAAGTACATGGACTGGTTCATTTTAAGTTTAATTTTTGAAGCATTCTTGCACACAGACTTAGGAAATGGAATTGCAAAAGAGAGATTACATTTTCATTTTATAATTTTAATTTTCATTTACTTTTTTTTTTTATAAAAAACACCTCCTATGGTACAACATCCAGTTTTCGTATGGTGTGGGTGTACATGCATAAAACAACATATTTTAGCCAACACAAAAAGGCAATTTGTAGTGTCCAGTTCTCCTAATGTAAACAGAGCACTTTACTGCACTCATATTTCAATAAGGGCATCTAAGCAAGGATGAAGCTGCTTTTGTTAACTGTAAGCTGTTACATTCTATTAATGCACAAGCCATATGTGATGCCAAGATGAGACAGATAAACATCACATCTCCCTGGCCATGATCAACCTCTGATTCATTCATTCTGACCTCAACTTTTCATATGTTTTATAATACCCATTGCATCAGCAATTGTGTCATTACATATGCTGGACCCACAGAACACAGAGGAGAGATGCTATAATGCTGCATGTAATCTTGCTGAGCACAGCCAGATAAGATGCTACTAAACACATGTGGTGGGGCCTCTACACATCAGGAGGAAGGCTGCTCTATGAACCAGTGAACATCCTGCAGCATTGTGCGTGCATATGTACGAGGCGTGTTCATGAGTGCACATTTGCAAACTGATTGTGATTTATAAAGGTAAATTGTGTCAAAATGTGCATATGCCAGGTTTTATAAATGTGATTTCTTTTTTTTTTTTTGCTGTGCGCATTTTCTTGTTTTTTTGGTGTGCACATATTTTCACTCTATAATATCCACACAAAGTTTTATAAATAAGGCCCCCTGGTGTTTTAATACTCACAATAATAATTAATGTGTCCCTTAAGAATTCATACTATGAAGTATCTTACTAGCATCCTTGTCTTCGAGAGTACCACTCGTTTCCTTTGCTTCTTCAGTCTTTGTCTTTACAGCACTCCTTTCAAAAGACGTTTTAAATGCTACATTGGTACCCTCTGCTTTTTCTGTTGCCTTTTACGTTTCTCACATTCGCTGTAGTAATTTGTATCTATATCTAGTTTTACTGCACCTGCTGTTTTTCCACCAAAAAAATTTACTTTTTTTTCATGCAAGATTTATTAAGCTACTTATGTAAAATCCAATGTCTGTCTGTCTGTCCATTTTTCACAAGAGAAATACTTAATGGATTTAGATTTTTTCTAGAATTTCTATAATTTGCTTGAACATTCTTGTTGATTTTGCGACTTCTCTCATTGCGCTATGTATCATAGTTCGCTTGCGGTACCATTTTATTTGCGCAAATCCAAAAGAAATGCAGCGGGCTGAGGGAAGGGGGACAGGGCCCTCCTTACTCATGCGCCAGCCTCGGGGAGTATCTTAAATTCGTTTTTCTAGCGAGCGAGAGAACTACTTAACAAATTTATATTGGGTTTTTTTTCTATAATTTGCTTTAACATTCTGGTTGAATGAATCATAGTTTGCATGCAGGAACGATATATCTACGCTAATCTGAGACAGAGGCTGGGGGCCGAGGGGAGGGGGAAGTGTGCCATCAGGAGTAGGGAGCCGGGAAGGGCCCTCCTCACTGTCCTGTTTCACTACTACGTGGGTGGAGCTGTGGAGGATGGTTTGTTCCATAGTAATATTTAGCTTGTGTTGGTGATAGAAAGAAATGCCTCCAGTTCAACAATGTGTCTATTCTCTCACTAATTTTAGATTTCATCTTCAGTAAAAATAAGAGTTTTTTTGTGTTTAAACATGCAGATATTTATACTCATATGCATGTGAAGAGAGGGTTTGTAGAGTTGATAGAGGCAGGGATACACTTCAAGGTTATTCAGAGGGCAGTACCTGGGAAATTTTGTAATACTGTTTTGTAAAGCTTTTAATGCCTCCCTTTTTGATTTACTATGTTCTCAGAAATATTATACTTAGATTTAAACTGTGATGTAAATATCTTTGTAGCATTATGATGGTGACATTCGCTCTTTGACATGCTCTTAAATGCTTGCCAAAATATGCATTAAAGTTTTCAGCATTACTTTTCATTTGTCTCTTCTTTAAAGAAAACAAGTGAAGGATTTATGAGCAACATGCTTGACATTTTTATTTATTGATGATTGATGATAAAAACATATATTAAACAGAACAATACCTAATAATGTCATATCTCAAGGGTATTGCTCAGCTCTTGTCACATTTAGGTTTAAATCTGATTTAAGTATAGAATTCTTACACAGGGAGAATGTAACATTAAAATACTGTATAGTACAAATACACTGTTAATGTAAATAGGATTGGACAGTGCAAAAATGTGCCTTTGGACTCTCAAAACATTACATGTTTAAGCTGTACAAAATCTTGATGAGACCTCATTTGAAATATTGTGTACAGTATTAGGCTTAATATTACAGTAAAGATGTAACAGCACTAGAGAAACTGCTTTGATGAGCATTTTAATTGATTACAATACAATCAAGGAGACGAATGTTATGTTACAGCCAAGTTTTTTTTTCCTTGCGTTGTATTTATTCACTGTTTTTTTGGTACACTTTCAGTTATCATTTTCAGGTTTTGATGTTAAATCTGTTATATTTGTTCACTATTTATTTGCAAGCTCTAACTTTAAATGTGCTGTCATTCCACGTGCTTTGTGGGTGGAGACCCTGGAGGCGGGGTCACCCTGCTATCACTGATGCTGGTTCCTCCTTCTGCCTTTATATTCTCAGTCAGGAACCTGACTCTACAGTGCAGCATGCAGTTTGCGCATGGAAGGAGTTTTATGGGGATTGCTATTCTTTGATTTTTTTTATTGCATTTTAAATGCTTCTGTATTGTCTTTTTGTACTTTTTTGTATTTCTAATTTATACATTTTTGCTATTTTCTAAAATATTCTCAATTTATCATTATTCATTGTTGTCCTTTTGTTTACAAACCAGAGTTTTAATGGATTTTCCTCCCTTTTTGGACATTTTGATATTTTTAACTTTTGAAGCAAGCTTGCTATTGTTAGGGCTGTGTAGGCCTCAATCTGGCTGGGAACTTGCTTCCTTGGGATTAGCTGCTTCTGGGCTAGCCATTTAAGGTACTTTCCTTCCTTTGTATATTATATAGAAGCCTCATATCCTTTCACCAAGTTTATGACTGTGTTTACAACAAATAGATTGAAGGATTTGAGTATTTTTGTTGTGAACTGGAATCTCAAAACATAGCAAAAGGGCTGTGAGGTCTATAAAAAGAGCCACAAAGCAGGCCAGGACCTTCACTGGCCAGACAGGAGGAGGCTCACCCCAAATCCAGCTAGTCTCCTGACTACTACTGCTGGCTTTTGCCTGCACAGGCTCAAAAAGTTGAGCTGGCTTTAAAAATTCAAAATACAATAAATGTATCAAAAATATATACTAAAATGCCCAAAAACAGAGTAGGTGACTGTAAAATGTGGGTTTATTAACAAATACGAAAAAGAGATAGATAGATAGATAGATAGATAGATAGATAGATAGATAGATAGATAGATAGATAGATAGATAGATAGATAGATCTTTATTTGTCCACATGGGGAAATTTTGCTTTTTACAGAAGCTGATTAAATAAATGAATAAATAAATAGCTAAAGAGAAAAATAAATAAATGTACACACACAACATATGATCTGAACACGAAAAAGTATAAAAATGAAGAAAATTAAAAAGAATGAGAACTTGTTAGCTTGGCAGTCTTTGTCACTGTGAGGCATTATGCAGACATATTGCTGTTGGTATAAAGGAGCCCCGGTAGCATTTCTTGACCCACTTCTTCTGAATAATTTATTGGCTGAAATTGCTCATTGTTAGTGTGTAAGAGAGGGCATGTGCAGCATTGTTCATAATGGCTGTCAGTTTTGTCTTCATTCTCTCTTCCACTACTACCTTCCACTGGGTCTAGAGTGCATCACATAACTGAGCTTGTCCTTTTAATTAGTTTGTTGATGTAGTCAAACTCTTCTGAAGTGATGTTACTGGCCCAGCAAACTGCAGCATAGAAAATCAAATTGGCCATCACAGAGTTATAGAATTTGTAAGGCATGTCACTCCTGACATTAAAGGAAAACAATCTATATAGAGGAACAGTCTCCTCTGCCCTTTCTCATATAGTTTCTCTGTGCTATGAGACCAGTCTAGACTGTCATTGATGTCGACCTCCAAGTACTGGAAGCAATGTAACACCTCTACACACACTCCCTGAATAGTGATCAGACATAAACTGTGGTCTGCCCAACAGATAGTCCATTACCCAGGCCACCATAGACTCATCGACCTGGATATCTCTGAGCTTACCCCTTAATTGGGTGGCTGGATGTTATTGAAGGCACCCGTGACATCAGGGTGGCCCCACCTCCTGAGGCTCCACCCACAAAGAACGGATATTGGCTAAAAATTACAAGAACAGCATATTAATAACAAACAGTATTAAAAATTCCAAGAAATAACATAACAATGTGTATACTAATTCAAACATAGCAAAAACAATAATAAAACAGCAAATAAATATAAGCCAGGGAAAAAGCCCTGACTGAAACACAATAAGGAAATTAAAATAAAGAAAATGATAAGACATATATTTGACAGGAAACATCAGCACAGATGGACGTTGGCTGAGGGATATTGTACAATAACATGACTACACAGAGACCACAACATAAATGATCATTTATCAAGCAATGTAGTAGATAGTAGTGCTTTGGGAAACTTCAAATATTTCTCAACTAGTTCGATGAATAGAGATTGATGAACTACATTGACCATATGACCTTTTCTCAGCAAAACTTTTCTCATGCATTTTTTCCTATGTGCGCTCTACTGCCTGACTATGTTTACTTAAGAGATTCTTCTTTATTGTCTCTTGAAACTAAGAGGTAAGTGTGTGTTCTTTTCTTTGTCTTCTCTTCAGCTTGTTGCTGTAGTATTCATACCAAGATACTTTATGGAAGATATTATCCTACTGTTCCTTCATTTAATTTTTCACAATTTTCTTTAGTTTTTTTATATTTGTTTCCTACAGTGTTTGATACTAGTCTTGATGTCTAATTCTCACAAATTTGTTTGGATATTTTTCTGTATACTTTCTTTTTACTAACTGAAGTTTCCAGGTTTCATTAAACAAAGTCTTCAGCCCAATCTGCAATAATTGCTTGCATTTAATCTGTGATTAGTTTCACCCGCGACTCCATTTTGCATCAAAGATAAATATCAATCAAAACAACTCATGTACCAGCCTTTTTACAAAAGCTCTCTCTCTTTCCTTTTTTGTTTTTATAATAAGGTTTTTTTTTTGTTATTAACCTATTATGTTAAGATTTGGCCTCTGGCTTGTTACTGCATTTTTAAATGGATTTTTAAATTGGTGATATGCTGTTGTAATTGCAGACCCAAGCTTCATTCCATCTCAACTGCCTTTCAGAAAAGCTGTAAACTTGAGAATGTCACAAGTCGAGCATAACTTACAGCACAACATCGGAAAATATAAAAGACTCTGAGTAATGTAAAATGGAATATGTTAAATATTCCCATACTTAGCTGGTAACACTACAATCATTATCACCAAAGGAGCTATCTCTTACTTTATCGAAGAAACAGCTTATGCAAGGATGGCAAGGGCAAATATCTGCAGCGAGGATAAAGTAAAAAGGAAAGGCCTAAGAACTCTCGCAAGAGTGACCGAAGAAGGTAGACTGGATCAAAGAGGAAATGAAAATTACTGATGTTGCCCCGGAGGACACCTGTGTCACACCAAATGGAGGAGACATTGCAGACAAGCGGACCCTGCAATTGTGTGGGACTAACGCTAGAAAGACGAAGAAGAAAGGACTGAAAACTGGCTAGCCTGAATATAATGGGGAAGGCTTGATCACGTTTTAAGTTGAAAGAAATGTTACATCTAATGGCGAGTTACAGCAAGTTCAGTTAATCTGGCACTTTTATTACTGTGGCAAACCAGCTTAAACCTCCTATTTTACATATTATTTAATGCTGGATGGCATTCATCTGGTATGATCAGATAGAGTGCAAAAAATAGGTGGGGGCCTGGAGATTTATATGAATGAGAAATATAAGAAGGCAGTACATTACAATTAAAGCTGATATGTGTAATCCAGACTGAAATGTTGGCTAAATTTGTCTGCGTTACTGCATTATCCTGTTGATCTTTATTTTTAAACTTGGCAACAGAAATGGCCAATACTGTAAAGATGAGTCATTCTGAATGCTGGTGACTTAAACCAGGCAACTTTGGATGGAGCAAACTTCTAACAGCATGTTCCTTTTTTGGACATAACAAGCTAGACCTGCTGTATTCAAATGCTAATGTCTTTAAATGTAAACCTCTGGTTTACTGTCTTAGTAGTATCACCTCTCCAATATCCAAGCCAGAAGTATTTGGGGGGTTGTTGTATGTTGGTTATGATATTTAGCAGCTCTATGTGCCGCTTGGTGCCGCACATACACTAAAGGCCCATTTCTACTCGGGTATGCAGACACGGCTGTGCACAGAGGATGCTCATCCTGGTCTATGTATAGTTCAGGCATTTGATGCACAGCACTGCACGACACTGCATGGATGCAGAATCTCCCAGCTTTATCCCTTAAGTTTTTCGTTGCTTTTACATCTCAATCTCAGAGATTTTTTCATTTCTGCCTGCATAAACTTTCATCTTTGCTAATGGGCAGGGTGATTTCTCAATATGAATCTATGAAAATGTGGCTATTGCTGTTTTTAATGTTAGATTGTGCAGGTGAAGGTAGTGACACGTCACACAATTGTTCCTCCAACGAGCACATGTTTTCTTGTCTAGGGCATGCACAGTCGATGCACACAGGCAGGCATAGTGCTGTGCAGTTACAAAATTCTGGAGACACTGATGGTGAAATTTATGTCACACGCAACCTAGTAGACCTTTGTGGTGATGCAGAGGAATCAAATATAAACATGTCTTAAGTGTATGAAAATCTCAGTCAAGAGAAAGATAAAGGAAGACATATTCTCAAAGCCAGTGAAAGAACCTGAGGGACCAGGAGTAGATTGGATGAGAAACAATCTCTGGGGAGTGAGTGAGGAGTGCCATTCCAGGGAAACATTGATTTTTTTTGTGTGTTTATTTCATAACATTGATACTGATAACTTTTTAAAGTGCCATCATATTGCTGAATATGAAGGGAAACATAGAAAACAAAATCAGCATAAATGTATGCAATCAAATAAATACAATATAAAATTTGCTCCAAGTGTCTTTAGTAGTCAGGATCAAAGAACATTAATCATAATTCAGTAAAGTTCAAATATAATTACTCTACACCAAAAATACAGTTTGCTATTACTTTCATTTTTCATTCCCTTCCTCATTTCCTTCCTTCTTACTTTAAAAGTGCTTGGCAATACAGTAATTCTCTCATGAATGTTATCCTTCCTTCTTATCAATGGTCAATTACTGTTTAAAACCACTTTTCAAAGCAAACCCTTCAATTTTAGCAAATTGACATTCTTTGAATTCAGAGATGATAACACTTAGCCAGTATTCTGAACAAGTCAGACAGCATCCATTTCCTAATCTTTAGATCTGTATTGTTAATTTAAAGCAGCTAATTTTAAAAGTGACGCTTTTGATTGTGGAGGCCAAAGTGGTGGTATGGGGAGAGGGATGCTGGGGAGCCTTTTTTAGTATGTAAGTAATTCATCAGGATATGGGGATCAAGTCTCCCATTTTCTTTTATAAGCAGGACCATCAGTCATAATTAATGTCAGTAAAGTAAACAGCTTATTGTCCTGTATATAAAGAAGGACTGAGAGCCACATGACCTCTCACCTCCATGTTTAGTCACTCGAGGCATGCAGGAGAAAGCATTGCTAAAGCACACATAAACCATCAAGCATGACATGCAATGGCATACTCATCTGGCGCAGTTAGAATGTGCGTGTGTGTGTTCTAGTGTCTCGAGGGAGAGTGTTTGTAATGACAGACGTTACCGGCACTTTGTGTTCTGATGTGATGTCCAACCAGGTGGTTCACAGGAAATCGGAGGCTTATTGTAGCAGGAGCTGCAGGGACGTGCTCCCCCTGAGGCCTACAGACAGCAGCAATGTTTTAACTCTTAACTCTAAATCCAAACTATTTTCAATGGGATTCCTGTCATGTCTGAGTATTTCATTTAGCTAACTGCATTCCAGATACAGGTGTCCATGCTTCGGAAAAGTCATCTACTGCTTTTATCCCAATGTTCACTTACCAGATCACAATTGTGTGGATGAAATTCTCCAGCATGTAGCATTTTTCTGCTCTCATTAGAGTATAGAACTAAGCCCAGCATTGAACTGAGGTGCACTATAATTAGGAACATATTTATCTTTCTTTACCTCTAGGAAAAATAATTTTATTTTATTTAGTGAAAAATAATTCTCTCCATTCAGTGGCGTAGCTGGAGTTCATGCCTCTCGGGGAGGGGCGGTGCTTCAATTTGCCGCTCTCCAACATATCTGAATAAGTTAACTTATTTAAATAGAAAATTAAATTGACGTATAGAGAAAAATTAAGAATAAGTTTGCATAGATTTATTCATATATAGAGAAACAGCAATAATTTTTCATATATAATTATTTACAACCATCAGCTATGCAAGAATATAGTATAGATGCTCTGTGAAAACCAGAACCAATGTAGTGTACAAGTGATAGGTGGGAATGTTTTTTGCGCATTCCGATTGATAAAGAAACAAAAATATAAATTGTAAATTAGTTGTTTATCTTCCTAGAAATTATTATCGCTGTAATTTTAATCTTCATTTTTGTTATTGCCTCATAAGTTTCAACTTCTGTGTCTGATACCATCACAGAAGAACAGTCTGAAAATTATTTTTGATGCATTTGTGGGTAAAAATCAGAGAATTTTACTTTTTTCATTCATGAGTGATATTTTTCTGAACACTGCTGCTTACGCACGAATTGTACTGAGCCTTTTGGTCAATAATGCCTCCCCCAAAAATGTGCCACCCGGGGCAGACCGCCACCGGCGCCCCCTAGCTACGCCACTGTTCACAGTGACAAACTCTGCTGTTGCACTAGCATGTCATGACGAGCAGGATCAGGGGGAAAAAAAGTATACGATATCGATATGTTTTTAGCAGTGGCAGTGCAATAAAATACAAAAGACAGGATGTACTGAAAAAGCTTACAAAAATCCTAACACATGGCTAGAGCTAGACAGCAAACCCAAGCAAAACTCATGAGATCGTCTCACAGCATTGATTGTATTAAGTGAGAAAGGAGAAAAGGCAAACAGCCTTAAACTAAGAAAACAAAAGAAATAAAAGTACAAAATTAAAAAAGTAGTGGCACAAAAGGAAAAATACACAGGCTTCTTCAAAAATATCAGAAGAGGTTATAATATGACCTGCTGTGAACTGGAGTTCCATAGCACATAAGTCACAAAAAGCTGCAAAAGCACTTCCAATAATGCCCACTAGACTCCCAAACCCCAGCTGGATAAACAGGCAAACTCAGCAACTTCATAAAAATAAGAAAGGTTTTATTCTTCACAAAAATTATCTGCTGCACAGTTAATCTCCGTAGAGCACAATGGCAAAATGGAGTTGCCTAAAAATACAAGGCAATCCAAGGCAAACACAGTTCGTATACATAAATCCCAAGGCAATGTCAAAAGGCAGAAAACACAAGTACAGGAAAAAAACAAGAACTCACTAATACCCCATAAAGCATTTCCAAATGCACCACCAGGAACTAGGGGAGACCCTTCAATTTATAGGGCATGTTTCTGCCTGCTTCCTGAAGGACCACTTACAAAACGCATGGAACATAGCTGAGGGACTAAAACTTAAACATAAGCAAAGACAAATAAAAACAAATAAACGTAATACATACAAAAGAACCAACAATGAACAAAGACAACATAAAACATGAATTTGAACCCCAGCTATGGGAGAAACCCTGGATGAGTCATGATAATGACCATGTTTCTGTTATAATTTGACTTTTGAACTTATAGTCCTCATTTTGTATGTTTTGTGCACAAATAATTTATTTTGTACTATTTAAAATTATCGTATCGGATTTTTGGATGGTTGCTACCATTTTAGGACATTCATTGCATTGTTTAAAGTCTCTATAACTATTACAGTAATGTGACATCGCACAATGAATTGTGTCATCAAATCACACCTATAATAGATGGTGGCACAGAGCATCCTGAATCCTTGTATTGGATCTTTTTGATTTCCATTCTCCCTTTGTCTTTCTTGCTTCTTTCTCATAAGCGCTAAAAGACTTTAGTGTACCTGTTGTTTGTTCTTTTGACACTGATTCTTGTTTATTTTTATTAGGATTTTGGCAATTATTATTTTGAATTCTTTTCAGTTTTCTGACCCTTTTGCCTTTTCCTGACTACACCTCCATCTGCTCCTTTGTGCCTCCACTTCCTGTTCCATTTGTAGACTATACCACTCAGATGTTAACAGCTTCTAAGCCTACTTTTGAAGTGTCCAAAATAGATCTCTAGACTAAATGGCCACACCAACAACAATTTTTATTTGTACAATACTACACATTTTCATCTAGTTTACCTGTGTGTCTTATAAATGCTGATTGATTTTGTTTTACGTCATTTCCTTGGCAATCACCATCCTGAGACTATGTTGCTTGGATGAAACATTAGATTGCTAGAGAGCACATTACGTTATCAGTAGAATAACACATTACTCAGATATATATCATGCTATTTACATCTCAGACAGAGATGTAGTACAAGCAAATTTAAAAATAATTAAATAGATTCAATTATTTCACCTCTATCTACAGTAAGTGTTCAGATAAACTAAAAAAGAAAACAAAAACGATCATGCAGGTGTGTGTTTAGTAGTGTTATTTAAATTTTCTGGTTCCTGACTTTAGGTTTTTGTTTCTTACTTTGATTCTTGGCTTAAGGTTTTGATTAGATGAAGGATATACTAGTCTCTTGGTTCTGACTTTTAGCTTGTTTAAATTTTCCTCTCCTGGGGTCAGATTTATAAAACTTGCATATGCATAAAAAAGGGTTGAAATGTGAATATGCAACTTTCCATGCAAAAGTCAAGCTTTAGAAAGAAAACTAGTTTGTAGAACTTGCTTATATTTACAGCAGCTCTGGCCCATCCATATGCAACGAAAGTGGCAATTGATGACACCCCCGATAAAGTAGTTTTTTTTTTTTTATTTATTTAATGTGAGGCACTTTTCCATCTGGATTACCCAGTATATGTAGAAGGTTGTTGTGAGGATAAACAGATTGAATTTAAGAAACAAATGTTTATAATGAACATAACACTGCTACCTACAAGCTGCTAGAATAAAAGTGACAAGGGGCTATTGAAGAACTGCATGCTGTCATATACCTCCACTATATATACAGTGCATCCGGAAAGTATTCACAGCGCATCACTTTCTCCACATTTTGTTATGTTACAGCCTTATTCCAAAATGGATTAAATTCATTTTTTCCTCAGAATTCTACACACAACACCCCATAATGACAATGTGAAAAAAGTTTACTTGAGGTTTTTGCAAATTTATTAAAAATAAAAAAATTCAGAAAGCACATGTACATAAGTATTCACAGCCTTTGCCATGAAGCTCAAAATTGAGCTCAGGTGCATCCTGTTTCCCCTGATCATCCTTGAGATGTTTCTGCAACTTAATTGGAGTCCACCTGTGGTAAATTCAGTTGATTGGACACGATTTGGAAAGGCACACACCAGTCTATATAAGGTCCCACAGTTGACAGTTCATGTCAGAGCAAAAACCAAGCATGAAGTCAAAAGAATTGTCTGTAGACCTCTGAGACAGGATTGTCTTGAGGCAAAAATCTGGGGAAGGTTACAGAAAAATATCTGCTGCTTTGAAGGTGCCAATGAGCACAGTGGCCGCCATCATCCATAAGTGGAAGAAGTTCGAAACCACCAGGACTCTTCCTAGAGCTGGCCGGCCATCTAAACTGAGCGATTAGGGGAGAAGGGCCTTAGTCAGTGAGGTGACCGAGAACCCGATGGTCACTCTGTCAGAGCTCCAGAGGTCCTCTGTGGAGAGAGGAGAACCTTCCAGAAGGACAACCATCTCTGCAGCAATCCACCAATCAGGCCTGTATGGTAGAGTGGCCAGACGGAAGCGACTCCTTAGTAAAAGGCACATGGCAGCCCGCCTGGAGTTTGCCAAAAGACACCTGAAGGACTCTCAGACCATGAGAAACAAAATTCTCTGGTCTGATGTGACAAAGATTAAACTCTTTGGTGTGAATGCCAGGCGTCACGTTTGGAGGAAACCAGGCACCACTCATCACCAGGCCAATACCATCCCTACAGTGAAGCATGGTGGTGACAGCATCATGCTGTGGGGATGTTTTTCTGCGGCAGGAACTGGAAGACTAGTCAGGATAAAGGGAAAGATGACTGCAGCAATGTACAGAGACATCCTGAATGTAAACCTGCTCCAGAGCGCTCTTGACCTCAGATTGGGGTGACGGTTCATCTTTCAGCAGGACAACGACCCTAAGCACACAGCCAAGATATCAAAGGAGTGGCTTCAGGACAACTCTGTGAATGTCCTCGAGTGGCCCAGCCAGAGCCGAGACTTGAATCCGATTGAATATCTCTGGAGAGATCTTAAAATGGCTGTGCACTGACGCTTCCCATCAAACCTGATGGAACTTGAGAGGTGCTGCAAAGAGGAATGGGCGAAACTGGCCAAGGATAGGTGTGCCAAGCTTGTGGCATCATATTCAAAAAGACTTGAGGCTGTAATTGCTTCCAAAGGTGCATCGACAAAGTATTGAGCAAAGGCTGTAAATACTTATGTACATGTGATTTCTCAGTTTTTTTATTTTTAATAAATTTGCAAAAACCTCAAGTAAACTTTTTCACATTGTCATTATGGGGTGTTGTGTGTAGAATTCTGAGAAAAAAATGAATTTAATCAATTTTGGAATAAGGCTGTAACATAACCAAATGTGGAAAAAGTGATGCACTGTGAATACTTTCCGGATGCACTGTATGCTTCTACAGAAAGATGGAGCCATTTCAGTCCCACAGAATTTCCCTCGCACAGCCCATCTTTGAGAAGCTAAACAAGTTCCAGACAGTTATTGGTCTTTTAAATTATTTTAAACGAAAGCAATATAATTTTTAAGCAATTGAAAACACATTACAAAACATTTCATTGCCATTCTTTTAGACCCCTGAGATAAAGCCCAGGTAGGCCCGCATATTTATCCAGCCTCGTTGGTGACCTATCCAGGAGGCTAAATGCTGGAATATGTCCAGTGTCTACAATTCTGAATTGGATTATGCAGGTTTGAGAATGTTGTTGTTGTAAACCTTTTAGATACCACACTTAGTTTGGCCACTATAGTAGAATTTTGTTATATGCAAGTTCAATACAAATTACATTTGGTGCTAGCTTTGAACAACCAGTAAATCTGCAGAATTCCATCTAGTGCAAAATCTGGCATTAGTCCAGGGTGAAAGGTAGCGAATGTTACATTGCAGGCAAAGAGTTTCCAGATAAAGTAAAAGAACAAGAGATGGTATCACCTACTTTTGAATTTTCCAAGGGTGTCCAGAGGGCAATAACTCCTGAAAATGCAGAAATTCCAAAATAGAGATATTTATAAGATGCTACCATTGGTATCCCAGAGAAGTCAAATTTGCATAAACAAATGGCTGAATGTTTAGCAGCACCAGAGGAGTTACTTCACCAGGAGCAAAACAAAGTGTGAAAAAATCTTGTTGGAGTAAAAACTGACATCCAACCAGGCAAGGAACCAGTGAAGCAAGGTTGGACATCCAGCTGGCAGTGAAAGCCTGTAAAACAGGGACTCGCAGCCAGCCAAATGAACTCCCCAGAAAGAGCATCATTTTTTAACTTCACTGGGACCACAAACAGAAAATGATTATGAGTACTAAATGTAAGTTCAGTCCTTTTTCTGCCTGTTGAGATGATATTTGTATGTTGTGTGCCCTGCACTATGTGCAGTATATATAGTTTAGGTCTTCCTGCCAAAGTATTAAGGATGATTTTTTTTTCTTGGTGACATAAATAGGTGTTAAGTGCTTGTGGTTTTGTATGTGTGTATACGTCAAAAATGTAGTTGACATAGAGTTGATGGGGAAAAATATGCACTATGGAGGACTAGGAACCCGATAGCTATTAGATAAACTGAAAATTGGCCAAAATCAGCAGCACTGAATCAACCACAGGATGAATGGGAAACAATGAGATAAGGGGTCTATGAAATAAAAACTTAGTCCCTTGACACCCAGTTGAGCAGTTTAAACCCAGACCCAATATTCAGCACTCATCATGTATGTCACAGGTGAAAGGAAGAGTACACTCATAATCTATAATTCCATAATGCAGAATGTTAGCATTCCAAACTTTGTCAAACCAGCAGTTAAAGTAAAATGCCTCTATGGAGCTAAGGTATTTTAAATTGCATAATGCCATCTCTTTTCTGTAAGGACAAAGAAATTGGAGTCACAAAAATAGTTGCAATACTTTCTTTACCTTTTGAGAAAGAAAACAAACACCATCCACATATAGGCATGTCAAATCAAAACAACCAGTGGGCGCAGACAAACAGATGCCGATCTACAATACATATGACATCTCATACATTTGCAGCATATAACAATTTGAAGTTTCTGGCTGACAATGAAGTATCCAGTTTTCTGCTAGATGTTGGCACTCAGAGCACTATCCAGCCCACAGCTTAATGATATTAAATTGCCTGCTATCTGTTTTCCCACCTATTCATGCTCTGAAGCTGCTATCCAGAATTATTGTGAGACATCTTATGAATTAAGTCATGAAACAATATAATAACTAAAAAAATTTGGACCTGAGTGTCAGTAAGCTTTGTGCCCTTGGAACCAAGTTACCCAAACTATTCTATAACATTTCAGTAATTATTTACAACAACAACATTTATTTATTTAGCACATTTTCATACAAAAAAATGTAGCTCAAAGTGCTTTACAAAATGAAGAATAGAAAAATAGAAGACACAGTAAGAAAATAAAATAAGTCAACATTAATTAACATAGAATAAGTAAGGTCCAATGGCCAGGGTGGACAGGAAAAACAAAAAAAAAACTCCAGACGACTGGAGAAAAAAAAAAAAAATCTGTAGGGATTCCAAACCAAGAGACCGCCCAGTCCCCTCTGGGCATTCTACCTAACAGTCCTCTTTGGATTTAGGGTTCTCACTGAAGGATTTGATGATGATGGTCATGTAGACTTCTGGCTTTCAGTCCATCAATGTTGGAGCATCATGATGCTTTGAGTAGGTGGTGGTGGCGCAGGCCGCCACCACAAAGAAACCGGAAAAAGAAACAGAAGAGAGAGTAGGGGTTAGTACGAATTTTAGAGCCACTATGAATAGTTATTATGATGAATTGAACATGCAGAGTATCCAGATTAAGTTAAAGTGAAGTTAGGAGAAAGTCATGTTAAAGTAATGTGTTTTCAGCAGTTTTTTTAAAATGCTCCACTGTATTAGCCTGGCGAATTCCTATTGGCAGGCTATTCCAGATTTTAGATGCATAACAGCAGAAGGCTGCCTCACCACCTCTTTCAAGTTTAGCTTTTGGAATTCTAAAGAGACACTCATTTGAAAATCTGAGGTTACGATTTGGAATATAGGTGTCAGACATTCCGATATATAAGATGGAGCAGATTATTTAAGGCTTTATAAACCATAAGCAGAATTTTAAAGTCAATTCTGAAAGACACAGGTAACCAGTGTAGTGACATCAAAACTGGAGAAATGTGTTCGGATTTTCTTTTCCTAGTTAGGATTCTAGCAGCTGCATTCTGCACTCATTGCAAATGATTTATGTCTTTTTTGGGTAGTCCTGAGAGGAGTGCGTTACAGTAATCTAGTCGACTGAAAACAAAAGCGTGAATTAATTTCTCAGCATCTTTCAATGATATAAGAGGTCTAACTTTAGCTATGTTTCTTAAGTGAAAAAATACTGTCCTAGTGGTCTGATGAATATGCGATTTAAAATTCAGGTTACAGTCAACAGATACTTCCGTCTTAACTTTTAATCCTAATGCATCAAGTTTTTCTCTGATAACCTCATTGAATTATTGCCAATCACTAAAATTTCAGTTTTCTCTTTATTTAGTTTGAGAAAATTACTATTCATTCATTCAGAAATACCAGTAAGACATTGTGTTAGTGAATCGAGAGAGTCGATGTCATCAGGTGCTATTGATAAATACAGCTGTGTGTCATCAGCATAGCTGTGGTAACTCACGTTGTAACCTGAGATAATCTGACCTAACGGAAGCATGTAGATTGAGAAGAGCAGCGGACCCAGGATAGAGCCTTGTGGAACACCATATAGTATATCATGTGTCTTTGAGATGTGATTACCACAACTCACAAAGAATTTTCTCCCTGCCAGGTAGGATTCAAACCAATTTAAGACACTGCCAGAGAGGCCCACCCATTGACTAAGGCGATTTCTAAGAATATTGTGATCAATGGTGTCAAATGCGGCACTCAGATCTAAGAGGATGAGAACAGATAAATGGCCTCTGTCTGCATTTACCCAAGTCATTTACTACTTTAACAAGTGCAGTTTCTGTGCTGTGATTTGTTCTGAAACCTGACTGAAATTTATCAAGAATAGCATGTTTATTGAGGTGGTCATTTAATTGCAAAATGACTGCCTTCTCTAGAATTTTACTTAAGAAGGGCAGGTTAGAGATGGGTCTAAAATTTTCAAAAGCAGAGGGGTCAAGATTATTTTTCTTGAGCAGGAGTTTAACTACAGCAGTCTTAAGACAGTCTGGGAAAACCTCTGTATTTAATGACGAATTTACTATGTCAAGAATATTATCAATTAGCACGCCTGATACTTCCTTGAAAAACCTTGTTGGTATTGGGTCAAGGACACAGGTGGATGGTTTCAGTTGAGAGATTGATTATTCTATGTAAATCAGGTAAATCTATCCTGGTGAAAGAATTTAATTTGTTTATAACGGAGTACTGGGGCTTAGGAGGTTGCGCAGTGTTGGGGAGATATACTATATTATTTCTAATATCACTAATTTTTTGATTGCAAAAATACAGCAATGTTCTCACAGGTTTCACTGGAAGTATTCTGGGGGCATTCCTTTGTGTCACCTGGGTTTAACAGACGATCAATTGTAGAAAATAAGACTCTGGGATTACTAGCATTGTTATTTATAATCTTAGAGAAATAGCAGCGCCTCTTAAGACGGACTGTGTTATTGTATTCTGTTATTTTAACCTTTAATATCTCATAATGGATAGTTTATTTTCGTTTTCCTCCGTTTACGCTCAGCTCTACGACATGTTCTTTTTAAATCAGACACTCTTTGGGTCTTCCATGGAATAACAACACTAGAAGATTTTTTAACTGTCTTTTCAGGTGCAACTATGTCAACAGCAGCTCTTACTTTAGAATTAAAGTTTTCCACCTTACTATTTACATTATCCTCGCTATTATAGTTGGCACTATAAATGGACTGATTGCTTAGAATGTTTGAAAGTTTTAAAGCTGCTGATGAGTCAAAGAAGCATTTTTTAACATTATGCTTCTCATGAATGTTTTCTATCATTATTTCTATATTAAATAGTAGAAGAAAGTGGTCTAAAGGACGAATATCAATGATCTGCTTCACATCAACTTTTCACTGCTCTGATGCTGAAACTCTGATCATAAAATAGGTCATTGCAATAGCATTTGACATGAAGAATTTATGATTAATTGCAGAATTATGGTATTTGAGGGTTCCTCTAGAGTGCCTCTTTCTCTTGCACGATTTGGCTGAAAAACTAATCAGCACATCGTCATCTCATAACTGGCTTAAGTTTCGAGTTTGGTATTTTTCAATCTAGCCATTTTAGCTCTAGACTGTCCTCAAGAAACTGTGAAATACAGACAAAAACACAAACAACATAATCGAGATATCGATGTTTTCAGTATTAGGGGACCCTTAAATGTCGAGATCCGTCAAAAACTGGAGACTGAAATTTTTGACGAATTTAAAGTTTTCACTCCTCCCCCATAGACAATACGTTATGGTGGGGGTGTACACAAAGCAAAAATAAAGTAACTAATTAATAGTCTAAAAAAGTATAATAAAGCAGAAATTTTAGACAAGGAGGTGATTTTGTGTTAATTCTGTATACTGTTTTTAAAACCTAGGTGAATTTACATTCTTTTTGGTACTTATATTTGATATTAAAACAGATTCCTGCACAATTATAGTATTAATTAATAGATCACTAGGACCATATTAATTGTTCATGATTGAATTTGGCAGCCTTTTATCTGATTTAGCTATAAGTTACGGTTATGTAGTGTGAATGGGAGATTTTAATATCCACACTTTTAGAAAATGTGTTAATCACATGTGAATCACATGTGGGTTTTGCTAGAGTATTACAGGCCCATCTCACTGTCATAATCACACATTGGATCTCATTGTTACTTACGAATTATTTCTACTCATTATTCAATTACATCTGACTTCCTCCTGTCCTTACAATTGCAATTATTGTGAAGGATAGTGTGACATCTGACTCTGTAACAAAATGTGTAGATATTTTGAGAAACTCACACTTAATTATGGAAAACAGTCAAGATCAACTGAAACATCTTCTTCTTTCGGCTGCTCCCGTTAGGGGTTGCCATAACAGATCATCTTTTTCCATATCTTTCTGTCCTCTACATTTTGCTCTGTCACACCCATCACCTGTATGCCCTCTCTCACCACATCCATAAACCTTCTTTTAGGCCTTCCTCTTTTTCTCTTACCTGGCAGCTCTATCCTTAGAATCCTTCTCCCAATATGCTCAGCATCTCTCTTCTGCACATGTCCAAACCAATGCAATCTTGCCTCTCTGACTTTGTCTCCCAACTGTCAAACTTGAGCTGACCCACTAATGTCTTCATTTCTAATCGGATCGATCCTCGTCACACCCAGTGCAAATCGTAGCATCTTTAACTCTGCCACCTCCAGCATCGTCTCCTGCTTTCTGGTCAGTGCCACCATCTCCAACCCATATAACAGCTGGTCTCACTACTATCGTGTAGACCGTCCCTTTCACTCCTGCTGATACCCGTCTGTCACAAATTACTCCTGACTCTCTTCTCCAACCATTCCACATAATCATTTTAAATTAAAATATATCAGAAACTAGAGTGTGGATAGAAAGCAACCAAATTACAGGTTTTCCAAAGTGCACGGAAAAACAGTGTTAAAAGTTGTAAAAGCTAATTTTAATGCCTGATCTATTCCAGACTAATAGATGACAACAGAAATAATTGTCATGTACTGCTTAAAACGGTTCCTAATATAATAAATTCTGGTCTTCCCCGCATATTCCCTACCAACATTAATGATAAAACTGAAAATATAAGACCCACGATTTCAGCATCATCTTGCAAAACAAAATATTGCAATGTCAAAACCTCTGATACATTATAAATTAAAAAAATTATTTCTCACCCACTTACTGTACCTTTGGTAGGTTATTAGAGAATTTCCTGGATGAATTTATATAGTCTATGCACTGATTAGAGTGTTTACTGCTCTTTTTGTTGTAAACTGAGAGAGTTCAGGATATTTTTCCATTATGCAGCCATGTCATCTTTGTTTCCTCTGCTGTTTGGGGTGTTTGGATTCTCCCGTTGTTCTGGTGTTCTCCAACAATTTTGTGGATTGTGTGGCACCAATTACTTCTTTGGAGCAACAGCTTAAAGGTTGTTTCAAGCATATCCCAGCTTTAATGGACAGAACTTCACTCAAACATTTGAAACCTTTTACTCCTTTGGACTACCTGCTTTTTTTTTGATCTCTTCTTCTCCTTTCTGATTTCTGATTTTTGGTTACATCTCCCGTTTGTTTGAAAAACAGTTTTGACTTTTGGTGACAACCTTAGCTTGTTTTTAGACTATGCATATTTCCTGGTCCTGTACTTTAAAAACTTTACTGTCTCACCCTGAATCTGCATACTTTCATCTCTTTGCACACTGCACTTTAGTTTTTTTTTTCACTTGATAACAAAACAGGAGATGCTAACTTTCATTTCTAAAATAAAACCTACTACCTGTTCCAATATAACTAGTGAAAACCTCAATGGATATTCTGGCAATACATTATCAGTAGCTTATAAATTATAAAGCATTATCAATAGTTCATTACTGACTGGCACAGACTCTAATGCAATAAATTGTTATTTGCTAGACTATTATTACAAAACTCAAGGTTAAAACCACATATGTTTAATAATTATTGAGCCGTTTCAAGTGTACCATTTCTTTGAAATGTACTTGAAAAAGTAGTTGCCACACAGTGTCAGTCTCATGTTACACGTCACAATTTATTTGAGAAATACCATTCTGGCTTTCAAACAGAACAACAGTACAGAAGCAGCACTTACGTGTTATAAATTACATCTAATGTCTCCTGATGAAGGAAATTCCAGAGCAGTTATGTTGTTAGATTTAATCTCTCATTTGTATTATGTATTGTACCTTGTTTTTAAATTTTAGGTATTAAATCTTTCTCACTGTGGTGGGTTGGCACCCTGCCCAGGGTTTGTTTCCTGACTTGTGCCCAGTGTTGGCTGGGATTGGCTCCAGCAGATCCCAGTGACCCTATAGTTAGGACATAGCGGGTTGGATGATGGATGGGTGGAAATCTTACTCATTTGTTAGTGTAACAAACATTGCAAGTTAACAGTTATTTCCTAAATGAATGAACCTATATAATGTATCATTCACAGATTACATGGAACCTGTTTTTGCCATTATAGGATCACAAGGTTTGATTAGTCAGCTCTACTATGCTGCTACTGCATTCCTCCTGCAATGCACCATGTTTTTTTTCTCCTGAACAATGTGCTCAATGAAAGAAGACTTTTGCTGTTTGGGTAGTGACTAGAAATTCCCCTCTTTCATGTTTTTTATAATACCTACATTTTACTCTAGCATGATGGTTAAAGCCCGGCACGTTTGTTTCATATTGAGCATTTGCACTACCTGGCTCCACTGACAATAACCATAGCATAACTGGGAGCGGTGAGCATGAAAGACAATGTTCTGTGCCAAATGGATGATGAGCCTTGGCAGGTACTATTGGTTTCAGTTACAGCACCTTAACAATGCAAAGCTGTGTGACATAAAGAAGATATGGGATTCAGAGTACAATGCCCACTGTCTTAGTCAGGTACTGTTCATCAGAACTCACTAAAGTAGTTCTGCTTTAATAACACAGACACCAAAATTAAGCTACTGTATATGTTTGGCAGATGCCTTTAGCCAAAAAAACTCACAAGATCAGGTCATATAACCAATTTTTATACATTATATTTTTTGTACATAAAAATATAAAATGCTGCTTATGTGTTTGTGTGGACCTTTCTTTGCAAAATTTTGGACAGATTCCATATTTTTAAAGGGAAGGACCATATGCTGTGTTTCATCCCAAAACCTTTCCCCTTGAGAAACTGTTTAATGATCACACTTGAGCTTTATCGGGGACACATTTTAGGCACTTGCCACAGGTATGCAAACTTGCTGACTAAACTTGGGTTTACTCAGTGAAAACTTGCTAAAATATTTTCTGACAGTGAATTTATTTAGTGATGGCACCTATACTTTATTGCACCCCAGGCAGTGCCTACTGTCTCTGCAAATATTTATAAATATATACTGTGTATATATATATATATATACAGTACTGTATATATATATTATTTATATATATATACATATATATATATATATATATATATAGAGAGAGAGACATAAACACAGCATTGGTCAAAAGTTTTAGATCGCCTCAGCTTTTCCAGTTTTTCTTCAACTTTATTAAGTTGAAATGCAATGAATGACCTAAAATGGTAAAAAGTTAAGCAGTAAACTGTCAAAGGTTTACATTTAAAGTTTAGGTTAGCAAAATCTGAAAAACAAGAAAATATCAGAATTTTACAAATGGGCCTCCTTTGGGGAACAACTAATAGATTACAACCTACAGATGTTCTGCAGCAATTAAAGCAAATTAAGCCTTGCAAGTTGAAGCAAACAATTTGCACAGGTGTCCCATCTTACATTGATTACTTAAAAATCCTCTGTCTGTCTTAAAGCAGGGTTGGAACAGGCTATGTTACTACACCCTTTATAGTACTACTTGGACAATATTCCATTGACAATAGTAAGAAAAAGGTAATTGACAAATTAAATGAGAAAGAACATTGTTACTCTTAGAAGTGTAAGACTTTCATTTAGAGAAATTGTAAAAAAAAATTCAAGTGTCAGTGAGTACGATGTCCTACACAATCTAAAGCCAAGTGGAAATTGGAAAAAACTCTATTATGAATAGATATGGAAGACCCAGAGTCACAACCCAATCAGAAGACAAGTTTCTAAGGGTCACCAGCTTGTGTGATAGGTGCCTCACAGCATAACAGCTTCAAGTACAGCTTAACAGTGGTCGAAAAAAGCCAGTCTCAGTTTCTACTGTGTGTATTTGTGGTATATACAGCAGGTTTAACACAGTAACCAGATTGGTAGAGAGATGAGGTAAGTGTTTATATACCTATTGATATCTATTCTGATAGAAGATACAGCTTAGTACTTGCATTAGAATGAGCTTCTCTTGATCATCTAAAGTATTCTAAGAATACTGACGTTCACTCGCTTCCCAGGGGGAAATTTGTTTTTTTACAGAAGCCCTTTCAATAATTAAATAAATACATACATAAATAAATACACACACTATAGTCTTAACACACATTAGAATGACTGAAAACGGAAGAAAATTTTAAAAAGAAAGAAAAGAAAACTTTTGACTTAGCTGTCACAGTCATAGTGAGGCATTATGCAGACGTATTGCTGTTGGTATAAAGGAGCCCCAGTAGTGTTTGTTGACACACTTCTGCGGAATAATTTGTTGGCTGCAAGGACTCAGTGTTAGTGTGTCAGACTGAGGATGTGCAGTATTTTTCATAATGTAACTCAGTTTTGTGTTTTTTCTCTCCTTTGTTACTACCTCCGGGGGCCCTGAGTGCGTCCCGTAACTGAGCCTGCCTTATTAATTAGCCTGTTGATTTATTGAGACTCTCTTGAAGAGATGTTACCAGCCCAGCACACCACGGCGAAGAAAACTGCATTAGCTATCACGGAGTTGTTGAAGAAATGTTTATAGCAGACTCAACTGAATTATCATAATTACATTTTTCCAATTCTCTCTGATAGGCTTCTTATCTAGAAAAACACTTTGTTTTTGTGCCTGGCACTGCTAACACTGCTAGCCTGTTTCTGGGTTACTTAGTCAGGCACCTCTACCCTACCATGTTCTTGAAATACCACTACTGCTTTGTTCATGTGCAGCCTGAACTTTTCCGTCTGCCCTTGGAACTTCAAGACTGGAACCCTTAAAAACAATGCATTGCTTGATTTTTTGTGGCGACGTTTAAAGAGTATGTGAAGTCACAAATACATATCTTGCTATTTTAGAGTAGTCATCATTATTAGGAATCAATTCAGTTAATTATGTAACATACAATTAAGCACTTTACCCATTGAAGAAAGATCAGAAGTTTATCGGTATTAATTTGCATTTCTACTTTATGTGTTTCATGTTGAGATATTTTTCAATACTGTCATTTGGTGGTTTTACTCTATGACAATATGATGATAGATCTTTGCTTTGTGTGATTTCTTATGGCAGTATTCAGTTTACATTTTATTATTTCTGGTGCAAGTGGCCTAATAAATTATGAAATTCAGTGTCTCTCCCTTACCTCTTCATGTGAACTTTACTGGTGAACATCATCAGCTGCTTTCCAATGTCAGTGCCGCAGCCCTGATTCTCCACATCTAGCTTCAATGATCTTTTTACTGCAGCACCCGTTGCCAATCCTAACCAGGATCCTTCTTGAGTTCACTACCAACCATATACCAAATTTAATGTATTTAAGCAGCTAAAGGGGGTTGTCTTTCCGCGCTTTAAGTTCCTGATTGTCAACTCCCTCTCACTTACTCGCTCAAACTAATTTACACACACACACACTCTCTACATGGCTTTTTAGGATGGCTTTTCCCCTTCTGACAATGTCAACTGCATTTTCATACCAAAAAAGCCACAGGTATGCATAATGAATTCACTTGGTTAAAGAAGACTCTCGGACAATGAATGAAGTACAGTAATAAAGATGGAAAAACGCACTATATACCATAGATAGATAGATAGATAGATAGATAGATAGATAGATAGATAGATATAACTAGGTAAGTAGCAAAATATGTAACATATAGCTTTGATCACATTAAAAGCAACCCCTCAGCTATGAGGAGGTTTTATGGAGCTGACACCTAAGTGTTTGTTTTCAGGATTATAAGATGCTGTGAATGACTTCATTTTTAAAATAGTAATGCAAAGAAGCCTTTAGAAGTAAAATTCAAAGTACAGTATATTAAAAAATATCTGCTACATTACAGATGAACTGCTGCCAAGCACTGCTCTTGCCAGTTACTGAGCAAACTTTATAAAGGCTCTTATTTAGTCATCAGCATCAGCATTTGGAGAAGTGTAAAAAATGAAGAGAAAATTATTCTTATGCTCCTGTCATGCAGGGCACATTGGCCATGATTGTCAAAGAAACAGCTGAACAATGTCTGCTACTTTCACTGTGCATCTTTAACAATCTGAAAGTGCAGAGGTGGTTAACAAGTGACACTGAAAAGCTCAAGCAATCCATCTGAAGCTCTGCACTGGTTGACCTTTTGACCTAACAGTGCCAATTAATATTACTTGCACTACTGGTCCAAGCAGTTCAATTTTTGTTGTTCTTGAGCAAGGTTGACACGAGTGTTGATCCAGGGTCACGGAGATCTTTGTTAAAACACATTATATAGCATGTATGTCACCAGTGAGCCTTTGCAGACTGATTAACTGCATTCTGATGTTATCTAGCTGGCAGTCACGATGTACAAGGCAACCTGAAATCCCCAGCAAGATGAACTCAGATGAGGCTACAAGACTCATTTATTTGTACATGTTTCAAAAGTAACAACTTAATGTTCATGAAAGAAAGCATACAAAACCTTATGTTGCAGTGAGGTCATCATATTAACCAGTATATAAAGCCAGCCTTTAGTAACATTACAAACCAGACAAACATACGTCTCATGGTTCCAAAATATTCTCACTCTACAATACATTCTAGGGTCCTCTGAACATTTGCCATTATCAGATGATTTTATATTACCAGATCTGTAA
Source organism: Polypterus senegalus (assembly GCF_016835505.1). Classification (NCBI taxonomy): domain Eukaryota; kingdom Metazoa; phylum Chordata; class Cladistia; order Polypteriformes; family Polypteridae; genus Polypterus; species Polypterus senegalus. The sequence continues at coordinate 97,579,736 of NC_053154.1, read as the reverse complement.
AAACAAAAAAAAAAAACTGATTGCCTATAAACGTTTTGTTCACATGGCTACTGGGAAGCAGACGGAGACATTCTGTTGAACTTAAAATGCTGACGCTGAAACATGATTGCGTTTAAAATTAATTAGGTTAAGTTCATGACACAGTAGAAAAAGTAAATTGCTTCCGCTCTGCTCAGTAATTTTCTAGGTGGCGTGTATCGAAGGCTTTGTTTGTCCATTTTTGTACACAGTACATCCTGTTCTTGTGTGGTGAGTAAAATGCCACTGCTGAATGTGCGAAGAATACAGAAAGAATGATATTTACGGGGCAAATGAACATGACCTGAACGCATGTAATATACTGTTTTCCTGACCTGAAATAAATTTCCTCTTTTTAGCCTGCTGTTGCTTTTAGGACCAAAGAGATACAGCTGTGAAATTCAATATGATTGGCTCAGACACAGGAGCAGCTTCAATTTTTAATGAATTGGAAAACCTATTTGTAAATGTATCAAATTCACATTTGAATGCTAACCAGTTTTGCTTTAGCCGCTGCACACTGTCCTGCTGTGAAGTCCATGTTTGATGAGGTTACTAATACAGCAATGGCTGTTTGGGTGTAAGCTGCTCAATTTGTAATGAATGGCAGCACATTTAAATGACCTGATGGCTCTTCATTGGTTTGTGATGGCAACGGTCATACTGCTCATAACCATCAGATTAGGATGTTTACTGTTGTTGCTGTGTGATCCTGTGTTATAAGAACTCAATAAAATTATCCACATTCAGTTAAACAGGTTGTGGTATAAATTCTAGGTGCCAGATGGGTAGCTGTAAGTGTCTTTTACAATGGTTGCAGGACCTAATGCAGAAAACCATGTTACATTGTTTATATGGACAGAGGGGTAAAGGTTCTAAGGACATGACTATGATTAAATGTCACCCCCATTTAAGATCCCAGAAAACATTGTATTCAAAAATCTAAGAGCTTAACTGCACCACAGAATGGTGTCCTTAATAAAGCATGCAGTTTTTTAAAAATTCATATCAAAAGCATTCACATTTTTTTAGTGTACAAGTGAAGACCTGATAAAATAGTGAATATTACTTAATTACAAGCTGATACATTCATCCGTCCCTTTTCTCCGAGCACATTTAATCCATTACAGGCCTATAGGGAGTTGATGTCCATCCTAGGTGCTCTGAAAACAAGGCTGAGATGATAGCCATTTACAGAGCACACTAAATAGACACCCAAACTCATTAAAGAATCAGTAAAGAGCTACCAACAAATCTTTGGGACTGAGGACAAAACTGAAATCCCTACATAAAGCTCACATCAACACTGGGAGAACATTTAAACTCCTCACTGCCTATCAGTTTGCCTATCAGGCACGTATAGGTGTGGGATGCTCTCATCAACATGATCCACAGTGCTTGCTCCCACTAAGTTGGTACCACAGTCAATAATGTTTTTTGACTTTTCCAGGGCTTTTGATACCATTCTGCCTCATCAACTGGGGAAAAAGCTCAAGGCTTTGAATCTTGACGATCCCACAATCTTCTGGATCATGGACTACCTGAGTCAGAAATGGTGGTGTGTAATAATGGAGCACTTCAGGGAACTCTACTGTCACCCTTCCTCTTTACCCTCTACACAACAGACTTCCAGCACAATACAGCTTTTGCCATCTATAGAAATTTTAAGATGACTTTTCCATCATAGGCTGCATTAATAATGACAATGAGTCAGAGTACAGGAAAGTTGTTGAGGACTTCATTTTGTGGTGCAGGGACATCAACCAGCAACTCAACATCAGCAAGAAAAAAGAATTTGTGATGGACTTCTGACATGTCAAGATGCCTTTGAGACCAGTCAACATTCAGAGTGTGGACAAGGAAGTGGTGCTGGGGGTTCACATAAACAACAAACTGGACTGGTTTTACAAAATAGATGTACTGCACAAGAAGGGCCAGAGCAAACAATACTTCCTAAGGAGACTGTTTTGATGTATGCAGGAAGCTGCTGAAAATGTTCTTTTGCTATGCTATGCTTCTCCACTTGGCAATAATATAACAAAATATATATAATATATATGTTACCGGCAATGTGTGAAAACCGGCATTCTATAGAACACCTAGGCAATGTATGCAATGCCTGAAATAGGATGTCAAAGTATGAAATACATCGCATTTCATACATTTCCTAGGCATTCTATACAATACCTAAACGGCAAACCGGCAGAGTGTAGAATAAGCTTATTCTCACCAGAACATTTCGTCAGTGGCGCCTGGATCTTTGTTCGTCCGTGTGGAAGCACGTGTGTTTGCTGTGCCGCAGCAGAGATTGTTCCATATATTGTGGTGGGTGAAGTACCGCTACAGAAGCTGACTCATATTATGCTGTGTGAAGATGGGAGAAGAGAATGTAGTGTACTGGCAAGAATCACGACATGCTGACATACGGCAACAGTTCTACAAAGAACTATCCCAAATACAAGCCAACGCTGCTAAAAATTGTGTTTTTCTAACGGAAGCCACTTACGAGAAGTTAGTGAATGATGTAACAAAGGCTAAAACAACTACTAAGAAGGAACCACGGAATTATTGGCTGCTGAAACGCTACGATGTGATAATGGTAGAGAACAAAAGAAAGTTGATTTATCCTGTTAAAGAAGGCATCAGTGCTATCCAGTTTTACATCAGAGATTCTGAATTATTTGACATACTTCACGACACTCATTTGGCCATTGGCCATGGAGGACAAGACAGAATGTTGAAAGAGCTTGCACCCAAATAGAAGAACGTTACCCGTCATGACATTGAACTGTATATTCACCTTTGTGAGCCATGCCAGAAGAAACAAAAAGGTGTAAAAAAAGGCATTGTAGTGAAACCTATGGTGTTTTCTGATTTCATTTCCCACTATAAGGTGGATCTAATCAATTTTCAGTCTGATAAGGAATACAAGTTTATAATGGTGTACCAAGATCATCTCACCAAGTTTGTGGTTCTCAGGCCTCTCAAATCAAAGACAGCGGAAGAAGTAGCTTGCAACTCGATAGACATATTTACGTTGCTTGGTGCACCATCGATTTTACAGTCCGACAAAGGTCAGGAATTTGCGAATAAAGTGGTCAGCAGCCTGAAGAAATACTGGCCAACTTTGAAGATTGTCTATGGGAAGCTGCACCACTCACAAAGCCAGGGAAGTGTCCAAAGAGCTAACCAAGACATCGAAAATATGCTGTCTACTTGGATGCAAGATGAAAAAACTGACCGCTGGAGCGAGGGAATACGGTTCGTCCAACTTATTAAAAACAGGGCCTTTCACACTGGGATTCAGAGAACACAGTACGAAGCTCTCTTTGGCTGCAAAGTTAAAGTGGGTCTCACAACGTCTTCCATATCCCAAGATGTTTTACAAGGTGTACAGACAAAAGAAGAACTGGAAAAGATAACAGAAAGTGTACAAACAATACAGCTGGAAGAAACAGACCATCCGACAGAAGAGACTGAGGTTACTGCACAAAATACTGACGAGAATTCAATCCATGATGAAGGAAACGAAAGTAGCAGGGAAGACATGGATAGTGAAGAACCCTCCTTTTCTGCCATGTTTTGTGTGTGCTTAAAGGAAAGCAGTGGTGCCCATACGTGCAGAAAGTGCGGCCGAAACGTTCATGCGATCTGTGGACATGCTAATAAAGACAATGTAGGTGAGGAAATGGAAGGTTATGGGGTTAATATTTGATGTACTATTTGCTTCAACATTGAGAATCTAGTAGAAAGTAAGAGACAATCGAAAGGGAATTTAGAAGTACAGGCCAAAAAAATGAAAAAGGACACTGACAAAAAATTCCCTCCTGCATCTTTGGGGGACACTGTGCGGGTTCCTATCCCTGATGTCGACAAGGGGCGTGGTGATCCGCAAAATCTCTTGGCAGTTGTTATGAATGTGATAGAAGACGGGTTTTACCGACTTGGAATGGTGCGAAGAATTTTGAACCAACTCTATGCAAGATCACAATTCAGTGTTTGTCAAAAGGGCTTACTCAAGGTTGAAGACGTTCCTGACCACGAAATAGCTCTTCGATCTGCTGCTACTGCTCAGTCCACAGGATGTGGCCAAGGATTTGTGAGGTGTATGTGCAAGACTAAGTGCCAAAACAACAAATGCCTTTGCGTAAAAAAGAAAATTAATTGCAATTGAAAATGCCATTCTAGCCTTCCTTGCTGCAACAAATAGTAGGCTAAGTAAGGACACTTCTGATTCTTTTGTTCTCCCAGTAAGCATATCCTGTAGTTCATTTTGTATTTCTTCTTTCATTTTTAGACATTTTGTTATTAAAGACCTTTCCAATCTGGACATTTCACACTTGGCGTAAAATAGTACTTGTCATTTTTATAATGCAATGCCTAGGAAAAGTATGTAACAACGCAGATATTTCATACCTTGCCTAAAAACGGCAGGCATCGTATACATTACCTATGTATTCTATACAATACCTGCTTTTCACACATTGCCGGTAACATATATAATATACATTTGATTTTATTAAACTAGGGGGCACTACACAATAACCACTTCGCGGCTCTGCCTCTACGTATGGGGAAGCGGATGTACAATTTAAACAGATTGTTATTTTCATGGGAATTGTTACATATGGATAATAGAACTAACTATTTTACATTACAGCAAGTAATTAACCATAATAAAAAAAATAGTAAAATGTAATTAATTGAAAGAAAATTATGTTTCATGTTGCGTTAGAGGTATTCGTTGTGTTATACGTTTTTGTTCTGTTTGGCTTTGAAATTAAAATGCAAATAATTTTTAAGCTTACACTTTTACTGTAAAACTTCAGTAAAAACAATATTTGGAATTAATTGAAGTTTGATTCTGTGTTTGGACTTACATCGTGACAACGCAACGTATAACTGCCCGTGAGTGAATATTGTTTCTTTCTCTCTAATAAATAAACTGAATTTTTCGAATGCTCGTTCCTGTGATTTGTTATTTGTCATAGCAAAAGTTATTCTAACGGGAAACTGTAAATGTTTTAATATGAATGGCATATCAAGATCTCCTTTGGTGTACTACATTACCTTTCTTGTCGCCTTTGAAAATTTTACATGTTAGAATTTTGAATACAGCTAATCTTGTCCTATTGCATAGCTCATCGCTCATGCATAAATTATGCAATAACGTTACGATATATCCTCCTTTCAATAGTAAAATTAGCTTATGGAAGACCAGATGGTGTTAACAGTTGATGTTTTCCTCTTCCACACCATCACTACCAACTGTTTCAGCATAGTCTATTACCACGCATTTAACCAATTTGCTGTCTAACCGATCGACAGTTTTCACAGTTTTGTTTCTCGGTGCTAGGGTTGCCTGTGTACTCATTTCTTCTATTGATAACCCTTCGGGATAAAATTCTTCAATAAAATTTGAACATAATAAGTCTTCTTTTATTGGGAACTTAAAGTGAGGAAAACGTAAAAATTTATAAGAGCTGAGAATGCAGGAACTGTGTCTGACAAAAGCATTCACACGAATGAAAGGTGAGAGGGCCGTGGGCGTGGGCCGTTGACCGGAAATGGTTGAGAGGAGGGCGAGACCCCCTCTATGAACTTGAAAAAATCTCTTGGCAATAGTCTTGTCTCATCTCAACATTTTCCTTTATAGAGAGTTGTATTACTGGGTGGCATGAAGATGAAAAGCTTAATATTGATGTCTTAGAAGTTTAAAAGACTAAGTTTATGTATTTTAACAATGTTTGCATTGTTTTTTCTCTGGATACTCTGGTCCCCCAATATAACAGTATTGTGCATCTTCAGTTAATTTAAAACTGTAAAGGGCCTACACTCCACGTTATGTGAATTTGCCCTGTGATGGCCCAACTCCCATCCAGGACCCATTTCTGCTTTGCTGCCCATGCTGCAGGGATAGTCTTAGATCTCAGAGAGCCTAAGATGGAACATCTTGGTTTATGGAAGAATGGAAATATTTATTGCTGGCAACATCTGGCACAGTTGTTATATTAGTTGCCCAGTATTCTAGGAAATCTGTTAAAAGAGATTGAAGGAATTTAACCTTTTCAGTTTAAGCAAACAGAAAATAATATGTGACATGATTCAAATGTATAAATTTATAGTTTAGTATGATGGGCCCCTGTCTCAAGAAGAATACAGGGACACAGAAACTTCTTAAAGGAAGATTTTGCACGAAAGTTACTAATGTTTTCTTCACACAAAAACCATATGGAATAAAATACCAACTAGTGTGGTGGAGAGTAGGACTTTAAGGACCTACAAAACCGTGAAATGGTTGGGCAAGCAGGTGGACTGAATGGCCTGTTCTCTTCACAATTGTTCTAATGTTCTAATGAGTGAGGTTTTCTTTTTGTACTCTAGATTCAGATAGGATAGCCTCTGGTGCTTTGTATTCCTCTTTTTAAAAAAGTGGAGAAAGAAAATTCACCCATCCATTATCCAACCCACTATATCCTAACTACAGGGTCATTGGGGTCTGCTGGAGCCAATCCCAGCCAACACAGGGCACAAGGCAGGAAACAAACCCCAGGCAGGGCGGAAAGAAAATTCATTGATATCAAAAAGTTATTTCTGTAGTAGTGCAACAATGATTTAATGTGAACTTTATTGATGAATCACATGGCTTGCTGGTTCAGTGGTTAGTGTTACTTCCTTACAGATCCAGATTCTTGGGATAAAATCCCACACCTGGTTGTTGCCTGTGTGAAATTTGTAGATTCTTCCCATGTTTGTGTGGGCTTTTTCTCTGGGTTTCCCAGCTTTCCTCACTCATCACCAAAGACATGCAGGTTAAACCTAATTAGCAACTCTAAACTGCTCATTTATCCATTTATGTGTTTGTGTGTTTAAGTGGATTCTGTTGTGGGCTGCACTATATCCATGGTTTCTTCACGGCTTGTATACAATGGATGGTGCCAGGATAGGAACTTTGAATCCTACAACACAGGAATGGATTAAACAGTTTTGGTAATGTTATGTCATGTGTGGACACTAGATAGCGTTCCAGCTTCCCAAACCCAACACAACAGACACATGGTACAAGTTAAAAGCATAAGAGTCTTTTTATTGCGTGGGCAACTCTTCACATCAGCGTTCCCCACGACCACAGTCACAAGTACAATAATAGTACAGCACAATGACTCTTCTTTCTTTCTGTCTCTTGTTCTTTGCCTCCTCCACTCTTCACACCTAGCAAGTCCTCTATTTGGTTTCTGCACTTCAGCCCACATGGTCTGAAAGCACTTCTGGGTATGGCAGAAACCCCATGCTATACAGCTCCTCAGTCTTTGCAGCATCTCTTGGTGGCACCAACGGTACCCAACAGGACTAAGGTAAAGAACTCTAAGTTCCATGATGCCCTGTGGGAGTCTGGGGCACAGTTGCAACACTAGGGGAGCTGCCATCTACCATTCTAGTGGAGGCAGTGCCCTAAAGAAGTTACCTTCCCCTATCCTTCCATTTCTTGGACTGCCGGCCATCCCTTATAAATGTTACATTTATTGCTGAACCCACACATACAATGTGTTGTTCATGTTCATAGGAAATGTTCACTCATTATATTTTACTTTAAAACTTGTGTTTAACTCCTCTTGTATAAGCAAAAGGTATAGATTAATATTAAAGTATATAATGGTTAATGTATTTTACACTAGTGACGTCCCTGCAGTTATTTTTGTCAGGAGGTATTTTCTTTTTTAGGAACAATTGTGGGGTCTCATCTCCACATAAGAGTGCCAATCCTGACACCACACTGCTCATTTCTCTCTGAAGGCATCATTCTGTAAAATAATTGGTTCCAGTAATGTTGGACATAGAGAAGAACAAGAATGGAGTTGTGTAGAGACCACTTTTAAGTCATTAAAACAGGTGACATTATTTTAGTGTGATTCTTTTAAAAAGTATAGAACACTTGTGTATACTGCAAATCAAATCCTTAATTCAGTCAAAAAAGCCAACCGAAGAAAATCTGAAGTGCAAGAATAAATAGATGGAGTAGGCAGCATAACAACTCAGACACCAGAACCAAATGTTTCCTTATGATTGTGAGAATGAGATCTTGGAATGGTTTTCAAGTTCACCAACGAAGGCCAGGAAAAAAAAGGAAAATAAAACAACTACATAATTCGTTCCAAAACTCTGGTCGTAAACCGATTTGGTCGTGAACTGATGTAATTTCCCCCAAAGGATTGTATGTAAATACAATTAATCTGTTCCAGACCGTACGAACTGTATATAAATATATTTTTTAAAGATTTTTAAGCACAAATATAGTTAATGACACCATAGAATGCACAGCGTAATAGTAAACTAAATGTAAAAACATTGAATAACACTGAGAAAACCTTGAACAACAGAGAAAACTAACACTGCAAGAGCTTGTGCTATAGCACTACGAACCGCTTGCTAAAAACACTTTTTTAATGAATTTTAAGCACAGGGGAAAAAATTTACATTTGAAAAATCAGTAATTTAATAAACCACCAAGAAAAGTAACATTGCAACAATGCACACTACGATCCGATCGCTGTAAACAGAAGTGAAGTGGAGGTTAAAATCCAATAGAAAAAAGACTTCATTAAATACAATGAGGTTAAAACAATGCTGGGATCTGTCTTTTTAAAAACAAGCCTGGTACATTCTTTAACTGCCTTCTCGGCCTTATGTGTCCAGCCGTCTCTCTCTCACTTGTGTGTCTCTCTCATTTGTGCGCGCGTCTGTGTGTGTCTCTCTCACGCGCGTGTCTGTGTGTGTGTCTCTCTTGCTCGCTCACTCGCTGCACAGGGAATGCACAGGGAGAGACTGAACACGTGCGGAAATCACCGTCGCGCACAAACCGAAAGGGAAACTGGCTTGTTCGTATACCGAGTGTGTATTCGTGAACCGAGGTTCCACTGTATTTATGTGTGGAACCGGAGGTTGGTATTAAAGGAGTAGCACAGCCATCTCACAGCTCCAGAGTATCTACCACGTCAATGTCTCCCCATGTTTGTGTCCAAGTTCTCTGGATTTTCTCACACATCATAATACGTGCAATTTATGTTATTTGCCCATTTTAAACTGGTCTGGTATGAATAATTGTGAGGGTGTGATTGTGTGTTAGACCTCTTATAACATGCAAGATGCTGAAAAATTAGTTCATGCTTTTGGTTTCAGTTGGCTAGATTACTGTAATGCACTCCTCTCAGGACTACCTAAAAAAGACATCAACTGATTGCAACTAGTGCAGAATGCAGCTGCTAGAATGTTAACTCGGAAACGAAAATCCTAGCACATTACCCCAGTTTTGATGTCATTACACTTGTTACCTGTGTCATTTAGAATTAACTTTAAAATGCTGCTTATGGTTTGCAAAGCCTTAAATAATCTTGCTCCATCTTATATTATGGAATGTCTTACACCTTACACTCCAAATCATAACCTTAGATATTCAAATGAGTGTCTGCTTACAATTCAAGAGCTAAACTTAAAAGAAGTGGTGAGGCAGCCTTCTGCTGTTATGCACCTAAAATCTGGAATAGCCTGCCAATAGGAATTCACCAGGCTAATACAGTGGAGCATTTTAAAACACTGCTGAAAACACATTACTTTAACATGGCTTTCTCATAGCTTCATCTTAGTTGAATCCTGATGCTCTTTATATTCAATTAATTATCATTATTATTCATGGTGGCTCCAAAATTTATACTAACCCCTACTTTCTCTTCTATTCTTTTTCCGGTTTTCTGTGGTGGCCACAGTCCACATGACCATCATCATCAAATTCTTCCATGAGAACCCTGAATACAATGATGACTGATTGAGGTCATTTATGTTAGAATGCCTAGAGGGGGCTGGGCGGTCTTGTGGCCTGGAACCCCTGCAGATTTTATTTTTTTCTCCAGCCTTCTGGAGTTATTTTTTGTTTTTTCTGTCCTCCCTGGCCATTGGACATTACTTTTATTCTATATTAATTAGTATTCCTTAATTTTAATTATTTATTTTGTCTTTCTTCTTCATGTAAAGCACTTTGAGCTACATTGTTTATATGAAAATGTGCTATATAAATCAATGTTGTTGTTGTGTGTGCCCTGTCATAGACTGGCATTTTATTTGCGGTTAGTGTCTATTGCACAAAAATAGGCTCCATCTTTCTATGATCCTGCAAATGAAAAAAAGTGAATTTTGTGAAATTAATAAATGAAAGAACTGAAGGGTTTAGTACAGATGTTGCAAAAGATTCTCTGTCTCATTCTGCAACCACCCATCGGAGAGAGATTTTGGTCATCAGTGATAAGCTATGCCCTTAAAGGCTTAACACAGTAAATAGCTGAAAGTTTTGTACTGAGGTGATTCATTCGTCAACAGTTTTGTCTTTATTTGAATGCTTAATTCAATGCTGATAAATTAATAAGTGAATTAATACAGGAAATGACAGACGGACATCTGTGACAATATATATCTATATATACTAGCAAAATACCCGCGCTTCGCAGCGGAGAAGTAGTGTGTTAAAGAAGCAATGAAAAGAAAAGGAAACATTTTGAAAATAACGTAACATGATTGTCAATGTAATTGTTTTGTCACTGTTGTGAGTGATGAGTGTTGCTGTCATATATATACAGGTATATATATATATATATATATATATATACACACACACACATATAAACATATATATATATATACATATCCATACATATATACATATACACAAATATACATATATATATATATATACACACACACACACATATATACATACATATATATATATATTGTCACGCATGCGCGAGTAGGAGGCCGAGGACGGATCTCAAACCGCTTCGAAAGACGTTACGGCGGGAGTGGCGGGGTACTAACCTTTCTCCTTTGTCTTCCAGAAAAAGAGACGCTCCGCCATCATAGCCTGCCCGCAGTATGTTCACTTCCGCCCTTCCTCCACCATCTTTCCTGATGTCAGCAGTCCCATCCTCCCTCACGGTTCCTTCCCAGCATTCCTCTACTTCCGGCCCCGCCTCTATAAAATGGCCACCACGCCTCTGAAAGGCGTCGCGCATATGAACTGTTTTGTTTATATTTTGACCTGTTCTTTTTGAAAATTTGTGGAATTGTCTGCAATATACGGGGCCGGAAAACCCCAACCCTTTATACTGTCTGTTGCTCTTTTTTACAATATACATGCATATATACACATACATCCACATATATATACATATATATATATCAACATATACACACATACATATACATACACACACATATATATAAACATATATATATATATATATATATATATATATATATATACATATACATATATACAGTCTTTGGAGTGCGAGCAACTGTTGCTGGGGGTGCCAGAATCCATGAAGGAAGAAAAATGAAAAACATTATTTGTACAAAATCTTAATTTATTTATCCATTCCTAAATAATTAAATGGGCAGACTATTTTGTATCAGTGCAATACGCTGTTGCGGATGACTCCCGCTCTTACGTGCAAGTCTGCCTGGATATTATGAACTATCGCATCTGTTCAAGTTTTATTTAAATTTTAAATAGAAGGAATTTTTATTTAGTTGACAGAATATTATTCCGGAATAAATCAACTCAAACCTTAAATAATAATATTTTGCTCTCCATAAAAATATATCCTGTCTAAATTATACAAGTTAGAAATAAAGTAAACGTTAAAAGAACAAACATTCAAATTTCTTTACTCTAATGTAATTTTATATAAAAAATAAACTTAAATTTTATATATCCCAAAAGATTTTGCTCTCCATAAAATTATATCCTGTCAAAATTATACAAATTCAAATATGAACATGGTGCATAACAAAACCTGGAAATATAAATAAAATTTGTTCTTTTCAGCAATAACAAATCAAATAATTCAGTTGTCTTTGCTCTTATGTCATTTAATCAGAGCTGGACGCCTGGCATCTTTTTTTGGCAAGAAGTTCGTTTATGTTTGGTGTGAGGTTCTGTGTTGTGGAGATTCTCAGGATGGACTGCAGGTGCTCATCAGTGAGGCGACTCCTGTGTGCTGTTTTGTTAGTCTTTATCACTGAGAAGAGCTTCTCACACAGATATGTGGTACCAAACATGCACAAGGTTCGAGCCGCATGTAGACGGAGCTGGAGCATTTTTGCGGGAATGGAGTTAATAAACTGTGCGGGTCCTACAGTATCGTACTTTGCCTTCAGTGTGCCATTACACTGCAGCTCAATCACCTCCATCTGAATCTGCACAGGTGCAGTTTCCACATCGACAGCAAATGGGTTTGCGAAACAACCCAAATTCTTTTTTTGTTCTTCAAAGCCATCAAAGCGCCGTGCGAACTCAGTGCACAGTGCGCTCAGTTTATCAGCAAAGTGCATATTTGGTAACACCGTAGTGCCGACTTGGTTCAACATTACTTGGCAACAGGGAAAGTGGGGCAAGTTGCACTGGTGCATTTGTGTCTCCCATAAAAGTAGCTTCACTTGAAATCACTTTGTGATTTTGCACGGGTAAAAACGTCTGCTTTCTGTATCTTGTGCATTGCATTCAGGTCTTTCAGGTTATCTTGATGTTTTGTCTCATAGTGCCGTCTTAGATTAAATTCTGTAATTACAGCCACATTAGCTCCACAAATGAGACACACGGGTTTACCGGCAATGTCAGTAAACATATACTCAGCCTCCCATCGGTTTTTAAAGGCTCTATGTTCAGAATCACCTTTTCTCTTTGGCATCGTGTGGGCTAGCTTCGCAATAACATGCAGCATCACAAGCTAGACTTGATTAACGCGGTAAGTGTTCGGCAAGGCAGCTGAAGCGCTGCATTATGGGATCTGTAGTTTATTGTGTTACCAGTGCTTCATATCCCTGGGCCATTAATAACAATAATATATAAAATGATCTCGCGGGCCGGATATAATTACACGCCGGGCCGGATGTGGCCTGGGCCTTGAGTTTGACACATATGGACTAAATAGAACTTGAAAAGATATATTTTTTCAAATGTGATCGCGCAATTCAGATTGAGTTGACGTGTACTACAGTACATCAAGCCCGCGTGCTATTGTGGTTTTGCCTGCGTGCCTCAATAAGTTACCCTTCCCTCATTCTTACTTTTTTACCGTTCATCTAATGAATACACTGAGTATGGCTTTACCAAAACAATCATCAATCGCGAATAAGGTATCCATTATTCATAAAGCTTCAATTGGTGATCTGTCTTTCTGCATTAACCGTATATTTTTTCATACGTCTCAAACCAAGGGGATGCGAGGCCAAAATGAATCGTGAAGCGCGCGTACATACTCAGTGCATCCCCTCTCGGGAATTGAATCTCGGACGCCGGCGCTAGAGGCGAAGCCTCTACTATTGCGCCATGGCATGTGGATTGTCTATTTGAGCGTAGCAGTGTAATTCGGTTTTTGTTCAGCACTCTTTGGAACTGTTGCTTTTTGTCTGCGCACTGTGTCAGTTCACGTGAGCCGCTGAATATGGTTTTATATGTCACTCGCTCGCTTCTAATTGTTTCGCTGCCTTCTTAATTATATAATGTATGTTTTCTTCAGCAGTTTTTGGAGCTCCTCCTGGTTTTCTACATACTGCGTGATTACGTGAGAGGAGTGATGATGTCACACGAAACTCCGCCCCCAACGGCTTTCGAGCTCAACTCCATTACAGTATATGCAGAAAAATAGCTTCCAGTTATGACCATTACGTGTAGAATTTCGAAATGAAACCTGCCCAACTTTTGTAAGGAAGCTGTAAGGAATGAACCTGCCAAATTTCAGCCTTCTACCTATACGGGAAGTTGGAGAATTAGTGATGAGTCAGTGAGTCAGTCAGTGAGTCAGTCAGTCAGTGAGGGCTTTGCCTTTTATTAGTATAGATGTACACTCTCTATATATAAAATCCTAAGCCTAAAAGTGCAACGATTTTGTGCAACAATTTTATGCCATGTTTTTTGTCACGTTTTAAATTAGGCTAATTTTAAAACCTACATATACAGTATATGTTTGGTATCATTCTTTTCAGAATTTATCGAACTTTAATGTGATGTTGTTAGATTTTCAGATTGTTATTCCATTTTTAAATTATAAAGTAAAATATCAAGAAGGTCAAGTTACGATAACCCATTGCATAACACTTTAGTTTTCACGTCATTTAAAAAAAAAAAAAAATTATCTATAATAATGTCAGTTAAAACTAATGGATCATTTATTTAGTCTCTTATAAATACTCATTGCGCATCGTGAACTTCAGTTTAATGGGAATACTCCAATCGGTAAGAAAATAAATATTTTATTCTCATTTCATGATTTTTACTCCGTTAAATAATGATACATTTTTCTTTAACATATTTATAGAATTTCGTGATTTTGACTCCAATAAATGATCATTTTTCTTTTGTACATTTACAGATTATAATAAATCCCCCTTTGTGTGTATATATATTGTCATGCACATGCGAGTAGGGGGCCGCGGAAGGACCTAAACGGGAGCATGAAAGCACATGCCAGAGGAGATTGGCGGAGTACTAACCTCTCTCTCTCTCTTTTATCCTACAGAAACAAAGACGCACCACTGCCATGATCCTGCTACCATTTCCTGATTCCGCATCACCACTTCCACCCTCCCTCTGTCGAGTCCTGATGACATCATCAATCCCAGAATTCATCTCGGTTCCTTCCCAGCATGCATCACTCTTCATTTCCGGTCCCTCATCATAAATCTTCGACCATTCCGCCATTTGGACAGTCTCTGTTAGAACCTACAATTAATGTACAAATCTACTTTGACTTATCTTGTTACAGTATACGGGGCCGGAAAACCCCAAACCTTTATGTTTGTCTGGACTCTTTATTAAAGTGGCGTAGTTGGCAAGGATTCAGAAAGTCCGAAAAATGTCTGAAGGGCAGGACCTTAACTCCGTGCTGACAGGAATGGCAGCCCAAATCCAAGCTCTGCAGCTCGAACAAGCCGCGACCAAACGCAAGTTGGAGGATACCAAAGCCCAGTTGGCCTCACCAGAAGCAATAAGACCTGATCCGCCTTGACCTCTACCTCCTCCTATCGTTCCACTCTCCGAGGCAGACAACATTGAATCGGACGGAGTGGGCGTCCATATTAGCGCCATACCTGAAGGGGGCCACGCAGCGGGCTTATTATGATCTCCCCAAGGAGGAAGCCGCGAATTATGACCTCCTGAAAGCTGAAATACTCAGCCGCTACGGCATCACATCGGACCAGCAGGCGAGTGAATGGAGGAATTGCCAATTTGACTCTGATTGCCCTGCCCGAGCTCAACCTTTGAATTTTGGGGTAAGATGGGCCGCTGGCTAAGGCCAGAAGGACCACAGGCATGCCGAGTGGTTGAACAAGTGGCATGTGAAGGTTTAGTTAATGCCATGTCTAGCTATCTTGCCCAGCAGGTCCAAAGACATCCATTCAAGGATATGAAGGGTCTCTTAGAGGTCCTGGAGCGTCAGCATGCGGTGCACCGAAGTGGGGGATCAGGAAGGCCAGCTCGCGGTGCTCGACAGGGATGCACTGCTACCCCAGAGCCCTCCCACCGCACTGTGGAAGCCTCCTCCAAACTCCGAGAAAAACCGGCCGGACCGCGCTGTTTCAAGTGTGGTGAGGCCGGACATCTGCTGCCAGCCTGTCCTCCTAACATGGGGAATGTGGAACCGATGGACTGCAGTTGGGCCACCAGTGAGAGGTACTGTGCTCTGTCTAATCCTCTGGCAATTCCGAACTTGGGAGTGGTGTTTGGTGAACGGCATATGGTTGTGGCTTTGTTTGATACCGGCAGCAACATTAACATTGTAGCTCGCCATTTTATCCTACCAACTACGCCACTGAATAAAGAGTCCAGACAAACATAAAGGTTTTTAGGTTTTCCGGCCCCGTATACTGTAACAAGATGAGTCAAAGTAGATTTGTACATTAATTGTAGGTTCTAACAGAGACTGCCCAAATGGCGGAATGGTCGAAGATTTATGATGAGGGACCAGAAATGAAGAGTGATGCATGCTGGGAAGGAACCGAGATGAATTCTGGGATTGATGATGTCATCAGGACTCGACAGAGGGAGGGCGGAAGTGGTGATGCGGAATCAGGAAATGGTAGCAGGATCATGGCAGTGGTGCGTCTTTCTTTCTGTAGGATAAAAGAGAGAGAGGTTAGTATCTCCTCTGGCATGTGCTTTCATGCTCCCGTTTAGGTCCTTCCGCGGCCCCTACTCGCACGTGCGTGACAATATATATATATATATATATATATATATATATATACAGTACTGTGCATAGTTTTAGGCAGGTGTGAAAAAATGCTGTAAACAAAGAATGTTTTCAAAATTATTTTCATCAATCAACAAAATGCAGTGAATTTCAACAAAAGAGAAATATAAATCAAATAAATATTTGGTATGACCATCCTTTGCCTTCAAAACAGCATCAATTCTTCTAGGTACACTTGCTCACAGTTTTTGAAGCTACTCCGCTGGTAGGTTGTTCTAAACATCTTGGAGAACTAACCACAGATCTTCTGTGGATGTAGGCTTCCTCACATCCTTCTGTCTCTTCATGTAATCCCAGACACACTCGATGATGTTGGGATCAGGGCTCTGTGGGGGCCATACCATCACTTGTCACAGATCCTTAGCATTGTAAGTAAGAACAGGTGTTGTTAACTGTCTCACAATGGATTTATTGACACTGAAGGGATTTCCATACTTGCTATGCTAACTGGAAGATGTACATTCAACCAAGAAGACACTGCATTAAAGACAGTTACAATGAAATCTCAGTGTAAGGGAGTGCCACCAACACAGAGTAAGAATTCCACTAAATCACAATTACATTTTCATCATTTCGTGATGCTCCTTTCACACATTCATGCTATAATCTGATTAACCAAGTCATTTACAAAGTTCCATCAGCTTTTCTGTTAAGAAGGCTCTTAGCGTTTAGAAATTCTCCTCACAGCTTCTTATCAATCCAACAAAATGACATATTTGGGCCATGTGAACCAGAGTGATGGATGACAAATATTTGTTGCCACTTGTCCCACAATAACCAGAAATTAACAGAGATGAGATTCTGGAGCATATTTTAATTGAATTAAAGCAAATTCAATGCATACCTACAAGATATCCCAACATGCAATGTAGCATTCAAACAATAGGTATCTGTAGCAAACATTCAAATATATTAAAAGACAACAAAGGACTTTGAAGAAACAAGCTCACATTATCTTTACCTCTCAGCTGTCTCCAAGTGTCAGAAATACATCTGATGCGAGGTTCATATAAACTTGTTTTTCAATTCATCATTTTTTGATGATGCATCCCTGGTCTGGATTAAGCAGGTTAGAAAATGACATGATATGTTTATGTGCTTCTCTTTTGAGTTATATTTGACTAATATAAAATATCTCTCATCGATATAACCACTTCTCCAAGCAATGAACAGGTATGTCAGGGATTGTCCCTTCTCTTTTGCAGTTAAGGCAGTTTTTTGAAATGAGAAAAATGTATTCTGGTTCGGAGGAAGGCAAGCCTAGTTACCTCATCTTAATGAATCATAAATGATTACAAAAGAAAGGGTGCAATTAACAAATCCGTCGGTACATTTTCGATGCTTATCAGTTTTGTTACTGTATAAGGGGAATAGAAGTAATCTCTCTTCCTAAATTGTATTACATTAGACGTGGACTTATGAATATGAACACTTTTTGTTTATTTTTGACAGGAATATGCTTGGAAATTACAGTGAAAAATTGGTGGCTGTGAAACAGTTCTTCCAGCTACACACAAACTAATAGTCTCTGCGTTAATAAAATGTTCCAAACTGATATGAATGCAGTCAATTAGAACTGCTCAGATACTTAACAATAGCTGACATCATGGCTGGAACTTCAGTCACTGGAGAGCTGTATTTAATTATTTATATACACCTAGAGCAAGAATGCAGTCGTCGGATGGTGCCTACCTCGGTGATTAATTTAGGAGAAGTGATGCAACCCTGAACTTGAGTAGTTAAAGGGTTGTGTTTACATTAGTGGAAAACTGAGAATAAGAAAGTCAATTTGAGAGAAGATCATTCAGCCTATGCAATTGTTCATAATGTGTTTGTTAAGCAGGTGAAGACAGAAGAGAACTTAATGTAATTGTTTAAGTAAGTGGATGGAAATTCACTGAAACACCTTCACAGGCAAGGAAAAAAAAATTGTAAAATCACTGCACAAGCAGAGGCCATGCTTCTTATATACAGTAGTAATGGGACACCACTCAACCTAACAGCACATCCCTGAGCTTTGGGGGATCTGCACAAAGAGCAGACAATACTTGCCACTGTGTACGCTTTGAATGGAGTGCTCCCTAATATTAATAGATAGCTCAGTTAGTAGAGGGTAGCAAAATTGAATAAGAAATAACCAAATCATTTTTTTTTTTACAATAAAAGGTTATAGAGGTAATGATATGTGGGTACTGATAATTAACAGGCTAGTAATGAAGCAAAGTTAATATTTAAGCAATTTGATACTTATAATTTCCGTGTTGTACCGGGCATATTCAGCACAGTTTACTCTTCATAAAGGCTCTCCCTCCTCACTTGATTCAGTCTATTTACTTTAAGGCAGACGATTACTGTATATAATAATAATGATAATAATACATTTTATTTATATGGTGCCTATATTATCATTACATCTGTTATCTTAGATCACAGTCTAGCAAGTTCATTTTTTATAGAAAGGTACTAATTGGTGCTGTAGGGGTTGGATGCTGGGCTTGAATCCTGCACTAAGTCACTGTCTATATAAAGTTTCCTTGTTCTTCCCATGTCTGCACGGGGTTTTTCTGAAAGAACCTCATTTTATTCCTCCCACATCTCAAAGACATGCATGTTAGGTTATTTAGTGACTAGAAAGTGTGAAATTATGAATAAGTGCTCTCTGTGATGGACTGCAATTTGTCCAGAGGTCCAATGCTGCTGTTAGACTCCTGGTCTTCATGACCATATCCCTGGACTAAATTAGATTAAACACTAGATTAAATATATTTTCAGAAACTGTGGTGAAATTTATGTATTAAACAAAATCTTGTGTGTTCCCATTTTCAAGTGAACTGAAGGCTTATCTCCAAACATTTGACTCAATCAATTGTGGTGGAGAGTAGGACTTTAGGGACCTTAAAATTTCAATTGATGCTATTTTGGGGAATCTTGGTGAATAGGATGGACAAGCTTGTTGGGCTGATAGGCCTGTACTCATCACAGTTCTTCTAATGTTCTAATGTTGTAAGCTATTTCTTAATTGCATTTTACATGTCACTATTGTGATCTGGTCAGCATGCCAACCTTACAGGCATGTTCTCTCCATAGCATCAACACCATTCACAGCTGACCTCTCTCCTTCCATCGGTCCAAGTGTAAAAGGAGCACCTTCCTGTCTACTTGCCAGTTTTATAATCCAAAAGGGAGTATTAACAATGATGAAAGAAATTATGCAAACCTGTAGTGAATCATTTCAAGCCGGAGTGACATAGTTGCTACCAGCAGTCCAGTAGCTTACTTTCTATCTCTAACTCTAACTCTAGGAATCGGTAAAAATAAATTTTACCCTTTCTATTAGGCACTTGTAGGCTCTTATAATTATAATACATGACTTCTTTAATATGAATTTACAATAAGTTAATGAAATTAATTAATTTGCTGCTCAAATTCATGAATTCAAAGCTCAGTTACTTGGTTTTTTTTTTAAGTCTGAGCGAGTTTTTCTCCATGTGCCCCAATTTTCTTTAATTTTTTTGTTTTTTTTATTCACTAAGACCCTTATGTTGGGTTAATTTGTATCTGAGAATGTAGATTAAGTCTGAGTGGGCCAGTGGTAACTAGAACCCTCAAGAAGTAGGTTCTTGTCTTTCATCTAATGCTGCCAGAATAAGCTCTGGCTCTCTGCAACTCTTTCACTGGATTAACCCACTTTTTAATAATATGACTTTATGCTATAATATGTATTGTTTGTGAATATGCATGTCATTCTTTTTTGATTAACAGAAGCTATGATCATTTAGTTTATGGGGAATGATGTTCCTGTCCTATTGTAAGGTCTCAAGGCATTTCTTTTATTTGTTTTTAAACATGATCTATGCTGAAGCACCATTAAGCTAATATGTTTTAATACACAATATATTACTATTTGATTTTAAATCTTTTTGCTACTGTTAGTGTGAATTAATTTTTATAGGAAGCATTGTGTCTGAAACAAGTTATTTCAAATATAATTATAGCATTAATTCACTCTTTGAGAAGTTCATCATTTGAACAGTTAATGATGGAAGGCACATTTGTCATGTCAATTTTCTAAACTGCTTAATCCAGACAAGGGTTGGGGGAGCTGCAGTCAACTATCTCAACTAGAATAGGGCACAAGGCAGGAACAAACCTTGGACAGGGTTCCAGTCCATTGCAGGGGGAACAGGCACACACCAAACACACTAAGGCCAATGTACTGTAGCATCACAAATTCACCTTACCTGCATGTGTTTGGACAGTGGGAGGAAACCAGAGCATCCAGCAGAAACCCACGCAGACATGGGGAGAACATGTACACTCCACCGGGAGGAGTCAGAATGCAAACCCTGGTCTCCTTTTTGTGAGGCGGCAGCGCTTCCACTGTGTCACCATGACATCCAGGTCTATTTTTGATTTTCTGATATACCAGGATGCCCAGCTGACAAAGAGTGCCCAAGACACTGGAGCCTGTTGTTCAGTTGGAGGTCCTTTGTTCAATTAATTTTTATTTTATTTTGCGTTATTAAAAGCTTGGAAATTCACAGGATTACAAACAACAGTCCACATGAATGTCATGAACAAAGTAGAATTTAGTACTTAATAGATTAAGTATAGTGCAAAATTTCGCCTTATACAATTTCTTGTATTAGGAATTTGTAACGAATATAAAATATTGATAGACATTAAAAATGTTGGTAAGACTGAACATTATGAAAAGGGAATAATAAACTAAAACAGTCAGTGAGGTCACAGTAAATCATAGTATAGTCAGTTTCAGAGACAATTTCTCTAAATGTTATAATTGTTGGCATCTCGTGAGCTGACTTATGAAAAGAATGAAAGCCACACATGTAAATAAATGTTCTTGGAGGGTCAAATAGCAGGAAGACTGGAATGAGAAGATCTAAGTTTACTTGTGTATTTATATGGGGTAAGAAGCATAGACAGATGCTGAGATATTCTGATGTTGACAGATTTGTAAAGTAATAGATTTATACATGATTGCACATCTGACAGGAGGCCACTGTAACAGAGCCAGGTAAGGTGAAATATGATGACTATCACTGGTCTGAATCAAGATTCCAAGGCTTGCATTTTGATTTTCTGGTTGGCCATTGATAATTCATGAAGGCAGATGAACAGAGAACTGTAGTAATCAATGCAAGAGATCAAGAGGAGTGTAACAAATAACTTAAGCATCTGAAGTAGGAATGGGCTTGTAAGGGGCAAAATGAAGTCTTTATATCAACCGTTTTGTTACCAGTTTAAAATATAGGTTACCCTGTAAGAGTAAGGCTGATCACTGGGAGCAATAATAATAACAATCCATTTCATTATATGTATCACTTTCCAAGTGCTCATAGTGCTTTCCAAACCCAGTATTACACCAGTTTCACATTGTGAATACTAGGCAGAGCCACTGAGCCCTTAGATTAAGTCAAATACAACACAGCGATATAAATCATACAATTAGTGATTCTTCTATCTTCTTCCTTTCCCGCTTTGTGAGTGTTGTCCTCTTCCTCCCCACTCTGACTCCCTGTGGCAGGCATCTTCTTTTATTTTGAACCCATGAGTGCTTCTGGTGTCAGAGCATTGCCTGATGGAAGTACTTCCAGTCCAGATGGAAGCCCCTCAATGTAGGGATAGTATACCCCTGCAGCTCCCTCAGGTGGTAACCAAATACCCCAACAGGGCTACCCATCAGGACCACAGCTCTCAGGTGTACACATGGGAGTTCTACCAGAGGGATGCCACCACACTGTGGACAGGAGAGACACTTGACCCCGGGAAGCAGTCTCCCTTTCTCCTTCTATTATGGCATCCCAACTGGGAAATGCACCAGCAACCAACCTAGTCAGGATGCCCGTCCATTCATTTCTTTCTATGACAGCCTCCTGGCTGGGTAGTCAGAATGCCTCTCCATCCATTATAACGTTCACAACATATACAATTAATAGTGGGTGAAAATGTCCCTTAGTGCCTTAGAGATGAAGTTTGAAGCCATAGTCTTGAGGTTTAAAGTCTATAGGAATTTCACATAAAACTGTGAGAAATGCAATGATTGTTTTAACATCTAGTACTTTATTAATTTTATTTTTGGCTATTTATATTTAAACATTGTTTTGTTAATTTCATCTTATTGCCATTTTGTATATTTATTTCTTCACAATCCATTTTGCGTGTCAGTTTCTATGTCTGCTGCCATTTTTTAATTCTTGCTCATTTTCAGAATTCATTAAAGGCCTCATCAAAGGTAGCCTGACCTGCCAACTCCACATGCATTGAAGTTCAAAATATACGGAAATGTCCCCAAATATATAAAAATACAATAAGAGACACATAATTACTATATATCTCTGGCCTGAACTTAGTAAGGCAACAAAGAATCTTTATTAACCTCTCTAGTGTTAGACCTGAGCATTACTCGGGCTGTAAAAACAGTGCTAAAAGCGTTAGTACCGAATGTCACTCAGGCAATGGTATTGGTACGTCTTGCGTAAGCATTAGGCTCAAGCTTACTTGGGCAACAGTCTCCTCTCACCTGTAGGTGTGGCTAGCAATAATGGGGTCTTATATAAAATGTTTTTCAGCAGCCCAAGTGTTGCACACTCTTGACAGTCAGAGCAGTGATAGTGAGGAGCATCTCATCATTAGTGATGATAAAGTGAATCTGTCTTCAGGCAGTGAAATTGAAATAGACAGTGAAAGCGAAAGTGATTTTGATGAATCGGAAAGTGAACAGCAACTTGAGCTACATAACCTTGTCCCAAACAACGTGGCATGCATGAAAACTCTAGAGGAGCTAAACCACAGCAAGATGCAGTAGCAGCCTGCTAAAAAGGTAAAGTGCTAGTGATCAAATGGAAAGATAAGAAAGATGCTTGTCTTGATAGTACTGTGCATAATGCAGCTACAGTCACCGTTCAAGCTAAAGGCAACAAACAGGTTACTATGCCTTGTTTTGTGGTTGACTACAATAGCACAATGGGTGGCGTAGATCGAGCTAATCAAGAATGAACTTTTCTATCCTGTTATACAAAAGCAACAATTACAAGAAAATGTTTCATCATCTGGTTGAACAGTGTATTTGGAATTAATTAGTGTTATTCAAACAAAAAGCTGACAAGAATGTCTCTCATGCAAACTTCACTTGCCAGTTCTTACCGCACATCCACTATCAGCTCTACTGTTGAAGTGATGCGGTCAACCCAGCACAACAAGGAGCAATCCACAGCTTCTTATTGGTAAACATTTCATTGAGTTTATACCTCCAACAGAGAAGAAGCAGAATCCAACTAATACATGTGTTGTGTGCTTTTCAAAAACTGATGAGAATGGAAAGAGAACCCGCAAGGAATCACATTACAATTGTTCCGACAGTGACGCTGGATTCAGTATTTTCTGCGTGCTTAAAGATATACCACACAAAAGACTTATTTTGATGGTATATATGGTATTGCATCATTATTATACTTTTTACACTTCTGACTGGGTACTTTTACTGTTTTGCATGTTTTACAGTAGAAAGATGAGGTTTCATAAAAATGTCAACTTTCAAGCAAAACAATGCAAAGACTTTTTACATGTTTTTTGGAGAAAAAAATGTAACACTAAAGAGGTTAAAAGGAGGATTTATTAGCAAAAACTAAAATAAAAAAATGCTCAAAATATCCAAAGGGAGGCAGAAATGATTTGCCAAAAGGACAATGCATAGTAAACAGGTCCCAATACAAATCTGGAAATCAGAAGCAAAACTGAGAGTTCCAGCAAAGCAAAAGAAAGAAATACCCACAAAGGGCATACAGTGAATCCGCAGGAACTGGCTTGTTTCAATTTGTCTTCAAGGACTGAGGATGGTTCCTAAGAGGTCAGATAAGGGTGGTCCCACCTTTAGGGGATTCTCCCACACAGCACAAGGGACTTGGTAGAACACAATATTAAACACACAGAAATTAAATAATAAATAAATAGAATGAATTTAACAGAAAATATAAAATTAGACAAATAATGAATGGACAGAACAATATTTACAGAAATAATCAAGACCAATGAGCAATAAATTAATCTTTGTGTTAAGATGTACTGATTTAAAATTCTATATTGCTTCCATGTGCAGCTGTATTCTTGATTGCATGTTTATAAATGCATGTTAGCGAATGAAGTCCACAACAGGAAGTAGCAATGGCAACTGAAAGAGACTGACAGCTACTGATATATACATTTCCATAGTTGAAGTTACTGTATGAGTTAGGATAAAACTTAAATGCACTGCTCTATAATTCCAGCGTGTGACCATTTGTTCTCCAATTTTATATGAAACATTCTGTTACCATGTTGTTTGTAAAGAGGGGTTGCATAAGGTAAAATTCAACTCTTCTTTTCAACAATGACTATTGTCAGCTACCACTCTGTATAGAAGAGATTGCAAAGCATCTATTTTGGAGGTGGGGGTGCAAATAAGGAACGAAACTAAGATAGTATCCTGCTGGGAACTGAATGTAGATCCTTGGAGTTCTTTGGTAGTCATTCCAATCACTGCACTGAAATGCTGTCCTAAGGTGAAAATTACCTGACAAATTAATCACATGCTTTTCTGAAAGAGTGATCTTCATTCCACCTCCGCAATGCTAAAGCAGAACTTTCTGGAAAATTGTGACATGGCCTGAATTTGATTCATTTTGCTGTGTGGAAGGAGAGTTAATATAATAAAGTACCAGGATACACTCTAGGAAGAAAAAAAAAGCACTGAAATTGTCAGCTACCACTCCGTATACAAGAGAACATAAAATTGTCTGCTTCAGGGGAATTCCAGCCCTGACCTACCTTCCATGGTCTGCAACTCATTTAACCCTTGGGGTAGAGATGCCCTGCTATGAACTCTCCATATCATGATTTTATTTTCAGGAGCCAAGAAGATCATCCTTTATCTGATAACTGTCACACAGGCACATTTGGAACTGCAGAAATGCTAAAAAGGTACAAGCAAAAGCATCACAGAAATGCAGACAATGTGTGTGAGTTTAAGTGTATTTAAATTTGGGGTCTTAATAGTAAACAAAAAAGTGTAAATGTCCATTTAAAATAAGAATCATAATGGTAAACCAAAAAAGAAATGATCACATAAAGTAGCTTTCCTAATACCGTTTGGATAAGGTTAGTTATTGCCCCTATATTGTAATAGACTGTTCTTCACTAGACTACGAGCGAGGCAGTGGGGTGGATTAAATACCTTTGAAGCACAACTGTTCAGACAGTGATGTATGACCTTACTTACATTACAGTGGGTTATACAATGCCTTTAATCAAATAATATAACAAATAAAAAGCAGGTAGCACCAAACCATTGAATGCAATTATCACTTCATAAAGAAAATTAAATAGAAGTTCTAACAAAGGAGCCAGGCTGACAACAAGAGAATAATTAAAAAGAAAACTATACCAAGACACCCAACAGTGAGCCCAAACAGTAGGAGGAAGCAGCCTGTGAAAAGCACTGGCAAGAAACTGTGCCGCAGAAATGTTTGACGTTAAATGTGCACTGAAGATTACATAGGTTACCATTACCAGTACGGTATTCCCACACACTGACAACAGTAAAATTACACAGTAAGCCCCAGTGGTGTCCTTCAATATTTTTTCTTTTTTATTCATTTGTTCTATAATTTTTACTGACTTTTGACAGATAAGATATATTAAACAACTTTATAGAAAACTACCAACAATAGACAGTATCACCATGAACTATGGCTGGCAATCTTTTAGAAGAAAACAAATGAAAAGAAATAAGAAAACATTGGAGTAAAGTGATAAACTGAAAAAAAAAACAACAGAATACATCAAGATAAATTACCAGTTGCTTCTATTGTAGAATACTTAGAATACTTACAATAACAGGTGCCATGCATGTGCATCAGAGGATTTACCTTCTGGGCTCATTGTAGGTATCCAATACCATTCCGGTATGACAGATGGCACTGTCACTAATATTATCACCTCCTTCTACCACCACCGATCTAAGAAGACACCCAGATAGGGCAACTAACCCCAGGCTGAGTCCTATAAAGCCGGACATTCTTGGAAAGAGGCCTCTCACTTTGGCTCAGGCCAGACAGAGCTCCTGAAAGCCAGACCTGTTTAATCAAGCAGACTTTGCAGACTAAGAGAAGGTGATAGCCTATATTTCTGTGTTTTCTTTGTTTTCAGTTTGTTTGTTGAATTAAATGGGATGACTCGGCTGGTGTTCCAACATTTCTTTTGCACCAGGGGCCTCGTGTATAAATGGTGCGTACGTACAAAAATGTTGCGTATGAACGTTTCCACACTCAAATCGCGATGTATAAAACCTAAATTTGCCATAAAGCCACGCACATTTTCATGGTAGCTCCAATCCTGGCATACGCAAGTTCTCCACTCAGTTTTGCAAACTGGTGGCACCCAGCATCAAATCAGTGCTACTGTTCCTATGTGGTTACCCTTTCTTTATTAGATCCACATCCCTGACGCAGCTTTATCATATACACTGAAACTAACTGCATATTGTTTATTAGTTTAAGGCATCAGATTGTAATTAACCTGTAATAATATAATGGTCCAGGGAATAGCCAAAGTATTCCAAATACCATAACTGCTTTAGTGTTGTTACTCTCACTGCAACTTCTTTTTCTTCTTTCAGCTGCTCGCGTTAGGGGTTGCCACAGCTGATCATCTTTTTCCATATTACCCTCACTGCACTATTCGGAGTATTTATATCACTGTATCTGAGTGGGGAATCACAGATCTACAGCAGCTGACTGGAAAGAGAATTATCGGTACACATCATCAAGCACAAGCTGCCTCAGCCATGCTGTCTATTGAACTGCTCTGATATGGCAACTTCTTTTTTATTTCGGACCCTGTGTGACTTTGTGAGCTTGAGCTTTCGAGTTTCTCTGACACTCTATGTCACTCGATCAACTTCCTTTTGTTGTTTATACCACTGTTTAAACCAACAAATAGTACTTTTTTCCTTGCCTCCACTTGGTATTTGCTGAAATTCTTCTCTTTTCCCTCGTGCTTTTGCCATTGTCTTTTCACAGAAGGCTGAGCTTAAGGGCTATTTATATTGATTTGTATATTCAAAGAGGCATAATGGGGAGGAGCTGGGGCAGGACAGCAGGTGCGTGCATGTGCATAACTTTTCACGATGACTGGGATTTATGTAGCGGAAGAACGTGGAAGTTGGCGTTCACACAGATTTATGCATCTGGATTTTTTTTGTGCATATGAACATTTACCTTTTGAGCTTACGCCATGTTATAGTGTGAGTTCTATGCATGGCATTACACTTGAGGCCCCAGATCCTTACTCCCACTCAATATAGTTTTCCCATATTGTACTATGCAATTGTGCCCTAGCTACTACTGAATGCCACTACTAAAACATTAAATCTGCTGAGGGAAACAAGAGCTTATGTAGCTCAGGTTGCTAGTATTGCTGATATCTGTGGGGCAGTACATTATAACAGGGTCTTGAATTAAATACTTTTACAATCTCCCTATGTAAAATTACTGTTGCTCAGTTAAGGATATTCTACTACTGTATCAGATACTATGTTCACCATTCACAATAATCCACCTTGTCTCTCACTTAGGATCAAATTCTGGTCTCCGACTATTAGCCTTCATGTTCTGCACACAGAGGTAGAAAAACATATAAAAATATTGAGCAACTTTAAAGTTGTTAAAACCTTTATTACCTATTTATTTTATAAATGATGAATGGGTAGAGATATTATGTTACTTTTTTAACTACAGCTATAGTAACAGAGAAGAAGAAAATAACAACAACTCCATAATGCCATACTCTGGAAAAAATCATTTTCTCTAGTGCAGGAATACATTTTGTCAACCTATGCAAAACCGCAATCCATTCCCTCCTGGAAGTTCTACCATACATTTACATTATCCAAGTCATTATCTCAGACTGTACTATAGAAGTGTCCTTCCAGCCAATGACACATTCCATAAGGTAACAGAGAAGGTTTGACAATGGTGCAGTGGCACAAAGTATCAGAATGATCTCTGAGAAAGAAGAAGAGAATTTGTAGGGCTTGATAGCCAATGATAATGTTGACAGCCAAAACTGTTATCATGCATTTGACTGGTTATCATGTACAGACAATTGAGCAGTACTAAGGAGGTCTACACACAAAAATTACTGAAGGAGTTCAGGTTAATAACTGGCACCCCATCAACGGCTGACTGTAGCTACAGTGGGTTCAGAAAATATTCAAATGCCTTCACTTTCTTCACACATTATTGTGTTGTTGATTTAATTTTATATTAATAAATTTACCATTTTTGCCCATCAATTTATACACAATAACGCATAATGACCTTGTAAAAATGTGTTTTCAAAAAAGTTTGCAAATTTATTAAAAATCAAAAACTGACATCTCTCATTCCTTTAAGTATTTAGGTTTTTACCTGTGGCTCTCCAAATTATGGTCAGATGTATCCTGTTTGCTTTAATTATTGTAGAGATGTGCTTAGAACTTGATTGGAGTCCACGTGTGGTAAACTGAATTGACTGGACATCATTTAGAAAGGCACACACTTGTGTATACCTGTAGAAGGTCCCACAATTCACATTGTATGTCCTGTAGACCTTCCTTTTAACTCTTGCTGATACCTGTCTGTCACAAATCACTCCTCTTCTCCATCCATTCCACCCTGCTTGCACTCTCTTCTTCACCTCTCTTCCACAATCCCCATATATCTGTACTGTTGATCTCAGCTTTTTAAACTCCTCCAACTTTGTCAACTCCACTCCCTACATCCTCACTAATCCTCTGACCTCCCTCTCATTTACACACATGTATTCTGTCTTGTTCCTACTGACCTTCATTCCTCTCCTCTGTAGAGCATATCTTCACCTCTCCAGTGTCTCCTCAACCTGCTCCCTACTATCGTTACAAATCACAATGTCATCAGCAAACATCATAGTCCACGGGGACTCCTGTCTAATCTCGTCTGTCAACCTGTCCATTACTATTGCAAATAAGAAAGGGTTCAGAGTCGATCCCTGATGTAATCCCAGCTCCACCATAAATGCATCTGTCACTCCTACCGCAGACCTCACCACTGTCATACTTCCCTCGTACATATCCTGTACAACTTTTACATACTTCTCTGACACTCCTGACTTCTTCATACAGTACCACAACTCCTCTCTAGGCAACTTGTCATATGCTTTCTCCAGATCCACAAAAACCAATGCAACTCCTTCTGGCTTTCTCTATACTTCTCCATCAACACCCTCAGAGTTCATCAATTTTATCCCTCTGTAGTTACTACAGCCCTGTATATCCACTTTATCCTAAAATATTTACCAGTAAACTCCACTGCCATCTCTCTTAAACACCACCATGCTTCCACAGGTATGTCATCAGGACCACCTCTCCATTCTTCATCCTCTTCATAGCTGTCCTTACTTCCTCCTTGCTAATCCTTTGTACTTCCTGATTCACTACCTCCACATTATTCAACCTTCACTCTCTCTCTTTCTCTCTTTCCCTTCATTCATTAGATTCTCAAAGTACTCTTTCCATTTGCTCAACACACCCTCCTCACTTGTGAGTACGTTTCTAGCTTTATCCTTTATCACCCTAACCTGCTGCACATCTTCCCAGCTTGGTCCCTCTGTCTATTCAATCGGTACTGATCCTTTCTTCCTCCTTAGTGTCCAACCTCTAATACAGCTCATCATATGCCTTTTTTTAGCCTTCGCCACCTCTCTCTTCACCTTACACCTTATCTCCTTGTACTCCTGTCTACTTTCTGTGCCTCTCTGACTATCCCACTTCTTCTTTGGTAACCTCTTCCTCTGTATATTCTTTGGTCCAATTTACGTTAGTGAAGGTGATACCTAAATAGTATCAACACATAAACTAAAATTATTCATTTTATGTATAGAAGAAGAAATACAAATTAAAATAACTCAGTCTTTCAACATCATATTTAAAATGAAATTTTGTAATCTATTACTTTAGTAAGGAGAGTAGAAGTTAAATGCATGAATGTTTTACCACAATATTGATTTCAGTGTCATCTGCATAACAATGATAACCCAAACCATATTATATTTCCTTTTGATTTGCTCTAAAGGTAGCATAGATTTTAAACAGAACAGACCCTAGGACACCAAAGCATACTGGAGCAAAGTGAGATTTATTATTACCCATGATGACAGACAGAATGGTCTGATAAACAAAAGACTTGAAACAGTCAAGCACTGTACCAGATAACCAGAGCCACATTTCCTTATGGTCAATTTAAATGGCCAGAATTATATAACATTGTGATGAATCTATTTTAGTGTCAAGTGGGCTGGCTATCACAGCAGGATTCGGTCTCACTCATAACAATTAGAAAATAACAATTAATCAAACAAACACATTTTTACAAAGAATAGAGTACTCAGAGAAAAAACTACATATGCATGCAAAGAACATGCAAACTGCTTACAGATGGCGTGCTAAGCACAACACCACTGTGCCACACTGGGTGGGGAATATTTGCTCAATAATCAACAACAACAATGGGAAGACAGAAAAATAAAAACTCCACTTGGTATAAATTTTCAGAAAATAAATCTCTGTGGTTCCAAGGCCAAATAACCTCCCAGATCCACCTGGGAACTTTATAGTCCATGAATGTGTCACTATTAACAGCCAGAATCTTCTTATAGTGTCTTTATATCACCCTGGGTACAACAGCCAGCAGCGCTAACCACTGTGCTTTACTGCTGCCCTAAGCAGAGCATACTTGTATCTAATCAGAATCTGATTACACTCCAATGGCAAAACTCAGACCATAAAAGTTTTTTCTTAGCTCACTTGTTAGGTTGGTTTTCTGTCCATCAATGGCAAGGCTTAGAGTATAAGAATACACAAGAATTCCAAGCAGGGAAAAGATTGCAAGCAGAATCAAAATACATGATACAATACATGATTTTTAAAACAAGGCTATAAATATACTTTTATTATTATTATTATAAACATAGCTATAGCTGCCAGACTTGGCCCAGCTAGCTCTCCTCCCTCCATCATACCCATCTAGATTTAGAGCAGTCATCAGCTCAGACTTTAAAAACAGTTTAAGCTAATGATATATAGATATAATAAAAATTTGCATGAATTCAGAAATAATAAAAAATATTTTCCTTATACCAATATGCTGCTTTCCTTTATATAGAATTGTTGCAGCTGTTCTGCTTTATCATATGTTATATTGTACAGTTGAATTAGATTAAGCAGGTTCAAGAATGGACTGATAGACGAACATGCAATGCCAGTTTGTTTAAGAATTATTAATTCACTAGCAAAATACCTGCGCTTTGCAGCAGCGAAGTACTGCCTTAAAATATTTATTAAGAAGAAAATTAAAAAGTTTTAAACATAGGGAAAATATACCAATAATTATTTGTTAAGGATCTCTTTGTATACCACATTGTGAGTTCGGCCCTCCGGTTGTAATATCACCAAGCTGTGCGCTGAGCTTACTCTCGAGCATGCAACGTACAGTTGGCCATGTGAACAGTAATCTTGTTTCAAATCTCACAGCTTGGATTGCTGCTGTCATAATCGGTTTGAGTTTCATGGTTTGTTTCAATTACGACAGTATTTGTAGGACTTGTGTTGAAGAGACATTCGGCATCTGTCATGCGTTGTAAGTATACAACCAGTTTCATCGATAACTTCACATCCAGCTTTTGAGAGTTTAAATATTCATAAACATTAAAGTGTCCACTACTGAAATCGTCACCTGTAAATCTAAGATGTTTAAGAGGCATTGGCGGCTGTCCAAAGGTGTAAAATATTTGGCCATTTCGGTACACTTGAAAGCGACAACCGAACAATTCAGCGGCAGCCATCAACTCACATGCAGATGCATAGGTGAAGGGCTTAAGCATTTCACTCTTATAGTGCTCCTATGTAGTATAATTATCTCCTGTACCGTCATCAGTCCACACCTTGAACCTGTCCCAGTCATTCAATACATAAGACACAATGTTTCTCCAGATATCAAGAGTGAGCCTGATATGGCCGTGCAATATGTAACAAAGAGAATGGAAAAGATAGGTGCCATCTCCGGGCATGAAAATCACTCTGTAAGTGACAGTTCTTTGATCGATGGTGATCACCTCGATAGACATGTTAATGGGGGTACGGTTGGAATGATAAAGGAAATGGTTACCTGAACAATGTAAAGTAAGTCTAAAATACCTACACAATAACTATAATCGTAATAAATGAACAATAAAACAGCAGAGAAGCCGTGGATTAAATAAAAAGGCTGTAGTTATCAGCAGGGAGACATGAATCCCGTGGCGAAGCAAGGAAGGGAATGTAGAGACTGGAGCGACGGACGGCCTTATATAGGCAGGCAGCCAACAACGTGGGAGGCGTTGGGATGTGGGACCCTACGCTGCCTCACACGGTGACTGAGCTGGAGTCTAACGACGTATATATATGTACGGAAGTAGGATTCAGTTAGCGTTGGGAACCCGCGTACCAAATTTCTTGAAGATGGGCCCATAAGTAACAAAGACTGTTGAAAAGTTCAATATGGCGGCCGACAGTGGCGTCATACCACCGAAATAAGTACGTACATCGGTTTCGGTTAGCGCAGGGAAGCCGCCTACCAAATTTAGTGAAGATGGGGCTATAAATAAGAAAGTTCAACATGACGGACGTTGTCAACCGTTATGACCGTTACGTGTAGAATTTCGAAATGAAACTTGCTTAACTTTTGTAAGTAAGCTGTAAGGAATAAGCCTGCCAAATTTCAGCCTTCTATCTACACGGGAAGTTGGATAATTAGTGATGAGTGAGTGAGTGAGTGAGTGAGGGCTTTGCCTTTTATTAGTATAGACTAGCAAAATACCCGCGCTTCGCAGCGGAGAAGTAGTGTGTTAAAGAAGCAATGAAAAGAAAAGGAAACATTTTGAAAATAACGTAACCTGATTGTCAATGTAATTGTTTTGTCACTGTTGTGAGTGATGAGTGTTGTTGTCATATATATATATATATATATATATATATATATATATATATATATATATTTACACACACACACATAAACATATATATATATATACATATCTATACATATACACATATATACATACATATATATCTACATATATACACACACATATATACACACATATACATACATACACACATATATACACACAAATACATATATATATATATATATACATACATACACACACACATATATAAACATATATATACATATACACACACAGCTATTTCGTATCAGTGCAATACGCTGTTTGTTAAAACGGTTGACTCCAAGCTCTTACGTGCAATAACAAATCAAATCATTCAGTTGTCTTTGCTCATCTTTTTTTGGCCACAAGTTCGTTTCTGTTTGGTGTGAGGTTCTGTGTTGTGGAGATTCTCAGGATGGATTGCAGGTGCTCATCAGTGAGGCGACTCCTGTGTGCTGTTTTGTTAGTCTTTATCACTGAAAAGAGCTTCTCACACAGATATGTGCTACCAAACATGCACAAGGTTCGAGCCGCATGTAGACGGACTTTTTTTGTTCTTCAAAGTCACCAAAGCGCCGTGCAAATTCAGTGCGCAATAACTCTAGCTTCGCAATAACTTGCAGCATCATAAGGTAGACTTGATTAACGCGGTAAGTGTTC
The DNA here is from genome assembly GCF_016835505.1 of Polypterus senegalus. Classification (NCBI taxonomy): domain Eukaryota; kingdom Metazoa; phylum Chordata; class Cladistia; order Polypteriformes; family Polypteridae; genus Polypterus; species Polypterus senegalus. Next base: position 97,545,693 of record NC_053154.1, on the reverse strand, counting down.
GGCAAGGCAGCTGAAGCGCTGCATTATGGGATCTGTAGTTTATTGTGTTACCAGTGCTTCATATACCCGGGCTTTAATAACAATAATACAGTATATAAAATGATCTCGCGGGCGGATTAATTACACCGGGCGGATGTGGCCCGCCCTTGAGTTTGACACATATGGACTAACTAGAACTTGAAAAGATATATTCTTTCAAATGTGATCGCGCAATTCAGAAAGAGTTGACGCAAGACTACAGCCTGCATGCCTCAATGAGTCATCCTCCCCTCGCTCTTACTTTTTTACCGTTCATCTAATGAATACACTGAGTATGTCTTTACCAAAACAATCATTGATGGCGAATAAAGTATCCATTATTCGAGTATGAAGAGCGGGATATATATATATATACCCGCGTATCGCAGCGGAGAAGTAGTGTGTTAAAAAAGGTAGAAAAGAAAAGGGAACATTTTAAAAATAACGTAACATGACTGTCAATATACAGTATTTGTTTTGTGAGTGTTACTGAGTGTTGCTGTCATCAAGGATTTGATTATCATTATTTCTTTCAATCAGGTTCGTATTTGTAGGATGTGTTGTGTTCAAGTTACATTCCGTGTTTGTCAATCGTTGTAAAGATGACAGGTTTCATTCATCGATTCGTTTCTTACTGCATCAATAAACAGCTCGTCTTCTTCTTTATCTGAGACCTGACACACTGCATGCACGGGTTTTTTTTACACTGTCTTCCTTTAGCGGGACATTGATTTTTTCCACCGTGTGCTTTGTTTCCACAGTAGCTGCATTTATGAATATGCTTATCAGACGCTTCATATTTTTTGCTGCCTTTTCAATTGTGTAATTCGGTTTTTGTTGAGCACTCTTTGGAACTGTTGCTTTTTATCTGTGCACTGCATCAGTTCACGTGAGCCACTCGGTGTACTTGCATCGAATGTTCCCAGCTGTGCTGGTGCCATCTCGTGCTATGTCCATAGCTTTATTTAATGTTACCTTAGTCCTGGCACTTAAAACTTTCTCTCGCAGTTTCGCTGAGTTTGTGTCAAACACCACCCTGACCATCTCATCTTCCTCTCCATAAGCACAGTCCTTCACCCGTGAATATTTACCCGTGGCAGTTTGCTATTGGATTGCCGCTGATGGGACGGCCTTATATGGGCAGGCACTAAATTACAAACGCCAGCGGCAGCCTGTCTATGAACTTAATTTAAAGTGTAGGTTTACATCGTGCTTTGTTTCCGAAGTAGCAGAACTCATGAATATGGTTGTATATGTCACTCGCTCGCTTCTTATTGTTTCGCTGCCTTCTCAATTATATAATGCATGTTTTCTTGAGCGCTTTTTTGAGGTCTTCCTGGTTTTCTATGTACTGCGTGATTACATGGGAGGCGTGATGATGTCACACGAAACTCCGCCCCCACGGCATTGAAGCTCATCTCCATTACAGTAAATGGAGAAAAACTGCTTCCAGTTATGACCATTACGTGTAGAATTTCGATATAAAACCTGCCCAACTTTTGTAAGTAAGCTGTAAGGAATGAACCTGCCAAATTTCAGCCTTCCACCCACACGGGAAGTTGGAGAATTAGTGATGAGTCAGTGAGTGAGTGAGTCAGTGAGTCAGTGAGTGAGTGAGTGAGTGAGGGCTTTGCCTTTTATTAGTATAGATTACACTGCAGTTGTTCTAATGCACTGCTTGTTTTGTGAAGAAAAACAGAAAAATCAGTGAGATGATTGCTTGTAATCTTTTAATGAGCATTATACAAAAACTGACTATGCTCTGATTCTGAACTACTTCTGAGCAATATGACAAATCAGAAATTAATTGTGAGAATCACTCTTGATGGAGGTTAGCTTGGACAATCTTTAGAAGTGAACCTGAGCCAACTTTTTGAAATCCAAAATACTGGCTAATTAATTCTGTAATTTCTTAATTCTAATTTTTGTTTTGTATTCTGTAGCAAAAATACCTCCTGTAATGTTACTGAAAGATTGTAGAGCATATACCCATAGAATAGATTAGGAGTCTAGCAGTAGACTGTTTATCTAATTCTAATAACTATGATAAAAAATACTAAATATAAATGGTAATGTCAAAATTTCTGTGGTTTGGGCATGTTCAACCCCTGCTAATTTTTTAAATTAGCATTTTAAGCACTGTTAACTAGGTACAGTTTACCAGCATATGGTGCTCTGATTTACTGATAAAAAAAACACTGGTAAGTCACATTTTACACAAATAATGAATGTGCCATCACCGTGGAAGCCAATGGATAAAAATATTTGCTCCTAATAACAATATGATTGCAGGTCCTGAATTTAATTTTTGTTAGAGGGTAAATGTAACAACACATGGAAAGATGTTATAGGTTATAGGGAAATAACAAAAGCTGATATGACGTTCATATATCTGTTTTATTTTTATTTAATTTAATCTATTTTTAGTAATTTAAAAATAAGGTATTGTTCAGTAGTAAGGATGGGGATACGTGCCTCTGTCACAATTTGACGCAGTCTCAGTATTTTCATTTGATTTACATTTTTTTCATGATATTAGTTTTTACAAAAAATCACAATCTTTAAATACAGTCTATATCTATCCTCCAAACAGAATCCAATTCTAGCAGCAACAACAGCCACAGACTTGAAGTCTGGATTCACAAAAAGACACAGAAAACCACACAAATGAAATTTATGAATTGCCATTTCAGGATGTTTTATTTAGACTGTAACAGAACAATTGGGTAAAACTATTTGCAGTGGCTACAATAAATGTATAATATTACTAAGCCACTGATAAAAAATAATTAACTGCATAATTAAAATGCATAAAAATGTATTTTTACATATTTTTATTAAGACAATGACATAACTATTCCTTCATGTATGAGAAAATTACATAACAGAACCTGCCATTTCAGATTCCAGTGTGCCACTTTACATCATATTGATGAACTAGCAAAATACCTGCGCTTCGCAGTGGCGAAGTACTGCCTTAAAATTTTTATTAAGAAGAAAATTAAACCTTTTTAAACTGAGGGAAAATATACCAATAATTACCAAGAATCCTGTAGCAAAGCAAGGAAGGGAATGTAGAGACTGGAGTGACAGACGGCCTTATATAGGCAGGCAGCCAACAACGTGGGAGGCGTTGGGATGGGGGACCCAACGCCGCTTCACACGGTGACCGAGCTGCAGGCTATGGACGTATATATGTACGTAAGTAGGATTCAGTTAGCGTTGGGAACCCCCGTACCAAATTTCTTGAAGATGGGCCCATAAGTAACAAAGACCATTGAAAAGTTCAATATGACGGCTGACAGTGGCATCATACCACTGAAATAAGTACCAAATTTCAGCCTTCTACCTACATGGGACATTGGAGAATTAGTGACGTTGGAAAGTTCAATATGGCAGCCGACAGTGGCATCATACCACTGAAATACAGTAAGTACATCGGTTTTGGTTAGCACAGAGAAGCCACCTACCAAATTTCGTGAAGATGGGGCCATAAATAAGAAAGTTCAACATGGCGAACATTGTCAACCGTTATGACCATTACGCGTAGAATTTTGAAATAAACCTGCTTAACTTTTGTAAATAAGCTGTGAGGAATGAGCCTGCCAAATTTCAGCCTTCTACCTACACGGGAAGTTGGAGAATTAGTGACGTTGGAAAGTTCAATATGGCGGCTGACAGTGGCGTCATACCACCGAAATAAGTATGTACATAGGTTTTGGTTAGCGCAGGGAAGCCACCTACCAAATTTCGTGAAGATGGGGTTAGCCTTCTACCTACACGCAAAGTTGGAAAATTAGTGACATTAGAAAGTTCAGTATTGTGGCCGACAGTGGCGTCATACCATCGAAATAAGTACGAACATCGGTTTCAATTAGCGCAGGGAAGCCGCCTACCAAATTTCGTGAAGATGGGGCCATAAATAAGAAAGTTCAACATGGCGGACGTTGTCGACCGTTATCGACCGTTATGATCGTTACGTGTTTAATTTCAAAATGAAACCTGGGGGCTGTTCCACGAAGCGAGCTTATAAAATCGAGGATTATTTGTAATAGCCTCGCTTGAGTTAGCCTAACATTTGACTTCAGGCTCATTGAGTTCCACGAACAAAATTCAGGTGTATTCAATCTCCGCTAATTCAAGCCAAGCTTGATAAGCGAGGCTTGTTTGCGTCCACGCGACATAAAAGGCAGCCTTGTTAATCGATGCTGGATAAGTAAGAATGGAAACTAAGAAAAGAGCTGCTTTTTTCGAGGAGCAAAATTATTATTACAAGCCTATGAGGACTACAAAGCTATAATAACTAGAAAGGGGAACACGAGCTGTATTATCAAAGCTCGTGAGGCTGCATGGCAGAAAATAGCTGACAAGTTAAATGCGTAAGAACATGATTTTAGTAACTTTTCTGTTAAGGATGTCAAACTATTTAACAACTAAATGAGAACAGTTTCAAGCCTTCAAAATGTATAGTCATTAAAATTTCCTTTTACATATGCATTTTGTTACCAGTTGTAAGGTACTTTAAGGTTATTTTAACACATTGATAAACAGGACAGCATGTTAATTATATGGGTTCATCTTGGATAAAAAGTGATATATAATTGTAATTATTAATATAATTATTAATAATGCTTGGTTTCAGGAGCAACATGAGTGGAACGAAAAGGTCCTGGCAGCAAGTGAAGAATGCGTCATTATTGGCATACGCTCCTGCTGCAGTATTGCCACATTATGCAAAACTGCACAGGCTACTACAATGTCACACGCTCTGTCTGGTGTAACTCTGAGATGCCGCAGGCAGTTAAACCTGGATTTTAACTGTCCAAATGTCATTTCAATGCGTGCCCTTGTCTTACAATGGGCATGGTTGAAATGTCTTTCTGCTTGTGTTGCAGGATCTGTATATGGTGTGAGGAGAAACGGTAGACATGGGTATCCTCTGTCACCAAGCAGCACACCAGGAAAAATTCCTATAATGGAAAGTAGACACATTAGACTGTAGTATAATAAACTATAGTATATTTGTGAATTTTAGTTGACTTGCCTTGTCTGAGGCTTTGAGCCAGTGAAGACTCGTGAAAAATTCTGGCATCATGTACTGATCCTGGCCATTTTGCCACAATGTTTGAAATTAGATGTTCAGCAGTGCATACCATCTGAAACATTTTAGGAAATGGTAATGACATACATTGCTAATGTTGGACGACTACACTTTCACCTCTTGTATATAAATGTGAGATATTATCAGTACTTACCTGTACATTAATACTGTGATATGATTTGCGGTTTATGTAATCAGGCTCTGTTGGACCTGCTGGAGCCTTTATCCTCACGTGTGTACAGTCAATGGCTCCAATGACGTTAGGAAAGCCTGACAAATTAAATTCAGTTACTTATCAGGTAATGATTTATGTGCTGTAAATGAGTAGATGTTTAAAGATTAAGCACCATTAATTCCAAAGAAAGTTTCCTTAATGGCAAGAATTCCTCGGTGGCCAGGAAAGGTAATGAATATATTTAAAAGGACTTTAATGCAACGCAAACCTTCCTGATTTCACGGCACACTGTAGCTTTGCTTAAATGTTCAGCATCCCCCACACTGTACAGAAATGAACCACTGGCAAAATAGCATAAGCGATACACAAAGACTGTGCAACCGTAGGCTTTAGAGCGACGTGTGTTTTTAGAAATGTAAGGTTCCAATAACTGACAAATATGCAATACTGTGTCTACTAAATCTATAGCGCTCGTATAAATAATCATCCGCAAAATGCAACGGATCTATCCTGGGCCGAAGTAATTGTGGAACCTGTTGCTCTACGAATGAGCCTCGCTCCCTCATCAACTGGATTATGAATAAATGGGCACGCCATGGTTATTCATATAAAAGCCTTCGATGCACTCCTTGTCATTTTATACTTTCTAAGTAATTAGAATCGCCTGCATGTAATCTGTAATAATTTTATATTGGAGGGTCGATGTGTGCGAAAGAGGGAGAGAACAGCAGCAGAATAATCCCAGCCCCGCAGAATGTCGTGCTGTGACATCACATGGCTTGTCCAATCATATTCATCAAGCTAAGATAAGCTTCACAACTAACCTGCCACGGAGCAGGCTTGTCCAAGAGCATATGTTGGCATAGTAATTAAGCAGAGCTTCAGGTTAGCCTCGTTCGTGGAACCGAATTTGGAGAAATTAAGCCGGGATTGTCGAAATAAGCCTGGAGTTTGAGGTTAGCTCGCTTCGTGGAACAGCCCCCTGCTTTAATTTTGTAAGTAAGCTGAAAGGAATAAGCCTGCCAAATTTCAGCCTTCTACCTACACAGGAAGTTGGAGAATTAGTGATGAGTGAGTGAGTGAGTGAGTGCTTTGCCTTTTATTAGTATAGATGAATGATTTTATGATGCCTAAGTAATTACTTCTTATGAACCTGAACGTCAAAATAATCAGTTTTTGATTTATAAAACTGTTAAAAATTTGTGTTTCTTTCCCCACAGGATGTGTCAGTGGTTTTCTTCTGTCACTGCTGAATGCCATTGATTATTGCCAACTTGTGTGATTTGAAATCTATTTTACTGCTTCCTCCCACCAGTATATATATATATATATATATATTGTGAACTGGGACCCGGACACAGACAGACGGACATAGTTGTTATACCCAACACACTGTTTATTTTACAAATATTTACAATTTACCGTGCACTCTCAAACCCCAGTGCCTCTAGCACCGATTCCCCCAATGTCCAGGCCTCACAGTCCTTGTGCCTTTCTCCTGGCCGCCTCTAGTCCTCCCTCCAGCTCCGTCCTCTTCCACCCGACATCCACTACTGACTGGAGGGAGACGGCCCCTTATATGGGAACCCGGATGGGCTCCAGCTGCTTCCTGGCACTCCCTCTTGGACACACCCCTGTGTGGCGGAAGTGCCGGCTGTGCACCAGGAAGCCGTCCGGGTGTCTCCTGTCTTCTTCTCCCCAGCATTTCCTGGTGTGGCAGAAGTGCTGGGCTCCAGGGTTCTTCAGGCACCGGGGCGCCGCCTGGCGGTGGCCACGGGTCCCTACAGGGCTGGGCTTCCAAGCCCTGTACCTGAGGCCCCCAACATAACCAGGACGGATGCCCCCTCGTGGTCTGGAGGAGGCACAAGCCCGGCCGGGGACCACAATATATATATTTTATATATATATATACAGTATATATATATATTCATGGCATTCATAGTCTGAATCACAATCTGATTGTATGGGTGGTTACCTACCAGGTAACACTTGTGGTTGGTCTGCATGTCGGCAAACATCTGCCACGGTTCCCTCTTTCAGTTATGAGAAGCAGATCATATAATTCTGGTGCTGACTTTATATATTCAAGTTTTGACTTTATATATTCGGGAATGACTTTATATATTCCGACATTGACTTTATAAATTGCCAGTTTGGCACCCCATAATATGTATGTACTGTATATATATACATATATATATATATATATATATATATATATATATATATATATATATATATAGGGTGGTCCAGATCTAATTATGCAGATCCAGATCGTCTGGATGACTTTGATTTATGCGGGGACGATTCCAGTTCGGTGTGAAGATGATTCTCCATGTCGTCATAATCTATACTAATAAAAGGCAAAGCCCTCACTCACTCGCTCACTCACTCACTCACTCACTCACTCACTCACTCATTCACTCACTCACTCACTCACTCTGAGCTGAGCTCTGCAGCTAACGCCGTCTTCCAAACCAACTTCGTTGGACTGCCACCAAATACTCACAGAAAAATCCACAAGTTAATACACACGCTCTCTCTAGAGTTTCTCCACACTGAATCCTCCAGGCACTACTTACAAAAGGTTACATTGACAATCGTGTTACGTTATTTTTAAAATCTTTTCTTTTCTTAGCACAAGCACAGCTGAGAAGCTTCGATGCATGTGCTCCATAACGCGTTAAAAAATAATGCATTTAATCACACTGCATTACAAGCAAAGGGGAGCTTTTGTCAATGCATGATTTCCTGGTACACCGATTACACTGATCAGCGCATCCCGATTCATTTTACCCTCGCACCACCTTAGTTTGAGAAGAAGTATGAAAAAATATGAGGTTAACACAGAAAAACAGATCACCAATTCAAGCTTTATGAATAATCGGTTCGCCATCAATAATTGTTTTGGTAAAGCCATCCTCCTTCCATTTTATAATTTTTCCGCCATTAGCCATGATTAAATGAACGGTAAATAAAGTAAGAGCAAAGCAAGGGTGACTTATTTAGGCAGGCATATATATGACAGCAACACTCATGACAATGTCAATCATGTTACGTTATTATTAAAATGTTTCCTTTTCTTTTTCATTACTTCTTTAACACACTACTTCTCCGCTTGAGGCGGGTATTTTGCTATATATATAATATATGAATTACCTCCAAAGAGCTGAGACTTTTGATATCATGAGCGTGTGTACAAAGGGGTCTCCTGCCCAGCAAAAGTCGAGCAGCCAGCGCGTGCATAGCTGTGCCGGCCTTCGAGACGCTGACTGCGCTTCTGCCTTAAGTCAAAGTCAGCACTTTTAATTTTTTTCATCCTCCCCCTGCGCTATAGCCCAGACAAGTGCAAACACGGGACCTCTTTTCTACACCACGGCAAAATAATATTAAGGCGATTCACACTTTCTTTTGCACGTATACGATTATGAGGTCCTAAACTCGGATTATGAATTCACGCACACGAGTGCAGGACTGACAGTGCCATCACAGCCGATTAATGGCGGGGACGTCTCACCAGTCTACACAAGACCACCTTTTTTCCTTTTATGCCAAACCAAAGCCTTTCTCTCTTAACACTGCAGAGGACACAAAACTAATTTTCTTTAAATGCCGGTAAGGCACATTACCAGAGGCACAAATTTGAACGTTCACATAGAAAATGTAATTTCTATACCACAGCCGTCGTGTAGCGCCTTTCAAAAGCGATCTACTACCGAGAGATGATCCATATACATTTTAGCTGCTGTTAGTTACTTACCTGTTGTGTTACACCGTCTTTAAAATGTACTTTACCCACAACCACTCCAGTAGTGCTCAATGTACCTGTACTTCTTGAAACATTATTGTTTTACTGTGTAATAACTTATACACTATATTTTATTATTTTTCCCTTGCACTCAGTGACCAAAGCTATACACACACATATAGACACATACAAACATGCACACAAGTATATGTATGTGTATATATGTATGTATGTGTATATATGTATGTATGTGTATATATATATATATATATACACACACACACACCCCTATCTACATTATATATATACACACACACACACACACACACACACACACACACACACATACATACATACATATATATAATTTGTGTGTGTGTATGTATGTGTGTGTATATATGATGTAGATAGGTATGTATATATATATGTGTATATGTAGATATGTATATAGATATGTAGATATGAAGATATGTATGTGTATATATATATATATATATATGTATGTATGTATGTATGTATGTATGTGTGTGTGTGTGTGTGTGTGTGTGTGTGTGTGTGTGTGTGTGTGTGTGTATATATGACAGCAGCAATCCAAGCTGTGGGAAAACAGTAAAAAGGAGGCGTGTCAGACGTCGTGGTACATTTTCTGATACAGCTAGACGCAAATAACTTTGTGACGCTGCCACCAAATACACAAAACAATTACTTTGACAATCATGTTACATTATATTTAAAATGTTTCCTTTTCTTTTTCATAACTTCTTTAACACATGACATCGCTGTGAAGCGCGGGTATTTTGCTATATATATATATATCACAGCGACACTCATAACAGTGACAAAACAATTACATTAACAATCATGTTACGTTATTTTTAAAATTTTTCCTTTTCTTTTTCGTACCTTCTTTAACACACTACTTCTCCGCTGCGAAGCGCGGGTATTCTGCTAGTAATGTAATAAACGTAATAAGTTATAGTGTAATGAAAATTGCATAATTAGATCTGGACCACCCATAGGGGGTGTCACAGACCCCCTAAACCTCAGACACAATTACACTAACCACAGTGCTGGATCAAAATTACCTTTTTATTAAACAAAATAATTTTCATAAGTTTTATAATTAGTAACACAATTTCTTCTTCTTTTCATCTGCTTTCCCTTTCCTTTCCTGCTCCAGGGAAGCCTTGTCCAAATCTTTTCCCAACTCTGACCCGTGAGTGGATGGAGGCAGCTTCTTTTATGCCGGACCCTGGAATACTTCTGGTATCAAGGAGTAAACATTCTTGAGTCAGGCAGAACCCCCTGAAAATAGGGACAGCCTTCCCAGCAGCTCCCAATCTTGGCGCTCAAGGAGCCCAGCAGGTTTGTCCCACAGGACTGCAATGCCCAGCATGCCCTCCAGGCACCTGAATGAGCATAATGGCCCTGGAATGCTGACACTCAGTGTGTCAGGGAGGCCACACCCCCTGCATATCCACTACAGCTGGCCTCCCTGCAAAGTAAGGGTATAGGGGTTTATCTTGGCTGGGATATCAGCCCAGCCCTGCCATCCATCACAGTATACATACATATATTTAAACATCTAAAACATATTATTTAATGTACAGTTTTTGCACATGTGGGATGCTTAAGGCTATCACTTTGTTTATTCTTCTTTACATTACTTGTCCCACTCTTCAAGAAAAACAAAATGGCTATGGTGCATTGCACACTGGACTGAAAATTGTCAAGGTATAAAAATATTCTACAAACAAAAATAAGGACATTTACAACTGACGGATTGCATGCTTCATTGTTTTCCTTTGAGTGTAGTGCATCTACTCACTGCCTCCTGCCAGCCCTTGTTGAACAGCCCAGCAACGGCATTTGTTTTTTTCTTTGTAATGTGTGCTTATCATTTTTTCAGCTTAGCACAAAGGCCTGCTAAGGGTTAACATCAAATGTATTATAACCATTAACATCTTTGTAGATTAAATTCAGTATAAGTTAGCTTTTTTTACTAGCGGCAGAGACTTCTTTTAAGTTGAAATGACTGATAGGGAAACCAGCAGAACTGTGATTTAGCATACTGAATAAACAAACATGATGATATTTGTTAAACATTTTAAGGCATTGATGATGAAAACCCAGATATATTGAAATGGTAGGTAAAATCTTTTCTTTTGCAAATGGCTTCAATTCTTTTTTGCTTCAGCCAATCTTCTAGTTCCCAGATTACCTTTAAATATGATGGCAAGTGGAGTATCTCATGCCATGTAAAGCAGAAATATGTGAAAACAATGTAACGTCAAAGCAACTCTGCACTGAATGGAGAAGTCAGTGATGTAATTAGAAAAATTACTTTTAGCAGGAAAATGTAGAAAAATTACGCATTCTTTTCTTCTGTTCTCTTTACTTTTTCACTAAGTGAGAGTGATATGTTGTCATTAAATGCATTTAAAAGAAAAAAGTTCAACACTACAATATTGTACTGTACTAAATTCCCTATTAATAATAAATATAATTCTAGTATAAAGTTTACATTTTATGACTGTTAGTATGAGATGGCACATAGAGTGAAGAAGTGAAGGAAACCAGAGGTGAATTCTATTAATTTAAAGTTTATTTTAATTTGGAGAAGCAGCTTAAGTCTCACCCAATACAAACAAATATTATTTTATACTGCTTCTTTTTTAACGAACAACCTGTCAAGAAGTTATAATTTTGCAAACCCTTTTACATATTTGGTCACAAAAAGAGATAGTGATTTGTTCAGGGCAACAGAGATTATTAACTACACAATGGAATTGCATAGACTGGTATTAGAGGGTTGCTTTGCACATTTATGGTACCGTGTCGGGTGTTATTCCATCATTCTTACTTGTAAGTAGAGGTATTTTCCCCACCACACAAATAAATGAATTGCACTTCTTATCTGAACGAAAATCAAAAGGGAATGTTGGATTTTAGCCCAATGACAATGTTAATTTTTAAAATTTTATTATTAAAGTTCCCATAAAAAAAAAAAGAAAATGATTTTGATTCCTAAAAAAACAGGAGGAGATCTTCAATCAGTGGCAGAACATTATTGAGTTATTATAATAATTAAAAAATGTAAAGTTGATACCAGTTTTGACTCTGAAATATAACATTCAAATAATTTCAGCTAAACTTGATAGAAATTGTAGAAGACCCTTAATCACAATAAAACATGATAAAAAATGTTTAATAGTCTAGTGCAAATAGTCTAGGACCTTTCAGTCTTGACTCAATATTTTTAAATTGAGCATTATTTATATTGTAGCATTAAATGAATAAGAATAAAGAATCAGTGCTGGGGGCAAATTGACCTGTTCAAACAAAAATGTTTTCTTATGTTTTTATTACATAAATAATACATGCTCTTATTATATAAATATCCTCCTTTCTTTCACTAAAAATGATTGTAGTAGGTGAAGTAAAGTAAACAGTAACACAAGTATCTCTTTTTCTGTTAGTCTTTGAAAAGTATTTCTATTTATGATATACTATTCCCATGTTGAAAAAGGCAGTCATTTAACTTTTCAGTAAGTCAAGCGACTATCTTGTAGGTCACTGCTGGGGAACTGTATGTAAAATAATTTCCTGCATGGGTTAAGCATGTCCACAGAAAGTGATGTTTATGGGACTGGAGGTGGGAGGGTGTTGAGCCAGGCTTTATTAGTCAATGATTAATTGGATCATTGATTGTTTGTTAGTCTTCCAGTTAAATCCCTTTCATAAAGTGTCTATCAATAGCAGCCAGTCCACAACTGGCATTCAGAAGTGTGAAGATATGTTTTTTGAAAAATCTGGATGAAATGCAATGTCTAGATAAAAGCTTTAACATTTTAAAATGTACATTATTATTATTATTATTATTATTATTATTATTATTATTATTAACAAGCTAAACTGGGACTAGATTAAGCAGGTTATTTTAGGTGAATGTGTAGTATGGTGGCTTTCTTTCCTTTCCGTGTAGTCTGGCATCTGATAATTTTCATTTTTACAATAAATTAAAAGTAAATCACTTTAATAAGTGTGACACTTGTATGATAGCATATGCCATATTGCATCTAAAAAGATTCACAAAATAGGCCAGGACCTTTAGTGGCCTGCATAATGATAGGCCCCTCCGCTGTCAGCCTGACCCCAAACTCAACAGGCAAGATGTGGCCTGCACAGGCCCAAAATGGATTACAGGTTTTTAAAGTTCAAAAAGTACTTTAAAATGTACAAAAATGCCCATGAAGGGAGAGGATAAACAAAAAGATGATCAATGAATCTTTACAAATGAAGAGGATGAAGAATATGTATAAAAAAGCAAAAAGTGAAATCCAATAATCAAATGCAAAACATTCAATGAACAGAAAATTCCAAACAATAACACACACACATAAAAGCACTTCATGGCAATAAATGAACCTCTGAGGGTCATACTCCCAAGCATGAAATATATAGGCTGGTCCTTCACTGATAATGTCAAGGTGGCCCCATGTCTAAGGGTACCACTGACAGAATACAAGGAATCTAACAAAAAACACAATACATAAGCACTAAGTAATAAACAGACATAACAATATTAACCAAATTTACACAGATACAAAAAGCACATGAAAACAAAATAACAATAAAACATAACCCATTAGACAAATGCAGGCTGTTACATAACACTGTCCAAGAGGTAAAGTATCTCGTCAATTTGCATATCCAAAAAGTGCTACAGCCTCTGCCTCTAAGCTTACAACAACCCCTAATAATTTCTTTGTTTCTTTCTTTCATTCTAATCACTGCCTGTTTCTTCCAACCAGTCAAATGATCACCTGAAACTCATCTCTCATCACACAATCTTGTGGGTCAAGAAGGTCCTAAACTCTACTCTAAGTCAATTCTGGGTTTAGGAGTTCTTTATGAAAATCCTGGGACCATCTACCCAAAACTCCTTCTGGCAGCCACAGGTAGCTTTGCCTTCTGATATCCAGCTTCCATATAAAGGGCTAGGCATCTGATCATACCTAGGAGAATCCTTGCACTTTCTCTCTCTCTATGGATGCTCAGTTGCCATCTACCAACAAAGGAGGCATTCTCCTATTCTTTTACCTATCCATCCAGCCATTCTTTTAGTCATTTGCCCTGAGAATAATTTGGTGCAAGGCTCTTATTTAATAATTATACTATACTACCCCTGTCAGGCATTCTTATTTTCTATGCTGGCAAAACATACAACATTTCTGCCATTAAGTGTTTCTGATTGTGACCAAGTGGTGTGCTGAGCCCTTTCTCTACCAAGGCTGCAGTACCCTGATCATCTGCATGACTTCCACAAGCACTTTAACTTGTTTGCTACCAACAGTTTGGACTTAACATGTCTGTGTTGGCTTTTAGTCCTGGTCGTCTTTAAGTATCTCCCAGAATTATTGTAGAATTTGATTCTCTCTTGAATTTTTCTGATGGCAGGTCAGGTCAAAGCCCATGACAATCTCTTAATTACCCTCTGAACAATACTTGCATCCCCTTTCACACGCACTACTTACCTGATGTAAACCAAAACAACACTCGGGATCTTTTTAGTTCCTGCTTGCTTACTGTTTGAGTCTTCATAGAAGTCCTTACTTGGTTATCAACTCACTAATTTAAACCTTCATTATACCATTATACCCAAATACACACAGATGTTTTTTTCCACTGTTTTGTAACAGAAACTGTGTCTTCGAGTTTACCTGCCCTGTTCATCATCTTGCTTTACTGTGTTGCACCAACCACACTTAAGTACAAAAACGTTTATATCTGGCTTGTATTTAATTACGTTATGACATGAAACATAATTATATAATACTATCCAACCCGCGGCGTACCATACGCTGCATAATCAGGCCGGTTTTTTAATGATTTTTAAGCACAGGGAGAAAATTAACATTTGAAAAATCGGTAATGTAATAAATCAGCAAGAAAAGCAACATTGTAACAATGCACGGAATGAACCAACACACAATCTTCCATGACTGAAAACTGGTGGACCGCCATCGCTCATGTGCCCACCTCCAACTCGTCACTTGAGTCGTTGTTGTCTTTGCACAGTCCAGAGGCACCTGTGACTCACGTAGACTTTCCGTGTTCCTGCAGGAGCATCTAAGAAGACGCATGTTTGTCGCGGATGCGAATTGCTGTAGGTAGCGTGTAAAACAGTTTGCTATGGTGCACGCGGTCGTGCGTTGTAACCGAAAACTCGTTTTTTAAAGACTGCTTACTTCATTGTGTTTCAACCTCAGTTGTAAAGGATTGTTTTAAAGATCCCATGGGATACCCCTTACTGTTTTACACGCTGCATATGGTAATTTACCTCCACGAGAAACATGCCTCTATGAACAGTCAACGTGCAGATGCATGTGGTCTCTACGACAGACGAATATAAATGACGCCGTTCTTTCTGTGTCATCGCGTCCGAATTGGTGGGCGTGGCTCTACGAGTTGTCGTCGTATCCAATGGTCTTGGAGTTGGTGGGCGTGGCTCCTTTCTGCGTGCGCCATAGGTGTCTTACTTGTCGGCGGCTTAGTGAATCCACGCCCCTTCCGGCGTGCTTTCCGTGGGTGTCTTTCCTTAGTGAATTATATATATAGATATGAAGTTGTATGAAAGCAATATTAAAAGTGTTCTTAAGTTCTTAATATTCTGCCATCAAATTGTATTGAAACAAACTCAAAAACCAATACAGTAAGCTCAAAATAAGGCATAGGTAGTAATCAGCACTTAGAAATGAGGAATTATAGAAAAAGATAAAATAAACCCCATCGATGCCAATCATTCCCACTCAACCCACACGCCACTGAGCTGAGGATGATAGGATAATGATGCCTAAGCAAGATATACAGCATGCTCATAAATTCAGGGTTATGGTGACATCAACCCATTCTTATTTTCTTACATAATACATAATATTTTCAAACCCACTTGATCCAATTTACCATTCCGGGGAGCTGGCAATATGGGGCACAAGGCAGGAACAAGTCCTAGCACTCCTTCATTGCAGGGCCCACTCACAAGTCACCAATTCATGTAAGTAGCACATCTTTGGGGATGTGAGAGGAAGGCATGCTGCATAAAAACAAACTGATTCACTGATAACAATATATAGGAAAGTGTCACTTAAATGTCTAATTGTATTATGTTTTATGAAAATATAAATTTCTCACGGTCATCAAACCACACAGTATTACTCTGAGAGTAGGTAGTCATTCAAAGAAATCTGAGATAGCAAAAGTGTCTTTTTTTTCTTTCACTTTTCTTCCTTCCTCATAGAATAAAAATTCATATCAGGTTCACAAGGGGTTGACGACTTCCTGGCAAGAAAAGACAAAATCATGAATTAGATACAAAGTTCGATAAACTGAGTACAAGGAACAGACTATAAAGTAAAACAAAATGACTTGTGGTAGTGGTTTAGAGAGCTTCCTTCATTGCCAGTATAAAAAAACCTTGCTTTGTTTCTGAAGATTAAGCCTTATTTGAATAGTTAAAACAAGTCCCTTACACAACTGTGCAATGCTCTTCTCTTTTTTTTTTTGACAAAGTACTTTTTACAGTAACTCCATGAGAAAAGTATATTATCTTAAAGGTAAAATGTCTCTTTAGGATAATAAATTACACCTAAATAGATGTGTCACAGTAATGTCTCAAAATCATTAACCAGCTTTCATGGTCAACTACTTAGCTCCTAGCCCCAGGAAATTAAGCAATATGCAACAGGGATATCTTTTCATTAATATATTATGAAATATTTACATAGAATGTCATGTGAGTAACAGAATGAATCTCTTATTTGTTATGTTAGCAGTCAGTGCCCCCTGGTGGACAAATGTTTAACATATGCTAAGTCATCATGAATCAGAATCTATACACGGATTCCTGATTTTACTTTAGAATAATTTAGACAATGAAATACTGCAAAATTTTACAATTACAAATGAACCACACATATAAATGCTTATGAGGAGCAACATCTGCTTCAGATATAAACATAATAGAAACTCAGACAGCAGACCACAAAGACCTGCAAACATGTTATAGACAGTAAAAATACTGTTTCTGATTTACCATCCCTCACAAGGACCATTTCTCCAGGTCCTGTTTTGAACATTTGTTTCAATTTCATTTTTTTCACATTTAGTAGCTGCCTAGCTACAAATCCTGTGCCAGGTTGTTGTCCTTCAGGAATTTTTATGTTCTATGTGTGGGGTTTCCTCCAGATTCTCTGCTTGTCCTTCCACTTCCTCAGAGATATGCAAGTTGGGTAAACTGGCTATCCTAAATTGGCCTCATGTAAATGTTTGTATGAGTGGACCCTGCGCAGTGCTAGCACCCTGCAGGATTAGTGCCTGCCTTGAGTCCAGTGCTGCTGGGTTAATCTCCAATCCACATGACCCTCAAATAGATTAAGCAGTTGTGAGAATATTATGTAACTCATCACTCATACATTCCCATATACTGTATTTAATTAGCTAATTCTATTTTTATTGTTGATTGAATTGTACTTTAAAAGTACATTTTGATTGAGATGTGCTGTAATATTATATGTTTTCAGTATTGTTTAGTAGATACTACAGATACTCGTCGACTTACAACTGCGATTGGTTCCAACTGACTGGTTGTAAGTTGATCTGGACGTAAGTCGGCCTATGTTAAATAAAGGTAAGAATATTAGACTGGGTAATGATATTGTATTCATCTTAAAGTAATATTTTATTAACATTTTCTTACTTTCTAAGTCAAACACAGCATACTGCAGTACAATTGGTTTAATATGTGGAAAACATACAAAAATAAGAAATACTGTACATTTAATTCCTGGCACCACTGGTGCTTGGCTGCGAGTTGTCGATATCGCCTTCATCAGGCGAGGCTGCGGACGCGGTGATGGGAGGAGTTGCTCTTTTCATAAACAAAGTGAGCTTCGTCTGAATTGTTTGGTTTTTTTTCTCTTCATAAATTTCGCAATAAGGACAAAATGTGTCACATGCCATCCATTCAATCCTCGCAAATTGTTCAATATTTGGGTCCATTTTTTCAAAATGGGCAAGGAGTTTATTCAGTAGAGATAAACCTTCTGACAATCCCTTTGTGGTGAACATTCATTGTGGTGCCTCCTCCTCTTCATCTTTCTCCAATTCTCTTGTTTCTTCTTCCGCCACTCTTTCTTCTTCCAATTCTATCAACTCTTCTTTCATAAATTCACCTGATTCCTGGTCTAGCAACTTCTCGACATCTTCCATTTCACATTCCAATGAAAGGTCTTTTGACAGTTTCACTATTTCTTCACGAATCTCATCAAGGTCTTGTTCACTGTTAAATCCAGCAAAATTATTCACATAGCGCTTAACACACTTCTTCCATACGCCATTCATATACTTTTCCATCATAGAGTTCCATGTGGTAAGCATGATTCTTTATACACTTAAGAATATTATACTGTTTCCAAAAGTCACGTAGTGGCAGTTCCGGGTCGGCATCTATAGAAGCTATGGCTTGGGCGAAGGTGGTTCTGAGATAGTTTGCCTTTAATGTAGCAATCACACCTTGGTCCATCGTTTGAATAAGTGGAGTAGTGTTTGGGGGCATTATCGAGCAACAGTAAAATTTTTAAGGGAATTCCTCTCTCCAAACAGTACTCACGCACTTGATGAATGAAACAGTTACTGAACCAATCCTCAAATAAAGCCTGGTTCATCCAGGCATTACGGTTTGATCTATAATAAACTGGCAAAGTGTACTTGTTCACATTCTTAAATGCACGTGGATTTTTGGAATGATAAATTAAGATGGGCTTCAGCTTGAACCCCGTGATATTCCCGCCAAGCAGCAGAGTCAGTCTATCCTTGTGTGCTTTAAATTCTGGCATGCTTTTGGCTTCTTTGTGGATGTAAGTGCGTCCTGGCATCTGCTTCCAATATAACCCTGTTTCATCCACATTAAAAATCTGCTCTGTGAGATAAACCTCATTCTTAAGTATTTCGTCTAAACTATCGACAAACTTACTAGCTCCTTCCTCATCCGCACTCGCTGCTTCTCCAGAACCTCAAACATTATGCAACTGGAATCTTTTCTTAAACCTCTTAAACCATCCAGTACATGCCACAAATTCTTGACTGTAGTCTTCTCCGGCACATTCCTTTAAAGTCTCAAACAGACTTCTAGCCTTTGACTGTACTGTAAAGAGGCTTAATAGCGTCCGCGTTTGAATCTGATCTTCCATCCAAATGTTTAACAATTTCTCCATTTCATAGATGGGCCCGGTACGTTGCTTCGTAATCACTGTTGATCGCAAAGGTTCAGAACCTTTTACAGCTTCACGAATTCTATTTTTGTCCTTTAAAATAGTCGACACAGTAGAGTGTGATAACTTCATATCACATGCGATCGCATTCACTTTCTTTCCTCCTTCATACTGTTTTATTATCATCATTTTGGTGTCTAGGTGAATGGCCTTTCTTTCCTTTTTGGCAGGCTGAGAAGTGGACAGAGACAATTTCCTCTTGGTAGACATGTTAGGGGTATATTATTATCGAAAATTGCCAAAACAACAAGACACAAACACATGTGGGGCAACACTGCTGTGTATGTTATTACTGCTGCGCAGCAAGTTGGGACTGTGGGAAACAGGTGCTGCCAACAGCTGGCGGGGAAAACTGTCGAACACGTCGTAAAGTCAACCAGTTGTAATTTGCATAGGTTGTATGTCGACGAGTACCTGTATATAGAACAGGTTATGAGCCAGTTCTGGATGGGGTGTATATTTTTTGAAAAGCAAAGACAGATCCAACCAATGGGTGATTTCAGAATTGTGGAAGGAAAAACCTGAGACACGAGCAGAAAAACTCATGTAGACACAAGGAGAAAGTATAAACTACAAATAGAAAGTGAATGGGTCAGCCTTGAGGCCTTGAGACAAAAGCATTAACCACTTGGCCCGTATGTCACCCTTACATGACATTTTAAAGAGCCACTTTTGTGATCAGCATTTATTAACTTAACAATTTGCAAATAAAATATACTATGGTCGTATGAGCAGTATTTAACACTTCTTTATGTAACAACTTCACATTCAAGCAGCATCCAAGTCAATTCTAAAGGACTGATGAATGATATATATTTTATACATTATTGTTTAGGTAGCCATTTATGTTGAAATGCTGTACAGGTTAATATGTATACTGTATTATAACCATGATATACAAAACAGATAACTACACTAAAAAAAGAAACAATAAATTTCCTGAGTGTCTTACTACCTGCCAACATCATCTTATCATCTTCCTAAATGTTATTTGTCTTCTTTATGGGTATAATCCATGTTTCTCTGAACCCTACAAGGACATGGTTGATTGGCAGCTCCAAAGGACAGGTGAATGACTACTCTTTGTAAGTCTTGCTTGAAAGAGTGATTATTCAATTTATCACAATACAGTGAACATAATTTAACCCACATTACCCAATTAAAGGTCATGGGGAGCATCTTCAGGACTAGCAGTAAGGCCGGAACAGTTCTAGGGGTTTGGGGTTTCCGGCCCCGTATATTGTCTACAATCCAGAACTCAAAAATCAGGTCAAAAGTATAAACGAACAGTTCATACGTGCGACGCCATTCTAGGCGTCGGCGGCCATTTTATAGGGGAGGAGCCGGAAGTGGAGGAATGCTGGGAAGGAGGCGTGAGGGGTGACGGGACTGCTGACGTCAGGGAAGATGGCGGAGGAAGGGCGGAAGTGGACGTACTGCGGGAAAGGTCCTATGGCGGAGCGTCTTTAGTTCTGGAAAACAAAGGAGAAAGGTTAGTACCCCGCCGTCTTTTGATGTGTTTTAAGGTCCATCTGCGGCCTCCTACTCGCGCATGCGTGACACTATTTACATTGTAACTCAAAATGGACTTAAACATTTGTCTCTCTTAGATTTCTAAAGTCCCTGTCTTTGCTGTTTTGTAATTGTCCATTATGTATTCCCTGTTCCTTCTAAGTGTAGTTTAGTCTATGATGGCAGAGGGGAGAGACCCTTAATTAAGAAGCCACAAGTGCTTTGAATAGTTTCCTCTGTAACACCTGTGACCATATAAGGTCCTTATAGCCACTGCATTGTTGTTGTAGCATTAACCTTGTAAAGATAAAGAATCCTACTAGTACCACTGGCTGGTCCTAGACAGGATTCTACCCTAACTAGTGTGAGATGCCTACTACACTTACCCACCATGTATTATTCAACAATTCCTTCAAGAAACTCTCATACATTCTATTAAACACTTAATGAATTTCTTCCTTACACCAGTTGAGACTTTGCCAACACTACTGTAAATCTTCAAGTTGGTAAGTGGTAAGATCAGAAATGATTTATGGAGCTGAAGCATGAACAGTAAAGAGACTGCAGGAGAAGTTAGATGTGGGAGAAAAGAGAATGTTGAGATGGATGTGTGGAGTTACAAAAAAGGACAGAATAAGAAATGAGACAATCAGAGTTACAGCAGAAGTGGCAGAGAAAGTGGCATGGACATGTGATGAGGAGAGTCAATGAATATGTGTGCAAAAGAGTGATGGGAATGGAATAAATGAGAAAGTGAGGAAGGCCAAATTAGAGGTGGAAGGATAAAGTAAAAGAATAGCTGAAGGAAAATGGTTTGACTGAGGAGGTGCAGGACCGCGTTATATGGAGAAGGTTGATTAGGCATATCAACAACACACAGAAATGGGAAAAGATGAAAAGGAAGAAGAAGAAAAAAAAGAAGAAGGTGATGGATTGTCATTACCAGCTCCAGGTGCATTGATTAGACCTCTTAATGTGAACTTGGGGTCTGTATAGCATATATGGTTAAGCCTCAGTCAGGCCATTGAGGTTTTGCATTTGCTTCTGTGTGCTCTACTCCCTTGTTTTGTGCTTCAAAGTTGAGTTTTCCTTTGAGTACATTCTTTGCTTCAGAGCTGCCTTTTTTAAAGGCAAATGGCTTTGTGGTTTAGATTTTCCTTTTTTCTTTATCTTCATTTTTGTGCTTAGTAATTTTCTTGGAATTTGGTACTGAGTAATGTTTCTGAATTAACATCTACAAAAAAATATGTCCTTCATTAAAAGGGGAGTGTTGAATGAGAGGACTTAATTTGTCCCAATATGAAATACAACAATTATTATACTCAGCACTTCTGTCCTATGAGAAAAATTAATTCAAGGGAGATATTTTAGCAGAAAAATTAGGACTAAAACTAAAGAAGTCCAAAACAAGTCAGGGTCTTCTTAGAAAGCATAATTTATTCACATTTAGTATACTGAATAATTACATTTGAAAGGTACTGTGGGCATACTGTTTGAAAAAAACAATTACTTTTTAACGAGTTCCCTAAGCACCTTATTATTCTGGCTTTTCCTGGTTATGAGTGCATAAGATAAAACTAGGAAAAGTGCCAAAATTTGGTGTGCATAGAATCCAAATTGTTTTCAATTTACATTAATCTTCCTCATTACTCTCTGCTAAGGATTGTGAATTTGAGGATGTCTTCAGTAAGCAAAAAAAAGAACATAACCATCTAGAACAAAGAATTTGAGTCACAGATTCTGTAGATTTTTGCTGAGGCCAACAAACAATTGAAAAATGATTTCTGCATACATACAAGGTCTTTCTGCACTAGACCTTTTTTTCCAAGAAGGAGCACATGTAATCTTCCTTGGTGACTTTTTCAAGTTTAGTCTGGATCTTGTTAGTGGTGGATAAATATCAAGGTGCAGTATAATGTCTTGTAAACGATACATTCCTGATATTAAGCATTCTTTTTTTTTGTTCAGATGTGATGTGGCAACCTTTAAAGGAGAAAATGGTAGTGGACTTTTCATACCTCTTCTCTTGAGTGTGCTGCATGGCCAAGATTAAGAAAAGCTTGAACCTGAAGTGGAAACATACAATTAAATAAAAAAACGTAGGGTATGGGGAACGGAGTTTGCATGTTCTCCCCGTGTCTGTGTGGGTTTCCTCCGGGTGCTATGGTTTCCTCCCATAGTCCAAAGACATGCAGGTTAGGTGCATTGGCAATTTTAAATTGTCCCTAGTGTGTGCTTGGTGTGTCTGTGTGTGCCCTGCGGTGGCCTTGCGCCCTGTGTTAGCTGGGATTGGCTCCAGCAGACCCCCGTGACCCTGTAGTTAGGATATAGTGGGTTGGATAATGGATTGATATGGGGAAGACTGCAGGGCCAGTTGGTACATACCTCGGCCAAAATCAGGCTTGCAGCACCCAGTACAAAGATAAATTCACAAACTACAAGAAGCAGTCCTTTTCTAGGTAAGAAATTACTGCACATTGAAAAATGGAAAGAAATTGCTTAAGAAGACAAAGCTGAGTGTTGTTATAAACATTTGTGATGGGCGGCCATTGCCTTTACCCGCCTGGGATGCCAGTTGGATAGATGGACCGGGGGAGAGAGCATCCACAAGGCACTACTTTTCCTGGGACACTAGAGGGCAGCCCTCTGTGGCAGCAGTGGTACCATTGATTCCTGCAGGGCACGCTAAAAGTTGTAGTTTGGCAAAATCCTGTTAAGTTTCATGGGGGCTGCCAGGGGGAGCTATAGAACCCTACTTTGGATTTCTTTCACACCACTTCTTTTTCTTTATGTTAATCAGTTTGACATTCCTTTGTAATACAGGTAAAATGCCGTTACAATGAACTGCAAGGGACCTAAAAAATATTTCATTGTAATGAAAATTTCGTTGTAATGAGATTCTTTGTTTGTCACTATAGTGCTTTCTTTCACTTGCGTCCAGGCATTTGCAATCATTTCAGTAGCTTCTTTCGCATTAATTTTAATCTCCTCCTGTCTACAAGTTATGCTGATGAGAATTTTTCTCAGCATTTCCTTGCGATAATACACTTTCAGGGTGCGAATTATGCCCAAATTCCAATGGCTGAAGCACTGCTGTGCAATTGGGTGGGAGGAATTCAACGTGAACATTATCTAAATGTGGAAGCATGTTGTGGGCAGCACAGTTATCAATCAGAAGCCAAATCATTCTTTTCTTTTTCTTCATGTTGTGTAGTTTCTGAACTCTTTTGAGATCCCTCCACCCTCCGCCCAACAGGGCGACATGCCAAAGTGCATCTCGAAGCGCAATTGCCGCGTCTGTGGAAGATTGTTTGTCCGTTGCCAGGGCAGGGCAACAGCAGGCTCTCAGTGGTGCAGTGAGGTGCTACAGAAGCAAATCCTAAAAGATCAGGGTCATGCTATAAGTCCCTATCTTACACCCCAAAACATGAGGCTTATTCTCAGTACTTTAACAAAACCAGCTTTATTCAGCTTGAAACAGGAACAGCAGGGTTATTTATTGTAGCGTGATCTGCCACTCTCCTATAAACAGACACAGCAGTCAGGCAGGGTCATGGCCAGGTTAGTGGCTAAGTTATACTGTGTCCTGCAGTTACAATGTTCCTTGCATCACCCATCAAGTTTGCTTTGGCGGAGAGATGCTACAGAGCTGTGAGCCTGCTGTTGCCCCAGCAACACATAAACAGTCTTTCACAGACGTGGTGATCGCGTGTTGTCTAGTTGGGGGAGGTCCCAAGAGAGTTTAGAAACCTCACATTTTCCTGAATGAGTAACGCATTAATAGGAATGTTTCTTGAACGAGCATCACTTAACCACATAAAAACGGCTTTTTCGACTTCTTCAAATGCAGCTGTCCGTATACATTTGTATCCCGAGATTTTTCTTCTTTTTTTGCTCGGTCTTTCAAAAAAGTTTCACTAATAACATCCTTTTTCTTTTTGCCGCAATTGAGAGCTGCAAAGATTTTTTTTTTCTAATATGAACTGTTAAATTCCAGTGGATGTTTTTCAAATGTTGATGAGCAATAAGCAAAAGGTATCACTGAAAACCACTGAAAAAAAAAACAGCAAAAAAAAAAAAGTACGTGGAAAGTTTGAAGAAAGAATTTTTTTTTTACGTTTCTTTTTGTTGCTCTGTTGTGCACAACTGAGCTGCGACCACAGAACTAACTGCTCTGGGAATGATTCATTCAGGCATTTCAAGGTCTTTTGGGCACTTCATTGTAATGAAAGTATCTTCGGAATGTACTTTATAGTAACGAGATTTCTATAGACTCGTGTCATATGGGGAAACCGTCAGGACCATAAATTACTTCGTTGTAATGAAAATTTCTTTGTAAAGATATTTACTGTAACAGAATTTTACCTGTAATTTAATCATTGTTAATGCTTTGTTACTTTTTTTCTCTCTGTGTGTTATATGTTCTTTTGTATTCTAAAGTTTTGCCAAGGAGTGGGGGGGGTCCCTCCTAAAGATGTTTTCAGTCCCAGTCTGACATCTAGACCATTGAGTTCTGTCATTGTTGTTGGACCATGTACTTTTTAATTCAGATATTTTTAACTTGGTTTAATTTAACTTTCATGAATTTGTGTTTTCTTTTGATAACTTTCTTTCCTTCAGGCTAGAGAGCTGCATTTTTGTGAGCTTTGTGTTTAAGTTCTTTGGGATTTCTAGTATTGTGGCTTGTAGGAAAGAGCTAGCCTTATTGGTGTGAGTTGTGGAGGATTTGTCTCCTTAATGTTCTAAAATATGATTTATTACATTTTAACTGCTTTCTGGCTTGTTTTTTGCAAGCCTTTAATCATTATTTGAAATTTTATTTTATTATAATTTGAGGAGCTACTTTTATCTGTTAAACATTTTTTTCTGCCATTATACAGCTTGGATTTATTTTTTGTTAAAGTTTCTTTAATTGGTAAACTGTAAATAAGATAATTAATTAGTAGTTAACCGCTTTGTAATTACAGTACATGGTTTCTTGCGTCCTCACCTTTTGATCATAATAAGCAGCTGGCAGTGGTTGTCAAGAATCTTTAATACCTACTGATGGCTAGCTAATTCCATCAAAATAAGTACTAAGCACAACATTGTAAAAAACAGATAAGAGGAATAAAAGGTGTAGCAACTTCCCTTGTAAAAAAAATCTGAATGGAAAGTTGCTAGGGAGATCTGCACACTGATTTTACTGGTGAAGTGTAGGTTGATAACCAACACCCCATTGAGTACAGTGGATTCAGACAGTATTCAGAAGCCTTCACTTTCTGCCAACTTTATTATATTGTAGATTTAATTTTAAATAGATAAATCTGCAGTGCATGCCCATCAATCCACACTCAATAACCAGTAATAACAAAGTTAAACTTTTCAGAAAGGTTTGCAAATTTATTCAAAATCGAAAACTGACATATTCATTTAAGTATTCAGTCTCTGTGGCACTCCAAATTGCGGTCAGGTGCATCCGGTTGGCTTTAATTATCCTTGAGATGTGTCTAAAACTTGATTGGAGTCCACCTTTGGAAAACTGAACTGATTGGACATACAGTAGTTTACAAAGACACACCCACATGTGTACATATGGTCATAGAATTCACACTGCATGTCAGGACAAGCCATGAAGTCCAAGGAACTCTATGTAGGTCTCCACAATAAAATTGTGTTGAGAAATAAATCAGGACAAGAGTGTAAAACCATTTCAAAAGTTTTGAGTCTTCCCAGGAGCACAGCAGCCGCAATTATTGTGAAAAGTAAAAAGTTTACAACCACTAGGATTATATTTAGAGTTGGCCATCCAACCAAACTGAGTAACTTGGCAAGAAGGGTCTTGCTCAGGGAGGTGACAAAAAGCAAAATGGTCACTCTTCCAGATCATCAGGAGCCCTTTGCTAAAATAGGAGAACATGTGTAGAAGAAATACAGTCAATTAGGATAACGTATTTTGATATGTTTTCCATATTAACATATAGCATTCATCTTAAAGAAATAGTATAAAGGGTTAATAGATGTCGGAGGTCTATTCAGGCATATCAAGAAACCAGATAAAGGTCAAGTGAACAACAAAATGTACTGAAAGATGACTACGAGATGACTAAGAAGTCAGCAGATGTCTTGTGGACAACAAAAATGGACAGTTATTACATACACAGAAATTTCAAGGGTGGTTGCTCAACCCAAAAGATAGGAGAATAATAAGAATATAATAAAGCAGACTTTTATTTAAATAGATCATTTGGGTGTAAACCAATGAACCAACCAGAGAAAATGTATGCATTGATTTGCAACTGTACAATAGTTTATAAAATTAACCTGTTTTTTAGCCTTTTGTTTCTCTGACCATTCTGCTAATGCTGTAAAGGAATGCTCCCTGTTCAAGCATTAGCTGAATAGTAAATGACACAGGTGGACAAGCTTTTCTCCTGCCTCATTACTGTTTTGTCCTGTTAGATGATATGTTTCTTTCCTTAATTAAGATGTTGAGTTCTACCACAGAAGTTGGTAGGATGACCATCCCGGCAGCATTCCGTCAGTTGTTTATAGTAGAGTGGCTTCATTACTCTTCAGTAAAAGGCATATGACAACCAAGTTGACAGCATGAGGGAAAAATTCTCTGGGTATGATGAAAGAAAAATGTAACTGTTTGGGAAGAATTCCAAGCACTATGTCTGGTGAAGACAAGACACTGCTCATCACCTGTCTAATACCATCCTTGCTGTGAAGCATGATATGCTGTAAGGGTGTATTTAAGCAGCAGGGACAGGGAGACTAGGCAGAATCGAGGGAAGGATGAATGCAGTCATATACAGAGGGTTCCTTGAACAAATTGTGCTCTAGACTACAGACAACCTCTGGCAGG
This sequence comes from Polypterus senegalus, assembly GCF_016835505.1. Classification (NCBI taxonomy): domain Eukaryota; kingdom Metazoa; phylum Chordata; class Cladistia; order Polypteriformes; family Polypteridae; genus Polypterus; species Polypterus senegalus. The sequence goes on along the minus strand of NC_053154.1, from coordinate 97,517,958 downwards.
AGCATCTGTTGACCTTTCAGCATTACAATGACCTGAATGTTCAGCCATGACAACACTGGAGTGGCTTAGGGGCAAGTCTATGACTGTCCTTGAGTGGTCCAGTCAAAGCTCCAACTTAAACAAACAAGTTTATTTTTGTATAGCCCAAAATCACACAAAAAGTGCTACAATGTGCTTTAACAGGCCCTGCCTCTTGACACCCCCCTAGCCTTGACTCTCAAAGAAGACAAGGAAAAGCCCCCAAAAAACCCTTGTAGGGAAATAATGGAAGAAACCTTGGGAAAGGCAGTTCAAAAACAGACCCCTTTCCAGGTAGGTTGGGCGTGCAGTGGGTGTCAAAAAGAAGAGGGTCAATACAATACACAGAAGAGAAGTAATCCTCAATACAGTATAAAAATAAAAATATTACAAGTATGGAGCAGAATATAATAGATGATATCACATAATATGATTTAAATTCGTTTAGAGTCCTGGAGACCTCAGCCATCAAGCTGCCTCCCACAATTGGCCATTCCACAGGTGAGACAGCCAATCCAATGAAAGGACCCATCTACCCGACGACATCCTCCATCAGGGATGACTTTACCTGAGGCAGGCAAAACAACTTGGCAGATGGGCTGTGGCACCAAGTGCCACATTTGAGTACTGAAAAGAGAAACAAAATACGTGAGGGTTAGTAACAACAGAACCTCACAGAACATGTGGGGAGAGAGACCTGAAGATGTCAGTTTACAAATACTTCTCATCCAATGTAATGGAGCTTTATGGGATCTTCCAGGAAGAATTAGATAAACTGCCCAATCTAGATGTGCAAAACTTGCAGAGACTAACCCAAGAACACTTAGAGCTGGAATTGTTGCCAAAAGTACTGAATACATACTGTATATGCATGAGAGATTTCAGTTTTTGTGTTTTAAGACAAAACTCTGAAAACATATCTTTACTTTGTCTTTATGGGTTATTGAGTGTAGAGTGATAGGCAATAATGGCACATTTATCCATTTTAAATTTACTCAATAACATGAAATGTGCAGAAAGTGAAAGGGTCTGAATAACTTCTGAATTCACAGTATAAATGTTCTGTGTTGGAATAAGCAGTCTGTGAGGATGAACAAATTATCCTTACAGTGTAGGTGTTGTAGGTTATGCAAATATATTGCAATGACACACTATGACAGTGGCAGAGACTACAACAGTTACCTTGCGGTTCGAAGTCCTTTGCTCTAGCCATGAGGTCACACTGTATGTTATGTTCTTTATCATTCTATTGCACTTAGTGTGTCCAGAAAATGAAAAGAAAGACTAAACAGGTATCAAATGAAGGCTAAGAAATCTACCCCCAAGAAGGCTTAGAAATCTACTTTGATTAACTGGTTTCCTCTCATCTCACAAATTCTTAACTGAGTTGAGATTTTGACAGTAAGGAAGCCATTTCAGTGATGAAAAAGACCATTCAGACAAAACTATCCAGTTTCCATGAAGAAATATAGCTGAGCACTAATGTTCAGCTATCATATGACAATCACACATTCCACTGTGTCACATGACCAAAGCATACTGCTCAAATAAACCCTACTTCATTACACCATTACCACCCGCATGCTTTGAGAACACCAAGTTTGATGGGTCCATTGTCTCACTATATCCTGTCCTCTCATTCTTTTGAATTGGCTGGAAAAGGGATAAATTGGACCAGCCAACATTTTTCCAGTTCTCCTGCATGCAATATTTCTTTTCTTTACTGTGTACCTTCTTTTTAATTGCTGAAAAACTTGTAAACCACTTGAGTCATTTAATAGTGCCCCACATTAACGATAATATATGGTGAATTGTGCATTCTGTTACACTTGTTTAATACCTCAGTTTTATTGAGCTATTATAGGACAGGCTTTAATCCATTTGTTACTTAGCTGATGTGGTGTCTGGCATTGTCAGTATCTTTCATCTGTAATCTGCTTCTCACCACAAGACAGCACTGGTTAGATGTATGTTTGAAGGTAGCCTTTCTTTTCCATGCATGAGAACTCCAGCAGGGTTACTGCTCTTGATACATTATACTCATATACTCAGAGCATCCATTGTCCACTAACACACTCCATTCAATACCATATATCATTCTTTTCACCCTTTGAATTGAACACTTTCCATCCTGTTGCAATAGGGTCATGATTTATTTTTGTGCCTTTTTCTTTGTCAATGTATGTGGTTGAGCACTCTTATTCGGGGTTCTGATTCTCTTATGTTTTTCAATGGAAAGTTTACTTTTGTTGTTATGAAATACTTTGTATAGTTTTGTCGCCATTTTGGTTATCATATTGTTAGGACAGCTCTACATTATCGGGGGCTATGTACTCATTGGTCTTGAACCACCAGTAATGACTCAATGAGTTAAAATGTCATCAAATTAGGCAGTTTATAGATTCCAGAAGCCTTTATGAATATTGGTCTTTTGTTTAAAACAACACTTTTTAAAACTACTTTCTTGGTCTTGACTTGTTCCTGAATTTGTAACTAAGATTTTTGATTCTGGCTTTGATAAATGTGCAGTTTTGGCACTTTGTCAGACTTCAACTGTGTCATTTCTCTCAACCTCCTTTAAAAAGTATTTCTTGCTAATGTACTAACATAATACACCAATTTTCAACAGTCTGCCTTCTTTAAAAATGTGAGTATATGTGGTCCATCGATGTATACACAAATAAAAAGGCCAAATGTACTTACATTATATTTGTTAAAGCTTACTCTTAACTTATGATATTGACAAATCGAACACTACTATATGTATAAGCTGTGTTTCAAATTGATTTCAATTATTTACAATTGAGTAATACAATAGTTACAACAGAATAACTGGTAATGCGATATTTCTATTATAAGGAAATGTATGTTGTTCTATTATTCACATTCAGTCTATCATCTTTACAGTTTGCCTCTGACATCATAAATCACAATTTATGCTCCAAGACCCACTGTCTTTAATAACAATGTAAAAAAAAATCATCTTTCAATAGAAATATAAATGAAGATCTTTTTTTTCCCTAGGTTCAGAGGATTTTGCATGTTTTGTGAATGATAAAAGAAGAGCTTTGGATTCTACATATCTTTTTTTGTGCAGTCCCTGTTTTCTGATGCTGTAGGGTAAAGCTGATGAGCTGAAGGTAAATGACTGCCTTGAAACTTTAATGTGGTTCTAGGAACAACAGAAACCTGAGGAAATCAGATCCACCAATAAAATGAGCTCAGTAAACCTTTATCAGATACAAACTGAAGAACAAATTCAAGGAAGGATTTGAATTCAGGATGGAAATTTGAAAACAAATGTTTTTACTGAAGCTGCTGGTAAAATGGAACAAATAGTCCAACTGTGTTGCTGAAGGCAAATATCATGACATCTTGTTAGAAGATACTGGATGAGAAATTATTACATGTTGGGCATTAGTTAATCAAAAAAGCTAAATGGACTAAAAAACTTCTTATTTACAAACTTTAAGATTTGAAGATGAAGTTTTTTTTCTTTTTTAGTTTACATAATTGACACAGTGTTTACTTGGCATTTAAAGATTTTTTGCAATTAAACAAGGAAACTCGTTTCTACCCTTCAGTTAATTTAATGGTCTAAAAAACTGCCCATTACCGTTAAAGTTGCCCATTTTTCAGTGTCAGTTAAAACTAAAATACTGCACAGTTCATTGAATCATGTATGCAATTTGTAATTTTCTCCATTGAAAAAATTGTCTTTCACAGAGACCAAAAAAAAAAATCATTCATGAGTGCTATTGCTGTTTCTTCACAGTTGAATTATTTTAGTGTTGTCAAAGTCAATCCAAAAATAGAACTAACAAAGGGATAAATTAATTTTTTCCTTCAAGGCAATAAATTCTGCAATTCTAAATACTAAAATCAGCCTTCAATGGAAATGGAGAGAAAGGAAATGAAACGCCGTGGGGGCAGGACTAATTATTTTTTTCTGCTAATTAGTAAATGAAGTTTAAAATCGAGAGAGCTTTGTTACATCCTGACAGGAGGCACTTAAAGAAAATGATAGGAAAAATAATCCTGTAATCCGCATTTAGGTAGAAAAGCCAACAGCGTGCTACACAACAGGACTTAGTGCAGGGTGAAACAAAATGAGGCCGTAATTAACTAGTGTGAATTTCGAGCATAACATTGTTCACACTTAACTTAACAAAATTAATTATTTTTTGCAATAATGAGCACACCTTGGACTTTCCATAATGTCAAAGAAAGGTAACACAAGTCACTAATTGCTTAGAGTTCAAGGGAAAGAGATAAAAGTCATTCATCAAAAGTGATGATATCTAAACAGAATTTGAACTGCATTTTTTCTTAATGTAAAAACAATATCTGTGAACTACTGCTGCTCATTCAAGGAAGCAAAACAGGCAAGTTATTGCTGAAATGTTTAACCACAGTGAGACTCCCTATAAAACATATTAATTGCAGACGTATTGTTTTTCATATTTGCTAATGTTTACTAATCACAGGCAATCCTCCTTTGAAGCATTCCTAATAAACTAATTTTTCAGAGGTTGTTACAGTGGTGCCATAATTTGTACTGTTTCCTCACAGCACCAGATTCATCTCAGTTGGGGTAGAGTTTGCATGTTCTTCCCTTGTTTCCATCAGTTTTTTCGCATTTCCTTCCCATTTTTCAGAGACATGTATGTTAGGTTAATTGATGTCTCTAAATTGCTCTGGTATGAATACATCTAGATATATGTATGAACATGACATGCAAGGGCCTTCATTCTGCTGAGGTCCGGTTACTGTCTTGTGCTTAATGCTGTGGCTCACTGTGACCCTGCATTAGACAAGAAGAAAACTGAAGGATGAATTTGCGTAATAACATTATTACTAATCATATATTTCCATTCTGTGTTCTTTTTGGCATGCACTTTCTTTTCAGAATTTATCGAACTTTAATGTGATGTTGTAAGATTTTCAGATTCAGTTTTTAAATTATAAACTAAAAAATATCAAGAACTCATGTCTTGCGAGACGGGACTTTGTGCCAAAAGATTTAGCCATGTTGGACAGCTGCTGTACAGGCTTTTAAATGTTCGAAGCACCGCAAGAGATGCAGATCACGCAGCGCAGCAGCAGCAAGCCAGTAGCTGATCAAGCAAAGAGGAGATTAAAAAAAACAGTATTTGTTTCCCATTGTATCGTCATTTAAGAGGGGGTTTCGGAGGAGCAACCACGTTTCCTTGGGGTGCTTTCAGCCCCCCTCTTTACAACGCAAGCGGCAGAGATGTGAAGTGGCTGGTGAGCAAAGCAAGCAGGGGGAACCCCTTAGTTTTTACTATATTTTCTGTATACAATAGCAGTCAATGGCCAGTTTCTGACAAACAAGGCAGACCAACAGATCACAATATCCCATTTGCACCTGTGTCTGTCATATAATATCAGTCTAAATAAAATATTTGAAAAGAAAAGGGTTTCTGAGAAATATTGGTCTACTCTGATGCATAAAACATTTGGATGGTTATATCAGAAAAAAAAAATGAACAGTTTTCCAGTTTTAAAGTAAGAGCACTAAGAAGCCATAGAATTAAAAGAACATGCTTCAATAGGAGCTAAATAGAAGACTGAATGGACTGAAAATGGTGGACTTTCAGGACTGTTTATGACACCCCTGAATTTTCTGGTTGGTTTGCTTTGTATCCCATTATTGTTTGTCTTCCAGCTTAGAAAAAAAAAGAACAATTAAGGGTATGGGATCTTAAAATTCAAGTCAGCTCAGGTTAAGAAAAAGGAAGTTGGTTACATTTGTAGTGCTAACTGGTTTGCTAATTTAAAAAGAGTCAGGAATGAAAACCTGCAACCACTGTGTCCCTCCAAGGTCTGAGTCTGACATTTGTGCTGTACTCATTTCTCTCAGCATCAACCAAACACATAACTGAGAGATTTATTGTACTGATTGGTTTTGATAGATCTAATTAAGTGAATGGTGATCATCAAGTTGTCGTGTTTTACATTTAGTAACGGACACTTCCTTGAGCACCATCCTCAGCTCCTGTAATGCAGCAGTGTTTGTAGTGATATTAATCTTTCTGTCTGAGGTGCACACAATGAGTTGAAAATGATTACAATTACAATTACGATTACAATTTCATCAAAGAATAACTTTGTGGTACTGACTTATATAAACAAGAGAACCTTGTGGTGTGGATTAATCTTAGCAATTGAGGTCTGTGGCTACAGTATGCCAAAATCTAAGGAGCTCTCTGTAGTCCTCAAAATATATATATATATTGATGCCTGTCAGTCTGGGAAGGGTTTTACAGTAAATACAGTTCCAAGCAATGTGTAGTCACTCGCTGCATGTCTGAAAAATCTGCAAATACAGAAAAGCTGACAATCTGTGAAGGCCAGGGTGTCTTGCCAAATTCAGTTCAACAGCTGACTGATGGATGCTGTGGGAAGTTTCCAAATGCCCAAGGACAACATCAAGAGATTTAATGGTAAGTCTTGCCTCAGTCAATCAACCATTCCTAAAAAAATTATAGATACACAGCTGATGTTTGCCAGACAAAACTAAGGTGAAGAATGGCACTATGGAAACAATGTGCTCTGGACAGATGAGATGAAGGTAGGGCAGTTTGCTACAATGCCAAAGTTATGTCTTGTAGAAAACAAAAACTGCTTTTGAATAAATTAACCTCTACTGCACAATATGGTGGTGATAGTATTATGACTTTGTGCTGCTTATCTTTTTCTGGGTCTGGCCATCTTCCCATCATAATTTAAACCATGAATTTCACATTGTACCAAAGAGTATCTCAGGAGATTGTGAGACCACCTGCCAAATAGCTGCTGCTAAACCATAAGTGAACCTTGCAACAAGAAAATGACCCAAAATACCTTAGCAAATAGACATAAAAATGGCTCAAAAAAGTAATGGAAGGTTATGGAGTGACCAAGTCAAAGCCTTGCTCCTTACCCCATACAGTATGTAAGCTGTGGGATACTTGAAGCAGGCAGCATGTATGAGAAAGCTTTGAAACATTACACAGTTGAAGGAGTTATGTAAGGAAGAGTGGGCAAAAAATTAATTTGATATAGGAAATTAATAGACAATTCCAACAGATGCCTATAATAAGCTATTTCTGCCAAACATCAGTTACTAAAGTTTAAGATGAACTTATTTTTTCCGACAACACACAATTGCATTTCTTACTTTTTTGTTGAATAAATGATATGAAAGAATAATATTCATTGGTATTTGTTAAATTAGATTACCTTTATCTGAAAATATTCATGAAAAGGTCTATACTTGCAAACATGTTGAACACACATCTTTTCACTGAGTGCAATTTTTCACAGCACTGTATTTATATACCTAAACAAATAGGCAATTTATCAGTAATAATTCACATTTGGGATTATGTTTGGATACCTTATGCTGCTTTTAGACATGTTAATTTTGAATAGTCTGCAGTACACTGCTGTCAAGTGTGAAAGTGGCACCAGGGAAAGATTTTGAGGTGACTCTAGGAACTAACTCACTCTCTGATTCCTCCATAAAATCAGCAACCCATCAAGTGATGAAGGTACAATGTTCGTATCTTTGGTGCTTCTTTATTTTCTTTCTTATTGTCAACTACATTGAACAGTGAATTCCTTTGTGAATCCCCCACACCTTTTTATATCACCCCTGCTTTGTCTGTGCTGTCCACAATCTTTATGAATATACTCAGGAAGATCAAAATCTTCAGTTGTTTTCAATTTGACGCTGTTATAGACAGGTCATTTTTTTATTTTATACATGATACACCTACAAGATTAAAGTAGAATGACAAAGGGAATATTGATGATACCCATTGTAGCTCATACTATCCTAGTAAACTTGCATAATTAAAACTGCTATGCCAGAGTGTAGTTTACGGTGAATGGTTCAGCATTTACCGTTTTTATTCTACCATCAAACCTGATCACCAAGCTTCTATACCTGGGACTTACTGACATCCTGTGCAACTGGGTTTTGAAATTCTAAGTAGTAAAAACCCAGCATGTACAGACTGGCAGCATTACTTCCTGCACAAAGAACACCAACAGGGGCAGCTCATGGGGTAGGACATTAAGCTCCATGCTATACTCCTTTTTATCTACAGTATGACTGTGTGGCCAGACACAAATCCCACTCCAAATAGTTTTGAGGCACACCACAGACTACTTCTAGTGTTAGGACTTCATGTACTGTAAAACTGCAATTCCCAGGCACCCAAGCAGGGGCTTACGCAATAAAAGTATTACAGTAGATGGCCTCCATTTTGCAGTCACTTTCTAAAGTCAGTGTCACATTTGATTACTTCTAGTCAAAGGGAAAGTCAAACTTGATACCTGCAGTTGCCAATTTCGTTGCTTGAGGATGTCAAATTACACAACCAGAAATTGCAAGGGGTAACAAACTATACAACTCCACAACTACCTTCCAGCACAGTTTCACATTTCCAAAATATCTTGAGCTCATCCCTTTTTCTGACAGCAAATAGGCTGCCTGACAGATCCAGAGCTGTAAAAATGTTTTCCCGGTAGAGTTCAGCTGTAATCTCTGGCCCTTTACCTTCTTTTTTCCATTTATCTAATGGTTTGAAAAACACAAGAAATTAGATGGAGAAGCCTCTCTTCAGTTTGTGAGGTAAAAAATTTAATGATCCTTATTCCATCATTGCTACATTAAATGCATTGCACTTCCACACTAGCACTCATTTGTTGTTAGCTATCATACATAAAGAACTGCCCTTATGACTAAAGAGGCTAGTTGCAGACTACTTGGACTGAATCACTGGAGATGCCAGACTGTACATCACTGGAGAACATCAAGACTATTCCCAACTTACTAAGATTATGTAGATGAAGTCTGCAAATGAAACTTGTATAATGTGACAGGGCCTTAACTTCATAATTCTACCAAATGGTACAGGACTATTAGCACTCACCATGGCAGAATTCTGCAGCCAATTCCCTGACTGGTTCTGGTAAGTATTAATTAGGTATGAGTGAATCTTGAAAGATAAATTGCTCTCTAGCATAGACATACAGCAATAGAAATATATTTGATGTTGTTGAGTCCCACAACTCTCTGAGTAAAGATGTGCTTCCTGGAGTCAATCTTACATGCACTTCCCTTTATATTCCACTTGTGTCCCTGTATACATGATTCACAATTTAATCAAAACAATTTGGCTGGATTATTATCAATGACGTTGGGAATTTTGAAGGCCTGCATTAGGTCCTCTGCTCAAGACTAAACAGAATTAATTCTATCAGCCAGAGGGAAAATGTCATATCCTAAAGCTTCTGCACTTTGCTTAGGTGATGCGAATAAACAGTAAACCCTTACAACTTTTTCAGAGGTGACTGTTTTAGGAAAGTGTCTCCCATATGATATTTATAATTAACATTTCTTTTGCCCACATGTAGCACTTTGCACCTTTTTTTTAATTTCATTCTCCAAGTATTTTTCCAGCTCTGAAGTCTTTTTGAATTATTTTTGCATCATCCTCAGAATCTATTATAGTGCCATACAAAAGTATTCAATCCACTTAAAAATCATAGTTTTCTATGACAAAAACTTTGTAGACATTGTATTATTCATTCACTATTTTTAATGTGTTAACAATACATTTCCAAAGTCAAAATAAACTACTTCCTGTAGATATTTAACTGTAGAAGATAAATTCAAAGTTAGTGTTTGCTTAAGTATTTAATACAACAAAAAAAAAAAAACAGTGAAACAGCATCAACATTAGTTCTACATTATTCCTTGTGTCATGAAACCTTAGAATATTTATACTTAAAAATACTGTGTATTGTTTGAATAAATATACGTTTTTTTTAAACTGAACATGTCACTAGACTATTAATGTGTTCTTTTTAAATTATATATCAAACATTTGTGCACGCTCGAATGGCAATAGTGAAAACTGTGTGCTTCTTCAGGGTTGTACACACTGAGATTTCAAAATTCTGTAAATCCCAGCCTTTAGTCATACTTGGCAGTTTGTAGAGAGACGGTCTTAGGTTGCCTGATGCTGAAGTACCCGATTTTCTTAAAAGCAAATCATCCTAACTGCTTGTTTCATATTGAGTTAAGGGTAAAAACAGCAACAACTAAAACTGGTATGGATACTTGAAAAGTGTTCATTGCATTTTCTTTCGTAAGCTGTACAGCACTACTGCAATGTGTTTTCAGCTCCTATAATTGGATACCCAGTCACTAACCAGGGTCTCCTTTTCTACCTTTTTTAATCCTGCCTTTATTCGGTAACAGCTATGTCGACTAAGCCCATTTTGTTTACAATCTAAGAAACTGCTGGTATTAATTACACATAACCATGGATACAAATTCGCAAGAAAAAAATGAATGATTTAAAACTGTTCTTCACGCTCAGTATGATTAAACGACCAGCTAACTCCACGTTTAATTCCTTTACATCCCCTTTGTACTAATTTCATATGAAAGCCACTATTAATAAACCTATTATGTAGGCCCTACAACCTGCAGGGAAAAACTTGGGGGTTGGTGATAGAATTGGCAATCCAGCGAACATAAAAATCCTCACACTGTTCCACTCCATCTGAATTAGTGTGGTGCTGAGGTATCACCCGTTGCACGGCTGCACTTGGGTCCTAATCTGGGATCCTGAGTTGGTTTGACGTGCGGTGGGTGCAGCAATACACTGTATCAGTGTGTGCTCCTAACCTTAAACCGACCAATCAACTGTTCTCGCGTCTAGACTTATCTAACTATGCCGGAGCGAGCACGCAATCTGACGTCCACGGAGCCGCGCACGTTCTGCTCTTTGAGCACGAGCAGTCTGCTTGCGCGCGCTGTCAGCCGGCACAAAATGGCTTCAATGGGCGATCCGGTGAGACTGGAAAGAGGTAAACAAACCAAAAACGGTCCTCGAATCGACTTTGAAATGCTGTGAAAAAGTGTTCATTCACTTTTTTTAACAAAATTAGCCGTATTGAGCAGGTCTGGCGTGTATTGACTGTTTGCTTGAAGGGGGAAGTCATCCGCTAGATCTCAATTCAGAAGGGAGGAGGGGATTTGTGCTGTCGCCTTTGTTTTTCTTTTTTAGTATTTGCTGTGTTTTGAGAGATGTATGTTTTAGTAGAAAATGCATGACAGTGATCATTTACGTAAAGAGGTGACTCAATTTACTGAACACGAGATTTGACTTTTCAGTCGCTGAAAGCTGACATTTCTTTGGCGCCGCAAAAGGAAAGTCGTTCCGTAAGGTGGGCATGGCAGACGGTGCCGCGTAATGCTCAGTAGTGATTGCCGTTGATACAATCTACATTATTTCACGTAGGTCATAAGTTCCAGGCTGTTGTCCTTCGTTTTGCGCTACGGGCAACGCCGACACCTGCACTTGTCACTGTCCAAGGCTGACTCTTTCAATTTACACGTGGAGCGTCAGACAGTGGCCTTTTGTATTATTCCTCAATTATGTGGATCAACTAATTTCCTAAAAGAGGAAAAAAAAAAACCTGCTTGAAAAACGTACTTTTCAAGACATGCCTTTTAAATATGTAATTTTCAGCCCAGTGTTCCCAATATACCCAAATTTACCATGGATCTGTTCAGTGCTACTCGAGATTAACGTTTTCATACACATATTTCTTCATCAAATCATACTGTTTTGAGCATCTGCTATGTTATTTAGCTCTGTGATTTAACGCAACAAGTTAAGTGCCATAATTTTAACATTGATGGCTGCTGTGATTTTCTTTTGCCTTCGTAGACATTACGAAACAACCGCCGAGTAAATGAATGATTATAAACGTCTGATTACTGGTGTGGTTTGTACGCGCAGTGTTGGGATAGATGATTAAACGTTGCATATGACGTTTACCATTTGAGTAGGTGACTTAACTTTTTGTTTACAGTATCATCTTTAAAGTAACACTTAAGAATGACCGCAAATCCTCGCACATGTGCTTATTTCCCGGTAGGTCAATTGTCCCAGTTATTGTTTAAAGTGGGTGTGCATGAGTGTGCCTTTTGATGCACCAAATTTGGCTCTGTCGTTGTGTTGTTCTTCACGCAGCAAAGGCTCCCCAAGACGTTAAATATAAATAAGTGTGTTGTAAGATGGATGGATGACTGTTCTTCATTGAGTCGTTAATAATTAAAAAAATATTAGAAACATGAACTTTTAGCCATTTTTAATTTATGGTCAAGTAAAAGGCAGCAATACAGATCTAACTACAGTAGAACTAATGTAATCCAAATGCAATGCTGCCAAGGCATAAATTGCCAAACACGCATCCTACATACATCTGAAAGGGAGTGTTTACAAGAGTATTTTTATCCTGTGTCATCCAAGGGGAAAGCCATGGCATAAAAATCAATGCAGAAAAAAAAATAATAAAAATTAGCACTCATTAGATTTTCACAATATCAAAACTGAAAAGGAAATGCCTGCAACGTTGCCATGGCAGGGAAAAAGTCTCAGGAAAACCTTTAATCAGTAGCTGAAACCACAGCATAGAGCTACTGTAGGACTGTTTTCCATCACACAGAACTGGCAGATGAAGGTGGTTTTCTGCATATATCACGGCTACATCATTGTGACCAGCCATTGTCATTCTGTCAAGAGGCCTCAGAACAGCTTGCTCACCTTGGCACCTTATGAAATAAGTGGAAGATAAAGATTGCTGAAGTTCACCCCTCAATGCATTAGTAAAAATTTATAATAGATGTAACATATGTTTTTTGTTATTCTTTACCGACCATACATATAAAGTCTTAAGCATTTTTCAGTTAGGTGTGATATGATTAAAAGTATTCTTAAATCGGAGGGCATTTTCTTTTAGATAGTACATTTTTATCTAAAGTAGAGTAGTCTTGTAAGTAGGGCAGGGCAATATGGCCAAAATTATTTATCACGATATATATTTAAACATTTGTGATAACGATATAACTGGCGATATGATTGACACGAGACAATATACTTTACAACTCCACAACTTTATTAGTGCAAAAAAACCCCTTCAATTTATTTTCACTTAAACAAGCAGCTGTGTTTATGTGCATTAAAGCTATATAAAAATGTATTAGTGCAAATGCAAATTCCTTGCTGACAGTTTAACCAAAAGGCATTTCCAGTGGAAATGGGCTGACATATCCTGAGCATTACCATGTATAATATCCACAAAACTTAAAAAGAGTTGCTTTGCAACATAAAACTGCAGTGTGCCAAATAAATAAGTCAAATAATAAAATTGCACAAACTCATGAGTAAAAACAAAACAAACAAACAAAAAACATGGATGAATTATTGCTACTGCTCATGGAAGTTTTCTACTGTACATTTCAAGTTTTAAGATTCTTTGTCAGAAACACTAACATGTTCACAGATGTGGGCTTAAGGGAGGACCTTTGACAAGTTACAACATCTCCACCTGTGCTGAACAACCTTTCAGATGCAGAGCTAGTTGCTGGAATGCAGAGGTATTGTGCCTTTCATATCTATCTATCTATCTATCTATCTATCTATCTATCTATGTTCTGACTGACAGTGTGTGTCTTACAGAATTTAAAAATAAGAACAGTTACAAGGACATTTGTTCAAGTTAATTGCAGTCTCAATTGTTAAAAAAATATTTTAAAAGGAGCACCCCACATGAAAATATAACGATCTCATTAACTGACAGTGCATACTAGTTTATAAATTTTATGCCCATTTGAGGTAAAAAAGAAAATACATTAAATCATATATCAATTGACACATGCTGCACGCAGGCAAGCGGGCAGTGAGAGTGGAGATAAAGACGCTAGATAGATTGCATACAACAGGCAAAAAAGTGACCACTTGATAACAGTATTAGCTATAATGAATGAAAGCATGAATTAATCAACAGAAATAACAGCGATCGACATTTTAAACTTATCGATTTACTTAAAAAAAAAAACACCCCCCCCAGAGTCTACGAAAAAACGAACCCGACCCGATCCGGCCCACCTTAAAACCGTTCTCACTTCTCCGCCACCGTCTTTTGTTTTCTAAATGTGCCGATTAAAAAGAGCAGCAAGCAGCCGGCTATTCCATCCCCCACCTCCGTCGCAGAATGTTCATTACGTTTTCCCAGCTCATGCCTTGTTTGATTATCTGGGAGTGACTCAACTGCTGGAGTTTTAGAGTGAAAATAATAGATCGTTATTTGGAACACATGCATTTCATGTGTTCCGTTTCTACTGTAATCTGTGTAAACACATTGTTAAAACAGAAACTTTTTCATATTTTAATAATAAATGTTACAAAATGTAGGCATAAACTATAGAATATGTGAAGCCTGATTTCCAAAGATCAAATAAACACTTTTAGTGGCGAAGGTTAAAAAGAAAAAAAAAATTAACACTACCTTCCTAGCTGGGAATTGAACTCGGGTCTCTAAGACAAGGTATGCATGCCGCTATCTGAAAAAATAAATCTTAGCGATACGCCACGGAAGCCATTGTAAAATTTTTGAACCTTTTGTGAAAGTGTTTATTTGATCTTTGGAAATCAGGCTTCACATATTCTATAGTTTATGCCTACATTTTGTAACATTTATTATTAAAATATGAAAAAGTTTCTGTTTTAACAATGTGTTTACACAGATTACAGTAGAAACGGAACACATGAAATGCATGTGTTCCAAATAACGATCTATTATTTTCACTCTAAAACTCCAGCAGTTGAGTCACTCCCAGATAATCAAACAAGGCATGAGCTGGGAAAACGTAATGAACATTCTGCGACGGAGGTGGGGGATGGAATAGCCGGCTGCTTGCTGCTCTTTTTAATCGGCACATTTAGAAAACAAAAGACGGTGGCGGAGAAGTGAGAACGGTTTTAAGGTGGGCCGGATCGGGTCAGGTTCGTTTTTTCGTAGACTCTGGTAATTCTAATGTTAATCTGACGTTATAATTAACTTACCTATTGCAATTTGCAGGCGATGTCCGAAGCATGAAAGTCTGGTCCAGTTGTTGAGTGCGACGGCTTTCACAACGTCGGCCCCGTTGTCGGTCGTCACACACACTTTTTTCCTCCTGGAGATTCCACGAGCTGAGGAACTCTTTTAAGCCTTTGGCTATATTTTCCCCTGTATGGTCCTCTGGGGTGTGGGGAACTTGTTTCAAGGCACTTGTTTTGTAACCTCCTGTCTTTGTCCACGTAGTGTATTGTGAGGCTCATGTAGGGGTCTGATGTTCGGCTTGACCACATGTCCGTGGTTGACACAAAAAACTCCACTGAAGATAATGCATTTGACACCTCAGTACGGACCTCTTCATATAAAGCAGGCAAGGCGACTTTAGAGAAGTATTTCTTGGTGGGCAGCTTGTAGCGTGGATCGAACTTTTTAAGCATCTCTGTGAAACCTTCTCTATCCACACTCTGAATGGGCATCATATCCCTGGCTAAACAATGCGTCACTGCATTAGTTAGTTCCACCCAGCGTTTGCTACTTTTGTCATAAGGCGTGCAGCTATTTAAAGCTACGCCGACTGTTTGTTGAGTCAGCTTCTTTGGTCTCACCACCACGCTAGTTGAAGCGGACGCCTCTTCACGTGCTTTAACAGCTTTGTTGTACTCCAACAAGTGCTTCTGCTTCAAATGATGAAATAGGTTTGTGGTGTTTCCTCCCTTTGCCACGATGGCCCACTTGCATATTCTACAAAAAATTGTGCTTTGTTGGGTATCTGACAGGCGAAAACCAAACCAGTTCCACACTACTGAAGTTGCACCATTTTTACAAACCAATTCTGGTTCATTCGTTTCATTCAATGATCCGCTTTCGCCCTTCTCATTCTCTGTCGCCACCATGCTTTTTCCTTTCATGTGTGTATGAAAACAAAGGCACTGCGCATGCGCGTTTTACTCATATTCTATCACGATATTTCATTTTCTTATCATTGCCTAACATTGTACCGGTCTTACCGTGAAAGGTATAATATGCCCCAACCCTACTTGTAAGTCTTCAATTAAATTACTGTTCTAGTGGAGGTCTGCCTTGAATAGTTGGTCAGGCTGTTACTCCAGAACATAAACATAAGAATGTTGACAAATGAGAGGAGACCATTCTGTCTATCCTGCCCTTATAGTTAACTAATGGCTAAGTTATACCAGTCTCTCATCTAGGTTCTTTGCAAAAGTTAGCAAGGTTTCCATTTTAACTACATGACTTTGTAGTTTTTTCCAGACTCCATTATGCTCTTGTAAAGAAACGGTTTTCTGTTCTGTCATAAAAGTAGTTTCCCTTAATTTCCACTGGTATCCTCAAATACATAGTTAAGTCTTTAACTGAAACATTTCTGCTAAATTAAGTTAATCAATATAACTGAGGATATTGAAGACCTTTTTTGTAGGTTCCCATATGCTCCTTGCTCACAACTAAAGAGTTTTAAGTCCCATAGTGCTTCTGTGTATTTCTGCCTTTTAGTTTCAGGGTAAACTTGGTTTCATGTCTCTGCACAGCATTTAATACTGGTCTGTCTTTTTTATTTTTAAAATGAGGTTTCACTTGTGCATTATACAGTATAAGCATAATGTTCCTTGATTTATATTCAACAGTTTTTAAAACCTAATATTTTATTTGCTGTTTTATTTGCTTCTGCACATTTTGTAGACTGATAATTTTGCTTTAACATCTTTTTCAGAGAGTTTGCTTCCTAGGTCATATTTGCCAATCTTATATTTATAAGTAACTAGGGGGCTGTGCCCCATGCTCGCTTCGCTCGCCCACCCCCGGTTTACTGGATATACAATTTAAAGAGATTGTTATTTTCATGGGAATTGTTAGATATGCATTATTTTCACTTTTACTTTAAAACTTTTGTAAATACAATACTTGTCCTTTATTTCCGGCCCTGGGCGTGGTTAAATCTTTCTCGTTGGATGTTTAATGCTGCTCGTGTTGTGAAGGGGGGGTGGCTGAACGAACGCTAAGGAGATGCCATTGGATCATCTGCTGTATTTCTTCTGCTGCTGGCGAGCTGTGTTTTCTTTTTGTCGCGCTGCATGTCAATCATTTAAAAGCCTGTACAATAGCTGTCCTTTTGCCACTTCGCATCCCTGCTGTTCGTGTTGTGAAAGGGACGTAACGCACGCTAAGGAGAAGCGGTCGGATCATCTACTGGCTTCCTCCTCCTGCTGCTGCTTCTGGCAAGCTGTGTGTTCTGCTTGTTGCTTGTCGTTGTTTTAAGAGCTGGGAGCACATGATGTCTGTCTGCCAAAAGCATTCCAACAACTGTTTAATTAGATGTCCGTGAACTTGTTTTAAATGTTGTCTCACTGTCTTGTCTCACGTGATGTTAAGGTGTCTCTCACGGGACATCAAATTGTCTTTGCATGACGTTATAGTGTCTCTCGCGGGATGTCAAATTGTCTTCCGAGAAGATCATGTCTCACTTCCTTCCCAAGATTTTTTTTTTTTATAATAGATGTTTTCCTTTACCTGCATCTTTGAACTGTTAAGCTGTATTTGCCAAGTATTTGACCAGTTCTGGAGATTTCCAGGTCACTTTGAATTGTTTTTGCTGCCTCTTAAGTATCTGCTATCACCCCAACTTAAGTGTTATCTGTGGGTTTCATAATTTTGGTCATTATGTTGGCATCTATAAATTTAAATCATAAAAAGTAGTGGTCCACCAGGGAGACTCTTGTGTGACTAAATTCATGATTTCTCTCCATGTGGAGCACTCCTGTCATCGCTACTGTTTTTATGCATCCGGTTATCTAAGTGGAAATCCAGTTTTGTAGATTTTTGCTGATGCCTGTGGCTTCTGGTTTCATAATTTGCATTTGGTAGAGAGCTATTTCAAAGTTTTTCTTTGTAAGTTTAAGTAAACTGTGTCTAATGCTTTTATTTTCAGCAAAACTCAAGTTGGCTGTTCAAAAAAAAAAAGTCATCTTCTTTTGCTCTGGGAAAATTTATATCCCAAAGAGTAGGTGAATTAACAAAAGTATGTTGCTCTGCTAACTGCGTTGCTTATAGTACCATCTGTGCATGAGAGTAAATGAAGTGCTCTGCATTATGGCTGCACAGTGCAATCTTGTATACTACTTTTTATGCACACCACCATTTTAATAACCATCAATTATTATATGTTCACCTATGTGTTTCCCTTGTATATTATGAAATTATACATTTTTTTAATTAATGTTTACCTAAATACAAGGCATTTAAAAAATATTTTTGCCAAGTAGAATATATTGTCATTTCAAACATTTGCCATTTTGTTTTGTATTTTCCATTTTCATCATATAAGACATTTTTTTATTGCTCTTTAAGACAGATACATAACACAGTGTTACAATGTCTTTGGTTAGGCCTTCACCTGCTAATACCAGACTCCAGAATTTAATCTTTTGTTTTTCTTATTCTTGATTTCTCCACTGACTTTACAGAGAGTGAATCCCATAGTGACACAACACTTGCAGTATGGGTTTACTGCGCACTAGTAGCTGGTGATGTACTGAATGAAATTCTTCTTCCAGTGTGGATTTTGAGAAAAACATTTTACCAGTATGCTCAAAATTAATGAAAAACTGGAAAGCACATTAAAGTGTAAAACAAAAAATGTGAATACAAAAGTGAAACAGGACATGCAATTTTGAGTTACCATCATAAAGATAATATCTTTATGTGTAGACTTGTATGCGAACTGTGTGTAATAAGTGATCGTTCCCTTTAAGAGAATTATCCAAAATGCTGTGTAGTTCAACCTGATTGGTGAGTCAATGCAAACAGGAAGGGAAGATGGGAGTAAACTATGTCTTGTGCTGTGTTTGCTTGCATTGATGGTGTCAGCAAGCAAGAGAATGAGTGGGAGAGGGAACTAAGCTTTAATTTTTTCGATTCAAGAGAGATGAAATCCTGCAGTCAACTCTATTAATTAGCAGAGTGTTAACAAGCATTTTGATGGGTAACATACATGTCTGTGTTAATTACATTACTCATTATATTAATAAGTAGTATATTTGTTTTTTTTTTTGTAAAAATAGGTGTCAGTCTGAAAAGAATATACAAATGATTTTTGCTATTCTAGTTCAGACTTGGGCAGCACAATGATGCCACATACAGGGATGGAATCTCATGCCCAGATGTAGTGCATGTGCAGTTTGTATGTTTTCTCCATGTCTGTAATGGTTTTGTTCTAACTTTACTTTGTTTTTTTTATGTAAAGACATGCTGATTAGGTTAAATGACAATTATAAATAGGCTGGGTGTATGCACAAGTGAGCTCTGCAGTGGACTGAAAACCTGTCCCGAGCTACTTCCTCCTCTTGTACAGCCTCTTACAAAATGCAGGACACAGTCATTTATATGCACATAGTCACTTATACAGGAGCAATGTAGAATTAGCAGTAAAGCTATTATGCAAATGTTTAACAATATGTTTCGAACAATGAAAATTATTCGATTTAATGTGAAAAAGGTGAAAATTGGTGGTAGCCTGTTTTTCAATATGTTATGAAGGAAATATAATTTGCTTTGTGACTGCTTATTGCACCATTTTAAGAGTCAGCAAGAGGATGGGCAGACGGTAAGGGTATTTGAGCCTTATTTCTTCTGAAGATGTGGAGAATGCTTGCATCACACAAACCTTTTTTGCTGAATTTGTACAATGAATTGTCAGAAGTGCTTACTTTAATTTGAATTCATTTTTTTCATTAAGTAATTGGCATTTTTCAGAGAATATATTTCCAAATGAATACCTTTTTGTTCTGGGCATACTGTGTGTAAAATACGCAACATATTTGGCAGGGGTTGGCCTTAATCACTTTATAATCCGAATATACTACACTAATCCTCAAGTAATATAGGATCTTGTATACCTTTATTTGATTTGTTTTAATCTGTGTTGCTAATACAGGTAGATAATATTTCAATGTACAACAGTGTGCAAGTTCAGATTTTTTTTTTTTTTTGTCAGCCACAAGTGGTTGTTGGTGATTCTTGTGATAATATGGTATGATATGCAATCATAAATGAAGAAAAAAGTGTTTTTAATTTAGATTGTGAGCAAAGCTATTTTGTATAATAAAGTCAGTTTCTTAATTGGATTAGCCTGGATGATCTCAAAAGCTAATTGCCATGCCTCTTTTTACTGTAAAATTTAGATAGCTAACCCTTAAAATCATCTACATAAAGCAAGGCATGAATCAGTGATATTCATATTTAGGGCAAAACCCAGTTTCAGTTTTTTATTGTTCTTTGTGGGCAAAGTCGACATGTTGGTTACTAAAATTTTTGTTAAACTTATCTCTGATGTTCAGACATACTTTTGACAGACAGTGCACCAATCAATTAGCCCGAGGTCAGGATCAGCCATTTCTAGCTTATAAAATTTGATTAGCCAGTTTGCATATAGCTGCCCCGTTACCACTGATTTTATTACACAGAAGGTGCTGACCAGCCTTATGTTCCAGTGCTGCTTTTCACTGTTGGGATATGGAGGTTTGTACCTTTAAGTGAACAGAGCATTCTAGGTAGTAATAGATGTCACTTAGTTTTGGTTGCTAAGCCCACTTGAATGGAAACATTGTATTTAAGACAACATTCTTCAAATTACATTCCATAATCAATCATCTTTTCCATTTATCATGCTCATTGTTTTAATAAATGGAAGGTATTTTTTCTTTTCCCTGCATGAACGTTAAAGAAATTGTGAAATGCAATGTGCACAGCAATGACCAACCTGTAGAGCTGTATTGATTAATATTGAAAAGTAAATTAAGCAGATACTTAGCTAGTGACGGTTAATGC
Source organism: Polypterus senegalus (assembly GCF_016835505.1). NCBI lineage: Eukaryota > Metazoa > Chordata > Cladistia > Polypteriformes > Polypteridae > Polypterus > Polypterus senegalus. The sequence continues at coordinate 97,497,168 of NC_053154.1, read as the reverse complement.
ACTGCCGGCATGTGCTAACACCAGAGAGCAAATAAAATGTAAAGTGAGCAATAGGTGCCAATTAATTCCCAAGAAGTAAATGAAGCAGATGGTTTATAGAAATCTTTGTCTCATGCTATTGGAACTTTAGTCAATTATCATTTGTTGCCTTCATCCAGTGGCTTTCTTTTCAAAAATTACCTCTCATTGTAGTTGGCTTCACACATTTTTCTATCACGTGTATAGCACAAATGCTTCTGCAGAAAAAAAAAGTGCAAAGTTACAAATCAATAGGATAAATCTTGACCTTTTGTCATATTTTTAACCTTGGCCAGTTAGTTAACTTTTAACTTAAGTATAAATAAAATAAAAGTAATATACTCACCTACTCTTAATGTAATCTTTTAGTTAGACAGTGTTGATTGAAAGCTATTAACTTTCTTAAGCTGATGTCACATTACAAAACTTCTAATCTTTGGGTATGTGAGACTTGCAAACTGTAGTTGCTGATCTCGTTGCTGGACCGTGTCAGTTTAAATTTCGGAAAACTGCTGGCCATGTCACATTTACCAAATATGTGCAAACATTCTAGCACTGTCATGCTTGGCTCTTTTGTGACAGCCAATAATGTGCTGACCAATGTTTCTAACCCACTGAATCCGAACACAGGGTCACGGGGATCTGCTGGAGCCAATCCCAGCCAACACAGGGCACAAGACAGGAACCAATCCTGGGCAGGGTGCCAACCCACCGCAGGACACACACAAACACACTCAGACACCAAGCACACACTAGGGCCAATTTTAGAATTGACCAATCCACCTAACCTGCATGTCTTTGTACTGTGGGAGGAAACCCACGCAGACACGGGGAGAACATGCAAACTCCACGCAGGGAGGACCCGGAACGCGAACCCGGGTCTCCTAACTACGAGGCAGCAGCGCTACCACTGCGCCACCGTGCCGCCCTAAGGGTTGACAGCTACATTGAATTCATCTGCAATCTTAGCCGTTTTTTCTTTTTTTCAATTCTGTATCAGTACATAAAACATGAGACACCAGATAGACCAGCCTTTATTATGTTTGTAAAGTTCAGAACACCTGCATTCCTTATTCCTTGTCACTGCATTATATGCATTGTATTTCCGGATGAGCGGTCATTGGTTGTCAGCTGTCATGTACACCAAGCTCACCCCAATGATTAAAATTTTGTTGAGTTTATCCACAAACTAGTTGGAGTGAACCACATGGTATATCACATTACACAAGTGGCATTTATAAGAGGGTGGCACTGACTCCTTCCATTAAGATTATGTAAATGAAGGCTACAACTGAAAATCGCTGCAAAAAATCATCTAATGTGACATGGCCTATCACTAACAGCTGAACTGACATTGGAGCCTCAGAACATTTTTTGTTCTCATTGGCATTCAGACAAGCAATATTTTACCTATGAACAGTCACAAGTTGCTTGTGTGACATATGCTTAATGCTTCACAATATCAGTCTATAATATGTGTAAAACAATTTGTACACTCCATGCAGAACTGATCATTATTAAACTCCATTTCTGGTTGACATTGATATTATGGCCAATTTATTATGCATCATTAGCCTTATAGATCTTTCACTTAACACTTTATTACCTTTTTGTGTATCTGTGGTAATGTTTTCTTGTTTTTCTTTTTTTGATAACTTTGAGCTTTTCTAGACAAGGTCAAGATTTTTTCCTTTGAGATGCTCTGCATTCAAATAATAGGGGTTTTGCAGACTTATTTTATAGCTTGACAAATTTACAGTATTTAAATACTGTTTACTATGATGTCCCTTACGTGATAGTTCTAGGAGCATTTTTAATTCACTCTCTTTTTTAAAACTCTTCCAATGCAACACCCATTGCAAGTCATCGTGGTTATTCCATACCAATGTTTACTATAATATCCAAGGATGTAACAGTTTGTTTTTTTTTGTCCACTGAAACTATTTGGCCAAAAATATTTTTTAAATGGCACATTTGGTATCTGGGTATATGATGTAAAAATGCAGAATTTGTTTGGCCAAATATGTGTTACTTCCCTTTCTAAAAATCAAATGGGCAAAGGAAAGAAGAATGAGAAGTGATCATAAAAATTTAATATGTGTGCTAAGCAAAATGATTTAAGCAAATTGAGTTTATTAAACAATGTGGATTTGTAGAACTTGCCTGGCAAGGAACGGGCAATGCTAACTTGTCTCGCACACACTGACATTGTGAAGAGACATTGTTTTGAATTCAGTGTTAATGAACAACTTAATAGTGTGATGCTGTAAGAGAATAGCCATATCTGTTCCAAACTGAGGTTCTTTATTGAAGTTTAAAATTATGTCTGTCGATTAAGACTGGGAATTGCATAATTCCACTGACTCACCACTGTTGACAATGCTGCTTTCTGTGTATTCTGTAGCCTATTCAATTTTCATTTTGTTGAGTGCACTAGTTTTTTGAGGACTAGTAAATCACATAGGTTGAAAGACTTGTGTACTGTAAGTCATCATTTACTATTTACTGAAGTACAGTGTTACTATATTAATTTAGTCATTTTTCAGTTCAGTTTTTAAACACACTGTTTCTTTGAAAAGACTGAATTCATTAATAAAAGGATTTTTCATTAACTTGCAGTTTTACAATTCAGCTTCAATGAGAAACAAATAAAAAGTATAACTGACTTAATTTATACCTTGTGCAGTAGATCAAAAAACCTGTGATTTCTGAATTTTACCTTCAGCCAAGAATTTTCATTGTGGTGCATCACTAATGATGTCTTAAATATAAAAAAGATACTCAACATCATCCATTCTCTTGATGAAAATACTTGGGGTCACAAAGCACTGAATTTCACCATGACAGTGTAATACCATTGGTGTCAATTTGCAAAACTACTTTACATCTAAGTATAAAGGTGTGAAATAAATGTCAAGTAAGAGGTATGTAATACCATGTCACTAAATAGAAACACTTCTAAATTTAGAAGACATAGAGCTAAAGATAAAAAAGTTCTAAACTACACAGATAATGAGGTGCATTTTATTTCCCCAAAAAGATAGACAGTAAGTCTTTCTTACTGAAATACTTGTTTTAATTTTATTATGTGTATCCCTTTTTAAAGTAAAGGAAATCAAAATGAAGTCAGCGATGAAATTTTGCTTAATAAAACACAATTCTGTCACAAGGCATCTTTTTAGGACTTATTCTTCTACAGCATTTAAAAAAGGTAGCACATATAAGGAAATATTTTATTTAATCAGCACAGGATTAGATGAAAAAACTGCCAAGTCAATGAAAACTTTTTTTTAAGTTTCACAAATAATAGACACCTAAAATACATTCAGTCACTTAGCATTATTAGGGTTGTGACCTGTGGGAGCTCTTGTGGGTAGAACCCTCAACCACAAACAACCGAGACCAGAAATCCAAAACAATAGAGCTTAGTGAGAAAAACAATAAAGGTTTACAGGAGGAAAAATGGTAAAATCCAGCAAAAGTAAAAAATGCTGTGCCCATTTTGGCTTCACTAGACAATATGCGACCCCACTGGTACTGTGTGACTATGAGCAATTCATTTCATTTGCCTTTGCTCCAATTGGAAAAACAAAAAAAATGTAAACAATTGTATCTCCTAAGTGTTGTAAGTCTCCTTTGATAAAGGCGTCAAATAATAAATTAAAAATAATTAGATTTCCTGCCCCCACAACATCCCAACATGATTCATCACACCATCAAACCTTTGCCTCAAAGTACTAGTCTCTTTTCCTCATCGCCATCTACACCATCCACTTTGACTCCAATGACGGTTAAAAGGTCCTTTAAAGGCTGACCTGAAAGTATTTCCAGTGTTTGGTTGACATACTTGAGAATCATATTCAAGTAAGCCTGGCTCCTACTAAAATGGGCTTTTGTCTCTTACCGGAGTTCCTTCTAGTAGCCCCTACAATGTCTGTCTAGGAAACTTTGCAGGAACCCAAAGTACAATAGGCATCAGTCTGCTATCACTTGGTTATCCGAAGGACCAGTAACAATTTAGGCTGATACCTCCAACCCTTCTTTATTTTTCCTACCCATCTGAGGAATATTTAAGTGCATATTCTTGATGAGTCCTTGGAACTTTTTGAAAACCCATTACAGTGTTCCCTGCTAGTCTGTTGTCTTGCACAAGCATTGAAAAAGTTCAAAAACCACTAAAACAGTGTTTTCCTCCCCTTGTACGATGTTCATGTGCATCTTGAGTATAGTTAGAAAAGCAAAAAAAGAATCGGAAGGGTCACAGTTCTATAACTGCAGCATCTAGATTCATCATGGGATCAAGTTTTCAAATCAAGAATTGGAAGATACATACAAGCAAAGATACTCTTTGAAAGGATGTTCAGGGTTAAAGAAAAGACAAAAAAATCGGGAGAGTAGAGTTTGTCAAGCTCAGTTTGTTTTTTTGATTTGAGCGAAATGCTACTGTTAAATGAGACCAGAGCTAAACGCTTTGGCCACCCACAACATCAGTACATTTGGTGTCAAAAAGGATGTATTTAAAGAAAGATCCTGATAGCGTTCAAAATCACTAATGTTTAATAACCATGGTATTTCATGAGAAGTAATTTTTGACTAATATAAAATTTAAGTGTATATAACCCTAATAACCGCCCAAAAATAAATTTGAATAGTTGTTATATTTATTATATAATGTCTTGATATTTGTGCAAGTTTGAAAGATATAGAAAAAGGCACATATAAGCAGGACATCTACTTGTGCATTATTGCCATTGTCCAACTCAGTATCCTGTTAATGGGGGAGTATGGTGAGGTTAAAGCTTTTCCTGGGATCATACCCAAGGCAAGAAACAGTGCTGCACATGTTAAGGGTTTCTCACAGAGCATATTCATGCTTATGCCAAGACTTGCCTATTCGGGTGCAGTTTAGAATAAGTAATCAACCTGACCTGCACAGCTTTGAAATATGGGAGAAAATCCTTTATCTACACTATGAGAACCTGCATACTCCCCACAGATGCCAGCTGGACTGGACTTCTGAGGCTGCATCTAATTATTTTTATCAAAATTTAAGATTTACACTGGGATATATCATGAATCTATGTTACCCCTGTAGAAATTTGTTTTTGCTTTAGAACCTTTAGAAGTGTATTTTTATGTTTGGAAGCAACTTTAATTTTTACAAAGATTGTCTGTGCTCTTCTGCAGATATCTCTCGAGCAATAGAATTGTTGGATAAACTACAGAGAACTGGAGAGGTTCCTCCCCAGAAGCTACAGGCTTTGCAGAGGGTGCTCCAAAGTGAATTTTGCAATGCTGTGCGAGAGGTAGGAATACTTCTGTTATTCTTCCATACTTTTACAGGACTACAAGCATTAAGCATGTTTTAAAATAGGGTTGTTTCGTTACAGTGACTTTAACCATGTGGCAGTGTCACTAAAGAATACATACAGTGCATCCGGAAAGTATTCACAGCGCATCACTTTTTCCACATTTTGTTATGTTACAGCCTTGAGAAGGACCTCCTCCATTTTCATAATGAATATAATTCTTTTCACCCCAACATAAAGCTGAAGCTGAATTACTCAAAAACAGAAGTCAGCTTCCTTGACACCATTGTTCAACTAAAAAACAACACCCTTGTAACTTCTGTTTTTCACAAACCAACAGACAGACGGACCTACCTAAGAAGTGACAGCTTCCACCCCAAGCATATAAGGCGCTCCATTATTTTTAGCCAAGCAATTTGATACAATCGTATTTGCTTAGACCCGACAGACTGGGATCAACAATTGTAGGAACTCAGACAAGATTTCATTAGACAAGGTTATACCCCCAAAACAACAGACACTCAAATAAGAAGAGCTACTCCCTTACCCAGAGACAACCTTCTGGAATATAAAAACAAAGACAACAAGAACCGCATCCCCCTACAACCCACATCTTGAAACACTTCAAAAAATTATAAAAGAACTTCAGCCAATGCTAAACAACGACCAAACACTGAAAAATGTATTTCCTGAACCTCCCCTCCTGGCATACAGACAACCACCAAACCTTCAGCAACTTATTGTCCGAAGCTCCCTAAATGAACTGACAGCAAATGGCACATCTCCCTGCCTAAAGAAAAGATGTAAAACCTGTGCCCACATCTACAATACAGACCGTATAGTTATACCACACTGCCGACTTGAACATCACATAAAGGGATCATCTAATGTTGTCTACCTAATTCTCTGCATGAAATGGCCTGACACTGCACTCTGTGTGGGAGAAACTGGACAAACACTCCTCCAGAGAATGAATTTGCACAGATTCCACATTAAACATGGCAACACGGATGTTCCTGTAGCGGCCCACTTCAACAGCCATGGACACTGTGAGAGGGACTTTAAAGTCACAGTGCTTATGGGCAACTTGAAAACACAGCAAGAGAGAAAAGAATGGGAAGTTAAGCTCATGTTAAAATTTAATACATTACAGCATGGTTTGATTATAGACAAGAGTTTTATAGCCAGGTATGAGGACTTTTTGCATCTCTCAGACTGACACAGATAACCTGTCTACAGACCCATATTCTTCTGAAAAACTCATCACAGACTTCAAAGGACTTTGTTGGACAGTTATCTTATCCAAAAATCTCTTGACCATACATTGTTCTTCTCTCTCTCTTGTTAAATTAATCTTAGCCTGAGTGAACCTATTAATTTTTTACATTTAAGATTTTTCCTTTAAAGATTTACCATTGTTGTTTCTTGTCCTAGTGTGTGGATATAAACACAGGAAACTTCAGTTTCTGTATTACATTTTGCCTGAAGAAGGGGCCTGAGTTGCCTCGAAAGCTTGCATATTGTAATCTTGTTAGTTAGCCAATAAAAGGTGTCATTTTGCTTGGCTCTTCTCTAGCCTTATTCAAAAAATGGATTACATTTTTTTTTTTCTCAGAATTCTACACACAACACCCCATAATGACAACGTGAAAAAAGTTTACTTGAGATTTTTGCAAATTTATTAAAAATAAAAAAATTGAGAAAGCACATGTACATAAGTATTCACAGCCTTTGCCATGAAGCTCAAAATTGAGCTCAGGTGCATACTGTTTCCCCTGATCATCCTTGAGATGTTTCTGCAGCTTAATTGGAGTCCACCTGTGGTAAATTCAGTTGATTGGACATGACGTGGAAAGGATTCCTTAATAATAATCGATCATAATTCGCAATACTAATCAAATAGGTATATCAAAGCATTCACATCCGCACATTTTAATCCACAGATTTGCTTTAGGCAAACGATGCTGAAACATATGTAGGCATAATATTATTCTCAACAAACTATTGAATAATGTTTCTAAAGTTATTGTTTATTTATTGTTGAAGAAAACTGCACTGTAAGCTCGTAGTTGTTCTTGTGACAGAGAATATCGCCGTGGTGACAACACTGATCCATATTTTGAGAACGAACGTTCCACATCAACAGAAGAGATCGGCAACAGAATGTAAACTTTAGCAAGAGCCGCTAAGCGAGGCAGTCTGTCCTCTAAGGCACGTCGAAAAGCAGTGATATCAGCTGGATTTACTTCATGGGATGCTATGTCCAGATAAACTTGCCATTCATCTGCTGCAGCCATCCTTGTTGGCACTGATTGTGCATGATCAGCAAAATTCTTCGATAAGAGTGGTAGCTGTTGTGGATCAAATATTCTAACAGATCTGAATAGGTCTATTGCTGGCTGTTTGGTTCCCACAAAATATTCTTCAAGTTTAGCAGCAGCATTGTGGTTTGCATCTTCACAGCTGCTGGTTGCAATTGGAAATCCAGACGATTTAAGTCAGACACTTTGTTGTAGACATCGACAGCCATGAATGACTGTGCCTCAAAAGAAGTCAAAGTGTTCATAATTGACTGGCAATGAACAGATACAAATTCAAGTTCTGCTCTCAGCTCGATAAGTTTATCAGTACTTTGCTGCAATGCCGACAGCTTCTTTAACTGGACTGTAGCTCCACTGTGTTCGATTTTAGTAGCAATGAACGAGATATTAATGAGATGCAATAGTCTAAAGAAAGAACTTAAAGAAGTAATCAAAACTAATCATACTAATATCAATATGCCTCAAATGGTGAGATTTCATTCAGATTTGGTATTTTCTGCGGCAGTTAGGTTAATTCTGTGGCATGGTGTTTTACCGCTGCAAAACCCTAAATTCCGCAGCATGGCGTTAAATTCAGTGGGCCGTGGTAAATTGTTGGCCCTAGAAATAAGTATTTATATCTTCTACAATCCAGCCAGAATTCTGGCTCCCACAGATTGGTTGGGTGCCCATGTGGCACACAGATTACAATCAATCAATCAATTACAGATACTCCTGATCTCAACTTATGTGTATAAAGCACACCTGTCCACAGAATCACTTTCTTCCATTCCAACCTCTCCACCACCATGGGCAAGACCAAAGAGCTGTGAAAGAAGCAAGAAGCCTGGTGAGAAGGTGACAGCTGTTGGTGCAATTATTTGGAAATGGAAGAAATGTAAAATGACAATCAGTTGTCCTTGGTCTGGAGCTCCATGCAAGATCTTGCCTCATGGGGTGAAGGTGATCATGAGAAAGGTGAGGGATCAGCAAAAAAACTACATAGGAGGAGTTTGTTAATGATCTGATGGCAGTTGGGACCACAGTCACCAAGAACACCATTGGTAATGCACTACGCTGTAATGGATTGAAATCTTGCAGCACCATATGTATAGAGCATGTATATGTATGTGTGATGATGCGGGTTTTGCTCCAGGCTCCCGTCTACAGTTTGGGAGCTTTTGAACCTGACACCATCGGTAATGTATCCAGATGAGGTGATCGTTGAAGACATCATGAAAGAAGGGGATGGTGCAAAAACGTGCAAAATGCTTTTATTAAAAACAACAAAATCAACGGTGTCCAAATAAATAGTGCATTGTTGCAGATAAGTTAAATGATCCATTAAAAATAAGTGAAAAATGTGGAGGTTAAAATCCAATAACTAAATCCAGTAAAACGAGGCTAAAAACAATGGCTGGAAGTAGTCCTTTTAAAAAACAAATCCCGGTGCCTTCTTTCTACTGGCAACTCCCCTGCTTCTCCCTTCCAGGCTATGCACCAGGGGAGTCACCCTACCTGCAGCTGACCTTCTCCACTTGGCTGGTCTGATGGTCTCCCGATCCTTGGGTTCGTTCTGCCATCTGCCAGACCAAGACTTGGCTTCCCCCAATGGCCAGATTATGTTTGGGGCTCCACTCCAAATCTCCGATATACACACAGGGGGTCCCCGGGTTACAACACAGTTCTGTTCCTACAACGGTGATGTAACCTGAATTTTGGGGTAAATCGAAACACACCCTAGCCTAAGTCACTTACCTATTCTAACACATTTGCAAAATTATAATCTAGAACATAAAAACACAACTAAGCCACAGAAAAAGGAAAAGGACTTAAATATACTGTATTGTACACTGTACTGTAGTAAAAGAAATTACAAAAAATGAGTGTAAAAGAAAATTCCTTACCTTTATTCCTCTGATCTTTATACAATGTCTAATTTCACTTCCATCGTGATGGCTTTCCTCTTCTTTGAGGCACTAGCATCTGAAGACTCTGACTTTTGTTTAGGAGCTATGATAAGGGCCAAAAAGTCGCCAAACAAAGCAACACAAAGGTAACACTTCCTCCATGCGCAAACTAGTTCGCCAACTGCCTCACTCATACACCGCATTACTGCGTGTTCTTCCACTGTGTGCAACCAAACTAGTTCTCCTACATAGTCTGTAAGTACGATGCTAACGGCATAAGCCGCAACACTCGCGTCTCAATTTTTTTTTTAAGTTTTAATGTGAGTGAGTGTTGTAAACTCGAAATGTCGTATGTTGTAACCCGAGGACCCCCTGTATGTGTGTGTGTGTATATATATATGTATATATATATATATATATATATATATATATATAAAAATAATGGAGTGTCTGCGTATTTTTATGATCTTATAATGATGGCAAAACGTGAAGTGGAATTGAATCAGAATTTACTGAAATGTAAAGCTATTTTGGAAGTGAGTCTTTAGGCGAATACAGAAAATACCAAGGTAATGTCTGGAAATACAGTGTAGGGGCTGGATGCATGCAAGAACTAGATATGTGGCTTTACAGTGTTTGTGTTAAAGCTGTTAAGAGGAACTCTGTCCAGTGCACAGGGTCGCCACAAGTGGGTGTGTAAAAAATGTAGTAGTGTGAAGGACAGTCTGCAGTCAGTGACTAAGACATTTGTTTGTAGAATGTGTGGGAGAGAAGTGTGGAATGCTGATGTAGTATGTGTAAATTTAGATTAGAATGCTGATGTGATAAGTGTAATTTTAGCTGTCTGCAATGGAGTTGTTTTTTTGGAAACTAGGGAAGTTCTGCTTTTTGGATGACATGTTGAATGCAGGTGGAGTGGTGAGAAATACATGAACAAGCTTATTCACCAGATGATGTGACAAGTAGTTTGCTATGAGGGATACTTGGCTGTTGAAAGCAGAATGTGAAGCAAGGCTGGAAAGAACAGGGATGAGAATGAGCAAATGGGCGTGTGTATTGTCATGGAGTTGAGAGGACGATAAATGATAAAGATTTGGTGTTGAGGCAATAGCTTTTGTACTGAGGAGAAACAAAACTAGGGTATTTGGGGTATGACACACGATTGACTATAAAATCTTATTCAGGCTTTGTTCTTTCTTAGTGGCCTTTGTTTTTTGGAATATTTTATAGTTCCACCAATGATGAACCTCATTGTTCCTTAAAAAGGCACCAGTGTTGCATAAAATTGCTTTTACTTTTGCTAAAAATAAGTTAAAAATGAAACTGTACAGAAGGCACCTCGTGTTTATTGTCAGTTTCCTTTATGTTGCACTGTATAAAGTCAAGTGGTGTACTAATTTGAAACTAAAAGTAGTAAACAATGTAAGGGGAACCCCAAGAGATGACACATATTTGTCATACTAGATGTGATAATCCCCATATATTGCCAAAAGTATGGTGTAATGGAGATATACGTGTTAGCAGACTACAGTGATACCCGTTACACTTTTTGCTGGAACGCAAGTCCAGCTTTGATTCATAGGAAATGCACCTTTTATAGTGGTGATTTGGTGGGAATAGCCAGTGCCGTCTTGTTGTAGCCATTGCTGTTCCTCCAAATGAGTGGCTTCTGAACTTTTGAGGAAACCATTAAATATGTGGTTTTCTTGGCGTCTTCTCCAGTCCATGTCTTTTCTTTGATTTAGTTCCTCCGACATGGCCAAGTGGTGATACTACTTGGTAACATCTTTTTATATCTCCTTTAAAGATAGGTGTTGTGTGGTGTTTTCTGAAAAAAAAAAATGTCTTCAGGGTTGCTTTCTGTAATATTACTAATGACAATTTCTTCGACTATCCTATTGTTTATCAATTTTTCTAAATGTAATGGGTCATATTTTGAATTGATAATTTTTGCAATAAATATATGCAAATATAGGCCTACTTTTCAGTTCTTAAACTTGACTTAAGTTTTGAATTATGAATTTTTTATTTTGATATTCACAAGTGTAACACAGATTCTATAAGTTCTATAAAGATTCATTTAAGATTCATTCATTGCCTTCTTTTAGTTAATTTTACTAGAATAAAACTACATTCAAACCTAATTTACTAAACCAGTGTTAACCTGGTCCACCTGAAAGAAAATTCTCTCGAACAGGTATTCAGAAAATGCAATGTGGGAGAATTTTGGCTTCTGGATCTTCAGTGAGAAAGCTTAAAAAAAAAAAAGACATCATTGTCTGCAAGCTGGGACAAAAAAAATATATTCCCAGCAACACAAGAAAGTTGTCAAACAAAAGATTCAGTCAGTCCAACAAGCTTCTTTGCTAGCACAATTGTCACAATATCTACCTCAGAAACGTTTTAAAAATTGTCAGTGTTACATGACTACCAGATTCCTACAACTCTTTGTTTGATGAAGTGCTTCCCAAGTTCCGTCTTAAATGCTCTTTCCCTTAATTTCCACTAGTGCTGTCAAATACATGATCCAGTTGAAAACTGGAGAACTCTGAAAAAGGCACAGTGTTGAGGGGCATATTAGTGTGGACAAGAACCAACACTTCTGTACCAATACCAAGTCAATACAAACGTTCTGAAAGCATAACAGTACTAGATTTCATTTTTTAACTGTATTGGTAAAACTGAATGAAAATTGATATTACACTCATGCATGATACCAAGTAGATGAATTACTTAGAAAGGCAAAGTAATGTATTAGTAAAAACTATATAAGAACATGGCTCACAGTGGTGATGATACAGCACCACATCAACACCTGTCAAAAGAAAAAACATATGTCACATCTGCAAGCCAGGAAAACTTAAGCTCACAATTGTGTAAATTGTGCTTATTATAAAAACAAAAAATGGCAAAACACACAGCCATGCATAAGATTTAGTTATTTCCACTTTTATCCCTTTATAAACTTAATTCACAAATAGATTTATGCAAGTTCAATGTTGTGACCTTTTGGATGCGAGTTGTAATTATTTAACTTGTAGTTTCAAAAATTTGTAACAGATGAAATGACAGCGATATTAATCACTTACAACCCCAAATCAGAAAAAGTTGGGACAGTGTGGAAAATGTGAAGAAAAAAGCAAGTTATAAATTCTCCTCAAATTTTATTTCATTGCAGATAGTATGAACACAAGATAATTCATGTTGTTTTTTTTTTGTCAACATCATTTGATTTGTAAATAAATATCCATTCTTGCCATTCAGGCTTGCAACACATTTCAATAAAAGTTGGGACAGTACAGCATTTACCACTTTGTACAGTTCCCCTGTCTTTTAACAACACTTAAAAGACGTTTAGGCATTGAAGAAATCAAGTGACTAAGTGTTGCAGGTGTTAGTTTGTCCCATTCTTCCTGCAAACAACGTTTTAGGTGCGCAACAGTACGGGGTCTTCGTTGACGCATTTTTCGTTTCAAAATGCGCCAAACATTCTCTTTAGGAGACAAATCAGGGCTTCAGGCAGGCTAGTCAAGCATCCGCACCCTCTTCTTACGCAGCCATGCCTTTGTTATGCGCGCAGTATGTGGTTTGGCATTGTCTTGCTGAAATAAGCTTGGGCGTCCCTGGAAAAGACGTCGTCTTGAAGGCAGCATTTGTTCCTCCAAAACTGAGATATACTTCTCAGCATCGATGGTGCCATCGCAGAAGTGCAAGTTACCTTTGCGAAGGCACTGACACAACCCCATACCATGACAGACCCTGGCTTTTGGACTTGTATCTGGTAACAGTCTGGATGGTCCTTTTCCTCTTTGTCCGCAGCACACGGCGTCCATTTCTTCCAAAAAAGATGTGAAAAACCGATTCGTCTGACCACAATACATGTTTCTACTGCACAATGGACCATCCCGGATGCCTCCGAGCCCAGAGAAGTCGACGGCGCTTCTGGACACTATTTATGTATGGCTTCCTTTTGGCACAGTACAGTTTTAGCTGGCATTTCCTAATGTAACTACATACTGTAGTGCTTGAGAGTGACTTCCTGAAGTAGTCCTGAGCCCACGCAGTTATATCATTTATTGATGAATGACGGTTTTTAATGCAGTGCCGTCTGAGGGCTCGAAGATCACGGCAATTCAGTTTAGGCTTGCGCCCTTGGCCTTTGCGCATGGTAATTTCTCCAGATTCCCTGATTCTTTTCACTATGTTATGCACTGTAGAGGAAGAAATGCCGAAATCTCTTCCTATCTGTCTTTGAGAAACGTTTTTCTTCATCATTTCAAAGATTTTTGCCCGTACTTGGTGGCAAACTGACAATCCTCTGCCCATCTTTGCTCCTAAAGGAGTAGGCCTTTCCTCGATGCTGCTTTTGTACCGAATCATGATTGCAATCACCTGTTAACATCACCAGTTTCAAATCACATAATTATTTAGTTATTATACCTCATTACTACCCCTGAATTGCCCAAATCCCAACTTTTTTTGAAATGTGTTGCAAGCCTGAATGTCAAGAATGGATGTTTATTTACAAATCAAATGATGTTGACCAAAAAAAAAACATGAATTATCTTGTGTTCATACTATCTACAATGAAATAAAAGTTAAGGGAAATTACTGCTTTATTTTTTTATTTACATTTTCCACACTGTCCCAACTTTTTCTGATTTGGAGTTGTAATACAGTGTCCTACACAGTCCATAAGGTAGAAACAGTGGCTTTGAATTCATTGTCTGATTTCATCAAGCACATCCACAGACATTCTTCATTTACTATTAAGTTTATACAGTTAAAGGTTGTGGATTAAACATCACACACATACAGTTTTATGTGTATGAGACTATGGGATAAGGGTAGAACCTGCACACTGGCAATTGAAAACAGTCCCAACAAGTAAAATTCAATGCAAGTTCCAGATTGAGTAGCTATGTGGCTTGCTTGGTGATAAAATAAGATGTTCCATTTGCTAATATTAAAATAAAATGTATTTTGTGCTTTGAACCACAAAGCATCACAGATATATACTGCTTAGCATAGGGATCTGAAACTCCAGTCCTAGTGGGCCGCAGTTGCTGTAGGTTTTCATTCTAATGCTTTTCTTAATTAGTGGCTTGTTTTTGCTGCTAATTGACTTAATTTGAATTAACTTGCTCTTGAAGACTCAGACCCAATAATTGTTTTTTTCCTTAATTAGCAGCCAAAAAGTAATGAGATGCAAAATGAACCAAAACTTGACTAGCTAACTGTGACCATCATGAAATATCTGAAAATAAAAAGGGTGGAGGTCTCGGGAATGTTGATTTGCCAAGGTCCCCAAAACATTTTAACAATGTTCTTAGAAAAGTAAATTAAAAATCAACAATTTAAAAAATTTCTGCAATTGCACAATGAGAGCATCAATAAGTCATGAAATTAAAGAATGGCTTTAATTAACAAGACTCTGTGCCTAATTAAACAACTGGTTGGAGTGAAAACAGTTGATGTATGAGGATCTGACTTAGTTGGTCTTCTGTTTGCACACTCATTTCACATTTCATTTCTGTTTAAGGAAAGAATGAAGCAATTAAGATGAGCGATGAAGAAATTGTGGGGAACAAATCTTATAAAACAAGTCAATTAAAATCAATTCAAAAGAAGTTAATTAGCAGCAAAAACAGGTCACTAATTAAGAGAAGGGTTAGAATGAAAACCTGCAGCCACTGAGATGCCTGAGTTAGCAGGATGAGCAAAGTAACATACTTCATTGCTGAGTACAAATCTACAAAAGCTAAATTTGTGTCATTTGTTTGGTTTTTCAAGCCAATTTAATGTTCATTAGTATACTCATAAAATGTGACGAACATAGTGAAAATACATATACAGTAGTCCCTTCCAGAATTATTGGGACCTCTGGTAAAGATAAGTAAAAAGGTTATAAAAAGTTTACCTTTTAGTGAATTAGCTTAATCTCGCACTGAAAAAAATGAAAAAAAAATCCAATCTTGAACTGAAGTTAACTTATTCTGAGAAAAAAGAATTCCTCATGAAGGAAATAATTATTTTTAACAAAACCACACGTGCCACGATTATTGGCACTCCTGTATTTAATACATTGGTAACACTTTTAATTTTTTTGTTACTGCAAAAAGGCATCCGTTACTCATTTACTCTTTTGGTACAAAGGCTTCTTTTTTTGTTAATAACATTTAAATAATAGCATATGTAAAGTGCTTATTCATCTGTACAATGTGACCTAATTGGAGAATATAGAGCAGGAAGTCTGAGATCATTCATCTTTACAGAAACTCACATGAGCATCCATGGTCAGAGACTGAGACGGCCATGGCAGGAGCTTGATTTTGTGTTCCTTTAACCATTTTAGTGTTGATTTGGACATACATTCTGGATCATTGCCTTGCTGTAAGATTCAATGACAACCCAGTTTTTGTTTATTGTCCGAGGAAGCCAGAATTAAATTTAAAAACCATGACGCCATGTATCCTAACAAGGTTCAGAGGACAAACGGCTTTACAACATCACAGAATATTTACCATGCTTGACAGTGGGATTCAGGTTCTTTTCAGCATAACCATCTTTCTTTTTACACCAAACCAACCTTGAGTATTTGTTGTCATTTTCATTTCGTTTAACCATGGTACATGCTTCCGATCAAAGTTCTAGTAGCATTTAGCAAACTCCAGGTGCTTACATTTGTGGTTAAATGACAGAAACAGGTTTTTTGTAGCATGCCTTCCAAATAATCATTTAGATTGAAGGGTGGTGTCGGATTGTAATTTTGGAGACTTAGTGATCCCAAGATGCTACTTTTTCCTGTATTTCTCTAACAGTCATCCTTGTGGATTTCATTACCTCTCTTATCATCCTGATCACTGTGCAAAGTAAAGTTAGGTCCTCTTCCTGGACTTGTGGCAACAGTTCCAGTTGATTTTCCCTAACTATAGAAATGAGCATTTTCAGGCGAGTAGCAATTTTTTTATAGCCATTCCTTGACACATCTTTCCCTCATTTGAATTGTGTGTTCTTATCTTTCCCATGTTAATGAATAAATAATGGAATTTGGCCTCTGTGCCACCTCATATTTATACCCCAGTGAAACAAGAAGTCATGGATAACTGCTTGAAAGTTTCTACATGCTGTGATCAACTTAAAATAATAAGATATAGATTTTTAAAAATGCTTCAGTTACATTTTGTTCATAAGAATTTCTAGGGGTGCCAGTAATTGTGGTACATGTGGTTTTATTAAAAATAATTATGTCTTCATGAAGATTTATTTTCAGTCATCACTCATTTTCTAACCTGTTTAGTCCTGAACAGGGTCACGCGAGTCTGCTGAAGCCTAGCTAGCATTGGGAGCAAGGCAGGAACATACCCTGGATAGAGCGAGCACACACACACACACACACACACACCCCAACCATACACAGCTGAACTGGAAATCCTAAATTGTCCACTAACCTGCATGTTCTGAGCACGTGGAGGAAACCCACACAGACACATGCAAACTCCATGCCAGGGATGTCGGGACTGGTTTCCTTACTGCAAGGCAACAGTGTTAAAACTGTACTACGTGCAGTCTAGGAACTATTTAGTCTTGGAATATATGTACTTCAATTGAAAGTTGGCACAGAGCTGGACAGTTTGACATCTGTGGCAGAGCGATGGGTGCTGAGCTGGCTCCTGTCAATCATGGAGAATCCACTGCATCCACTAAACAGTATCATCTCCAGACTGAAGAGCAGCTTCAGCGACAGACTGCTGTCATTATCCTGCTTCACTGACGGACTGAGGAGATCGTTCCTCCCCCACACCATGCGACTCTTCATTTCCACCCATGGGGCGGGGGGTGCGTTGGGGATAAACGTTAACATTATACAAAGTTATTGTCTGCATTTTTATCACTCTTTAATATTGTTCTTTATGTATGCTGCTGCTGGAGTATCTATCTATCTAGGGAGATTTCTGTTTTTTTTTTTTTTTTCTTTCTTTCAGTATGAGATTAAGGTAATTTGCCAAAACGTGATATTTATTTTTTTTTACAACCCTTTTTGCTCATCTTTATCGGGAAGTGTCAATAATTGTGGAGGGGACTTTGTCATATATTTGAAAGGTACAATGGTAATTGTAATTCAGCCTTCCAGTTACACTGCTGGTAGCATCACTCCTGTATATATTCTAATTCTGGATTTGTACACTGGCTAAGCAATAACAAAGTGTGATCAGTCATATAGGATTTGAAAATGGCAAAACAAAGGCTGTTTCACAAGAGTTCTGAAATAATAAGTTAATGTAAACCTGACAAGTTTGATTTCAGGCAGGATTCCTCAAAGTTGGGACAAATACAAAACAGGGAGAGATTAGAAAAATGAAAACACCAGGATTTTTACATTTGAAATTTGAATCAGTTTGACTCATCCATTTAATATTACTCTATTTTTTAACCAGCTAATGAGGCAAATATAAATCTTAACAGTAGCATATTTTTGCAAATATAACAGTAATTCTCTGACAAACCAGATTTTAAAGACCTGTTATAACAAAAACCGTTTTGAAGAGTTTGAAATTTGCTAATTCAATGGTACAGGTATAATAATGTTTAAATATTTGTTTTAGTATTGATTTTAAGCATCATTTTTCACTTATTGGAGTGAAAATTCCAGAGAATAAATTGGAATGTGCAAATGGTAAGATATATCAGATGATGATATCTTCCTTTTTAAATTCTAGTTTGATATCCCTCATAAGATTTTTTGTGTTTTGGTATTTATGAATACCAGTACAACTGTTGTCATGTTAAAGCTGCTTTTACTGTTAATATTTATTTATTTTATATTCTACTACATAAAAAGTACAATATTGTTCACTTGAATAATGGCTGAATTTTTAATAGAAAACCTTTGAAGTGAATTTTTGTTTTTGCTTTGGTATTTAATAGGTATCAAGGATTGTACATTTTCACTGGTATTGGTATTGAATAAAAAATTCTGGTATTGTGACATTTCTAGTATGGACAGATCACTCTTTGCTTATTAGAGGGCAAACATCAACTGCAAAAATGCATGAATGGTTCTTGTAACCAGCTGAAAAGTATGTATACAAATGATAGGTGTCGTCAATGCAACAGCCAGTAGTGGCCATGATGAATATCATAAAAAGTGTTCTCTTCCCTTGACCTTAAATGGAATGTTTCACAGAATTATTACAACATTTTAAAATTGCAACTAAGGTGGTATTATGCACAAACAGCATTGTTTGTTATTCAACTTATTTGGTATTCAACTGAAAGAATGTTCTATGTATGTCATAAATGAATAAGCCACAGGAAAAAGAAACTACAGAACCCTTTCCTAGTGAGACATTTCCCAAAAGTAACTCTAATTCTGTCTAGCTTTTGACTTCGACAACACAAGAAAATTTTACCACTGTGGAGCAAATCATAATGAACAACTGAAGTAACCTTGCATGAATGTACACTATAAGGTTTAGCTGTGGGTCAACAGTTAAACATGAATAAGGTCTGTGAACAATGGGTATCTAGATTACTGTTACCTGAAGTAAAGTGTCATTGCATTTCCTGTTCCAACGAGAATCTCAAGCTATTGAATTCAGACTTGGAGGAATTTGATATTTTTTTTTTTTATAACTGGGGATTTACCCACATCAAAGAAATTCAACTTTCAAGCCAAAATCATGTTCACAATTTTTATTACATTGAAGGTGTAGTCTATATTGATTACTTGCTTCAAATAGCCCATATAACTAGTCAATATTACACTAATTTGCTGGGGCCTTTGCAGTAATGGAAACCAGCAAAGAAGGCTGTCAACTATCCCCTTTCTGTTTCTTTGACGGTGATACTGCACAGATTGCCAAGACTGCTCTGTGGTACTATGGATTCAAAGAGATGCCAAACTTACCTTGTTCTCCAGA